>NC_140297.1:90022945-90622945 GCF_964211825.1 Aythya ferina | reverse complement strand
TGATACATATAATCTTAATCATGTCGTAGATGTTTGTGTATGTGTGTATATGACCACCATAGGTGGCTTAGGATGGGTTGCTTTTAATATCTGTTGGCAGTGTTTTACAGTTGGTGGTATTTGTCCATGCAGAGAGAAATAACAGGCTTTACAGGGTAAAAGCTAAACTATTACCAATGCTGTTGCTGTCTGTGGCATTTTTTTAAATCCATACTCTGTTTTTCTTTGTTTATAAATTCCTGAATTTCAGCACTGAAACAACATGCTCTTTTCTTTTCCAAAATGTTTCTGTATTTTGGGGTAAGTTTTGTCTTAATCAAAATGGATGCAAATTGCTCTGACAAACAAAGGGAAATATTTTTCAAGATTTATGTTTTGGTTCAGCAGGTGAATTATTAATTCACCCTATTAATTAATTAATTGCTGCACCTTTATTAATTAATTATTGTTTGTTTGTTTGTTTGTTTCTTCTCTTGATCATATATATTGTCAAATAGTAAGAAAAAAATGTATGTTTCTTTCCCTCCTCCCAACAACTTATATTTTGAGATTCTATATCTCCTTACTAAGACTTGAAGATTTTCATCACAAAAGTGATAACTTCAGTAGGAGGTACTATAAGACTGGAAACTGACTTCCATAATAGGGCACAGGGCTATGAATTGATATTTTAGGAAATAATGTAAGAACTATGTCCTGAGTACTCATGTTCCATTCTCTTAGTGTTCAGTTTGGTTTGAATATAGGATGAGGGACTGGATTATATTTTCTCCTTCCTGTATGACGCTGATTTCTAAAAACCTTGTTGAAGAAATTCTGCCTGCTGACATACCTTTTGAAAAGTTGAATTGTTTTATATTGAAAATATAAACAAAGAAACTTTACAACTTTCTAGAGTGAAATGCCCTGTTTTTAAACTGTTGCTGGGAAATGTTTCAATATTGTCAAATTATCTCTTTCACTGAGGCTAAGCTGCTTTGCCAAATTTGACTTGCATATGCAATTAATTTTTCTTTGAGGCAGAGAATGTGATTAGTTTACTACTCCCTGATGTGTTCTTGTAGTTTTAAGAAAAAAATCTCTTAGTTGTCCTACTCTTTTTAAATTACATAGCATTTATAATTTCATTTGGTCTCCCTTACTTTCACAATTATGAAGTAGTGAAAACTATATCCTATATTATATCCTATATTTATGCATATCTAATTTTAGCCTATTCCAATACTGTTATGACTGAAAATTAACCATTAATGAATAATGTTAAAAACTATCAGGGTAAACACCGCCATAGGGAGATAGGATGTATGAACTTTTTGAAAAGCATATTAAGAGTTTCTGTTTCTAAAATCCTTGTGCAACCATTTTGCAGCTCTCAAGACTCTGTCTGCTGGTTTTAAAATTAAACTTGATTGAAACTTGATGGCAAAAATACATGGGAGATGTCAGACAGCATGTTCCAGTGAAGTTAGTTTGGGTGTTTGTGAGGTGGTTTGTCATTACATTGATGATACTATTGGTGCTGAGGTAAAATGATGAAAAATATAAGGTCTTCCATACCTATTGCTATAATGAAGTTTACTTTGTTTCCTATGTATTCCTATTACATGCATGTGGAGGTAATCTGCTATTTTCAACTTGCTTCAAACTGATCAACCTAAAAAGTTTCCCTCCAAATAATTATTTTTTATGTATTTTTCTCTTCTTGAGAAAAAAGAAAAGTACTTTCCTTTCACTACAAACTACAGAAAAAAAATCATTTAACCAATATTCTGTAACCATCTACATGTACATGTAGTTCCACTTTTAACGTGAAAAATTCAGTCTGTTGAATAGAACATGAATATGATGAAGATGATAATGACCTTGCTCTTTTATTATGTGAAGGACAGAGGTGACCTCTAAAGAAGCTGAGGGAAGAGAGAAAACTTCCTGTTTGGAAAAAGTTGTTTGGTCAGAGAAGGTGTATCTATATAAACAACTGGTATGTTGTGCAGAGGGAACAGAGGGAAGTACAGTTAGTGTGATTTGGTGTGATCCATTAGGGTTTTAGCATGCCCATGTTGCATGTTTCCTGGCACTGATTTTTATGCCAGATGTCTCTTCTGGGTATATTCTATGCATTTTTATCTACCAGGTGATGTGAAATAGGTTTCTGTACAACTATTGCAGATTGCCTTGATCTTAAAAATACAATCCCATGCATGTATAGAGAGCAAATGCTGAAGGACATTAGAAAAGGTGTACTTCCTTTCTGATGGAGGTATGCTTTGTCTGTGTTGCAGGTGGGGTCATCCAGTGCACAGTTTCAACCTTGACTCACCCAGAAGGGAAGTTATTTTGAGCCCAGTGGAGATGAATTCAGGAGCGTGCTGCATGAATCCAAGGCAAACTTACCAAAAAGGGAACCCTGCACTTGTCCCTGTAGCAAAGGACTCACAGTGTCCCTGTAGCAAAGATGTACCAAGTGTAAATGAAGGCATAGTAAAACTTCCTTTTTCTGGACGCCATATCAAGTCTAGTGGTGATATTTTAATTGTAAAGACATTTCAAAAGTCAAAAGCGAATGTATGAATGCTGATAATACATTGACATGTTATCAGTCTCTGAGAAGTCTGAGCATAGTGAAATTATTTGGGAAAAATAATGAAGCGATTTCAGTAAAAAAGATCACTTATGGGTCTTTGGATTACAGTTTTTGTGCACCGTTGAAAGGATTTATTTTTTTTTTCCGATTGTTGTTAGGAATTGGTAAGTTAAAATACAGAAGCAATTATTTTGAATTTGGTATTTTTTTTTTTTTCACTTGAATTCTGCTGCCCTCCATTCATCTAGATTACCTGCAAGGTTGCTGGTCATTAATTGTCGTCTTTTGCAGGAAATACCAGACTGAAGAAGCCTTCCTACATGTCTCTCCTCTGCTGACTACATATTACATTTCAACCTTATCTACCTTGTTTATCACTTTTAGTTTATGTGACCCAGGCCCACTTGAATGAATGTAAAATTCTCTGGCTGAGACCTAGTCTGAGAAGTTAATTGCAGCTTCTGGTAACTCAGACAGAACTGATGGATCCCCACAGTACACCTGTCTTGTCCCTGTATTTGTGACCTAGGGAACATCAAGGTGGCAAGAGTTTTTGTGTGCTCTATGTACTGATCTTGATGGCTGTAAGCTCCTATACATCCTGAAGACAGCATCTGTTTTGTAATGTAGGTGCTTACTACATGGCATTCTGTGCAGACAGCTCACTAGTTGCATAGCTTGGGAGATCCATACAAGTCTTAAACACTTTAATATCACTTGTAAATTTCTTAACTCCTAACCATTTGGTAAGCTTGACTCAGTTGTCCTATATTTATGGTGTGAATGCAAAGTAGTCATTAGTCAATTTTTAATTATATTTAGTCTAATAATCATGCATGTCCCTTCATACCAAGCATTTAACTTTAAGGGCAATGAGGGTATAAAAATAAAAGGATTTGACATGACATGTCTCTTGCATTGATTAGCTTGAAAGAAAGATGGTTAGTACGCTATGGCAAAAGTAATTTGACTTGCAAATATGGACCTAGTGTGTCTTTTGAGTATAATTTTTGTGATTGCTCTCCATATAGGATCTAATCTCAGTCACTTTCTTAGTGCAGCTTAACAAGGTTTGCATGGCATAATTGACTGCAGAATTATCTAGCTAATGCAAAGCCAATGGAAGAGATTCAGATTTCAGTAACCTTGAATTATGTCTTCAGCACATAGACCTGATTCCTGTGACCAGCTTAGAGATACTTTGCATAGGGCAGAAAGCAAAATGCTTTCATGTTGCTTTTACAGTTCCACAGGGGTCAATGTGTACAAAATTAATTGCTACAAGGTCAAGAATCATGCAAGCCACCTTATTTGTGATGAAATATTTATGTTTCTTATAGGATGATTTAAGACTTCAGATTTTTTCCTCAAGGTAAGGCAATATAAGAAAGCAAGAACTGATTACAGACATCTAGTAGATCACAGTCATAGAACCATAGAGTGGCTTGGGTTGGAAGGGACCTAAAAGATCATCAGGTTCCAACCCTCCTGCCGTGGGCAGGGACAACTCCCACTGATCAGGTTGCCCAGGGCCTCACCCAAGCTGGCTTGAACACTTCCAGGGATGGGGCATCCACAGCTTCTGTGGGCAACCTGTGCCAGTGCCTCACCACCCTTACAGTGAAGAACTTCTTCCTGATGTCTAGCCTAAATCTATCCTCTTGTACTGTAAATTCACTTCCCCTTGTCCTATCACTATCTGCCTGTGTAAAAAGTCACTCTCCATCTTTTTTAAAAGCTTTCTTTAAGTACAGAAAGGCTGCAAATGAGGTCTCCCCAGAGCCTTCTCTTCTCGAGGCTGAACAGCCCCAAGAGAGGTGCTCCAGATATTTGACTGACTTCGTAGCCCTCTGAACTCACTCTATCAGGTCCACATCTTTCATGTGCTGGGGGGCCAACTGTGACCCTATCCTATCCAGACTTAGGAGTCCCAGCATTTTTTATTATTATTATTATTATTTTTAGTTTCCATGCTGTGCATATATATCTAGCCCCAGTTACTTATGCTCTGTTTGGGAACACAGGATGTATATGTGGAGTCCCAGCCCCACAGAGTTAGACAGCCCTGAGGTAACAGGGCTGCTGGTACCAAGTTTCAGGTATGATTGTAATGATGATATGAAAGTCAGCCACCTCACAGATCACACATCAGCAAAATAATGTTTATTTTACACCTCTGTAGAAGTTTCTGTGAGGAAATCTGGAAATGTTTATACAAATATTAATGGGTTCTACTTTACAGTAGCTTTACAAGGGTTGCAATAAGAAAGAAAGAGGTAAATAAAATGAATCTAAATGGAAAGGTCTAAAGCATACTGTACTTTAAGTGATATTCTGCACTGCCTAATTCTTTTTACAGAAACTTTTAAGTATGATTTTATTGCACTATGGGTTAAAATTGCTTCTATCAAGACATTGCTTTGGGATTTGAGTTTTTTTTTTTTTTTTTTTTAACTATGCTTTTTTGATTGTATCCATTAAATCTGAAGAATAAAAGTGATTAAAATGTTATGTTCTGCATATGTTCCCAAAGTATACACAGTTTTACCACTAGTTAAAATAGGAAAAAGATGACACTATTATGAAGCAACCAGTAAATAACCAATCTAAAAAAAAATAAAAAATATGGTGCTGATCAAATAGAAGTCTGAGAGTACATAGATTCCTGTATTCTGTTTTATGATTTCTTATAAATCCATATTGTTTCCATTATGGAAAAGAATATTCTTCATATTGTGGTTATTAAGGCACAGTAACTCTAAATTGTCCCATTGGTCATCCAAATATTTTGAGAATTTCTTTGTACAGTTTGATCAAATGCTTTAAACAAAAATTCAGACTTTGCCCACAATTAATTGTAATTCTCAAATTTAATGGAAATTACTCTAAGAATATTTTAACTCTAGCATAATATTTCTAAATCTGGAATATATATCCTAGAAGTATTCCAGTGTCATGAAAGCATAGAATAGGCTATGTGAAAAAGGGACTTATTGTCTCATACTGTTGCTACAAACTGCTATCTGAGTTCAGTATTGGGAGAATAGGTTTCTCTATAATTCCAGGAATGTTGACAACTGATAATGGGGAATTTGTTGCATTGTTTTTCTTTGCAAACCAGAGCCAACAGGAATCGGGTGATAAGGGAGGGGCAAACAGATACTGCTGTAGTACTGCAATTCTAAATGAACCTGATAATAAAATTATTTACTGCTATTGAAAGACACTACCTATGCAAAGGATGCATCTTTACTTTTATGTTGCCCATGGTTACTGCAGTTTTCTCTAGCTAACCTTGTTTATTATTGCTTGCAGACTGGAATTTTATTCATATATCTTCTCTGAATATTGCTTTTTTCTTCATAGTGTACTTCTTTACTCTTGGAAGATGCTTTATACACATGATTTCAGACTCCAGACAGCACTAAATAAAAATTAGTTGCCTGTATTCTAGCTTATGAGAAAATACGTATTTGTCACAGTCAATGCTGGAAGGAAAATTTGCTGCTTAAACATAGGTAATGAGGAACTGACCCTCACCATGTTGCAGGAGAAACTGTGTGGGCTTGGGGGACAGGACGGATGGAGAAGGGAAAAGGGAGATATCAACTCTGTTCTAAGATATGCACTGCTTTTAAATTTCCCTGTTGGCTCAGTGCATTAGTTGGCTTGTCACATCTCATTTTCTCAGCTTCTTTGTATTATGTCACATAATATGACACAGACAACCCTTGTGACAAATCACACAAGCCAATGTGTCAACAGGGAAATAGGAAACTGACAGTTTTCTGAACAGTCCTATAAAAACACACAATAGAATGCTGTAAAAAGTAACTTTCCAAAAATCTAGACTTATGTTTAATATTGCTGCACGCCTTCGCTCTAAATGTACTTTAGAATATTAATTAAAAGAATTAAGAAAAAAAAGATTAAAATATCTGACATAATGGGGTCTCTGGCTGATGTGTGGGATGGGAAAAAAAAAAAAAAAGAAAAGCAGATGGGATCCATCCACAGCTTTCTGCTCTACCCCTTCTGCATCTGTCTGTGCTGCTCATCCTTTGCTTGTGAAATGCAGTTTTCATCTCAAAGCACAGCCCTGAAAATTGCAATTACTCATGAGTAGTTCATGAACAGCTCCTGTCTGAAGAGAACCAGTGTCCTGGTTTTGTCTGGAATAGAGTTAATTTTCTTCCTAGTATCTGGTATGGTGCTCTGTTTTGAATTTCAGATGAGAATAATGTTGATAGTGTTTTAGTTGTTACAGAGCAGTGCATACACAGAGTTAAGGACTTCAGTTTCTCTGGCTGCCCTGCCAGTGAGGAGTCTGGGGTTGCACCAGGATCTGGGAGGGAAGGCAGCCAGGACAGCTGATCCAGACTAGCCAAAGGGATATTCCATACCATATGGCATCGTGCTCAACAATAAAGCTTGGGGGGTTACCTGGGGAGGGGGCGGAGGCTGCTGCTTGGGATCTGGGTGGGCATCAATGAGTGAGTGGTGAGCAATTGCATTGTGCATCACTTGCTGTGTATATTCCTTTATTAGAATTATTATCATTATTTTCCTTTCTTTTTCTGTCTTATTGAATTGTCTTTATCTCAACCCAAAAGTTTTACTTTTTTTGTTGTTATTTTTTTTTCTTTCTGGATTATCTCCCCCATCGCACTGCGGAGTGAGCAAACAGCAGTGTGGTGCTTAGCTGCTTGCTGGGTTAAACCAAAACAACCAGGTAATGTTTTGCCAGTCATATTAATATAAGTAATTCCTACTTACTGTCATGTGTAGGTGGACTAAATCGGTAGATTCTTCCCTCCATTCCTAACCCACTCACTGTCTTTGTGTTAAATAATAAGGAGGCATCTAGGCTCTCTTTTCTGTTGTAAGATGATGAAGTTGTTTGCATATCTGTACTTATTATTTGTATTCATGCATGGTTTGCAGTTTTAATTTCAAAGACCGATCTGCTTCTTTAGGCTTCTATTTAGCAAATGTCTTTATCACGAGGGAAAATTTTTTACAAAATATTCTTCTGTGGTTCTTAGGTGGTAAAACCTGCATCTGTTATAAAAAGAGAAGTTTTAGAAATTGAGTTTCATGTTTTGAAAAACCTTCCCTGTATTTTATACCCTTTTGTATATTTTATTTTTATTTTATTTGTATTTGTTTTTGTTTTTATTTTAATTTTAATTTTTACTGAGTGGTACATGCACACAGTCTGCAATATTCTTACTGAAATTATGTGGACAGTCACAGATTTAGAAGTTGTAGGGGAATCTTAGTCCTGAAATCAAACAGAGGATTAATAGGTAACTGTAATCGGCAGCTGTTTGCATACGTAATGTGTTCTGTTTATTATTTCCAATGGTTCTTTCCAAGTGACATTAGGAAAAATGTATTTCAGTACGGTTGCTGCTAAAGTTATGTACAGATATAAAACCTAGAAAAACTGGTATGCCATTGTTCTTATTGCTTTATTGTAGTTTTAAAATTTAAAGAAATTTGGGTTATTCATAAGCTCTCCTGCTGTTTAAAAAATGTGGTCGTATGTCTCTCTGGCACAACTACTTCTGCCAATTGGTGTTCTCCATGTTCCTGGACAGCTAAAGCTGCAGCATTACTTAGAGAACTTTATGACTGTGGAGGGTATACTCTACTCCTGCACTTGATGTAAGTCTTGCTCAGGCTTATGAGCCAAAGTATGCCTCAATTTGGCCATGCCTTGCACAGCAGTTCCAGAACATGGTAAGGAATCTGAGTATGACCATGAGTCAATATCTTTATCTTATAAATACAGCATCTGGAGAAAAGCTTATTTGAGCTCTCCATGGATCTCAGTGGGCAGTAACCCTTGATGTCTGTGGTGCAGTAGCTTTTTCCCCAACTCAGCTCTGGTACAAGATTAACTAATGTTATACCAGCCTTGTCAATAGACAACAAGCATAACGGGTGAGTAAAAACAGGCACACCCTGACCACATCTTGAACGCTGCAGCGTGGACAAGCCCTATCTGGCAAGTACCAGAACTGTACATTCTGGAAGGCAGTGTTAGTGGAAAATACCAAAATTGCCTTATCTGAACCATAGGCAGGATGGAAAAGTACTGACTAACAATCATCTTACGGTCCTATAAATAGTAGTCCGAAGCAAAGAGCCCCTTGAGATCTCCAGGGACCACAGCAGGCTGCACCCTCGATCTCCCCCTGAGCTGGGATGCCTCTCAGGGTACCCCTGAGGGGATGTGCATCTCAAGGTTGACTCCTTGAGGAACAAGCTTGTCCATGGACAAATGCTGATAAGTGTGCAGGGTGAGTAATTCACTCTAGAGAGTATTTTGTAAGCATGCAACAGGTTTAGAACCACCCCAGGACCCTGCAGTAAGTCTTGGGTGAACCTTACTATTCTCCAGCCGTTAATTGTCATTGTTTCTATTGTAACAAATTCTGTTGAAATTATTGTGTTAAACTGGCTGATGATTAAATGCTGATTAAGTGCTGTTAAATACAATATACAATACAATCTAACCTTGCTATTCACCGTAAAAGTATTTAACAAATCCTTAATTACTGCTACGTGAGAGGTGTGTAAAATCAATTCCATGACAATGAGCAATTTGACAAACTTGTATGTGGGTGGCATATCGCTATTTCACATTATTGTTTAAAGTGTATAAAAGGGATCATTGTAACTCCATCTCTCAGTGCTCTGAGGTATGATCTCTAAAATAAAAATATTACAGTGTTTGGGATGTTATTGCAACTGTAAATGTCCTCTAGTCTTCTTGAAGAAGTTATGGTCCCCACTTTAGTCAGCACTTCTATCACTCCTGTTACAAAGCAGTCATCTCTGGCAGAAGAATTTAATGTACAATAGAAGGTAATATCTTCTTATGTTCTTGCAGTTAGATATACATACTAGGGTCTGCGTGGAGTTAAGTTTAACCTCATTTGTATGGATAAGCAAAATGTTCATTGCTGTTGTACTCCCTTGCTGTACTGACACCTGAGAAGCCGAGTAATGATAAGATGTTTGTTTTTGTAGAACTTCTGTATGTGAATAACATCTGCATCTTTATTCTGCAGTGGGAGTGATGGGGGGGTGAGGGGTGAGCGGAGAGAGAGATGGTGCAGCATTCTTACTGCATCTCAGTAAGAAAGACCTGACAACAAATGGCATCATAAAATAGCTGTTTTAATAAGATAGATTAAAAAGAGGCATCTAGGCAGCAAATAAATCTTATGTCCCTACAGATCCTGGGAATCCCAGTTCTGTGCAGCATTGGATAGATGCTGTGTGGATTTTCCCACAGCATGCTGGGCCAATCCCATTCATGGAGAAGTTCCTCCTCCCTCGCATATCATTGTGCCTTTCATTGTAATAACAACAAACAGAATCATGCATCTTCTTCGGACAGATTGGCGTGTTATCCCTTAACATCCACCAGTGCGCAGCACAAGCTGGCACAGTGCACTCTGGCAGACCTCCTTTCAGCTGCTACTCATGCTAACATATGGGTTTCTCAAGGCTTATGCATAAGGATAAGTAGAGCAGACAAGGCCTATTGAAGATCACTTACTGCTTGAAGACTTCTGCAGGGTTCTCAGTACAATCCTCTAGTGGATGTCAGCTACCAGGTTTTGAAATGATGTTTTAACTAGAGCTATGTTGCCTGGGGAGGAGGGGCTGGAATCCTAGAGAAAAAGGGGAAAATGATTTTTTACCGTGTCTTTCATGAGTGGTCACTTGTAAATTTTAAAAGCCCTAATTATGTATTTTGCTACATCTACTGGAGTGAATCTTGATGACATGTAAAGAAATATCTGATCGAAACAGCTCAAGGATTATTCTTTGATCTGATAACTGCAAATATTATGAGTCAGAGATGTAGTTCTACATTTCCAAATTTATTTTCTGTGATGATATAATCAATTTAATTTGCTCATGCTGATTCTGAAATAGGAAAATAATTTGTTGAATGACTCTTGCTATTGCCATCAATATTTAAATGCTCCTAAGAATTTATAAAATAAGATCCTGTTTTGTGCTTGTAGAAAGATTTCCTTCACTTGCAGGAGAATGTGTAAGAGGTCCTATAGAGTTTGTTACTGATTTCTTTTCTTTTGGAAGATACTGCAATCTGTAATAATCAAATTCTACATCTGCAAAGTGGTGAACTTCAGCAAAGTGTACGTGCAACACAGGCAATAAGAAATTTCAGTACGTTTGGGGGCAGAAGAATCATTTAGTGTAATCTCTTGCAGATCACAGGTTGCTAAACTTCAGCTATCTCTGTGTTGAGCCCAACAGCTTGACCAAAATGCATCCATCAGAATAGCATCTGCTATTAACTTCCTTACTCCTGTTAGTGATCCCATATACATCTTCTGTCAGAAGAAGAAATAGCACCTGAAATTGCAATTTCCCTTCATGCCCATGGCTACTTGTGTAAAATGGCTTCAGACATTTAGAGTTAGTGTATCACCTCTTCAAATCAGCTTAATCTTTTTGTTTGTTCATTTTGTTTTATTAATATTTATAAATTCCTGTATGTAAGAAAGGTTTCTTACAGTTAATTATGTGTGGTGCTTGCGTTTGTTAAGATAACCTTATTTGTATTTGTTTTGGTTATCTGACGTTTAAAAAGACCACAAGCCATGACATACTTCTGCAGCCGTTGCAGTAAAACATGAGAATAGTGCCTTTCTTCTTGGTGTTCAGTGTGAATGTTTTAGGAGTTGCTCCCGTCAGACAAGCTGCTTCTTGACCTCTTGTGTTTCTCTTTTGTAGTCAAACTGTGCAGTTCTGTGGACTTCACCTTCACATGAATCTTTCATTCTTCCCAGCCAATTTCGAAGACTGTGATAGCACCTGCTGTTTGAAATCTATAACAGCTCGGTACTTGTTTTCCACAGTGGCGTTATATTCCCTTGCTGTTAACCATTCTGCTGTATAGGCATAAACACTCTGCCGTAAAAATGCTGGCTAGCCAGGAGCTTTTACAGCTCGGTGCTGTGCTATATCAGTGTGTGGGTGGGATAGTTATACAGTTCCGTATAACTGTGTCCAATGTGGTATGTCCAAACAGTTCTGTGATATGCTATTGTAACTAACACTTTCCCGATTGTCTTTCATGATTTCTTCTGATCTCGTTTGGTTTGGTCTATGATACAACTCATTTCACCCCAAAGTGAGGTGTTGCATATTCTTCCCTATCTGTTTCACGACTTATTGCCTTTCTTAGTTCCCGACTGTTTTCAGTTTTGCATACCTTACATGGATAACTTTACCATAGCTATGTTCACCTCTTTTTTTTTTTTTTTTTTTTTTTTTTTTTTTTTTCCCTGTGGAGTGAGGCATTTTCTCTGGTGGGAATAGAAAATCTGCAGTGATAAAAATCATTGATGAAAAACTCCTTCACATAAATTAAAACATTCACAGTGTCCACATACTCTGTTTTACTGAACATGTAAATATCAAAACAACAGCAAGGAAACACTGTCCTTTATTGTATTTTTTCATTCCATAAAAGCACCTGAAGGATATTTGGCTGGCAAATCTCATAGAAATGTTAGCTGAAGCTTAAGTACAACCTTAATCCAGTTTACGGGGTTGGAGACAAGGATTAGTTAGTTGAAAAACATCTTGGTAAAGGAAGTATATGCATTTTCATAACTCTAAGTAATTTTTATCAGCTCTTAGCATCTCCATAACTTTTAGGAGATGCATGTGTGAAAATGTAGTATCTACATACTAGGTATGTTGATTGTGTGCTCTGTGGCTCATACTCCTCATCTTCAAGAAGCCCTAAATTAGGATGCTAATAGTAAAATGCTGTTAAGACCTCACATGTGTATCTTGCTTGAAATAGTAACATACTTCAAATACAAATGTATTGTTCCATATGAATGTTACTTAGAAATTCCTGCCCCCATGTAACTCTCTTTCTCTACCTCTGTGTCCTCCCTTCTCCCCACTTCCTCCTCCTCCCCCTTGAATTTTAATGAAGCCCTGGTTGATATATTTTTTGAGTGATACTTTTACTGGCTTGCAGTTCTCTAAGGTTACTGTCTATTAAACCTCCAGGGTCTGACTGGTCTGACTGACTTAGCAGTTTATTCCCCATTTGGCTTGGTCTTTCTGCCTTCTGCTTATAACACTTTTTCTGACAGATGCATGTGCCTTACTTGCATTTTGCCAGTTTGTGCTTTATTTCTTTTTTTCACTTTGACAATTCTATTTATGTTGTGAGCTCACTAGTTCATTCTCTTTTTAATTATCATGAATAATTGAATGTACCCATTAAGTTTATGTTTTGCTCTCCTATAACAAAATGTGTGAGAAAAAATATCTTGCTGGATTTACTTTGGTTTAACACAGTTACATTTGAAGTCAAAGCTGAAGAGTGTTTTGCATTTATTCTTCTCTGTTTCTTTGCTTATATGTTTTCTTGCCAAACTGCACAAAAATCTCCCTTTTAAGTATTGTACAACAGCTGAAGCTGGATATACCTAATAATATTTGTTTCTGCTTATCTATGATATTAAATGTCATGAAAATTTTGCACATGGGCAATTCAGCACCGACAGTTTTCCTTAATGTTCATTTTTTCATGAACTTTTTATTGTTAATGATTTCAAAGTTTCTGATAACTGTCATTAAATAGACTGAGAAAGTTCTCTGCCTGAGAAGGTGTAAGGACCACAAACAATAATCACACTGATAATGTTTGTTTTTACCATGTTAAGTTCTTTTCATCACCATAAGAAAGCATTTCCTTTTGATGTTTGCAGATACATTCTGTTGCAGAGATACCAGCAGAAATAACAGGAATATCACTGGCAACTGAACATCAGTTTGGTACACTTTTGATACTAGAGATACCTGGAAAAAATGGCACTATAGTGACATGTCAAGATTTTGAAACTTTTCTGTCACCAGTGGAACAAAAATATATTAGTGCATAGTTTCATGAAATGGGATAATGTGAAATACTAGAATATTAACTGTCCCCACCGCCAAGCTTTTTGTCTTTTGTACTGTGAGCTTGAAAAGCTGTCCTACTGTCACTTATACATATTTTTGGAAAAGTTTGACTGAAAGGTTTCCAGCACCTATACTAGAGAATTAGATTCTCTATACTAGATTAAGTGTAAGGTGTTATCTGTTTGTAGGAAATTGCAATAGATCACTGCAGCTTCAGCTGGACAAATTCATGGTGGTGCCTCTCTCTGAACTTTATGGCAAAATTACAAGGTGGAGTTAGAATGATATTGAGATGGTGGCTGTTAGCTGGCTGTTACCAGGTTTCCTGTACGTAGGTTTTTCCTCTACAGCTTTCTTCAATATTTGCTTTTCTAAGCTTTTTCATCATGCCAAAGACTTTGCAGCCATTTTTTGAAACCTGCATTTTGAAGAATCTGTCAAGGCACACGAGGGCATATTGCTTGCACATTGCTTCCTTTCTGTAACTGCTGAAAAATGTCTTTATGCATGTAATCACATTTTAGACAAGTTTGTTTTAAGAGGGTGCCACAGGCATTTACAGGCAATTTCTCTCACATCTTCAAACTGCAAATAACAAGGAGTATAATAGAACTGGAGAATCATCTAGTATAAAGCTTAAAAATAGTTTTGGTCTTGTAGCTTAAAAAATAAAAGGAAACATAGAAAATGGTAGGATTAAATGAAGACAATATAGACAGGCATTGGGGTGTCACAGCTTGGACTGATGAAGTGACATGAAACTTCCAAGCTGTTTAGTTTTCCTTTTTTTGTTCTCAGATCTTTGTTACACTCCAACTTACTTTCCACTGTCACTGCTTTTGCACAGGCTGAGCATTTGAGCTGTGTCCAAGATCACAAAGCACAGTTAGGACTACGACAGTGAATAAAAGGCCTTTGCCCCCCTCCCTCTGAGACAAGCTTCCCTTGAGAAACTGGCAGGATGTTAACGTGAAAACATCTTATTTGTAATTAAAGAACCGGATTTATTCAGAAAGTTGATAATGTTTTCTTGTGGAAGAGGGAAGGTTTCTTGCATTTACCTGTTTAAAAAAAAAACACAACACGCACACACCCCCAAAACCAAATCAAACCAAGCAACCAAACACAAATATACAGTTGAATGCTTTGACTGCTTTCCATTGCTTTCTTGTGGTTGTTTCTTATTATGCCCCTCATTAGGGAGAAGTGACCATTTATTGGTTGTAATCATGCAAGTGAACACTCAAAAGAATTTTATGTATGAGAACACTGGTTGTGGTTTTGTGCTCTTTTGTTTGTTTGCTTGTTTGTTTTATATTGAGAAGAGTTTTGACCTCTCCTTTCCTATCTCAGAAATCTGCAGAATAGCTGTTTGCAAATCTATACCAGCAACAAGAAGAAAGAAGAGCTGTGTAAATGAGCATGACAGTGACATATTGCAATGAGTTTCTCAAGTAATTAAACTGTCTGTAAGAAAGTGAAATTTCCTGGGTACTTCAGAATAATTTAGTGTTAATGGTAACATTCTGTTAAAACCATTTTCTTACCAAGCTATCATTACTAGATCTGTTGCTGAAAAATCTAGTGAATTTGAATTTGGTGAAATTTCACCCCCACCCCTACTCCATCTCATCCCACCCTGCCTTCTCCCCCCCCCCCCAAAAAAAAAAAAAAAAAAAAACAAGGAAAGTTGGAAATAAAAGATATAAAAGATCACCTTCCATGTTGCCTTAAGCTATTTTTTTTTTTTTTAATAATAATATCTCATTTGACACTGCACTGAATCTGTTCTGATTATTTAATATAGTTAATATTTACTGATATGTTCAAGCATCATCTGGATAAATTGAGTGGTTAAGAGTCAACAACCACTGCCTGTTCACTGTTTCTCCTCCTTAGAAATTATTCAAAATTAGGTCAAGAGAAGGTAAATGTGGAAAGAAGGAAGAGAAAGTCTCTGGATGCAGAAATTTTATTTGTGACAGGAAATCCTTGTCTTGTCTTCTTACAGCCAAGCCAAACTGTTAGGCCTTGTTAATCTTCAGGGGTATTTAGTGTGCATGGTAATTTTATCAAAGTCCTCAATAGTTTGGTGTAATAATGCTGACATGATAAAACACACTGCTGATTTACTTAAACAACTGCCTTGTTTCATATCTGTAGAGATAAATTCTCAGCAGACACAGGACAGGAGAAACATAAAGCTTTTGGAACATGCCTGGGAGGAGGACATTTTTGGGAGAGTGTTTTGGGATGAAAGGCAACAAATAAAAGTGGGAAATCAGAGTAAACCTTTATGTCAATCACTTCAAGATTTTATTTTATTTTTTTTCCGTCTTGGACTGTGATGAGTTTGGTTTAGAGAGAGTTTGATAGACTCTCATACTCTTTTTCTCCATTTATTTGATGTTCCATCAAGATAACTTGACATCTTGTACTCAGGCATTGATCTTCCAGACATTTAAACTGTTTGGTGTTTTGCACCAGGTCATACTTGTCTGCTATGACCTCAGTAAGAAAGTAGGTAAAGATTCATCTAAAGTTATATTTATTATAGCTAACACTGTAAACAGCGAATAATATATATAACTTTGTGCCCCTTTTGGAAATCCAAGAATTGTAGCATTGAACAGGACACTGACCTCCACACAGCTCAACATGGAGGTCCCCTTGACAGCAGAGATTCTCCCATTTTGGTAATTCAATAAGATTTTCCTATATGGAAATAGCTCTATTTATCATGTCTACAGTCAAACAGTAATGACGCTATCATGAGAACTACCTGCACTATTCAGTAAACACAAGGCGACATAGGTAGTGTAATAGCCAGTATTGAGTGGGAGCTGTCTGCTGGCTCCTCTGCTAAAGTGAGAAGGGTGAGTTATCTTGCAGCCAAGGAATTTGTGAAGTACAGCCTGCACAGCATGGGTCTTGGACTGCTTGATAAAATTGCTATATGGATCACTAACACATCACTGTACAATGGTTTTCTGGTCAGGATCACTAGATTTCGTTCACAAATTTACTGCTGTCAGTCAAGCTATTGGTTTTGTTAGACCTGTCATCCATAAGATTGTGGTTCTAGCTAGGATCTTCCCAAGGACATATGGCTCTGAAAATTTTGGGGCAGTAGACTATCAGCGAAGACATCACTGAGCCTATCAGTGGACTTCATTACCCATAGGACAACATCAATGCTTCATGATCCTTTAAAAACAGATACAATCTTTTGTTAACAGTCTAAAACAGAACTCACAAACAAACCAAACAGCTGAACTAAGTCAAGAAGCGTTCCTTTGAAGGTGGACTGTGGGAGAAAAAAGAAAGAAAAAAAAAGGCACAGGATAGCTAAGCCTAGAAGAAAATTGTGCTGAGAACTCCAATGTAGTTTTAAAATTACTGACAGAGTGAGAATATGTCTGGTTATTTCACATGAGGTTTGTGGAGGGAATCTCAGCTGCATGGAAAACATCTGCAGAGCAATTGTATGCCAGATGAGAAAATCTAATAAAATATCACATGGTCAATGTACTCTTCCATACTTCTTTTCAGTCACATTTCTCTTGAAACACATTTTTAATAACATTTAATCAGATTTTGTGGTATAAATACTATTTATTGAAAAAATGTCTATTGAGCAAATTAACTCAAAATTTTCAACTATTGTTAGAAATGAAGGTATGATGTCAGGCTTCTACAAGAATTTGAGTTTGGTTGAATTTTTCTGAAGAAATTTTCAGTAAATACTTGTCTTTCTTTGTCAGTGAGACAGTCTCCATGGGATGTTGTTGTTTTTTTTTCTTCTATTATTTAAAAATGTTTGCATTTACAGTGTGGAAAGAGAGGAGAGCACACAACATTGCCACAAC
This sequence comes from Aythya ferina, assembly GCF_964211825.1. Taxonomy (NCBI): domain Eukaryota; kingdom Metazoa; phylum Chordata; class Aves; order Anseriformes; family Anatidae; genus Aythya; species Aythya ferina. The sequence goes on along the minus strand of NC_140297.1, from coordinate 90,605,509 downwards.
CGATTGACTGTAAAAATAGCATTTTGTAGGGAAGAGGGTTATTTTGTAGCTGAAGTCAGATGGAGCTGACCTGTCTTGGGCTTACCTGGCAAGGTTTTGGTAGAAGATGGGACTGCAGGGGTGGCCTCTGTGAGCAGAGCCCAGAAGCTGCCACATGTCAGATCAGAGCCAGCTCCAGCTGGCTGCAAAAGGGACCTGCTGCTGGCCAGAGATGAGACAGGGAGAGATCCTGTTGGGCCTCTGGGAGACAAGATCTAAGAAAAGGGAAAACAAATGCCAAGGAATAGCAGCTGGGAGAGTGAGGAGAGAGAAGCAGCCAGGCAGCCCCCCAGGTGAGTGCAGCAGGAGGGCAGGAGGTGCTCCAGGCAGGCAGCAGCAGTTCCCCTGCGGGCTGTGCAGGGAGAGGCCCCCGGTGGAGCAGGCTGTCCCCCTGCAGCCCATGGGTCCCACACGGAGCAGATCTCCACGCTGCAGCCCCCCCGTGGGTGGAGGAGCCCCCGGTGGAGCAGGTGGACGTGGCCTGGAGGAGGCTGCGGCCCATGGAGAGCCCCCGCAGGAGCAGGCCCCGGGCCGGAGCTGCAGCCCGTGGAGAGGAGCCCCCGCAGGAGCAGGGGGTCTGGGGGGAGCTGCCGCCCAGCCGTGGGGGACCCGTGCTGGAGCAGTTTGCTCCTGGGGGATGGATGGATGGACCCCGTGGGACGGAGCCGTGTGGGAGCAGTGCTTGAGGAGCTGCTGCCTGTGGGCAGCCCGTGTGGGATCAGCTGGGGAAGGACGGCATCCCGTGGGAGGGACCCCACGGGGAGCAGGGGCAGGGACGGACCGAGAAGGAGCGGCGGGGACAAAGCATCAGGGACTGACCGCAGCCCTCAGTCCCCTGTTTCCCTGCGCTGCTCAGGAGGAGGAGGTGGAAGAGGGCAGATGGGGAGAAGACGTTTTTGCTTTCTTTCCTATGTTTCTCACGTGTCTAGCTTGTTGGTAGTAGGCAATAACTCTTACTATCTCCCTATGCTGAGTCTGCTTTGCCCGTCACGATAATTGTTGAGCGATCTCCCCGTCCTTATCTCAGCCCTTGAGCCCTTTGCATCGTATTTTCTCCCCCTTTCCCTTTGAGGAGGGGGAGTGAGAGAGCGGCCGTGGTGGAAACTCGGCTGCCCACCCGATTCAGACCACCGCAGTTGCAAAGGACTGGAAAAGTTTTCCAAAGAAACAAGATGGGTAGTTTTCCGAAGAAACAAGAAATGCATCGTTTCCTTATTAAGGCTTCCTGGATAATTGGGGTTCTTTCATATTCCGAGCTCAGAGGAAGAGAATTGTTGATTTCCCTTCTTTTTTCTTACATGGAAATAAAAGGTGAACTGCTCTGCAAGTATGAGCAACGTATCAGAATCAAGCTCTTTTTGTCTGTAATCCTTTCTCAAGAAAAGATTTATCACACACCTTCCACAGATGTAGGGGAGCAGGGAATAATTTTTGAACTACTCTAATTAAAGTCAGTTTGGGCATAGTGGTACTTCTCTGGCTGTTTCTGAGACATACGCATTAGCAACAGAGAGTGTTGCGCTGTCATTGCGAGGCGCCTGTGGTGATGACTTCAGAAACAGAACTGAATTATGTCACCACAGCACTTTGGGAACAGCTGCCTCTGTGCACGTTTAGCTGGGAGGGACAGAGAAGGGTGCTGGATGTGATGAAACCACACGAGGATTTGTGGATCTCCCCTTGAGGGGCACAGAGAGGGCCCATGCCCTTCTGTAAGTGTTGTGATGCTTGGCTGGGGAAAACAATGTGGTTTTGTTGTGAATGCTTCATTTTAGTATTCTGTAGTTTGTGTCAAGTCCTTACAGAAGCATCAAGTTTGGTACTTTGCTCAATGATGTAGCTGCACAGAGTGAGAACAGACCCAATGTACGGGTGAGGGCCTCTGCACGTTCTCTTCTCCCTACAGACAATCAACAAATAAGGGTAGACAGAGAAGAGTGTGCTGTGGTCCTCCCATAGACCGCAAGTACTAAAGCATAAACAAGAGGCTTAAGAGTCCCCCTGTCACGTTCAAATTCAGGACAGCAATGGACTTCATCACATGGGCTGGCCTGTCGAGTAGTGTCTCAGGCTGTGGTGTATGAAGATGCACTCCATCTGCTTTCAGGGTAGCAATTGCAGTGGGCAAGCTGCCTGACCTTAACATTTTTCATTCCATTTTTCACCTGAGTTTTGCTGGTTTCCCACCATTCACTCTTGGTCTAGAAAAAAAAGAAGAAAAACAAGAAATTAAAAAAAAAAAAAAAAAAGGGAATTTGGATCAAAATAAAAGGATTTCCTTTCCATTAATTACATGTTCTTAACTTGACAGGTTTGATTATCGACTTAGAAGGCAAATACCTGGCCAGACTGCAAGACTTATGCTCGCAGCGTGGGACAGCTCTCGTAAGGGTGATTCAGGGTAGCTTCTGGAAAACAAGACATCAGATCTCCAAAACAGCTTGCTTTGTGCTAATGTAGGAAGGGCGAGTAAGAGTAAAGGTAAGAGTCCAGATACCCTAAGAAGCGGAAAGTGTGAAGGAAACTTCCTTCTGGCTGATACGGCTCCATATCTAGTTGTCAAGTATGAGGAGAGCAGTTCTAAGTTTCTTGGGGAGAGGAAAACAAAGAGACTGGGAGACTGTACAAAGAAAAAAATGGGATTAGCTATTTCAGGAAATCACAGTAACTGCAAATAGAGATTGGAAGAGTGCTTTAAGCCAAGACAGAAACTCTTTAAAACTAAAACCTAGGAGTTGGATGAACCAAGAAATGAATACATTTTGATTATGCAGGTGTGTCCAGTGTTATCTTGGGAAATATGGTTTCAACATAAAATGTATCTGGGGCTTGAAGTTTTCCTAACGCCCTTCTCTGTGTATTCCCTACTGTTTGGTAAGCGCTGAGGTCACACTGCAGACAGCAGCACGTCCTCTCCCCACTGCTTAGCTGTCTGTTTTCACAACATGTCTAGCAATGGCTTGGACACAACTGCGCCTATGACCGAGTTCATTCAAGCTGGTGGACAAGGTAAAAGCTCTGGACAAGCGAAGGGGAGGGAGGGATGGACATACAATATGATCACTTTAATCTCATTTCTCTAAGAACCCGTGCTGAGAAAACCAAACAAAACAGAACGGAAGAGAACAAATGAAGCAAGCAGCCAGCTTGCTGGAGACATTGTCTGGGAAACAGTGAAAACACTTGCAGACAAAAACATACCAAAAGACTAACTAACTCTTTGAGCTTAATTCTACTCCAACAGCATAACCTCAAACTCCTGTTTCTGTTCATAACAGGCTGGTACAGTAACATGGCGCATTTGATGACTTTGCAGCATAGATGTCAGGAATGCAGCTTGGGATCACCTCCTTCTACTTAGAGTTCAGTTTGAAGGGATGAGCAAGTAATTTTCCCTGGGTTGACGGAAATCTAAAGTCTGTTTTCTAACACTCTTACAGACACTTCTCTGTCCATCGGCCTGTCCTGCCAGCTCTGGTGTGAGTGTGAAGTTGTGGCAAGAAGGGTTTCCCATTCCTATTTCACCTGGTGGACACCAGCTTTCCTAGGAAATTGCTGATGTTGCTGAGGAGGCAGCAGTATCAAAGCCCTAGATTCAGAAAGAAGCAAAGCAAGCTAGAGGAAAACTGTATGTCCTGGTAATTTTCTTTCTTTTTATTTTTTCATTCTTCACTTGTAATAAAATCTAAGTCTTTACACCATTTGTTTGAAAACACAGCTTTATGGAAATGCTCACGGGTGTGCTCCTTCACCTTGTTTGGAACCTGCTTCACCTCGCTTCAGCTATAGGACACCTATGCTCAAATTTATGCTTCCCATGATAAAGCGGTGTTCTTTTGGTATTCTTTTCTGTGATGGTTGCAGGTGAGTTGAAAAGAGTTGTCAGCACGATTCTTCGTTTCCTTTGCAGTATCCAAAACTCCGTATTACAGCGGATCTTCTCCTCTGATCTGAAAAGCTTCACAGGCCAAAAGAGAATTGGGATGAAGACGGAAACAGAGAATGCTGACCAGTACTTCCAATTACCACCGGTAAGTTTTGTGAAAGAATCCGGTGCATTTCTGTAGTGGTAGAAAGTTAATAAAATCATGATCGTGCACTTGAAGGCAAGCAATGCTCTAAAAATGAAGAATGCAAGGCCCTGGTTAAGGACAATCTTCAGGCTGCTTCTCGATCAACAGCTCATTTGGTTCTTCCACAACCTCATCTCTGCTTGCTTAGAAGTTGTGAAGGTCGGAAGCACACTCCGTGTTTTTCATCCCCTCTGTGTATCTTTTCCCTAACAGCAACTTCTGTCTTGGCTCTTCACATCAAGCTAGAGCAGTTTCTTTGCCTCCGGAACCTGCAGGCTGTCCTCTCGTGTGTACCTGTGGTGGACTGAGGGTAATGCTTGTAACGCACACAGATGCTGTATTCACTAGGACTTTTAGAAAAGAGAGCAAGAAGCTAACCTGCGCAGCAGTTTCTTAGGTTTCTGTATCTCTCTCTCTCTCTCTCTCTCTCTGCGTATATATTTCATTACTTATTTACTTATTTAAAGATCCTTTAAATATAGCAGATACTTTAAGAAAGCTTACTTGTCCTTCTCCTTTACTTGTTTTCAACGTTTACTTTTCTAACCAATCCTTAATGTTACAACATTGGATTTATGTAGTTCTCAGTTCTTAGAAGTTCTCAAAGCACATCAGTGATTTCTGTATTTCTCAATCTTCCCATCTGCATTGAGACCTCTTATCTTACTTTAGGTATTAGGCAAAGAAGAACACTGAAACCAGCTGAAGCCGTATTGGTCACATGCTTCTATGCTAGGAAGTAATTCAGAGTGCTTCCATGGTGTGCTTCAGACAGATTTACTCTGGTCCTCTGGACTCAGCATCCCCAAGGGATATTTCAAAGCTCTCTGAAGGACCCGTCATTATCTCTGACACTGCAGTCTCCATTAGGAAGGGGTAAATATTCCTTGCCCTTGTGGAAAGGAACTACTCAGTTAGCTGTTTCTAACCCAAATCTCTTTGTTGTCTTCAACAGACAGCCACCACATTTCTAGCCAAGCTAAACCACTGAAAATGGAAGTATTGGGACTACTTCCAAACCCTGCTGCTGCTTCTAAGCAGAACTGCGATGTAGGTGGGGACACAGCAAGAAGACACGTCCGGGCCACAGTGGAACTGAAAGGCACCTGTCTGAGCCACAGAACGAAGTCAGCGATTCCCAGTTGGAGACTGTTGCTCAACCAGTGACACAGCAGCTGGAGCGCTTCTGGTTGCTGCTGATGGGTTCCCGTGAATCAGCCAGGGATAGGAGCTATGAGAACGACTGAAGCGATCTGAAGTTACCTGAAAGAAAGAAGAGAGGAGAGAAGAAGACAAGAGGGGAGGGAAGGGGAGGGAATAAAAGGAAGGGAAGGGAGGGGATGGGATTGGAGGGGAGGGGATGGGATGGGATTGGAGGGGAGGGGAGGGGAGGGGATTGAAGGGGAGGGGAGGGGATTGGAGGGGAGGGCAGGGGATTGGAGGGGAGGGCAGGGGATTGGAGGGGAGGGCAGGGGATTGGAGGGGAGGGCAGGGGATTGGAGGGGAGGGCAGGGCAGGGCAGGGCAGGGCAGGGGAAGATAGTGTAGGGGAGGTTAGGGGAGGGTAGGATAGTGTAGTGTAGCATAGTGTAGTGTAGCGTAGTAGAGGGGAGGGGAGCGTAGCGTAGGAGAGTATAGGGTAGTGTAGGGGAGCAGAGTTTAGGGGAGTGTAGGGTAGGATAGGGGAGGGGAGTGTAGGAGAGCGTAGGGGAGGGGAGCATAGGGGAGGGTAGCATAGGGGAGGGGAGCATAGGGTAATGTATGGTAGTGTAGCAAAGGGGAGCGTAGGGTAGTATAGGGGAGGGGAGTGTAGGGGTGTGTAGGATAGTATAGGGGAGGGGAGTGTAGCAGTGTGGGGACGGGGAGCATAGGGGAAGGGAGGGGAAGGGAGGGGAGGGGAGGGGAGGGGAGGGGAGAGGAGGGGAGGGGAGGGGAGGGGAGGGAAAAGAGGGGATGGGAGGGTTGGGGAATGCTACCATAAATAAAACTGTCAAATACATGACATTTTGGATCTGGAGCCAAATATTTGTGTTGCTGAAGGGATGCAAGACACAGACTCCTGATGGCTCTTGAACAGGAGGCGTTTATTGCCCTTTTTCACTCCTACATGTCCTCTCCCCTTAGCCCCACGTGCTGTCCACGTGCCCGAATCTATCATAGAGTTGGTCAGAGACCCTCAGACATGCGCCTGGAGCCAGCCAGCTATTGCCCACTGCCCAAAGGTCCTCTTTAACACTGTAGCCAATTCTTGATCTCAGCCTTGCTCAAGGTTTTGTTTCTACCGCTTGTTTCCTCATTACCTCTAATTCAGGGACCTGCGAAACAGCGCGAAGCCACCTGAAAATTCCCTCCCCACACGTTGCCATTCATTCCACAACCTGATTTATCGCTGCCATCCGCGCATTGCACAGTGCCATGAAAGGTTTGGCGTGCACAGAGGTGGCTGAGGATTTTCAGAAATAACTTTCCTTAAGAACTGCATCAAGACTTTTGCTGGAAGGCAAAAGATCGGGTGATTGATTAACGTAGGGATGGCAGCTGAGCAAGGGAAGCGTCTTCCAAACTTCCAAATATTTCCTGTATACAGAACTACAACTCCTCTGCTCTCCGGTTAGGAGTTTCTGTCACCTGCTCAGGAAGCAGAAGCAGTAAAATGGGATTTAGAGGATCCAGCTGAAGCGTCAGTGCCTGTTAGAGGAAACCATCAATTTACGGGCTTTGAAGAGAGTTTGACCAGTTTTCCAAGGAACATGTACTAGTGCTGCATATATATGTATCTAAATATCTCTACAGCTGGCTTGTATCAGACATAGAGTGGCCATCAGGACTAGGGAAGCGGTTGTCCCTCTGTGCTCGGCTCTGGTGAGGCCGCACCTCAAGCACTGTGTTCAGCGAAGACCTCGAGGTGCTGGAGCGTGTGCGGAGAAGGGCTCTGAAGCTTGTTAAGGGTTTAGAGAACAAGTCTGGTGAGGAGCGGCTGAGGGAGCTGGGGTTGTTCAGCCTGGAGAAAAGGAGGCTCAGGGGAGACCTTCCTGTGCTCTACAGTAAGCTTAAAGGAGGCTCCAGAGAGGTGGGGATCGTTCTCTTCTCCCAAGCCCCAAGTGACAAGACAAGAGCAAAAACCCTTAAGTTGTACCAGGGGAGGTTTCGGTTGGTTATTGCGAAAAATTTCTTCACCGAAAGAGTTGCTCTGGTGGGTTTACGTGGCAAGGTTTTGGTAGCAGGGGGCCATAGGGGTGGCTTCTGTGAGAAGAATCTAGAAGCTGCCCCATGTTAGATAAGGGCTCCACTGCTGGCCAGAGCCAAGCCAAGAAACTATGTCGCTTGTTCCTCTATGAGAGCATATTTAAGAAAGGAGAAAAAAAAATAACAACAACAACAAAAAAGCTGCTTCACAGGGAGAAAGAGAGGAGAAGCAGCCCTGCAGCCCCCCAGGTGAGTGCAGCAGGAGGGCAGGAGGTGCTGCAGGCAGGCAGCAGCAGTTCCCCTGCGGGCTGTGCAGGGAGAGGCCCCCGGTGGAGCAGGCTGTCCCCCTGCAGCCCATGGGTCCCACACGGAGCAGATCTCCACGCTGCAGCCCCCCCGTGGGTGGAGGAGCTCCCGGTGGAGCAGGTGGACGTGGCCTGGAGGAGGCTGCGGCCCATGGAGAGCCCCCGCAGGAGCAGGCCCCGGGCCGGAGCTGCAGCCCGTGGAGAGGAGCCCCCGCAGGAGCAGGGGGTCTGGGGGGAGCTGCCGCCCAGCCGTGGGGGACCCGTGCTGGAGCAGTTTGCTCCTGGGGGATGGATGGATGGACCCCGTGGGACGGAGCCGTGTGGGAGCAGTTCCTGAAGAGCTGCTGCCTGTGGAAGGGACCCCGCTTGGAGCAGTGGCAGAGCATGACCGTGAAGGAGCAGGGGAGACCGAGCGTTAGGGATTGACTGGAGCCCCCTAGTCCCTTGCACTGCTTGGCGGAAGGAGGTACAAAAGGGTGGATGGGGGGAAGGTTTTTTTGGCTTGCTTTTAGCTTCTCTCCGTTCTAGTCGTTAAGCCATATGGAACAAATTATATTAATCTTCCTGTTCTTTCTTTCAACTATTGAGTCCTTTTTAATCATATTTTCTCCTCCAGTTCCTTTAAGGAGAGGCAGTGAGAGAGTGGTGTGATGGAATTTAACTAGCCAACCAATACAGAGATGCATTTGTATCTGCTTGCCCTGGGTTTTTACCATGGTTCATTATATCAAACTGTGCCATGAGGTTATCTTGTGTTTTGCTGTGTGTATAGACAAAGAATATTCACAGTGCCTCAGTTCTGAACTCCGACTGCGGGTTCCTGCAGCAGGCACCCTGGCTGGGCCCTTTGCAGCCAAGGAAGTCAGCTTTCTCCAAATGCAACTGTGGGAACATAAATCAGTTCCTCTGCTGGACTCAGAACTGAATTGGGAAAGAGCTAGGAAAGAGTAGTCTTTAACTATGATCGAGTGGTATGGATTTCTCCAGTGGTAATTCTACTGGGGCTTATCTAAGTATTGAAAATTTTGTCTATAACTCGCAGTAGGAAAAGAAGAGAATATTGCTTTTTTATTTATACAGTATGACCTGTATAAGTATGGTATTATTTTGGTGATGGCTGCATTATTTGAAATTGATCTTAGACATATTTTCAGTATGTGATTCCAAATAGTGCAGAAGAAAATTCAGATTTCATATAATAGGCCTTTTTTTATTTTTTCTAATAAGGTATTTATTCTGATTATTTTTTAATATATTCTGTGCTTTAAATGGGTGTGTGTCAGGAAAAAAAAAAAAAAAAAAAGAACCTTCCACTGGGAAATGCTGCTGTTATAAATGCTCTGTTTTAGAAGCTGATCTCCCTCTGACATCCCCCTGAGGCAGTATTAACTGTGTTTATTGATATTTGTATCTGGCATGTCTAAATCAATATCAGAAGCTGGATCAGAATTGAGGCAGGTTCTTTTAAAATATTTCAGATCCCAAAGAGCAAACATTTTTTATTTCTCACCAATGTCAACATTATTTTAGTGCTTGAGCTCACTTTGATTATTTCTGTGCAAAATCTATACTTCTTGCCCTTTCCACCTCTAAAAATATTATTTAGATATACTAAAGAACAATAAGAAAAAAAGAGATTTTTATTTTTTTAAAGAACTTTTTGTTGGCTTTGACTGTGTATTTTTTGTGTTTGTAATACAGAAAACTGTGGGCCTTATTTTATTGCTTTCACTTGAATCCTCATCTTTGTACCATGCAGAATCAACACATCCTCTGCTCAGACGCTTGTTCTCAACACTTGATTGAATGGGAAACGGATGATAAATGGAAGGGCAGCATGTGTGTGGCGAAGCACATCTTCTCTTTTAATGACAACTATCTTTAAGGAAGAGCAGAGGATCCTGCTGGCAAAAAAGGAAACTTCCCTTACAAAAAGACTTTTGGTGAACAAAGTTTGTTTTTGTTTTAAATCAGACCAATGATTTAATTAATGAGTTAATTAAAGACATACACACAAAGGTTTTGAGCTTTTGTGATGCTTTTTGTAGATAGAAAAGGTGCGAAAGTTCTTTAAAAACAGCAAAACCCTACAACAATAATAACAGCATGCGATAAATAAATATTAAGCTTGTTTGTCTGAATCTGCAGCTTTAGTTCGAGGTCTGCATCTAGGCTGCTGTCTTGGCTGTCTTGGATGTGGAGCTGTGCAAAAACTGTTGGAAAGCTTGTCGCCATGCTTGATAACTTTATGTTTGCTGTCACTCTGTGGAAAACTTTTCTTTGTTGAAGTTAAATGCTCTGTGTGCTGCTGTGTTTGGCGGTACTACTTCACGTTCTTCTGTTCAAGTAGTTAAGACTCTGGTCTTAAGTATCCACACTGGTGTCAGGCATGAAAGGGAATATTCTTTATGGAATATACCATTTCATTGTCATGGTACGAGCCTGACTAATGTAGGCTAAATGACGGTTTGCGAGTATCTACTGTTGAGTGCTACTAAGAAAACAGAAATTTAGATTTGTGTATATATATAAAGCAAAGCAAGAGTCAGACTGGTTGGGAAGAGAAGAGGAAAGGAAGTAGCACAGCACTGATGGTACAGAATTCCCCCTAAATTCTTGTTTATGCTAAAGAGAGATTTTGGTAACTTCTGTGAATTGCAGCACAAGATTTTGAGGGTTTATGTTAGTCTGTGGTCTGTTAGCTAAAGAGAAAGCACAAGACCTGAAAAGCACTCTGACTTGAGAAAATAACATGCACATTGGATTGTCCTTCACTCCATCCCATTTTTCATCTAGCTGCTAGAATATCACCAATAAAATTTTACTACTTTCTTTTTGAGTACAAACTTTTGTATTTGCACATAAATGGATGATGAAAAAAGAGCTAGAAATATAGACTAGGCTGTGTAAGACATAAATCCTGAGCATGTGGCTAGACAAGGAAGAGTTCTTTAAAAGCAATGCTTGATTTTCTTGGAAATACTGGATAAGCATAAAAATAAGGAATGAGAAGGTAGCAGATGAGATGTTGAGTTGGCTAATGTGAAGGTTTAAAAAGAAGGAAAACCAGCTCCAGAGCACTGTCAGCCTCACAGAGTTTTTTTTTTCTTTCTCAAATACCTACTCCTCCTATTCTTTGAAGTTTTGTGAATTTTTAAGGCTTCAGGAATGAATGGAGACAAAAAGCCATAGCCACTTCTTCAGTTTGATGTTTTCCTGCTTAATTGTTTTTATTTTGTTTAGTAGAAAGAGCAACATCCATCTTTTTGACTCAGCTAAAAATGTGCCTCTTTATAGGCAAGTAAAGTTTGATCTAAAATATTAATAACATTTTAAGAAGGGGTTTTGCTCATGTTCTCAAGTCAGGCTTTGTGTTATAACTAGGTAAGCACAAAACATGCCAGTCAACATATGGTTGCAATACCTGAAATCAAAACACTCCAATTCATGTCCAAATGAAAACTTTTTCCATTGTGTTTTTGAAGGGAATCTTCTTAGCAAACATCAGCAGTGCTCCGGTAAGTGTCTGAACCATCTTCTGTCACCTTTGTTCCTATTTACCCACTTAATGAGGTGGAATCATGGAAAATCATCAGTGTTCTTTGTGGAGCTTTGCTTGCTGCATGTTTTCCCTAGCTATTTTACCACATAAGAAGACAGATAGAGGTCAGTTTGGAATGGAAACAAAATGCTGACTTGCCATTGTACCTGGAGAATATTTAGATATAATCAGCTGACCCTCAGCTTTTAAAATTACAGGGAATAGGTACAATCTATGATCCCACCTAAAAGATTGCCTGTTGCTGTTGTGCTGAGCTCACGACTTTCTGTCTCTGTGGGACTTAATAAGTGTGCCATATTCCCAGTCTAGAGAGCAAGCTTCATCCGTGTTAAAGTAAATGACATTGTTTGCATCTCAGACACGAGTTTCAGACAATGAAATTCCCTGCTAGAACAGCGGTCAGACATGAGAGTCAGTTTCTAGCGAAGGAGAGTTCATAGCATGAATAAGGAGAAGCTTTCCCAGATACCTTCAAAACTTCTGAATTCCCAGTATGAGGTGTCAGAAGCTGCAGGACACTTTTTGCAGGAGGTCAAACAAAAAATGGACAAGATCTCCAGTTAGCTACAGTAGCTCTGCGTTGTGTGTAGAAAATGGTCATTTTCTACAATGTGTAGAAAATGTGTAGAAATGTGTGTAGAAAATGTCTCTTGAAGTAGAACTTCCTCTCTGTGGCTTACGTGCTGTTACAGGAGAAGCAGGGGTTTGGGCTGAGGGCAAATGATCAGGGATAGGGAATTGTTACCAACAGCACATCATAAGAGTGTTTTATCTTCATTTTTCAATTTTATTTGTTTATTTATTTATTTATTTTAAAGAAATAAGGACAAACCTCCACACAAGCCAAAAATAAATAAATCTTTCACCAAGGAAGACCAGAGGAGATGATCCTTCCCTCCACCTTTAGAAAGTCTCTATATATTATACTAGACAGGGTTTATGTGCATAGACAGTGCCAAGACGGAGCACCAGGGAAATGGTAGTAAATAATAAAAACAATAGTCAATGAACTGCATAAAAGTCCTTTCTCTTTGACTGTTTGAAGTGATTTTCATATGGACTAACTGTTTTAGCAGAGAAATATTTATGCAGTGCCTAAGACAATATCTATAACTGAACAAACCTTTAGACTGCTAGAAAAAAAATCTGTCTGTACAGAAGAATAAAGGAGATACTTCAGTAAAATATTCAAGAAGTGGCAGATATATTTTGATACTGTGTTTTGTGAATACACAAAAGGAATCCCTGTAGAGATGGAGAATGAGATGAGGGGAAATCTGCAAAACTGATTATGCTGAAACCAGTGCTTCAGAGGGATGCTTGAAAGGACAAGTGGTAGGTGCTTGAGAAAGTCTCTGTGCATGCACACTTATATGCTAAAACAGAGAAAGCCAAATCTGAAGAGCTAAGGGTGACTGAAATAGTAAGTATTTTTTATTCCCTAATGGTACACCTGGCCACTTGTGAGAAAGGCATTTTGCTAGAGTGAAGCAAATTCTGAGATCAGGCGTGGGCTTCTTTGCTACTGTTTGCCATGGCATTTACCTTTTCACCCGAACCAGCATGACAGCCAGCATCTGAGGGACAGAAGTAGATCTTCTTTCTTGGTGTTAAGTGCTGTGCTTGGCTCCCTGCACCTGGCTTGGCTGTTTCCCTAAAGCATCTCTGGATTCTGTGGATTTCAAATTTTAAATAAATTAAATAATTTACATTTAACAGATGGTTTTAACAAGACCAAAAATATTACAGGCACTGATTCTTCCAGCACTTCTGTGATGTTTTTTTTTTTTTTTTAAGGCTTGAAGTGAACAAATGCTTACTATATGCAGTGCTTATTTGTGATCAGCTTCATAAGCCAAATGCTTGATCTTCCTAACCAGAAGTCAGAACAGCGTTTCCAATCCTTCCCTCTGTCCAATTTCCTAATTAGGACACAATACTAATCACGTTTTTAAATTTCTTTATTAATGTGATATGGATTAAGCTTTGCTATTGAAGGCTTACATATAATAATACACCAGTACTCTGTACTGTCCTGTTTTAACATCCTCAGGATAACAAAAATCAAGGGACAGAGCCTGTGCATTGATGCATAAGTGTGACAGAAATTCATTTGGCTCTGAAACAATATATATTTTCCTTGGAAAGTACATTTCTAAATTCTGCATTTGACTCTGAATACTTTTTCACTGCTTACAGACCTGTTCTCTCCTGTTTTTTCTTTTTGTAACTTGCTGCCATTATTCCAAGCATCACTGCCTTGATGAAAATATAGGATTTATGGTCAAAAAAAAAAAGCTTTTTTTTTTTTTTTTTTCATTAGGATCTCTTTAGTCTGCCCTATTAACTGGTTCGAGGGAACTCTTCTCCTTCAGGTGACTTTGTCTTTTTTTTTCACAAAGGGCTCATGTTTCTCTTAAAGGCTTTCTTCTGTCACAGCTGGCTTCTGTGGCCATTAGCCTCAGAACTGGAGCACTTTGACATACAGAGTGCCAAATTGCCGTTTGCTTCATGTGACCTTTTTCCAGCCACTGCTGTGGACCAGCAGACCATCTTCCTGAGTACTGGCAGTAAGCGTGCCCTCATTTGTCCCTCTCTTGCCTTGATCTCTACTTAGTTTAGAGTTTTGTCATTAGATTAAATACTATGTTAGGATCTTTGCTGGCATGAGTTATGTGTTAAGTGAGGTGAATTGTATTTTTTGAAAAAAGTGCAGAGGAAAGAGACCTCAAACCTTATACATGTGAATTGTGTCAGACTTGTATATGATAGTCTGGAAAAAAATTATTTGGGGAGGAGAGTGCTGGTTGACCTGCCCATCAGAAATGGTCTTTTGTGGTATATATATATATATGTATTTTTTACTTTGCCAGAACTAGAACTGACTCAGGCTGATGACATACATGTTGTTCTTTGCTGTGTGATTTGACAAATAGATGCAAAACTATTTTCAGCACTAGGTCAGGTCAGCTGTGATTTTGTGTCAAGAAATGGCAAGTCTTGAAGAGGTACAAGGATGGAGATTCACCAGCCTCTGCGGTATACCTGAGTAGAATGTATGTGTACACACATTGCTGCAAGGAGTAGCAGAGATCAAATCACTCTGAATAGCAGGGCTGAAATATCTTAATAGACCTGGGATTTATTGCTGCTGCAGTCACTGGTGCTAAAAAGTTGTCATCTTTGCAATGGCGCGGCACAACTTTGATTCACAAGCTTTTTCCTGTGAGGAACAAACTAGGAACAAACTCTGCAGTGGTTCATCTCAGTTGGTTTTAGGATGTGTAATGGCGTTCCCTTTTTAACATGCAGCTTTGTTTGTAGTTAGTAGACTGCTGATTATAATCCTTTTGTTTTCTTTTATCAGTGTAGCTCAGTCACTCATCCTTCAAACAATATAATCGTCCTTGTGGGTTTCAGCTTCAGCCAGTTTATCAAAGTCTGTCTCAATAAACACTTGTTTCCATGGTCATTAAATGAGCTCTGGATAATCTTTGTAGTCAGCATCTTTAGAGACACAACCCACCATTCTACCTTTTTCAAATGAAACAAAGGTGCAGTAATCAACTACCACACCTGACTGCTGTGTCTCATCCCAATTGGAGAGGCAAAGCATTCCTGCCACTGGAAACAAACAAAAAAAAACACACAAAAAAAAGTCTTCACAGCTATGGCCGACAGCAGGAATTTAAACTGGAGAATTTAGGTGGTGAACGAATGAACGCGAAGAACCGAATGTATTAGATCATCATAAACCTATTTGTCTCACTGCCACAAATAAAGTAAAGGGGATTTTTGGATTGTTTTGTCTAGAAGACCCAGTTGTGCACAAGGACTCATGCACTAACTGTTGTAATGGTATACTGTGGAACAAAAAAGTGTTCCCTGACAGCAGCAGAGTTACAAATGTACAGACAGATACAATCCCAGAAATTGTGCAATGAATACATTGGGCACAGATGGAAAGGAAACAGTCCAAACAAAAACTCATAGAATGACAAATCTCATCTTGACTCCAACAGACTGATTTTGGTTTGACTTTTAAAAATTATTATTATTTTTTAATTTTATTATTACTGTTATTGGAGCTGGCTGGTAGAAGTGAACCCAAGCTGTTTCATGAGGAGCAGAACTAACATCAGTAGGTTTTCCATGGATTTGTCACCCATCCCCTTCATTTTTTAGTTTGTCTCTACTGTACCCTCTGCTCTGAATGAGGAGGAAAACAGCAGCACCTATGTATAGTTACAAACTATAGCGTGCAGGCTTACTGCCTTACTGCTATGACTTGACTAAGTAGGGTTTGTCATTATAAATTTTAATGTGATGATCTACTCAGCCACCTATTTTTTAATGCAACTTATAAGAATTTAATGTATTTAAGGCAGCTCCCTTATGTCAGACTCAATTGAATGTGGCTAATATATTCACAAGTTGGAGGAGAGGGCAGTGCTGCACCGTAAGGTCAATCTGATTGAGAGAACATCTTACACTGCACCTTACAAGCATCACAGAAAAGTGTGCTCTTCTGCACTAAAACTGTGGCACAACATCTCTGGAAAATGAGAGGTAGTTAGAGATGTTGCCTTCTTCAAGGGCTTGGTAGCCTCAAATGGTGCAGCTGCCAGCACTGGAAGTAGAAGTTGAAGTAAAGGGAGATGAGCAGCTGATCTCTGAGATGGAATAAAATTATCTTTTCAAATAATAAAAGACTAAACAGACAACTCAGGGCAAATCTGTCATATAGCAAACCCATATTTTGTACATGCAGGTTTGGATTCATCTTTTGTGAAACTGAACAGAGTAGTTTTGGGTTTCAACTAATATTTGATTTTTCTATGGTAATTCATGGTGTGTATTTGCTAGTAATAATGGACAGAAGTATCTGGGAACTAAATAAATCAAGCACTGCACAGTCTTATTGTCATCATAATAAAAAGCAACTGTCAAAGTTTCAAAGAAAGATGTGACTGAGTAGGAATAACGTAGAATATTTTTGGCACTTCCTTAAGTCTGCCTGTTCTAATGTGAAATATCTACAATATTTTTAGTTAACACATGCTGTTCGTCTACAGTTGCTTATTTTATTTCTGTAAGCTTAAATGTGTTGTGAAAAAAAAAAGTAAAATAAGTGTAAAGAAAATTTGCACTGGGCATACATTTCATATCTAATAGGAAAAATGCAGTCATGATTTTCATTTAAAAATAAATTGGTGACATGCTTTACCATGGTCCATGCTCTGATGTAGCATTGTAGAAGTGTTCTGTGTTTCCATAGCTTTTTTTTTATTATTTTGAGTAACACAGATGAAATACTTGTTAATTCCCAGACACTGAAAAAAAAACACAAACAAAAACCAACCAACCAAACAAAAAATATATATGAGAGTGAGAAAGATAAACAGACTTTAATGCAAAATGAATAGCAAATATTTATCATTGAATAAACTCCACCATTTGGAGTTGGTCATATAAATTATCTTGGGCTTCATGATTGAAATACATATTCTTTTAGTAGGGGAAACTTTGGAATGACAGAGTAACCTTCAGTATGTAATGGTTCTTGCATTCTTTGAAATTGCACACCTGCATTTAAAACAAACTAACAAATAAAACCAAAACAAGAACAGTGTTCCCTTCAACCCTCTCCAACTGAAGAGCTTTTTTTAAAGAAGTAATATATAAGCCTCCAGTCTGTTTTGATGTTTCTGTAACATACAGGTTATTCAAATTATCCTTCATCTGAATGATGATCTGCCCTACACCCATTCTGGGTAGGCAGCCTACAAAAATTTCAAATTGGCTTGCTTTTGGTGTCACTATTTTAGCTTTTTTTTTAATTATTATTTTTCTTAATGGATCTTGCTATGATTTCTTTGACATAGTTTTTGTGTCTCTGTTTTCTGTTGTTATAACTCAAGCATTTTGTGCAGTGTTTTTGACAGCTATGCGATCAATTCAGTATAACATTAAAATAATTCACTGTATAATTAACTTCAGGTCTTTTCCATACTTGCTTTTGATATGATGTACTAAGTTATTTCCCTTATGAATTTCAATAAGTTAAAGCTCTACAGAGCTTAATGAAACTTTAATGAAACAATGGTTTATCACACTGGTATTTTCTACCATCTCCAGTTTTGAAACAAGTGACAAATAAGTGAATGTAACTTTGGCATTTTCTAACTATCTTTGTGGAATGTAAGGAATAAATACAGGCTCCATCTAACTGCATTAATGTTTACTGGTTAATGATTGTTCCTTGTATAAATATTTGTGAGCAAATTTTAAAAGGCATAATGTTGGAGTTCGGTTCACTGCTTTCTGAGTGTGTTCTATGATTTTGATGTTCTCTTTTCTTTCTTAAATATCTACCTCCTTGATTAAAAAATGAACGAACAAACCACCCAAAAGATTAAGAAATGGCATATCTTAAGTGAATTTGGAACTTCATTTGGTTTTCTGTTTTGAGTTATATAAGTACTCTTTTCTTTTGTTCTCTAACCCCATAATATTTGAAAGGTGCAGGAGCCTCAGAAAACAGTGAAGAGGAGGAATGAAATGGAGGACTCAGTAATGCAGGATACCAACAAAAAACAAAAACAAACAAAAAACAAACAAACAAACAAAACACCATAGCTTATATGAATTGACTTATTTGCTTGAGAGCTTTTGAGTGATCTTACTAGGTAGCATAACTTTTGACTTTTGTAAAACCTCATTTTTGACATCTTGATTCTTCTTCCTCAGGTGTTTTCTTCGGTGTTTTAGCAAAATTAAGTTCATGCCTGTTTTTCACACTAAAGAAAAAAAAGAAACCCTGTAAGTTAAAAAAGAAGAATTGAACAAAGAATGTGGTAAAGAACAGGGCAGAAGGAGAATATATCCATCTCCAGGTACTACAAAATCCACAAATTCCAAGATAGTTTATAAGGTTTGCTGGAAAAGCAAACCCCCATGCCCCACTCCCCTTTAAAAAAAAAAAAAAAAAAAAAATCTTGCATTTTCTGTAAATCCAAGCTTCTTCTATGCAGCTACATATGATAAGACAGTAGGTCCAATCTTTTTGGCATAGGAGAAGATTAATTTTTCCATTGCCTAAGGAGAGATTCCTGCTTTCAGTTTTAATCCTTCATAATCCTCCTACCACCTCTGTGCAAAAGTGCACAGAATAATTTAGATATGTTTCCAGGCTCAGAAAGTGGATTTTGGATTTAATTTAATTTTTCCTCACAACTTTGTTCTGAAGGCATGAATGATAATTAATTGACTCGTGAGCATTTTCAGTATTACACAATGAGGAAGGACAGTCCTTTCTGCAGAAGCTAAGAGTTTAAAAACTGTCAGTTACAAACCTACACAAGACTCATGATTTTAGAACATGATTAACAGTGGCTGAATTTTGATTTACTGAACCCTGCAACAACTGCACCAGTGAGCAAAGAAAAAATAATCCAAAGCATATCCACGTGGTGCAAGAATTCTTCATGAGAGCTTATTTTTGTTGTGGTATAGATATCTTTGTTCTAGCCAAATTTGGAAGACAAGTCATCTTGTCATCCACTCAATCAAGTTTTTATTTAAAGTTTTGATTTAAGGTTAACTATTAGGTGAATTTAGGATAGCTGCTTATGCATAAGCACAGCAAGTGGAGCACAGCATACAGCTTTGTGACAGCCATGGAAAGGCACTCTATCAAGAGCGAAGCAAGGGAATGGTCATGGGGTACATAAAAGGGAGAATGAATTTGTAGAGGAGATGACTAAAGATTAAGTAGTATATGTGTGGAAGATGAAGATGAGAAAATAGTTTGGGGTGCATTTTCCAAAAGAGCGATTTTAGGATCTATGAATGCGTCAGTAGAGGTACCTTGCCAGATGACTTTTAACACCAGTATTTTGAATGAGCTCTAAGGAAAGGAGATTAAAGCAGAAAGGCAGCATGCATGGAATGAATAATTACTAAAGATGGGATTCATCTTAATTTTTTTTATTTATTTTTTTGTCAAAAAGCACATCTAGTTTAGTTTGCCTAGCCTTCCTCAGAGCGCAGTGCAGAGCAATTTGACTTACATCTTTTAAACATTGCTTTTAAAACAGAGTCATTTATCCTTAGGAGGTGTCTGTTTCTCTTTCTTCACGAAGCAGGAAGATTCAGTGGTGTCCTTAAATGAACTACTCAGCCTGTAGACGGCTGAAACTAGGAGCTTCTCATCCAAAAGAAGACATAAGAACTGAGTGCCAAAAAAGAAAAAAAAAAAAAAAAAAAAAAAAAAAAGAAGAAAAAGCACAGGAACGAGGGACAAAGAGATTACTGACTTTGCCAAAAACAATCAGTCAAACAAACAACCAACAACAACAACAACAGAAAACACCTGAGTTCAGTGGTCTCCAACCCACACTTTCATATACATTCAAGTATCAGTTCTTCTGGCCACAGATAAAGGTTAAACTGTCACTCCCAAGACAGAGTCAATTGCAATATAACCAGCAGCATACTGCTGTCACCGGGTGCTTCATTGGTATCTGACAGGATTAGGCATCCTTGCTTCAGTTAATCTGAAGACTCTCTGTGTTCAAGAACTGTTCTTTATGCATTTTAAGTAGCTGAGATCTCACTGGTATTCCTGACAGTTGTGTGTGTGTTGTTTTTTTGTTGTTGGTTTTTTTTTTTTTTTTTTTTTTTTTCCCCCAAAGGAAAGAACTGTTTATTGATTTCATGCAAATCACCTGACTCTAAGATTCTCTTTTAACGAAAATCCCTAGAGACCATAGAAATTGCAAGTAATACACAGAGTTTTCAGTTTTCATGCAGTTCAGTGAACTTATTTCTATGAATAATGGAAACAGAACTTTAACTAAAACTTAGAGGAATGCATATATGTTTGATTAAATAAGTTTTCCTCTTACTGCATTCCCAGTACTGTCGGCTAAAATGTTTGTCTTTTAGAGAGAATTTTACTCCCTGTGCCTTTTTAAGTTTCTAAAGTTTTCTGTTTTGGAGCTTAAAACACTTCATTCATCATAGCTTTATTTATTTATTTATTTAAAATGACAATTCTCCGTATATTTTTTAATGTTGATATTATGTTGAATAACAGAAGATCAGGCTACGCTACACCAAATTTCTATTCAATATGTATGGCTGTAATGAAAAAACACATAGAGAAACTTCTGAAATAAATCTGAGATTTGGGAGGAGATAACTTTCCTTGCGTGTGTTCTTGGAGGAAAAGTCTTGCTGTAGCACTTCTTAAAAATCTTCCGTGTGTGTGCAGAGACAAGAAGGGATCTATTTATTTTAAACTTTTTATCCTTGACATTTGGGAAGAAAGTCATGGGGGAAGGAACATGTCTTGATTGAGCCTCCATTTTTAGTTATCACTTGGGACAACTAAATATTAATGCATAATAGAATAATATACTTCTTTTATTGAACTTTTCCATTTTTGAAGGGGCTGTCCCAGTTCTTTCCCTTTTAATCAGTACCCAGCTGATCACAATATTTCTTCTGTTTTCCCTCAAGGATGCTTCCTTCTGTAAAGATGACAGAGACATTTTTTAAGAAATGTTGTCTTTTTCAGACCTTAGGAGTTCTGACCTCCAGTTTTCAGATCCCTTCTAAATCTATTACCTTCTGTATTACTGGAAAGTTTTATCCCATGTGCCACTTATACATAAAAATATGTGATCTCATAGGAAAGTAAATGACATTTTAATTAAGTTTAGTTGAAGTCAGTTGGAATTCCCATCCTAAAGGCTTTGCAGATGCTAAAGGGTAGGTCATTTCATATTCGGGGACTAAAAATTAAATGCAAACATTCATAAAACATGTTTGAAAGTTTGTTCTGGTTTCATATTAAGCACTTGTCAATTCATATGCTGTAATCAATTAGAATAATGATATTGTATGAAGAATGGTCATTCACAAACATTAAAATATTTTCAATTTAATACAAAGAGTCAACAAATGTAAGAATTTAAAACAAAAATGTATCATGAATATTTGGGATTTCATAAGTATAAAATAATTAAAAATCTACAAGGTGACACACTAAAAAATGGTGGGTGTCATAAAATTCTTCTAAAAGATTGATTTAAAGCTATTTCCAGATTAGATGTGCATTGATGTTCTTTGCACTATTATTTACAAAATCTTTGCATCAAGGATGCAAATGATGAAAATGCTTACACACCCTCTCTTTTTTTTTTTTTTTATCTTCCTAAATGTGTACAATTTATTGCTTGCATCAGGTCTGTACTTGTAGTATTATCCTACTAGATGTAGGAAGCTAAAATTTGAAGGACATTGAGTTTAACAACGTTCCTAGACTGGTAATTATTTTAACATCAGGCAAAAAATGTAAGAGATGCAAATCAGTGCTTCAGTATTCTTGAAACAAAGTTCTATTAAAACTAAATATTTTCATCACAATATTAAGTAGAAGAATGGCAAACTCAAAAACAGTCTCTAGAGGAAACAATTGCATAGTACTTAGAATTATTTAAAGAGTAAGTACAAAAGGTGTTACTCTAGGGGAAGCTGGGTCCATTTCACTGTCAAAAGAATTAGAGATTGAGTATTTTTGGCAAAAAGCCCTGAGGCCCCAAAAATCTTTCCTCATTTCCCTTATCTAGCTGAGTCTCTAGACATGGCTTTTTGTATTAATTATCTGTTTGTACCTTTGCTGCTGATTGTTAATGTTAAATTAAAGTAAATCCCTGTTTTATTTTGCTGTTATTAAAAAAAAAAAAAAAGCTGAACTTCATAAGTTTGTTTGATGTTCAATAGGTCTTAGACTTATGCTTCTCTGAACCAATATTTAAATGTAACTCATTAAGCACAGCCTTCCACTTCATTAAAAATGTGCCTGAACATCCAAATAAAAGCAAAGCAAAACCAGTGTCAATAGCATGTGTTTTAAGAAGGCCAAACATATTGCTGTAGAAATAGTATCACAGTACTCTTGTTCAGCCAGACTAATTAGTAGTACTGTGTCTGATGACAATTTCCTGCATATAATTTCCAGAACACAATTTGTTTAGAGCCGTCTCTGTGTCTTAAGCATGAACAGCACTCCAGCTGCAGTGCTTGGGCTGTCATTTTGAGATTCTGTAGTGAGACGGAGTGTGGTGGTGTCCAGGTTCATAGGAACTAGCCGAAGCTTATGTTAGGAAAGTGATCTAGTGTCAGCTCACCTAGAACACCGACTGGTTATTAAACAAGGTCTTCAGCCAATCAGTCCAGTTAATTAAATGATGAACTATTTTATTAATAGCTAAGAGTGAGATGCAAGTTAGAAAATGTAATAAAATAGCAGCTGGAGGAATTACATGCTCTTTTGGGGCCCTTTTTAAAGTTTGTGTAATTGGAATATTTAATCATAAATTGGAGGTGGCAGTTGTAGATTTGATTAAGGGATGGAATGAATAGGAGGCAGGAAGTCATAAAAAGAAACTTCAGGTCACGGGTTGAAAGCTTTTGCTGCAGTGCATCAGCACCATCTTCATTTTTAGTAATATTCTGAACTGAAGAAGTAGTAGAAAATTAGCAAGACAGTTATAAAAAATAAAATAGTAAAAAACTACGAATATCAGAGTTTACAAAGTGTCAGCACAGTGTATATATTTGTGTATACAGGTGCACAAATTTGTGTTGCAAATGCATAAAATTATCCAAGATCCATAGAAAGGTAAATGGTTGGCAACAGCTGTTCCATAAAACCATCGACTCTCTTAAGAGCTTCATGTGCAGGTATCAGGTTGTACGGTGTTTGTATGATCAGTCGAATACACAGCAACATTAGGTATTTGATTTTATAACAGAAGTAGAATGTCAGGGTGCTACAGTACCTGCCACTGTCCATTGAAATACTGCAAATTACAAACAGTACATTAGATGTGGGGGGGAAAAAAAAAAAGAAAAAAAGTAATTTCAGTGTTTCTCAGCATCACTTCCTTTTTAGTATTAGATTGGATTTTAAGTATACATATATTAATATTATTAAATCATACTAATGAAAATGAATGTTTTTGAATCCCTCTGGAAATCTGCTGGTGAAAATGAAATGAATGTTGTTAACTAAAGTAAACATTGGATCATGCTTTGCATTAAGAAACACCAAGAATGCAGTTTAAGTCAGCTCATATTTATTCACCTAATTCCTAATGCTGTTACTAGTTCATTGGGAAATACGGTCTCACTTACGGTATTTCCAAGGAACCTTTCAATCTTCAACTGCTGTCTTGTAATTTCATACCTTGTTTCTATATTAAAAAATAAAATTAAATACAAATAAGCAGACTCTAAACAGATTCTATATTCACAATCAGTTTGTTCCATGCTAGGGTATATCTCACTGATGTGTTATTTCCTACATCTAAATTAATCTAACAATTTTGTTACATTAGAAGTTTGGAGCAATAAATTGTTTTCATTATATGCATGCATACATATGTATGGTCCGGTACATGTTTCTACAGTTTATCTTAGAAAGCTTGAGGCTTTAATGATTTTGGAGTAAACTGCTGCTAAGCATATATATTATGCTTATACAGCTTGTTGACTGCATTTATATGATGTTTATGTTGAACACTATTTAGCAAAATATAAATAATATTTTTTGGTAATTAACATTGGGGAAATGTACATCTTAATTTTCAATTGCAAGTGGTAATTCCAAAAAAGTATATGTATAAATGAATATAGTCGTTTTGCTAGTATACAATAAACCTCAAGTTATCTCTCTAGCTAATTTTTAGAGGTTAGTGTGAGAGGTGGTGGAAATGGAAGCTCATTGCCTTTCCTCCATCTGTGCACGTCTTACACTTCCTTCTGAAGCTTTTGTGTTGACTGTGTTAAAGGCAGGAAGCTTTTTTTTCAGGGACTCATGAACTGTTTCAGTATTTAATTCCTGTGTTTCAAAAGATATTTTTAGTTATCAATTTATTTATTATTATTATTTTTTATTTTTTATTTTTTTTTAAATAATGTGTTAACTGTAGTCAGCTGTGAAGAGATTTTGAGAGAGGACTCTGTGTGGAGATGGTTTTCGACACAAACACTGTCTGCCTAGGGAGTAGGTTTTAAGGACACCTGCAGGGGATATTTAGTGTGATTTAGCCCTAGGCAGGTAGAGACACATTGCATATCACCAGTGATAATTTTTTTTTCAGCTATTTGGGTATCTCAACACTTTTTTTTTTTTTTTTTTTTTTTCTGGTAGATGTGTGCATGCAAGTGTGATCTACAGGGATACCTTGGCTGCTAAGGTGGCTCTCTTGAGCAGGATTGTGTGAGCAGCCGAGAGGACCTAGTTTGCGCTAGCCCTTACTCATACAGGCCGTGTTTAGCCATTCTTACAGTACTTGAGATTATTTTGTATCCAAAGTGCATATAATCCCCAGCACAGCTGAACTGCAGTTTTGGAACTTAAAAAGTACTGATTAAACTCAAATTGAATAAAATTACTTATGAATATGTCTGTGGACGGCAAGCCCTTGGCACCTGTTAAGGTTCATTTTTTAAATCTATATAACACAGATCAGATTTCAGAATATTGGGCAGCCTTGTCACTGTCACCCATCAGCTATCGTATGCACTTTATTGATCTCCATGGCTCCGTTTATTCAGTACTTAAGTGTTGCTTTATTTGAAAGATGAATCTCAGGTGCAGCATAATATACAGCTAGTTCTGTCTACTGCTGAAGCACTCACACTGAGATCATGGTGAATTTCTACCCTATAGAAACCCGCACTTGATTAAATTAGCATTTTCTTGACAGCTTTATAACTTTCAGAATCTGTGACTGCTACTTCTGATAAATGTTCTCCTGTTGAGAGTGTGAGAAGTACTTTCAGCAAGCTGTATTGTGGATGCTCCTGTGCCAAATGCAACACATGGCATCTGTTCAAACTAGTTTTATCCCAATCTGAAAAGATGTATTTTCCTTATCATCAAATTTAACTCAGCCTCTGTTGCAATATGCCTTTGGGTAGGTACAACAGACCTTTTCTTTTCATTTTGGTGCCCAGGATGCAATGATGGCTTGTACAAGGAACATTCGGATGACAGTGAACAAAAGCAGTAATAAACAGTGAACAGCTGTTACCAAATGTTATATTTTTAACCTGAAGTCAACAGTATGGTGGCTGGTAGATTCTTGGTTGTTGGACTTTTGTTCTATAGCTAACAAAATTAGAAAAAAATGTTTTATGTTGGTATGGTCAGAACATTAACTTGGATAGCAAGCTTATGCTAGTTAAATTAAACCATTGTAAATGACTACTAAACGTACTGTTTAGCATGTTGTTTTGAATCACAGGACATAAAAGAGGAGTGCATACACCTCAAACGCTGTTCTTAGTATTGACAGGTTATAGCCACCAGCACCCAGGGTTTGCCAGTAGGCTCCAGCTGTCCCGACCAGCCTCGAGTCTACCTGATATACATCAGTTGTTCTGCAGTCATCTCCAGGATTTTGGGATGATCCTAGAATGGATCACCCCCTTACACCTACTGCAGTGCCACTGTGCTCCAGAACAACGGTGCCTTACCCACAGCTCTTACCAACAGTTTAGCTCATCTCCTACTGCAGTGCCTCGGATGTCCCATATGAGAACTGGTCTTCCACACAGGAGCCAAACCCCAGGACAGGAGCAGTGGAGGTGGTTGCAGAGGAAGAGGGCAACTGGAGGCACATGCAGGCCCCAGAGATTAGGTGGAGCCTTTGGAGTTAATCCAGATCACACAGATCTCAGGGCGAAGTTTTACTGTTGACTTCAGTGGATTTTGAATGGGGTTTTAAGGCAGTACACAAGGCTGTGCTTACTCAGTTCTTCTAAAGAATACGTGTTACATCTTAGCATTCATCCCTTTGTTAGTTTTAATGGCCAACATTTCTGGAGGAGGCCCCGTTTTTCTCTTTCTGTGCACAGATGTGCATAGTGCCACATTTTACTTTTGGCTTGTAACAACAGTTCACTTAATTGCATCGTAGAATTTTATTTGTGCTTATTTACATTAGTATGAAGTCCTAGGTCAGAGGTCAGTCTGTTAACAGATTATCAATCCCTTATCTCTCTTAATGGGATGAAGACTCCCTCAAGAGACTGCATGCAGTAATAGAGATTCTATCTTCAAATTAATTAAAATTAATTAAGTACTGCAGGTTTTTTTTTTTTAATTGAATGTTTTCTTGTGCATAGGTATCTCATATTCCTTGAATTCATAGAAAAGTATAGTACAATCTGCTGGATATTTTCATGGTGTCTGAAGAACTTTCTAACAAGAGATTTTTTTTTTATATGCTCAAAAATAATGGTAAGAATTAATTGATGGACATTTCATGTTGAGTTACTGAAACAAAAAACAAGCTTTAATCAGATTTTCTTTACTGCTAAAAATGGGATGACAGGTTGTTATAGGGAGTTTACAGAGATTAGAAGACATTATATACTGTATTTGTAATATCATATGGTGACATTATTAACATTACTAACAATATACCTAAATTTGAAGAATTAAACTAAAGCATGGTAAGTCTTCTGTTTATTGCCAATATAAATTCCACTTTTTCAATGGATTTGTAGTATCTTCCTCCTGTAACAGTCTTCATTTCAGTAATTATAAGACCTTCTGGTTAACCAAAATTCTTTAAATGTTCAAGATAGGTAAGTGTCACATGTTGCTCTTATCTTTGACTCCATAATTCTATTTGTTTATAATTATATATTTAACATAGGAAGAAATGTTATCTACCTTTTCATAACATAAAATGATATTTTGTCCATTGTCATTTTTTTTGCAGTTTGAATAACAAAAGGATAAAATAACACTCCTAGGTAAAAACTTTGGTTTAGTTAAATGGGGAATACTGAAATGCAGCTCGATATGTTAAAATGTTTTCAGTCACATGCAATCATGGTGATTGCTGCTGAATCAAGGTTAAAAGAAGTCACAGGATTACAGAAGGTTGTTTTTTTCTTTTTCATCTTTTTGTTTGTTTGTTTGTTTGTTTTTCCTCCAGGAGAGCAATCTAAATGCAAATTCTATACCTGAATGAAAAACAAGAAGCAGCTATAAATGAAGCTTGATGAAAAAAAAAAAATCGGTGATGACACTTGGTAAGTTACTCTGTCACGTACTTTGAATGTGGAAAAATAAATAAATACATATATTTATTTATTTATTTTATTAATATATATATATCATTTTATTTTAAAGTGTATATATATATATGTATGTATATATATATAGACTTCTAGTGCTGAAAGGTCAAAAATGACCTGCTAGTCACTTTGACATGGTGTAATGTTTAGGGTAAGATCATCACTTTCCTGGCCACAAGATAGCCAGATATAATGGAAATGTGGTTTTTACTACATAGCAGCAATCAGAGTGGTGTGTAGGTCTGATTAGCTTCAAGAGACATCTTGAGACTCAGTCTTAACATAAAATGAATTAAAGAAAATGAGTTGGAGACCTTTCACCTTGGAGGGGTCAGAAGTGCAAATATGGACTGTGACCCTACCCAAGACTGTAAGTCAAAGCTTAAAGTGTTGAGAGCCTTGAAATGGTTGCCCAGGAGCAGGATAGTAGGTAAATTTAAAACTTGACTAAAACAGAATAACGGAAGGATAAGAAATAGGAATTTGCAACCAGAATGAAAGGAAATGGTGAGAGTAAAAGTCACTGCTCCTGATGAAACCTTCCAATAATAAAGTTTTAAGAAAAAAGTTTCCTTATCATCCCCCATACTTTTATTATTGCTTGTTTTTGAGAGGTATAGAGGAAATCTCCAGGTACTTGAAGAAAATTGCTGGTTGTAATTGATCATCTCCTTTCTCTCAGGAAACAACAGTGAAATTCAAATTATAATGGATCTGTGGCTGTCACAGAGCTTGGACCCTGGGAGGCTCTGATGAAACCACTCTTAATCACTCTGACAAAGTGGTGCTTTCTTTTAGAGTCTTTGTCATGAAGATACTGTGTATTTCAAAACAAAACAAAACAAAACACTTTTGCATTTGTTTTTTGCTGAGAGTGAGAATACAGAACAAATTTTTCATCTTTTCATCTGTGCCGTTTTGCATGCATATGGACTACTGTGGACTTGAGAACTTGTCCCACCCTAGTCATATGTATATATATTTATTTTTGTTGTTGTTGTTCTAGAAACTGTTGGCTCTTTTCCAATGTGTTTGCTTAGACAATGAGCCATACAGTCAGTATGTTTGTCAACAGCAGTAAGTGTACTGACAAAAAATGTAATTAGAATCATGTTGAAGTGTATTTCCAATGGAAAAGTACAAATGTTACCCGTCAACAGAGATTTTGTTTTCCCCAGAGACTGTTGCAGAAGGACCGGTTTCCCGTGGAAATTTAATGCTTTCGAGAAGGAAAAAAAAAAAAGCTTTTATCAAAGAAATATCGTGTGGATGCCCAGTAATTCTTGTGTCTTCCCTGTCATTTTGGGCAGCATTCTATAATTGGCAAATAGTGGCAATACTGTGCGACTAAGATATGGATCCCTAAAGGTATTTAAATCCTGATAACACAGAAATCGTTGGACGTTAAAAGCCTAGACAACAGCTGGATGGTTAAAACTCTCTGCAGGTTACCTATGTTACTCAACCAAGATTTTAGACAAAGATCTAGTTTTGCATAACATTGAGCAAGAACACAAATAATTGTTATATAAAAGATCGTATTGGTGATACAAGACCGTATGTAGCATGAATATTTAAATGTAAAACAATTATGTGCTTAACTTTTTTTTTTCCTTTTTCTTAATATGAGTTTGAAAAAAGGAAGCCCCTTACCTGCACTAGAAGTAAACCTGAATAGCTGATTATGAGTCTTACCCTTTTTTTTTGGAGATTTTCCTTTTGTCTCACACTCACATGAATAACTGGGATAGAGACTCTTAGGGTTCAACAACTGAATGAAAATATTGGAATGAAAATATTGAGGTAGATATTAGAACTGCCTAGTAACTAATTATATTGCCTAGCCATGGAAAGTAGCCATGCTTTAATGTATTTCCAGTCTAGATCAGAGTTGAGCAGACTTGGAATCAGAAGACAGTGGTTTTCTTCATGGAAGGATAATGATTCCTACTTAGTAATCCAGTAATTTTATTATTTCAGTCAGTAAACAGATCCTGCATCATAATCTTTTAGGCCTTTCCTGGAATAGATAAATCTAAACTTATTAGTACTATGATGATTGTTGAAATGTAAAATTGGAAGTCATATAAGGCACTTGGAATTGCCTGATTTGTGTTTTCTAATTCTTAAAAGTGTTGTCAATGAGAAGAATGTTTTAAATTTAATATTTAACCTTAGTGGTAAACATACAAGGTGTATTATCATGACTTTAGGTCATGTATTGGTAGTTCATAGACTTAAAAAAAAAAGAACCCAAATTGGATGTAGCATATGGTGTTGTTTCTGTTACTTTTAAAACAAATAGCTTATAGCACATCAGCTACTTTTATATTGAGTTGTATTGCAGTTAAGTCTAAAGATAGTGTAAAGGATCCATGTTTGGTATAAAAGGTGAGAATGAAGCAGAAGAAAATGTTGGAAAAGTTCTAGTTTCTTGAGTTTCACATGGGAAATAAAAATGGCTAGGAATGAGATGATATATATATCAACAGAGTGTCTAGTAGATTTAAATATGTAAAAAAAAAACTTTATCCCCCAAATTTCAACAAAGTATAGTAATTGGACAATTATTTAGCAGTTTTGACTGCTGGAATATGGGGTAAACGAATCGGGAGACAAATACTGGAGATAAATTTCTTTCTTATCCTACAGATAGGACAAGAACTGTGGAGAATGGGAGAGACTTTAATTTTGTTCCAGGTGAATTAGTTGTATGATCTGGTCTTACTTGGGATCAGAACCTGATTGTTTGCTTACAAAATAAGTGAGAGACTGATGACCAGACCAGACTCAGCACAGTCTATCACAAAATGAATAAAGTCATATGGGATGTGAACAGTGGTTAAATGATCCCTGCATGATATTAAGTTTTTGGGATAATTATAAATTACATTTGTTCTTTTCTTCCATTACATTACCAAAACCATACCTGGTTTTATACTGGTACAGATTTTGAATGATGTTCATCCGTCTGGACAAAAGTGGATACCTAGCCACAGAAAAGAAAGCAAACTGGTTCTTTCTTCTTTCTTTCTTTCTTTCTTTCTTTCTTTCTTTCTTTCTTTCTTTCTTTCTTTCTTTCTTTCTTTCTTTCTTTCTTTCTTTCTTTCTTTCTTTCTTTCTTTCTTTCTTTTTTTTTTTTTTTTCTTTTTTTTTCTTTTTTTTTCCCCTAGACAGCAATTTGGAAGAAACAAGAATTTAGATGGATTTTTCAACTTTATTTGTTTGTAAATGGGAATACTGTATAGATGAAGTACTTTTAGGAAAGAAGAATTAGAAAAAGAAGGCAAAATACCCATACAGAAGAAATTTAAAAATAAGAAATGTTAATCCATATATATCCTGAAATAAAAAGATGATAACTTTGAAATGTTGAAAGACTGACTAAAGTGGCACTACACAGAAATTGTTAAGAAATGTAAAAGAAACAAATAGATGAGAACTGGGTTAATAAATAGAAAAAGAAAATAATTTTTAATAAAAAGAAAAACAAAAACAAAACAAAGCAAAACAGGAACGATGGCAGCTAGAAGGTACACATTGGATATAAGCATGCAAGAATGTGAGTAGAAGTTCTGAAGGCAATGGTAGGCTGGCTGAAGATAAAACTGAAGAAAGGAATCTGAAAGTGAAGGACAGAAAATATAAAATTGAGTGTTTTCAAAAGTTATTTCCTGGCATAGCTGCAGGTGATTGCCTGAATTCCATGACTAGTGTAGTAATCAAATTTTATTATAATACCTGGATGAAACAAATTATGATATTAAGTAAATATGCAGATGAAGAACACTAATAACACATCAGGAGTTCATACTGCATCAGTAGGGTTCCTGAAAGTAAGAGGACCCTCTGTTGTGAAATTTTTTAATTCATGGATAAAAGAAATATAGAAAAAAATAAGATCTGGAATTTGAGTGATTGTTATACTAGTTTAATTCTCAGATAATTCTACTGAAGATTAAGTTTTACATGGATTTTTTTTTTCTAGTATATCATACTCCACATCTTAACTATAAATGACCTCTCAATATTTCTGTACTGGAAGAGAATAAGTATTTATGTGCAGCCATGCTTGCTATTTACATAACTATCTAGTTCTAATCATGATTATACCTGGGCATCTCTTAAGAACATGGATATCCATATTATATTTTGTGTACTTTTGTTAACAGCTACAAGCCTGATTAAGGTATATATTTTAAATATGGGCAATAAAATATTTTTTGAGATAATTTTTTATACAATCATCATAATACTCTGGTACATATTGTTAAGTATTCAGAACAAAAATTAAACCTTACTTATGTTTCATTGGAGAGAAAAGAAATGGAAAGAAATTGAAAATGGAAATGGAAAAGATTTGGAAAGAAATACCCTATGTAGACTTAAGTCAGACAACAAAAGCTCAAAAATTCCTCTGTTACCAGCACCAACTTTGAACATTTCCCATAATTATTTCAATAATCAGTATTTCAGCATCATATCTTTTTTTTTTTTTTTTTTTTTTTTTTTTTTTTTTTTTTTTTTAATTCTATATATATATATTCAATGAAGGAAATTTTAAGGAGAATTTTCTTTTAAAAAGTGTTGTGATCTTTGACTGCAAGGCCTGGAAGTTCACATCTCACTCTCTTAGTCCCAGTTAATGTTAAGCTAGGCTATACGTCAGTGATGCTCTCTCTATTTGGTCTGGTCTATTTGGTCTGGTCAAATATATTTTACTTTCTCCCTGCCCCATCTAACTATGTCCAAACTTCTGATGTCTGCCTCCCCTTTGCCTCCATTGGATTCCCCCAGTGCTCTTAGAAGGTGGCTTCTGCACTTCCTATTCTACTTTTCTTCCTTTGAAGAATGATATTATTATTATTATTTTATTATTATTTTTTTCTCCAGGACCTTTTCAGGTTCAAAATAGCGTAACAGGTAAGAACTGGGCCAAGACTGGGCTTTCACCAAGACGCACCAAGATTATTCCCTTTTTGGAGAAACAAGCATAAGACTAGATATTTGTAATGAGATTTTATTTTATTTTTTAAATTGAGGGTAGTTTGGATCAACTAGTATGTCTTTTGACAATGTAAACCTTGTCAAGAGGAATCCTGCATAAGAAGCCCTTCCTCACAGTTTATTTTCTCCTGATTTATGTAGAACTTAGCCCACCTTTGAGAAATGGACAAGTCAGATAGAAAGCTTCTTGAGAAGGCCTAGAAACACTAGAAGAAAAATGCTGAGGTAGCTTTTGAGTGTAAGGCCTTGGTTTCAGTCGCAATCGTATTACAAGGCTTGTGAATACACCATTTGTTCTGAATGACTGGTTTGAGCAGGTTTGAAACAAAAAGACCCCCATGACTGGTAAAAGGGAAACATCACTCCCATTTTTAGACCCAGGGAACTACAGACCGGTGAGCCTCACCTCTGTGCCTGGGAAGAGCATGGAACAAATGCTCTGGAGGCAATGTTAAGGCACATGCAGGACAAGGAGGTGATGTGGGACAGCCAGCATGGCTTCACCAAAGGCAAATCATGTCTGACCAATCTGGTGGCCTTTTATGATGGAGTCACTGCATCAGTCGACAAGGGAAGACCAATCAATGTCATCTACTTGGACTTCTGTAAGGCTTTTGACCCAGTCCCACATGACATCCTAATGTCCAAATTGGAACGATATGGATTTAAAGGGTGGGCCATCCAGTTGATAAGGAATTGGCTCAATGGCAGCACCCAGAGAGTCGTGGTCAATGGTTCTGTGTCCAGGTGGAGGCCAGTGATGGATGAGTGGTGTCCCTCATGGATCTTTTTTTGGGACTGGTGCTTTTCAATATCTTCATCAATGGCATAGACAATGGGACTGAGTGCACCCTCACAAGTTTGCAGATGACAGCAAGCTGAGTTAGATGATCTTTACGGTCCCTTCCAACCCAAGCCATTGTATGATTCTATTATTCTATGATTCTATGGTCTTTAAATGTCCATACACCAGGCTGAGCTATTTTTATTTTTTAATTACAGAATCACAGAATCACAGAATTATCTAGGTTGGAAGAGACCTCCAAGATCATCTAGTCCAACCTCTGACCTAACACTGACAAGTCCTTCACTGCATTATTGTTAATGTATTTCTGCTGGAGTAATTAATTTATATTATTTTTTTAAATATTTTTTTTTTTTGTTTTGTTTTTACTCAGTATTTGAAGAGGTCTGAAGCTGTTCTGATACCTTTTTATTTCTTTATTTTTATTTATATATATGTATTTTTTTTTGCAGTGTTATCCTATGTGGCTTTAACAGGTATTGCAGTCAAAACAAAACATAAAAATTCTTAGACTGTAAGCCTAGGCATAATTTACTACGTGCTCCACAGCCATCTGACCTGCAGCCCACTCATAACTATTAGAGTGAAGTGGTGCTGTGTGTTACCTCTTACAGAGAAAATAGTATTTTTGAGACTGTCTGCATAAAATAACTAAATTCAGAAGGCATCTTGGTGCATATTTAAGCAGATAATAGCTGGCAGTAAGGGCAAGTGTCTGTGTTTTTATATGTTAGCAATGATTCCTATGGTTTCATTGTAAATCAGCACAGGAAACAAACAGTAAATGCAATGCCTAATGTGCATTAAGGGTTTGATTATTAATGGTTTCTTCATATTTTTGAGCAAGTAGATTCAGCTGGTGGTACTGCATAAGTACTACTAAATCTGACTAGAAACACATAAATGTAAATGCTGTTAGGAAATTAACCCTTATCAGACAAGTTACTTGAAGAGAGAATGCTTGCGATCAAGAATGAAAGAATTTATTTTCTGGCTTACAGGAGAATACCTGTTTTGTCATATTTTTCTCACTGACAATAAATATATGACTTTTAAATTCTAATTGGGCTTTTTATTTTCTGGTATGAATGGGAGAGATAGGTAGTGAAACAGACTTGTGTTGTATAGTTATATAGTCCCATATGTCTCTTGTGGCTGTTCTTTACTTTTTACTACACTTTTGATTCTTGTAAGAAGTCTGTTCCAAGAAGAGTCTGCTGGTTACATTATTTTCACAGTCATAAGGCTTTTCTCGCCTAATAGCTTTAAAAAAAAAAAAAAAGACAAAAGAATGCATAAAAATCATGCTTAAAAGTTTAAATAATGAGCCATAAAATAGAAGACAGAAGAAAAATATAAGTATTATACGTAAGGGATTTTTGTATTCAGGTGCTTACTGCTACAATATTTGCAGACAGAGAAAGGACTGCTTCAGTTTAGTTTGAATGTGCTGACTGAATGTACCCCGTATATATACAAGTATATGAAAGAATACCTTTTGAATTACTGAATGTTGACTGAAACTAGAAAACCTGACTTTTTTTTTTGTTGTTTTTCAATCTCATCAGATTAAACAAACAAAAAGGAATAAATTTTATATGTCCTTTTGAGGAAAAAAAGATTCACCAAAATAGGAAATAAATATTTTATTTAGAAAATCTTGGATTTTTTTTTATATCAATTTCTAAATTTCAAAATAGATACTTTTTCTAAATTTCTTTTTTTGTTTTGTTTTGAATATATGCACCATGGACTGTGAATTTATTAGACTGAGACATCATGCTTATTCATATTACAATTATTTTTCCATTTATTACCCATAACAGTTAAGAATAGTTGCTTCTTGATACAAATCAGACACACATTTCTCCAAGCGTTTAATTTATGATTTGATTAGTTGACACAGCCTGTCTGGGTTATGTGAAATAAATAATTTTTCTCCCTTGCCTCCATCCCTGCATCAGGTTATCAAAGGCTGGATTGCTCTCTGTGACTAGAAAGGTATGGGGAGGGTGGCTACAGACTGACTTCACTCTGTCTCCTCACTTGCTGTTCTGTATAGTTGGTTGGATATCAAAAAATTAGAAGAATATGTGCTTCTCAGGTTTATGGAAATATGCTCTCCCTCAAATTCTTACCACTGTGAAGAAAAGGGAAGCATGGAAGATGGATTGGATGACCATTTGATATCCTGGCCATTGTTATTTAGTATTATTTTATTTAGACCACCTGTTTTGAGAGGCCTTGAAAATTCAGGACCTCACACTGCATGAATTCCTTATTCCCTTCCTCCTCACTTGTGTTTTTAAGAAATTCCTTCTACATCTCTTCTTGGCAGCCCACAGAGGTCCCCTCCATTTCCTAGTGACAATGTTTGCATAAACGTGGTCCTAACATAAAGGGGATTTCTTGTACCATGAGCAGTTCCTCATCTGTTATCTATGAAAGAATATGTTGATAGTTCCTTCAAAAACTAGTAACAGAAATAAGAGCTTAAAATTATTGTGTTCATTTGCAGATGATGGTCATACATTTTTTACCTATCTAATGTTTCCTATTTCTATTCAATGTAGACAAAGGTATATTTAATCAGGTTGAGCTATATGGTTCAAATCTTACCACGAATGTTGCTTTTTAGTAAGTTTTTATAATATTATTCTGAAAATATTACCATGCGTAGAAGGAAGACTGAAATCATTCTGTGTTGATTCATTCAGTCTGGTGCTTATGATGATCCTGTTTGCAGTTAAGAAAGTTGATAAAAATGTCATTGGCCCATAACAGACACTGCATAATTCTGGGTAAACAGTTCAGTTCAATCCATGGGGATTAATTAGCATTCTTAGTGGCTTAAACTCCTAAGTGCTTAATAGAACATTTATTTTTTCTTTTTGGTCTCTATTTGGCTGTAGTTCATCCACTTCATTATTTCACAATGCTTAACTGCACATGTTATTACTCAGTTTGTCTGGGGTTCAGATATTCTTCTGCCATTGAAGAATATGCTTTAGTCCTCACAGAACTTCAAGATGTACAGATCTTAAACTACTGTTAGTTGGTTTTGGAGTGCTGTTTCTCATTCAGTGGTCATCAAATATCAAATACTTTGTTGTGAACTAGATTATATGTCTTCTGAACTTGCAGTTTCTGTTAATTGTCAAAATGCTCTTTCATGCAATTCTAAGTGTTGTGTGAAGTGTATTCATAGCATTATCTTAAATTCAATTTCAGCTCTTTCACAAGTTGGCTTTATCCTTTAATACTTAACATTAGGATTGAAACTTTAGGCCTTTAGACCTTAGACTGTAACATAACTGAACATACACTAGACTATAGTAGTTGAATTTCCTATGATGGTGAAAACTTCAAATATACCCCTTTCTGGTTTCAGTGAAACTCTCTTACTGGTTTTATTGCCCAATTAACAAATTGTTTTGTTGGTGTTTTATGTGTGTGTGTTTTAAACTCTGTACTGAATGTTTTCCAAGTCCTGTATTGAGATTTCCTGGAATGTTTGATGCCGGTCGTTTGAATCCTTGGTGCGCAGTTCACATAGTAAATTTACGCATTGAAGCCTCAGAATTCATCTGCTGGGCAAATTTCTCTAAAGCAATATAAAACTTCAACACTTTCATTGTTCTGCTGCTTTTCAGCTTTACAAAATCATGTTTGTATATTTTTAATATGTTTTTAATATCTTACGTGGTGTTGGAACAACTACTAGTTGTTGCTTATTTTGGCTGTATATAAATTTCATGGAGTAATTTTGATCTTGAGCTGTCTCTGGCTGCAAGCATTTTTTTTTTTCAAGCAGAAGAGTAATCAGCATAAATTCAGAGAGCTGGCTCTCGTTTGATAGTTGTATTACATGTTTGCTCCTCATTGTTCATGTAGAGGTGGCTGAAATTTATAGTCTTTCTTTTTGCCATCTTTAAAACTGTATGTTTGGGGTGTCATCATGGTCTGGTCACCTTCAGCTTCATCTCAAGAGTACAAGCACTTACTTTAGGATAACAGAGGCCATTCTCCACAGACTTCAGTCTCTCTCCATTATCTGCAGAGCAGTCTTCCTTAAACCTGAGACAAAGAACAAACTAAAGAAAGGAATTTATGCTTCTGAACTTGCATGACTTACAAAACTGCTATCTATGCTAAACCATTAACCACCTAATTGGCTCTCCCAAAAATATGTTGTGAAATTCTGATCTTTAAATCCACAATAAGATGAAATAATTGGGGATTCAGCTTAGATCAAGGGTGATTGTCATTGGTAGTGGATGATCGGTTTATTGACAGATAAGTCAAACAATTTTCAAGGCAAGAATATTGATTCCAAGAATCCCTTATAATACTACAAATACAACACATCTCACTAGAGAGAGAAAAATGTTAGAGAAAAAAGAAATCCGGTGTTACTGGTTGTGAATTATTAAATTATTTCTAGGAAAGAAACTTGTCCATCATTAACCTGAGGAGGATTAAATTTTGTCCTTTGAAAGACTTAGAACATCCTTTACAAACTCATTGAAAATGACCCTGAATTACAACTCTCACATATAGCATGTATATATATATAAAATACATAATTCATAAATATTGCTGTATATGTTGCTGCGTATTTGCATTTCAGCTGGAATTACCTTATTCAATCTTAATTCAAAGAATAAATTTTTTTTTGAGTCTACCTTAGGTGGTTTTTAGACAAAATATTACTTATATCTGTAGGTCTATGTGAATTTAAAATATTGTTTGTCAATTAAAGTTCTTAGCAGAAAAGGAGAGAGAGAGTGTGTGAAAGAGAGAGAGAGAGAGAGAACAGGCTGTGAGTTTATTCCAAAGAATATAGTTTTGAAAATACACACTGGAAATACATTATTTTAACACTTTAATGAATCTGTAGATCAAAGTAGAGTTGCACTCTAAATTAACTAGCTTTTCCTGGTCTTCTTTCATGGAAACATGAAAACATGCAGGAGTGTAAACTTGACATCTTAGGAAAAAAAACTAGAAAAAATTTCACTCCTAGGTCATTTTTTCTGAAGTGTGACTGAAGGGTTTTTATGCACAGTTAGATGGTAGTTTCTTTCAAGTGTCTCAGAAAAATTGCCAGCATGCAGATAACAGCAGTGTAATTGACAGCAGATGTGAATTTGTAGATTCATCCCTGAAGTGAATTTGCATCTGACATTGTTCTATATTTCCTGCTCATATTGAATAATGGAAGCTGTCAGACTCCAGAATTCAGCAATAACTTATGTAAGAACTGGCTTTGTTTAAAAAAAACATAAGGGAGTAGAGGGAAGAGAAGGAGGAAGAAAATACAGCTACACAGCTACACACATGAAATCAATATGCCCACTCAATTAGAGTGAATATTATCACATATTTCCTAGAACATAATTCACAACGTGTAGTTGTTAAAGATTAATTAATTGGATGTAATTTTAATCAGTGGCTAATTATACTTAGATTAGGAAGAATTAGAGGATTGGTTTACAAGGAGGCTTAGATGCATTAAATATGCATTGGTTAATCTAAAATAGGTGTGAACATCTGATTAAACAGCAAAGCAGATAGCTATTTAAGCCTAAGAGAAGATGTCTTGCTATTTAAAATAGTTCAAGTTTAAAAAGGTGTTCAGGCAAAGTATCAAATCATCCATCTGGGCTGAGGAAATAACCACGGGAGACAGTGGCATAAAAATATCCTGCATATTTAAAATTAGAATCCTTATCACTTAGGAAAGCAGTCCTATCCTGGGATGAAAATAGTCAAACTGACGCTTTGTGAATTACATTTTTTCTGTTTGATTAGTTTTGGAAGAGATCCTGAACATTTTGGGTTGAACAAACAATAGATAAAAGTAAGGAAACTGTTAATCCTGGACTCCAGCATAGTGTATTTCCTCACATGGCACATATTATATGTGCAATGTGTTCTTATATACAAAAGCATAATCAATGGTTTTGATTGGTTCTGATATATGTTGGTATCTGCATGAGATGCATAGAAGCTAAATCTACAGTCAGCTAAACAGCAATAGGGGCTTTTTAGTCATGTGAGAAGTACTATTCTTACGACCTATATTGTTGGCTGGGATCCAGAAGAGACTGCAGCTCCTCATGTATGGTTGTGACATAAAAATACTAGTAAGGAAATCATCCCACTTCCCCAACTGATAGTTGAAATATATAAGCTAGAAAGAAGGAGTAGAAGGTTGAACAAAGAGAAATAATGTATTCAGTCAACAGTAAATCTCTGTTGTTTCACTGCTTTTAATGAATCATTTTTATAGCTATGTTTCATCTATAATGGTGGAGTGTGTTGGTATTTCCAAAACTCTGTATTCTACGCTGAAAGTTGTGGTGTGAAAGAATTTTATTTGATGCCTCCTAGTTAGTATCAATGACACCAAGCATGATCTATCCAAGTATAGCCAAGATTTACCTGTCTCTTAACTAAATAAAAGCGTTTGAAGAAAAAATGGGAAAACTAACTGCTTTAAAAAAAAATAATAAATAAATAAATAAATTGGAGCCATATGTGCACAAACAAGAAACTCACCCACATAAAACAAGTCAAAGGAATTAAAATGCATGTTGTCAGACTGTATAGTTGATAATGTATGTTGTTGCAGGGCATATTAATTTGATGTAGTCGTAACCAGTAGATCATTAGATTAGAGAGTATTCTTTTACAAAGAGATTGTTTATATTTAATGTTCACTGACTAATCATATGGTCGGACCAATTTTTAGAAGAATTAGATGTTTCATAAATTACTGTCATAAAAAGAAAATATAAACTTGTGATTTGCTGTCGGAGGGAGGGGTTTTATATTAAACTAGATTCATTCTGAAGATCTATTTTACAAAGATTACAGACTATGCATCATAAACGTTTTGTCTGGATATGTGAATGATAACTACTCTATGAGATTAGACCTGTAGTATCTTATAGAACTATTGTGGATTCATTTATATTTTGCTTTTATTCAATAGGCTGTGAGCAGCTCACTAAGAGGAGGAATTCAGGATTTGTTTGCAATTATTTATTTTTATTTGTATGTAGCATTGCAACAGAAAGCAGAACTAGATATAGACTGTATCCTGTTAGTGCTGGGGCTGTCATCATGATAAGGGAAAGCAAATGTCATGAAAACTTGTCGTGATTCACCCCTAGGTTAAAGTGCTTTGATTACATACAAATAATGCAGGAGGTGAGGCTGTTTTGCTCCCTTTTGTATTGAATGCTGTTGACAAGTTCCATGTATTGTTGACCAGTCACTGGCTTCCTTCTGAAATCTTGAATGATTGTCCCTGTCACATAATCAGATATCCGTATTTCATGTAATTCTTCATTCTAAACCACCTACTCTTCCACTAACACTATGAGTATCCTTCTTCCCATCTTTTATCACATATGAATTTCAATACAGTCTCAAACAAATAAATTTTATGGCTCTGCCCTGTTAATATTGCTACTTTGGGCTGTTAATCCTTGGTACAATGGGCAACAATGAAGGCACGATGAAGAAAGACTGGAGACTCTGGGAAAGAGGTGATTCTGAAAAAATGAAGTTTAGTGACAGGGATATAGTAGCATCTTTACCAAAAGTAGTAATGTTACCGACAGGCAAGCATATCACATTTAAATTTAATAATTGTAATTTGTCACTCATCAACTGTAATTACAATGTAACAGCTGAACAATATAGTAGAACGAAATTTCTGTTGCCATTTATAGCTGTGATTCCTATACATTAATCTAACCAGAGAGATGATTTTATGACCCAGAATATTTTAAACTGTGTTATATTTTTTCATCTTCAACTTTGAAAAACTAAGAATGAAAATACAAACACAAACAATGAGAATCTCCAGCTCATGTAACTGACCTGAGACTGACTAATAAATGGTAAATAATTATCATAAGCTCTGTGGCAGGGTTGTTGCACTACTATGATGGTGAATTCAGAATGCAACCACAAACACTGTATTGTCATCTAAGCAGTGTGTTGAGCATATAGGTTGCTAGATTAGAGCACATGACTTCTCAAAAAGATACAGAACAATTAATTTTGGAGATATCTTTCTTGAAGATTTTTGTTATCAAAAACGGCTCCTAGTAGATTTCAAGACAAGAGAGCAAACTTGTCTTTTTTTTTTTTTTTTTTTTTTTTTTTCTTTTTTCAGACTGTATTGTCCTACAGTTTTCAAGAAAGGTGAGGACTCTTTTAGAGTTGTCACCTGTCCACATTGCTAAATAAGACAAAATAACTAGCTTTTTCTGGTCTTCTTTCATAGATTATTCGGAATTTGTTCATAGACCAGACCACCAGACCCATCAGGGTCACAAACTGAAAAATAGTAGTAGACTACAGGTCTGGAAACCGGTAGTATAGACTCAGTTCTAATCCAGTGTCTAGGACATTATTAACATACTTGCCTTATAGATCTTGACATTTCATATGGATTGATAACGCTGCTTCCTTTTGTCCATGCTGGGGACTTTATTAGATCAGATTTGTGAAGGATTTGAATGTAAAAAAATGTTCTTTAAGCCCTTAGGGATGTACCAGAGCTGCTACTTTCACTAATCCCTGCTCTCTGCCGTGTGACAAGCATCATTACACACACACACACAGAGAAAAAAAAAAAAAAAAAAGAGGCTTTTCCTTCTCAAAACAGCTGAATCTACTGTTATACCAAGCAACTTAGATATATTAAATGATGTCAGTGCTTTGAAGGTGTTAATCTCCCAAGGAAGTAAGTACTGATTTCATTAAAGTCTCTCTGAGGTACACTGTAGATTAACATCAGACATCTGGGAACATTTTGCAGCTGTAGAATATGGAGTCCTCCTGATGGCATGGTGAGGAAGAAATTATTTGCAGGGAAGGTTGTTTTCCAGTGTTGCTTATAGGTAGACATGTGTGCTCTGTGAGCATTGCTGTGGACTATGAGGACATAAAAATTAATACTATTTGACTATTAAAATTAGGCTGTAACATTTCTGTACAAGTTAGGAAAGAGTATTTTTTGTTCGTTATGCATCTGCTTTTCATAGTTTGTATTAAAATAAAACACTGGTATTAAAAGCTAGCAGGTAGCTTTAATAATGTGCATCAAACCATGTAAATATGAACGGATACCCTAGGGTAAGAGTTCTAAATCAATTCATCAGAGATTCCTAGTAATGAAGCAATTAATATGAAATGAGAAAAGATATCACTTGCCTTCCAGAGCTGACAAGTTGCATTTCAGTTCACTCCCTCTCAGTTTTCCCTTCCCTCCCCTTGGCAAAGCTGAGTTTTTACTCACAGAGCTGTGTGTCAGACTTACCATCTGTCAGAGTCCTAGAGCTGCCTGAAGAGACATTACAGAAATGCACATATCTAAGCAGTTAAACTAGAACAAGTTGTGATATGCATTGCTATAACCATAAGCAAACCTGTTTGCATTTTATGTTGTGCTTTTCGAAAGTAATAGTGACTTTGAGAAGAAGAAGGGAAAAAAACAACAGTAAATAGCGTAGTTGCAACATACATCACAGCTCTCTGTAAAGGCAACAAATGTATGGAGGAGAATTTGATGGTACAATTTAGGTGGCAATGAAATCCTTGTTATTTCAAAGCTTACAGCTTGATAACATATAAATACAGAGACTAAGTCCTACAAATAAGGTGTGATAATTGAATATAAAATGAAGGTGTTAAGAATTAACACTAATCTTCTGGGCAAATACAACTACCGCATGGAGCTGCACATTGTGTAGTTATTGTTGCTATGCTGAAACAACTTGTCGTATCTGTGGTATAGCAATGAGTTCAAGTACTCCCCAGCTGGGCTGGGAGTAGGCACGAACATGACCCAAGCCAACCTTTTCTATACCAGAACTGAGGGTGGCTTTGGCAGGTGGGCTGGCTGTAATTGACTGCACTCAGCACCTTAGCAGATGTGCTCAGCATGCGTCAGGTTTGGGATCTATGTAAGCAAAACATCACTGAAAACCAGCTGAGGTTTTGCTTGACTAAGTTTTCCAAACTGGCTACTGCGTCTGTCATCACTCCTAAGAAATATATTGTTTTCTCAGATGCATTCTCTCTCTTTCTTTCTTTCTTTCTTTCTTTCTTTCTTTCTTTCTTTCTTTCTTTCTTTCTTTCTTTCTTTCTTTCTTTCTTTCTTTCTTTCTTTCTTTCTTTCTTTCTTTCTTTCTTTCTTTCTTTCTTTCTTTCTTTCTTTCTTTCTTTCTTTTTCCTCCCTCCCTCCCTCCCTCCCTTCCTTCCTTCCTTCCTTCCTTCCTTCCTTCCTTCCTTCCTTCCTTCCTTCCTTCCTTCCTTCCTTCCTTCCTTCCTTTCTTCCTTTCTTCCTTTCTTCCTTTCTTTTCTTCATAAACAAGCATTTTTGTGCTGAATTGGAATTATCCTGAGAGTGAAATGTGATATATGTTGGATTAGATAGATTCACCTCTGCATTTGTACTTGTTTAAGAATGATGTAGAATGATCATGATGTTGCTAAGTGATGCCACAGCGGAGTTGTATTTTCACTTAAATCGCTGATGATAGTATGCCCTGTAGAGAATTTCTCTTCTAGGGAAGCAAGTTTTAATTCTATCACCTCACAGGCCTGGTCCAGCCTTCATAGTGGTTGTTATGGAAAGCTAGAGGTTGTACATTGGTACTTGGGTAATATTTCTACAGTCTTAGTTTATGTAGTCTTAACAGGTATGTTTCTATGTCGTAACA
Source organism: Aythya ferina (assembly GCF_964211825.1). Lineage (NCBI taxonomy): Eukaryota > Metazoa > Chordata > Aves > Anseriformes > Anatidae > Aythya > Aythya ferina. The sequence goes on along the minus strand of NC_140297.1, from coordinate 90,561,615 downwards.
GATTGTTACAGTTATTTGCAGGATTATTATGCTGTTTAAAATGTATTGGCAGGAAGAAGATAGCTCCAAATAACACATTTCCTGAAGCAATATATTTCATAGTAATGTCTAAAGCATTACAGTTTGAAGTGTGTAAATCCCTGTCTTCATTTGGGAATCCATTATTATTACCCCACCAAATGGTATACTGGAGTGTTTTTCTTCTGACTAACTAAAGCTATGAACAAAACGTGATTGAAAGTACATTGCCAGATAGCTTTTGAATGTTCCCAGATCAATAGAGAGACAGAAAATATATGGCTATGAGTAGAATAAAAATGAACATTTTCAATGATGTTTGGTAAACCTAGGAAGAAAATGCCCAACAATTTTATTTTCTTAATTAGTAATAACAGTGAGGGAAATAAGTGACAATAAGAATTAGACAGTAATCTGTATTTATACAGATCCACAATATGTGAATATTGTGTAATTCTCATAAAGTTTTAATAAATATCAGCACAAATGTCAGGGACTCTACTCTCATTATATCTGATATATTGATTGCATTTCCTTATAGGTTAGGAAGAGGTGAGGCTTTGGTACTTGTCCTGTTCTGTTGGCTCAGTCCCTAGGCAGCAGGCACTGTACCAGTGTTAGATCTCTCTGTTTACTACTGAAGTTGGTTAAACAATAGATCATAGACAATAAGTAACTAAATAACCAAATTATATCACACTAAGTTTATTGTTGACGTCCTGAGAACTCACTTTTACATTCTGTAGGAACTTTGAGCTTCAGCACACAATTTAGGTACTAGAAAGCATCAGAATAGTTAAATATTTAAATTCAGCTTTTCCGCAAGGTAGCAGTATCTGCATGAATTTATTCTTTGACTGATTTGCACTGAGGACCAAACTTTATCTTCCATGAACTTCTTCCAGTGAGTTTACAAATATTTGTGATTTGAGTGTATCCCTGTTATCAGAAAGGGACCTTACCACATGGTGGAGAAAATAAAGTGCCTTTGCACCCATTAGTTTTGCTCCCTAAGATAACTTTAAAACTTGAACTTGTCTGTCTGTTCCTTTTCATTGGCTGAGCTGCTTTTTGTTTTTAATTTTTATTTTTTATGTTTTATTTTTTCTTCAGCTTAACTAGAGGAATAAGTCTGTGTTCTTCCCACCTCCTCCTTGTTCCCTGCACCTAGTTTGTCAGCTAATGTCTCATGTGGAGTTAACACTTCACTATTAGCCTTAGAGGTTTTAAGAGTGAGATGCATTAGTGCATTAGGGTCATGCAGCTATCTAGGTAAGTGTTAGATAAATCACAGTATGTCTTCACAAAGTCCTCATGTGGTTTATTTGAATCTTGGAAGTGCCATGAAGAGAGAAATAGAACACAGATGACAGGAGGTAAAAGTTTCTTGACAAGATCTGCCTAAGAGATTAAGGTGAAATTGATGAAAAAAATAATGTTAGTGTATCCAAAAATCTCAACATGGCACTTTTCAGAACTTCTTTATACCCAGGAAGAAACTTAATTTATTTGGAAACATTGTATTAGTTCCAGTTGGTGTTGCTCCCTCTCTGTCTTTCCAGAAGTTACTTTCTGATAATTTAAATATAAGACGCCCATACAATTTTTCTTCAACAATTTGACCTTCAATAGAGACATATTTCTGCAGAAGCATACCTTTACTAGGAAGCATAACTTTACTAGGAAGTTAATAAGCCTTAAAAATAAACCACAGACCCTTCAACCCCTCTCAGAACTTCTGAGGACTTTCTGGTTTGTACAGATCTAATTGAAGTTAGCTCAATGTCCTGCACTTTGTCAAATTCAAGACCAAAGAAACTGAAAAATGAACTTCAAATCTGGGGAAGGGAGGAACAGAGCATTTAGACACTCTATTCAAATACCATTTTAGTGATAGGGGTAATTCATTCTGTGCAAACTGGAGAGGAAAGCAGAGTTCAAATATGTCAGGAAGGAGGACCAAGGACATTACAGGCCAATTAGCCTCACCTCTATCCCTGGAAAGCTCATCCTGTATGTCATTTCTAAGCATATGAAAGAAAAGAAGGTGATGGAGTAGTCAACATGGATTCACCAAGGAGAAATCATGCTTTATGAACCTTATTGCCTTCTATGATTGAATGACTAGCTGCATAGGTGAGGGGAGAGCAGTGGATGTTGTCTAAATTGACTTCAGCAAGGCTTTTGACACTGTTTCCAACAATATTGTCATACGTAAGCTTGGGAAGTGTGGGTTAGAGGAGTGAAGGGAGAGGTGGGATGAGAACAGTCTGGATGTCAGAGCAGCAGTGGATGTGACCAGCAGAGCAGGCTAGTTGGAGGCCGGTAGCCAGTGGTGTCTCCGAGGTGTCAGTACTGGATCTAGTCCTGTTCAACTTATTTGTCAATGACCAGGATGGAGGGACAAAATGCACCCTCAGCAAATTTATTGGTGACACAAACCTGAGAGGAGTGACTGATACACCAGAGGGCTGTGCTACCATTCATAGAGGCCTGGACAGGCTGGAAAGTTGGGCAGAGAGGAACCTTATGAAACTCAACAGAGGCAAATGCGGTATCCTGTGCCTAGGGAGGAATCATGCCACACACCAGAGCAGGTTGGGGGCTGGCCTTCTGGAAAGCAGCCCTGTGTAGAAAGACTGGGGAGTCCTGGTAGACAACAGGTTAAGTGTGAGCCAGCAAAAGGCCCCTGTGGCCAAGAAGGCCAGTGGGATCCTGGGGTGCACTGGGATGAGTGCTGCCAGCATGTCAAGTGAGGTGATCCTGCTCCTCTACTCAGCCCTGCTGAGGCCACATGTGGAGGGCCACGTCCCGTGCTGGGCTCCCCAGTACAAGAGAGACATGGAGCTCCTGCAGAGAGTCCAGCAGAGGGCTGCAAAGACAATTAGGAGAGCTGAGCATCTCAGTTAGGACGCAAGGCTGAGGGAGCTGAGCTTGTTTAGTCTGGAGAAGAGAAGGCTGAGGGGGGATCTTCTCCCTCTATATTGATCAGACTCCTCTTATCCCCTGGACTGTTTTTGGTGGTGCCCAGTGACAAGATGAGAAGCAACGGGCGCAAACTGCAACTCAGCAAGTTCAATCTGATGAGGAGAGAAAAAAATCATGTTTCCTGTTGGGAGTAAGACAGTGCCACTGCGGAGCTGAGAGCTCCTGGGGGAACAGCAGCCCAAAGCTCCATGGAAACCAAGCAGAAGCGGAGGTGGAGGACAATCCCTGTGCCCGAGGGGCAGCCTGTCTCTCTGGCAAGCACAATGGCCTGCGAGAGCCACCGCCAGGAAAGGGGCCCTCAGCCCACCAGACCCTCCTCCTCCTTCAGCACGAGGGCCTCTTTCAGGCCGCACAAGCCCCCTTCCAACGTGGCCACATTGGGCGTGGTGCGTGGCGCCCCATCACCGGGGCATCACAGAGGCTCCCTGATGTCACTGTGTTCCGGGGCCTATAAAAGCCCCTGCGCCTGGCCCACCCCTCGCTGATCTCCCAGGCCCTCTGGCGAATGGAAGCATGGCTTTCCTGAAGAGGTCCTGGGATGAAGGCTGCTCACGGCTTCGTGGGAGCACTGCGAATTGGGCGATTGAGCCTAAGAAGAAGTGGAGGCGGAGGACAGAGAGCGGAGGCGGAGCAGCCGCGGCGGACGGTGTGGAGCCCATGGAGGTGGATCCACCTGCGGAGGAAGAGCTGATGGAGGTGGATCCACCTCCAAGCCCTCTGATGTGGCACAGTGTCATCGTGCCAGGGCTCCCACCAGCGAGACATCACCACCGTCATCGCAGAGCCGCCCGGTCTGCTCCGTACTCCCGGCCCTGCCTCCGCCTCCACAGCTAGGGGGGAGAGGCCATCCATTTACCATCTGGCAGGATTGCCTGCACGATGGCCTCTTCCCCCATCCCCTCACCCTCCACCCCCATCCCCTGCCCACCATCCCCACCTTTTCTGCAGAAGTGATGACACTTCTGCACGGAGTCCCAAGCAGTGGACAAGAGCGCACTCGGCTTCCTTCAGACTGCTGCACCAGGGCGACAGGAGAAGCCCCCCAAAGGCCACGCTGGGCATGGGGTGTCTCGGTCTGAGGACGAGAAGGCTGCCCAAGAGGTGCTTGAAGGTGAAGCCACGTCCTGCATGGCAGTGCACAGAGAGGAGCAGCAGATCCCTCAAAATGGTGAGGCAGACAGCTGCTCCTCTGAAGAAGCACAAGTCTTCAGGTCTGCCAGCAAGGAGCGCAGGAGTGCGGCGGAAAGTCCATTCAACGTGCTTGGTTACCAGGTCTTCCCAAGACTGGACAACAAACTGGGAGAATAATCTTACTGAAAATACGAAAGAAAGAGAGACATTGCAACAACAACCACAATAACAATAAACAACAATCAGTGAAAGCATTTTGGTGTCATTTTTGTAACTGCCCCTGGGCTCCGGCGTCCCGTTCTGGTCTCCCTGGTACAGGAAAGATCCTGATGGGTGTGGAGTGGGCCCAGCTGATGGCACTGGAGGGAGTGAGGGGCCAGGGCACACGGCATACAGGGGCAGGCTGAGGGAACTCCTGTGGTCAGCATGAAGGAGAGGAGGCTCAGGGGTGGAGCTTACAGCTGCCTCCAGCTGCCTGCTGGGAGGGGGGAGCAGAGCAGATGATGCCTGTGCCTTCTCCGAGGGGCTCTGTGGCAGAAAGGTGAGCAGCACCAGGCCCACGCTTGCAGGTGGAGACAGCCCAGCTAGCAAAAATGGAAAGATTGTCCCTCAGCAAGTACAGTGATGACACAAATCTGGGAAGCGTGGCTGACACGCCAGAAGGCTGTGCTGCCATTCAGAGACACCTGGACAGGCTGGAGAGTCAGGCAGGAAGAAACAAAATGAGGTTTAACAAAAGCAAGTGTAGAGTACTGCACATGGGAAGGAACAACCACATATCATAGTACAGGCTGCGGGGTGACCTGCTGGAAAGCAGTTCTGCAGAGAGGAATCTGGGAGTCCTGGTGTACAACAAGATAACCATGAGCTATCAGTTGTGGCTAAGAAGGCCAATGGTATCCTGGGGTGCATTAAGAAGAGTGTTGCAAGCAGGCTGAGAGAGGTTATCCTCCCCCTCTGCTCACCCCTGGTGAGGCCTCAACTATTGTACTGTGTCCAGTTCTGGGCTCCCAGTACAAGAGAGACACGGAACAGGTGGAGAGTTCAACAAGGGGCTAAAAAGATGATTAGGGGCCTGGAGCATCTCTCATGAGGAAAGGCTGAGAGATTTGGGCCTGTTTAGCCTGCAAAAGAGAAGGCTGAGAGGGGATCTTATCAATGTATATAAGTATCTTAAGAGAGAGTGTCAAGGTGATGGGGCCAGACTCTTATGGTGATGCCCAGTGATAGGATGAGAAGCAATGTGCACAAACTGAAACACACTGGAAGATCCATCTGAATATCATGAAAAAGTTCTTTAATGTAAGGGTGACAGAATGCCAGCACAGGTTACCTAAAGAGGTTGTGGAGTCTCCTTCTCTGGAGATACTCAATACCTGACTGGACTTGATCCTGTGCAATGAGCTCTGGGTGACTGTGCTTGAGCAGGGAGGTTGGACTAGATGATCTGCAGAGGTCTGTTCCAACTTCAGCCATTCTGTGAGTCTCACATATATCCAAGAGATTATTTATTTATTTATTTATTTAACTAGATACACAGGTTACACAGCACTCCGAGTCCTTGCAGTGACTGTCATTGAGAAATGGCTGAGGAATGACTAACAAAAATTGTAGCCTGGCAGGCAGAAGCAGTGATAGTGCCTAGTGTTGGATGGATAAAAAGTGACCTCTACTGAGAAGGCTTCTTACATCTCTCACCAAAGTGAAAGCAAGTGCAGCAATATATGATTTCGGTTCCCTTGAGATAAGTGTGAGAATAGTTATGGTCAATGTCTTTGTAATGATTTGGAGAATAAATCAGGTAACAAAAAGGACAGCATTTTTTGCAACGTGGAGTCTTTTCTAGGATGAGGAAAAATGGTCAGATTTTAGAAGTACTAATTGAATCTGCATGCAAATACATGTTCACTTCCTTCTACGTACTTTCCTAGTATTTTTGTCTAAAGCAATAAGCTTCCAAATCATCCTAAATAAGAACTTAATGGTTGTCTGCCTCAGTCAAATCGATACATTTTGTCAGAGGAAACAAACAAACAAACAAACAACAACAACAGAAAAAAAAACAGACATAACTGGGAATTTTACCTCAAAGTGGCAGGTTAACATCACTCTGTGAATCACAGTAGATCCAACCTGATACTGAGGAAAACTGTACACACTCTTGTGATTGGGAAACTGAGAAGTAAAAAGCGCATTGGTAGTAAAAAAGCAGGACAGTATAACAGTTTTTACTGATGGAGAAAAAAAATAATCTGGCACCCAGGAGGTGTCTGGTAACCAACAGCGTCTGTGTCAGGTTAGGTGTATCACAGTTCTTTATGTTTCCTTTCTCTTTATTGTGGTGTTGCTTAGTGCTTTGACAAATTCCAGCTACCTGTTATTTCAAGAAAATTGAAGGATCTATATAGCAAAGGGCAATAAATTTATAAAGGTAAAAAGAGGTGAGCCTTCTTTCTTTGCCCTGAAAGTGTAGGGAGCAGTTGCGTTAAACGGGAGTCAAGCATTTACTTGTTTCAGAGCCCTGCCAAAGATTTTCACTGTGACAGTTTCACAAAGTTGAAAGTATTTAATAAGGTTACAGTTATGACAGACTCAGAATTGCCACTGATAAATGCACTTACTGCAATAGTGCTAATGTATAACAATAGTGCTAGTAAATTACCATCTTGGGTATTGCTCACCAAAAGGTGAAGGTGCAGAGCATTCCAAGAAGGCATCCCCGTCTTGGTGGAGAAGAACTGACTGCCTCTTCTGGGTCTTCAATCTCCTTCTCCCCACCTCCCACCCTAACACTAACTATTTTTCCTAACAGTAACTATTTTTCAACACCTTGCTTGTTGTGGATATTTACTATTTATTAAAAAAAAGACAGTTTTTTTTTTTTTTTTTTTCTAACGGAATTTAAAAGAATTCCTCCTATGCCTACAAGCACAGTGTTTCTTTCTCAAGATTTTACTGAGCTGTAAATTGTAAAGCATTCATAGGTGATAGCAATACCTACTTTCTTTCTTTGTACCTGAACTCCGACCATAGCTGAAGACTGAATACTGGGCTAGATAGATCTTTGGCAAGGTGTTGTATGCCTTTTCTTTGACAGCCATATTGCATCTGCAAGGACTGCATTGGACTCATCTGTCTGTTGGCCAGAGGGTTAGGAGACTGTGGTTATGTCTCCATCAGCGTGTAATTCTTCACAGTAGGACAGAATCAGTAGACTGAAGCTAATGGCCCTACATCTATGGTATGTACCACTCAGAGATTTTATTTGGGCTAGATTTAATCTTGTCTTTTGTACTTCTGGACTGAATGTCCCTATGTGATGGTGTATTTGAATCAGTATTAGCGAATGGATAGTGGATTTTTGTTTTATTTTATTTAAACACCTGAATCAGAGCTTTAAATTTGATTTCCTATTGAGGGAACCTAATTTGTGTTCATGCAAGCCATCTAGTGTGATAAACCAGTGCACGGTAAATTACGACAAGGATTTTGTTGCAATTTACACTGTTACTTAATTTGAAAGTGACTATGAAAAAAAGAAGATCACTTGGGAATTACAACCCATCCTTTTCTCCATGACAGCTACTGTTTTTAAAAGTTGTGTTTGTTACTGAGGAGTGTATATTACTGCAGATACATAGTGCAGGACTGTCCCTGCCCATGGCAGGGGGTTTGGACGAGGTGAACTTTAATGGTCCTTTCCAACCAAAACATCCCATAATTCCATGTTACTCTGAGCTAAAAATATTATGTAGTTTAGTTAAGCTTTGTCTTGATGTTTCTTGCAGGCGGACTTTCATTTCAATTTGTATAGCAATGATGTTGTTCACGGTCCAATTTATGAATATTATTAGTGAGTGTGTTCAATAGGCATGTGTGTACAAATAAGGGAAGTAGCTATGTTGGATGATATGATACAGCAGATTTGTAACAAATATGCTGAAGTTCATTCTTTTGCTTGGCTACACAGAAGATATTTCAGTATGATAAACCCCCTGACTGAATAGTCAAGAACAAATTCAACAACATGATGATACGAACACGTTCTGCTTGTACTGGTGAATTACATTTCTGTCACATAACAGGGATAGCAGTCTGAAAACAGTGATATAGACGTTGTCAGACAGATCTGCTGACACTTGTTTGCATTTAGATGGAATATTGTTGCTGTTCTGAGGCAGTTAGTGTAAGGCAGTGACAAAGAGAGGCAGGGTCTCCATAAAGACACTAGAGTGTAGCAAACAGTGTTCTTTCTATACAAAATTGCATAACTGAATCAGAGAGCTGAAGAAGTTTTCCTTAAAAAAACAAAGCAAAACAAAACAGAACAAAAAACTCATGTCATTTGTTGTCACTGCATCAATGAGAGAACAGACATGATGGGATTGAAGCCAGAACTAAGTATTTTCAACTTGGAAAACTACCATTGCACGTCATGAAATGTCAGTCATTCAGATAGAGATGAAAATTCCATATTCAAAAGGACTTCCCTCCCTCCCTCCCTCCCTCCCTCCCTCCCTGCCTTCCTTCCTTCCTTCCTTCCTTCCTTCCTTCCTTCCTTCCTTCCTTCCTTCCTTCCTTCCTTCCTTCCTTCCTTCCCTACTCCCTTCCTTCCTTCCCTACTCCCTTCCTTCCTTCCTTCCTTCCCTACTCCCTTCCTCCCTTCCTTTTCACAGTGAAGTCATGTGTTTCATGCTGAATTTTGACAGAATCACAGCTGATGAGAAACACATATAAAGGACTTCTCCTTCTGTGTGACACATAACTCCTTGAAATCTTTGGCACTATATTATCATCTATTGTGTGTCATCTCAGCTTGTTTGGGTACAAAAAATGTGATTTCTGGCTTTTAGTGGTTGCTTTCAGGCTTTTTCTTTTTATGATACAAAGACCTAAATTTAACAGAGGGCTAAACATGTCAGATAACAAATCTCATGAAACACTTCAAAACACTTCATAAAAAACACTTCACTGCCAAAATGAATGAAAACTTTCAACACCCAAAGAAGTCAGTAAGAGCTGAGAGATTTCTCTGAGGATACGGCTGGCAAATTTTAGGTTCAAGCTTTCTCTGCAGAACACATCCTACTCTTGAGTCTGTGCTACATCCTTTCTTTCACTGGCGAGTGAAAGATCCAGGCCTGACTTTATATTTATTTAAGCCATGACTGTAGATGTTAATCCATGATTTACAGTGGTTTTGTGTTTAGTTTAAGGTGAATAAAATGTTCTCCAGTTGTAGGGCCTTCATTAGGATGATGTAAGAGTTTTCAGGTACAAAGCAGGTACAAAATATATTTATTTTTATGTAGTAAATCCTCCTGCCATTCATTCAAGTGCACAGAATGTGCAGTAACATACAGGATGTAGTCCTAGAATAACTTTGTGGTTTTGTGTTTTGTTTTTATTTCTGTTTTAAACATAAAAATGACAGATATTGCTAGCTCAGTCTAAATAATACCTTGTTCCTAAAAGCTTTTCCACATTAGACTATTACACTCTAATGATTATAGCTGTATTTTACATACAAATACTGTCATAATTTAGTGGTAAAAGAGTAAGTCATGCATACAGAAGTTCCAACTAATTCTAGCTTCTGAAAAATAACCATTTACAAGCTTATTACCTCATTTGATGCAAGAATGAGTCATCTTCTGCAGTAATGTTCCTTTGAATGAGGCAAGATAACACCCATACAGTGTATTGGACAAACCCATATGTAAATACTGGGGGTTTGCTGTCTGTTTTTGTATGGATTGTGCCCATATGGTAGTCTCTTCCTTTTTACAGTATGTGATAATCAGCTGAACATTTATATGCATAATAACATGGTGTGTCTGTGTAATGGAGCAGAATAAAATACTTTTGTTGAAATTGGTAATTTTGCCTTGTTATTGAAATTCACCTTGCTGTTAGTACAGACACACATTTTAAAAATGTACTTGTGGATGTTTGGGCATGACAGAAGCTTTACAGCTTCTGGGGTCAATTATGAGGTAGGTAGTGTTCTGCTAGGAATGAAAGTCCTTTCCATCAGCATTTAAATTATAAAAGAAAGAAAACATAATGGAAAGAGAGTAGTCCTTGCTAAAACTGCAGCTGTTCTTTTATGAAAGAATGGATTTAAAATATTTTATGCTGTCTTTGTTGTTGTTAGAACTGGCATATTCAATCTGAGCATGAGGAAATTTTTGAGCTAAATCCAAAGGAAGACATGAGAGATTATTTCTAAAATATTGTACATACTTTTTGCCCTATTGTAATGATGCTTATTAGTGAGAATAGGTTAGCTGTGATTATATGGAAGAGTGATTGGATTAGACATGCCACTATCTGCTTTACTGGATGAATTTAAGAATAAGGTAATCAATTTGGCTGGACTAGAGATGTTGAAATGGCTCATAAGTCTACTAAAACTTTCACACATTCACAGTTCCAAACAAATAGTGGAGACCACTTGTTCCATCCCAATACAACCTGTCAAAAGTCATGACAACTGGCTTAAAATGACAGTTCTCCTTAAGTAAATAGTAAAAAAAATGCTGATGCTCTTGCTCCCCTTGACTTTAAAACACTGGGATACAATGGTTTCTACGATGTAGGAGAAGAAAGGGCTTTGTGTGAAGAGAGAATTAATAACAGAAACAGGAATGAAACTTCTGTGGGTATTTTGTGCTTGGAGATCTAAAAGAAAATAAGTTGATAATGGTGGGAAGAGAGACAGAAAGAAAGGAGACAGGAGAAAGAAATGGAGTATGTGAAAGAAGAAAAGGGAGAACAATAAAGATATACAAATACAAAAAGAAGCCTTTAACTGCAAGTTATCACCTTTGTATCATGAGAAATGTGCTGCTAGAAACCAATAGAATATTTGCAGAAATATGTATTGATATGTGCTATGTCCTTTCTATGTCCTTTCTATGATTTTCTTTCAGCTTTTGGTACTAACCATTGCTGGGATAAGATGTGGTAATAGCTGGCCCTGTGTGATGACCTAGGAAGGGTGTTCTTGTGTTGTTATATTTTGCTAAAGTGGTGAACAGATGGAAGCCTGAAAACAAAATAAAACAAACAAAAAACTAACAGCAAACAACAACAAACAAGAACAAGAACAAACAAAAAGAAGCAGCAATATGAGCAAAATACATCCTTATAGTTTGATTTCACATTTGCTGTCTCAGGAAGTTATTTGGAGACTGGACAAAGTCACAGAAATACCAAAGTGTGAGTTTAGCTCTGCTTCAGCCTCAGCTAAATTACTTCATCTTGCTTCAGAATGATAAATGTACAAAGAAAAATACAGAGCAGTGTCACTGAAGACACTCGGAAGATGCTTATGTCACTGGTTATACAAAGTGTATGTTGCATACTCTTAAAAAAAATTAAAAAAAAAAAAATCAAAACTTGATTCCTTGTTTCTCTGCTGAACTCCTGATAAAACTGTGATGTACTGGTGGGAAGGCTTCTGAGAGTCCACTGTTAAGGTCTGACTACCTCCAAAGTCAAAGCAAGGTACCATTGCCTTACCTGGAATTCTGCTGCCTCTATCTGTCCTGCCAATCATAGCTTTATGAAATGGAGGTTTTCCTGACTTTCATTAAAAATATTTCTGGGTTTCATTCCACTTTGCTGTCCAAGTGGGTGAAATATCATTAAAGGTAAGAAATTAAAGTTTTTTGAGGGGTGATACGTCTATTCATTCACTGTTTTTTACATTCATCTTCATGTACTTGCATCTCTGTTTTCTCTGACTGTGGTACTTAAGCATACTTTTGAATTATGCAATGAATATGTCAATATGTACACATGTATATTTTTGAATTAATAAATTACCATTATTTAATGTATATCCATTGTATATGTACACATTACATATAGTTTAAACATAATTAGTAATAACTATTATGTACCTATATAAAAACACGTGCATGCAAATAAATATTTGTAATTATTTATAGAAAACTGTAATTGTTTCCAAACTATATCACTATGTAATATCCTACTCTGTTACTGTACTGGGTAAGTCCCACACCTGGGGAGGAACAACCCGAAGCACCAATACATTGCCTGGAAAGCAGCTTTGTGGGGAAGGGCCTGGGGGTCTCTGTGGGCACCAAATTGAATATGAGCCAGAAATATGCCCTTGTCACAAAGGAAGCTAATTGTATCATAGCGTGCATTAAGCAAAGAGTTGCCAGCAGGTTGAAGGAGGTGATCCTTCCCTTTTATTTGGCACTGGTGAGGCCACATGTGAAATGCTGTGCCCAGTTTTGCCCTGCCAAGTACAAGAGAGACACAGAGACACTGGATAAAGTCCAGCGAAGGGCTACAAGGGCTACAAATACTGATGAAGGGACTGGAGCATCTCTCTTCTGAGGAGAGGCTGAGAGAGCTGGGACTGTTCAGACTAGTGCAAAGAAGGCTCATGGGGGATCTTATCAATGTATACAAATATCTGAAAGGATGTTGCAAACAGGTTCTTTTCTGCAGTGCCTAGTGTCAGGACAAGCACCAATGGACACCAACTGGCACACTGGAATGATTTTACTCCCTGGGTGATGGAGCACTGGGACAGGCTGCCTGGGAAGGTTGTGGAGTCTCCCTCCTTGGAGATATTCAGAAGCATTTTGGACATGGCCCTGGGCATCCAGCTCGTTGTCAACCTGTACAGATGTAGCAGAGCACGTTTAAATTGTGAAAAAAAATGATACCTATTAGGGACAATATGTTGACTATGATTGTTTGGAACAGTCCTCACATTTTGTCTGATTCAAAGGAAGATACACAGGCTCTCATGCTTTCTCTTATTACTGTCATCCATCAGGATGTAAAGGAAATATCTTACAGTAACTTACTGCCATAAAGATAAAAAAACTGATTTTTATAAGGCTAAAGTGGCAATTTACTACAATAAAAAAAAAAAAAAAAAAAAAGGCAATGAAATCTTCTGTAAGCTTAATTCAAGGAGCTGCAAAGAATGTAGGTCATAAAACCAAATTTATTTTTGAACAGGTATAAAAATTCTATAGATGATTTTACATTTAAGGAGAATGAAGCAGCCTGAAGACTCCTCATTAACTTTCAAGGGCCATTTGGCAGATAACAGAACTCATCCACTAAAACATTTATTTTACTTGTCTTATAGACACACTTGCTTATCTCTGAACAACAAGATCCACTGTAGGAAAAAAATGCTTGTCTGCATTGAGGCCAGGATGAAAAGTGGTAGAGAAACAACACAGGGATAAAAATGACGCTTGGGGTGGAGAAGAACATATAACCAAATTAAACCAAACCAAACCAAAATCCTTTGCTATACTGAACAAGAAAGACAGAAAACCACTGAAGGCTTTCATTTTTGTCCAGGAACACTAAGATGCAATTCCAAACTTACAAGCTAGCTTTAAACAGATGCAGAATTTGTTTATTTGTTTTATAAGAAATCCTGGGGTACTTTTTTTTTTTTTTTTTTTTTTTTTTTTTTTTTTTTTTGAGGGGGGGCTGGGGGCAAAAGCTTTGTAAAAGTTGAGAATGATTTATTTTTCTATCTGCCCTTCTCCTTTCTCCCCAGGCTTTTGACATCCTTCCACTGTGGAAGGGGTGAGACATTGAATCTGTGTTTTACTAAAGCTGACATTTAGGGAAATTTCTCAGTGGGAAACAATGGATGCAATTCTTCTGGATTTTAAAAATACAGACTAAAGAAAATTGGGTGTCTGACCTGAAATGTGAAAATGAGAAGCCTATAAATAGCAAAACAAGTTGTTAAATTGTTTGTACTTCAGAACTTAATACCACCTTAAGGTGGATTTAATTAATTAATTTATTTAATTTGTGTGTGTGTGTGTATGTTAAGAAACAACTGTGCAAAAATCTGAGAGGGCATAAAGTTGCAGAAAGTATGTTTTTGATGTAGTTGTATTTTAACTTGAAAAAACATTCAATACTTACAAAGAAATTAAACCTTTTTTTTACTCAATGAAAAGCTTTGGAGTCTCTCTTGTGTTCTTTTCTGATATCCCTGTTTGTGATTTCAACAACACCTTGTGCTGCGGTTTACCCTTTACTTTTAGCAACTAACAAACTGAAAGAAAATATAAAACAGTGTGAGACCAGCTCTCTGAGATGTTATTAAAATGTGTATTCACACAGGATAAGTATATACTATATGTCTTCTCTGATTTTATGTTAAGACCTCTTCAAAAAGTATTGCATATATTTAGTTTCCTTATTTTCCATCACCACAATTAAGGTGTTGTTCAGATGGGGAAAACTGAAGGGGAAGCAATTTAAGCCTTGCCTATATCTGAAGCAATACAGTTAAAGTAGAAATAAAAGCCTTGTTGCACAAAAACTTAGGAAGGAGATATTATTCTGTGTAACTGTATCTCTTCAGGCTGCCTTCTGGAGTCATGTACCTGCTTGTTACACATTTGAGAGGTGTTAAAATAAAGTGACTTTTCCTGTGCGAATATACAAGTAAAATTATCTCTTTTTTGAAAGGGACGCAAGAAACTTCTGTCTTCCATCATGTTTTCACACAGAAATAAAGCTGGGAGATTTTGGCAGGTATTTATAAAGAAAGTATGAATAGAAATATAAATTCAACACTTTATGATTTAGTCCAATCATATCAAATACTCTGAACTATTATAAAAAACACATCTGTCTAAAAAACATCTGTTGACTGTTTTAGAGATGGAATGTCCTGAGGAAGTGCTCAGTAGTTTGGCATTTATGCAAAATGTAACGTTTTCCTTCTTTTCACGCTTTTATCTGCTCATAAGTTTTCTATCTGTACTGTGTCAAAAACATGTTAATTCTGAATATTCTGGGCTACTTTTAATTATTATAACTCAATTAGGCTGGCTACTTAAGCTAACTAAGCCTAACCCAGTCTGAATAAGTTTTATAAGCCTACATGATCCTTCTAACAAGTGCTTTTCTGACACTGCATTTATTCAGTGTTGTGACCAGCTGTTCCATTTAACTGCCTTAGATTTCCTAGCCCAGCTGATCTGATATTCATCTAAAACTAGGTTGATGGGTTTTACAAGACAAGTAGTGCTTTAAATTATAGAATGCACAATTTTATTGCTTTTGAAAATGTATGAGTTGACATTTCCATGAATGATTTCTTTTCATGGGAGAGTATTTTTTTTTAGTTTTAAGAAAATGGGATTCAAAATGTATGATTTATATCATTACTTAGTAGCCGTTTTAAAGAAATGTATTATTTTAAGATTCAGTCTCTGTGCTTCATACTGTATTGCCTTATAAACTAAGTCGAAATTCTGAAACTATTTACTTTGTTTCTTTCCCACTTCTAAAATGAGTACTGGATTAGTTCTCTAACATAAAGCTCCAGACGTATAAATAGTAAGATTTGTATAACCCTACATACAGCACAGTTATCAAATGAGTTAAGGTGGGCTAGTATGAGTTGCCAGATACTTTCCTCATCTGTCCTCCTGTCTGTCTCTGCCTTGCTGCTTATTCTACCTGTTGATGCTACTAATAATGATTTGTTATCATGGCTTACTAGTTTCTGATGAGACTGTATGTAAGATGACATACATTTTGGGCTGCAGTATTCTAAGAGAGGAAGAGGAAGGTTTCAAAAACAACAGGTAATTCAGTTACAACTTATGCATTCTTTATAAGTAAAAACACACAAACACACAAATAATCCATCAGTTCTGTACATTTTGAGAGGACTGAGGTAGAGAGTCTAATATATTTGTGAATTGTTATATATGGACTATAAACAATTGCTCTATGTAAAAATATTCACATGTAAAGATATGTATAGCTTTTTTTTATTTCCTTTTTTTTTTTTTTTTTTTTTTTTTTTCTTGGATGCTGTTTTTTTCCTCATCCTTGGGACATCCAATTCAAGTATCATAAAATGAGTATATATATGAGGCCATTCAAGTGTATTAGATATTCACAAAATTATAAGACTGTAAAAACAGCTAAAGCATTTTCTATATTGTACGGAGTTTCATCTTAAATTAGCATGCATTGTCTTCATTCTAAGGTAGAGGGATGGCTGGGTTGGTCTTCTTTTCTTCTTCTTCTTCTTCTTTTTTTTTTTTTCTTATTAATATGATGAAAATTCATCAGCAACATGAAAAGCTTTGATTACTTTTTTCCTTTTTTTTTTACAAAAAATAGTTTTTTTTAAAAATATGTATATATTTTTTTTACAAAAAAAAAAAAGCTATTTTCCTTGTAATATTTTTTCCAGAGCTTTCTGAACAAGAAAAACTCTTTGTAACTCAATTTTCCAAAACTGTGTCAGTATGTTTAATTTCAGAAAACACTGACCCAAGAAAATGTTGACATTCTCCTCTCCCACCCCTCTAAGCCATCCTAGGGTTTTCAGAAATAGATATCTATCTGGAATTGATTTAAGAATTATTGACTCCCAGGGATAGATCATCTTCTGTGCTTGCCCTTTGCTTCAAGCTCTGATGAGATTGCTTTTTTTAGTGCTAGCTTCAGTTATAACTATTTATGTGGTCACATACACTCTTTTGCATTCACAAATGGCTTGGGACTGAATTTTTAAATTCCCATGGCTAGCCATCATGTCCAAATGTAACTGATAAAGATTCTTACACCATATATATATACAAGTTTTATGAGCAACTTTGCTGATTATTGAAAAGAGAAGAGCTCCAGAGCATTTTTTTAAAAGAAGAGCTCCAAAGCATTTTAACAGTTAGAAAAAGAGCAGCTTTGGTCTATCAAGTGTTTATAAATGCTCCTATTCCTTTTTCCTTTCTCCCGTGTTATTGTGCTTTTCTGTTGTGCTCTGTGATGGTTCATGCTTACATTGTTTATGGGTATGTCAGTTAGATTATTCCTCTGCCTTTTGCGTAAAGAAAAAAGATGTTCATTCTTTGCTCTAAAAGGTGAGGGGATAGGAAAGAAAGTATGCACCTATGTTCAAGACAATAGTGTAGGTAGACCGTAGTTTCTGGGAAAGAAGTGTGGCAGGTATTGCTGTTGTATAACAGTAATGAAAATCAGAAGTTGGAAATACGGTATTTCTTGTGTCTTGGTTTTATTATTGTTCCAGCTGTACTCTGCATAGGATTGTGTTTGCTTTTCAGTGCCTGCATTATCATACTTCTCATAAATAAATCCTTCTTCTGAGGACTGTACTTGATGTTTATTTCTTTACCTGTTGCTCCTAGTTACTTCTGTTTTCTCATCTCTCTTTTTAGCCTTTGTTGTCCGTCTGAGGAACATCACAGAATCACAGAATGGGTAGGGATGGAAGGGACCTCTGATCATTGAGTCCAACCTCTGTGCCAAGCAGGATCACCTAGACCACGTTGTGCAAGATGAAATCCAGGTGGGTTTTGAATATCTCCAGAGAAGGAGACTCCACAACCTCTCTGGGCAACCTGTTCCAGTGCTCTATCACCCCCACAGTAAAGAAGTGCCCCCTCATATTTAGCTGGAGCCTCCTGTGCTTCAGTTTGTGCCCATTGCCTCTTGTACTGTCACTGGGCACAACTGAGAAGAGACCATCTCCATCCTCTTGACACCCTCCCCTCAGATATTTATACACATTAATAAGGTTTCCCCTCAGTCTTCTCTTTTCCAAGCTAAACAGACACAGTTCTCTTAGCTTCTCCTCCTATGACAGGTGCTCCTGTCCTCTCATCATCTTTGTAGCTCTCTGAACTCGCTCCAGTAGTTCTGTCCCTCATCTTAGAGAAAGACAAGATTATGGTTCCTGTTATGAGTTTCATAAGTTTACAATTCATTTGTCATTTTGTCCACTCTTCAAATGTATTTATTCAGATTCTCTCAGTCTGTCATGGACATGACAGGGTGTGAATTATGATGTAACGGAATACTTACGAGTTATAAGTCTAAAAGTCAAGTGCCATTAAATGGACAGTTGTGGAAATGGTTATGCCATAAATCACATATTAAAATGCCATTTAATTGTACGTTGCCCAGTAAAATCCTTTCTTAAAACAATGCTGAGAGAAAGTTTAGGAATAATTTCTTTAAATTGTTTTAAAATTACTTTATAATTCCAGATAATTCATTGTTTTGAATTGAATAAGAATTAAATAGGCTAAAATGATGTTCTCAATTTCAGGTTAAAATTAAAAATCTATAAATGGCTTTAGATGAAACAGATTGTATGTGTGCATTTTCAAAGCTATTAAGATTACTCTATTCTGTAAAATGAGGCTCCCTAAATTATTTTTAAATCACTGCCTTTTTTTTTCATAAACAGAAACTTGCAAAAGTGTCTGTGGCTTTTGAGCATCCAGTCTGATGTAAATAATAAAGGGAATATGTCCTGCAGGCTTTTGTTACAGTTTTTTCTTCCAATAGATGCTTGGAACTTGATCAGAATAACTTCGCAGTAGAGTAGTATGCAGTAATCTCCTACTAGTAAAAACATTATTGTAATGCACAATATTTAGAGCTTCCAAGATGTAAAAGAAGGGTCTTCTGAAGTCCTTAAACCCTTTATGCTTAGCTTGGCAACTTGGGCACTTTTGTTGCTTATCAAACTCCCAGTCTACCTTTGTGTTCAAAGGTCTTGGTGAAGGTCCATATCAATGTGCCCAAAGCTCAAATTTGCAGCCTTGCAGGCGATGAGGAATGTTTTCTCTTCTTATAGAATCTGTAGAATTTTGACATAAATTTCTCTTTGATGTTTCTCAGAGCATGAAGTTATTATGATACAGATCTCCCATACCTTTCTACACCATGTAAGTCTTGACTATTGTCCATTTAAACCTGGATTTTTAAAAGCTAAAATAGATCATGTTTTCACATTCAGTTTGGAATTTCAAATGTACAGATAGTAGAGCTGATTAAAAAAAAATGAAATTTCTGTTCCCTGAAGCCTTTCAAGAGTTTGCAAGCTTGTTTTGTGGCTATATGAGATTAAGTTGACATCTTGGAATTTCATTTTGATAAATATAAAATACAATCAACATTTTGACATGTTATACTATGCAACATTCAATTATATATAAGTAATAGGTTTTAAAAAAAGCAGTATGTTCCTTCTAAAAGCATGGGTATCATGAAATTTTGATTGTGTTGCATTTTTAGATGGTTATGAGTTCTGTCAGAGACAGCATTAATTGAAATATTTGACATCTCTAATTGAAAACTGTTTAAATTGGTCATAGTTATGAAGGATTCCTCCTCCCCCTTTATTTTATTTCATTTTATTTTTTTTTTTTGTTTTATTATTTTATTTGTTATCTTATTTATTTATTTTGTATTTTGTATGGTGAATGAGAAATGTATGAAAAGTTAAGATTCTTGAAGTTCTGCTTTGAATATATCATACTTTGAGTTTATTATACTGTACACAAAAAAGAAAAGTGTGTTACATCACACAAAATGAAATTCAAAATACTTGAAATCTGGAGTTTGAAATATGGTAAATTAAATGGGCAGCAGCTTCAACATCCATCAGACAAGTTTTACCCAAAATAATTTTGAATAATAAGAAAAACTGATGCTGTGATCACAGAATCACAGAACTGTAGAGGTTGGAATGGTCCTTGAAATATCATTGAGTCCAACTGCCCTGCAAAAGCAGGTTCCCTAGAGCAAATTGCCCAGGTAGGCATCCAGATGGGTCTTGAATATCTCCAGAGAAGGAGACTCAGCAACCTTCCTGGGCAGCCTGTTCCAGTGCTCTGTCACCCTCACTGTGAAGAAGTTCTTTCGTATGTTGGTGCAGAACTTCCTGTGATCCATTTTGTGGCCTTCACCCCTTGTCCTGTCCCCACAGACCACTCACAAAAGTTTGGCCATATCCCTTTGTCTCCCAGATTTAAGGTATTTATAGACATTGATAAGATCACCCCTCAGTCTTTTCTCAAGGCTGAAGAGACCGAGGTCTCTTGACAAGTGATCAAAAGAGCTCTAGGGCTGGGAAATAGAACTTTTGGCCTTACTGTAAGTCATAAGGTGTTTTGTTTTTGTTGTTGTTAAAAAATTTGCAGTTTTCTGCAACTGTAATTTAACAAGGAAAATGCTCAATAATGGTCATATAGCATTATTTGCTCCATCTGACATATGTGAAAATTGCAATATAGAAAGATGAAGGAGATAAAATTTGCCACAAGACTCAGTTTAAAACTGACCTCTAAAACAAACTTCAATACTAGTGGCTTATGTTTGTGAGTAACTGCATGTCTTTAAAAGTATTTAAAAATGCTTTCAAAGCAATACTTGAAGCATCTGTCCTCAAAATCGACAATAAGCTTAGTTGGGGAAGCAGTAAATCTACCAAATCTGTCTTACTACAAGGACATACATCCAATTTATTTTTTTCCTTCTGGAGTAGTGCCTCATGCACTGTTCAGCACGAGTCAGAGTCCCTCTCTTGCTACTTGACTATCAGTAAATACTAGAACAGGCATATAATGAATCACAAGCATCATCTCTCCCAGCCTTCCCAGTTCATACGACTTACAACCTGTTTCTAAACGAAAGGTCCCTATATAAGGCAACTTGTCACTAGAACCTACTTCATTCCTCTTTAATGAATTAGATATAGGTAGATATAACTTATTAATATCTCTGGTCACAAGGTTTATAATGTAATTCTTACCTTGACAGATTTCGGCTCATTTTATGGCATAATATGTGGGTAATCAAAATGTTTCAGGGAGTGACAGAGGTCAACTGAGTAGGTGGCTTTTAGAGGTATAGAGATACATGAATGGGTGGGAAGTAAATGAAAACAGGAGCTAAATTTAGTAGTTTGTTTATTATCGGAAATTTTATCTGCCCCTTTCTAATATGTATATATCTGACCCTAAAGAAACCCACAAAGTGTGCTGACTTAGACTGTTTTTTGGAATGGGAGCACTTAGACTCGTAGTGAATATCTTCCAGCTACTGACATTCAGTAGATGGTGGAATCATGAGTAAGGGGCAAAGAACAATATTTTCATCCTTATTTCACCTCAGGAAAAAAGATAATCAAAGCTTATTAAAGTTCCTTTAGGAATGTGATACCTAAAACATTTTCATGAAGTTGTACCCTGAATTTGAAATGTTTAAGTTCCATTTAAATAGTACAATTTCTCTACTGACATTTGGATTTGGAAGAAACTGGTTCCAAATCTTGTCCTACAGGTGCTTGTCAAGTCCTCAGATTGTAGAAGTAGGAGAATCATTTCACATTCATCTAATTGTTCTGGTGTTGCCTGCCAGCCTGTGACGAAGTCAAAGCACAGCACACAAAAAAACCCAAGTGACAGCTAATATATATATATAATAAATCTCTCAATACAGCTGTCTGAATTGGACCAAATGTAGAAAGGGGACTTTTCTCACAGTCCTGGCATTGAAGAGAATGCTAGTATATTGTTCCCTAGTTGGAAACAAATTCAGAAACATGCCAAGCAACTAATATTGCAAGATAATTAAATGTGTTTTGGAATTTTTCATTCAGATGTTCCTAATGTCTCAGGATTTTGACCAGCAATTCTCCTGTGGACATATTTGATAGTCAGGAGATTTTAGCTAATTACCCATTGGTGAAGATATAATTTCTTATGGTGGGCATTTAACTTATGTAGTACTAAGGCTGTTCTCTCTGCTAACTATTTTATAACTGCACCTTCAGTGTTGAAGATATATGGGGCTGTTTTTTTTTTTTTTTTTTCACCTTCAGTTTGGAAAAGTATTTCATTGATACATGCAAATGAATTTTCACTGATTTCTTATTGTGTGTGTATAATTGCAATTGCATTCCTAGCTCAGAAAAAAAAAAAAAAAGTGCAAAGCTGGAGATCGGCAGAAGTACTTGTGTGCCTAGAGATGGAGGTGTTTTTTTTTTAACATGGAATTTTAAAAAGGGGCTGAATTAGTTCATGTCTTATTTTTGAGAGGTTTAAAGGGAGTAATGCAACTAGTCTTTTGGGAGATTAGTTATATACAACACCTTCAAATTACATTTTGCCATATGTGATTGAGTGTGCCTATGACTATTGTCCCCTTGATCAGAACATGGAAAACATGATGGAAAATGGTAATAAAGATTTTTCGTTATATATATATTTTTTAATACAACCTTGACAAAGCAGAATTCTGCAGTGGAATATGCAGATTAATTTAAAAAAGAAGTAGGAAAACTGTTTCAATCAGATGTTGGTATGAGGAATGAGGGTGCTGTATTCTCTGACTTAAATTAAAAAAAACTTGTGTCTTATATACCTTCATATTCAGATAAGAAGAAAGACCTCTTGAGAGGTCTTTCATATTTTGTACTATTCAGGTACTAAATTATCCCCTGTGTGTTGGAATTTCTAACAGAAATGAACAAATAATATAATCATTTTTTTCTGCAGAACTAAGCTTAAATCTAACAGTCACTCCCACCAAAACATACATGTATTTTGTGGCAAAGTAATTGAAAGCAAATTTCCTATGGCATTCAGTTCACTAGATAGATTCACTTACGTCTAATATGCTACAAATGCATTTTGAAGATTTTATTCAGGTGAATTTTCTGCTGTCTTGTTATAAGCATGCAGTTCACAGTATGAATTTTTCACTTTCACTGTTGCTCATGTTTGGTAACTGTCTTTTTTTTTTTTTTTTTTTTTTTTTATAAATTCTGAAGTAACCTCATACCATCAGAATATCTGTTCTGTTTGGTTGTTTATTAGAAAATTTCTGACAGTAGACAAAAGGTTCACATGCAGATGATGGAACCATGTAAGATTTGTCTCCTACAAAAGGTTAGAGAACAAACATCTGATAAGAGTTTGCTATTCTCTTATGGCTGTTCTTGTCCCTTAGAGAAATAAACAGCTGGTTGATGGTACCCATGGTCACAACTATATATGTCCTGGTTTCAGCTAGAATAGAGTTAATTTTCCTCCTAGTAGCTGGTAGGGTGCTATGTTTTGGATTTAGGATGACAATAATGTTGATATCACACTGTTGTTTCAATTGTTGCAGCCAAGAACTTTTCAACTTCTCCCTCTGTCCTGCCAGCAGGCAGGCTGGGGGTGCAGCAGGAGCTGGGAAGGGACAGACCCAGGACAGCTGACCCAAACTGGCCAAAGGGGTATTCCATACCATCATGACTTCAGCGGGTGGTGAGCAGTTGCATTGTGCATCACTTGTTTCATACACATTCTTATTAGTAGTACTATTATCATTATTATTATTATTATTTCTTGTCCTCATAAACTGTCTCTATCTCAATCCACAGGCGTCATTTTCTTGATTCTCTCCCATCCCAGAGAGGGAGGGGGGAGGATGAGAGAATTTGTTTCCATCTCTTTCCTTAGAGGAATGAGGATTCCAAATAAGGAATGGTTTGGTGTTGAAAATAGGCCTGCTTGTGAATCCACTTGTGAAAGCCACTTGGATCATTATCCTGAAGTTATTAATTTGTATGTAAACACTTCTATTATGAGGACAATGAATATACAAAATAATGAAGGCTGCTATAGGAGTGTTCTGAATGAACATTAGTTAATCCTTCAAAAGGCTGTAAACTGTATTTTTAATCTCTCAAAGTAACTATAAGTAATTCTTTCCTATATTGCCTATATTTCCTGTCTTCTTACTTTCCCCCATACCTGCCAACTTTTTAGAGAAAAATGTGGCTCTTAATGTTCAGATGAGGCTGTGTAGAATAAAACAAACGAGTGGACCTCAGGTGTGATTTACAGCCTCTATGAATCCACTGTAATAAACTATGACACATCAGTCAGCACCACATCTAATATTTCAGATTTTATTTTTTTTAAAGTAGATCACGGTGACACTTATTGTGTATGGGCTAAGCCAGGTTGGAGAAATGCATTTGTCTGCATACTCCATACAGATTCCTCAGTGTAAAGCTTCTGTTTCTTGTTTGTAGTGAAGGAGTTCACTTGGAAAGCATGCACATATATATATAAAATATTAATTATATATTAGATTATATATTTATCTGCTTTAAATTACATATTCTTATTATAAAATGTTGGTAGTTTCAACCTAACTTTAAAGTGAGTTTCTGTTTCAGAAACTGATTCTCAAATATCCCTGCCTTTCTTAACAGATTAGGTATGTTTGCTTGTGTGTATCCTTTTCTTTAAGAGGTGTATCTGTTTCTTTGTTATTAATTATTTCTTCAGCCATAGCTGAGGGATGCTTAAATATAACACTCTTGATTTTGAAAAATAGTTTAAAATGTTATTAAAATATTCTAGTGCTCCTTATTTTAGCACCTATTTTCATGTCTGAATTGGTGTGATAAATGATTTATCACAGGAAACGTTAACAGATTTTAGTTGAGCATGTCCATAACTATCTTTGCTACAGTGGTTCTGTAGAGGTCAAATCGTAGTACACAATTTCACATTTCATTGTAGTACATTTCACATTTCATTACTCAGAAATCTTGTTGTAAGTCTTATTATTGATGTCAGCTACCTTTAGTCACTTGAATGCTTTTCCTAGCTGGAGCACTAAGCTGCCAGAAAACAACTTCATCTTTGTGCCTAAGTACTGGACATATCAGATGATGTATTTGCAGTAGAGAGTACAAATACTATGTAAAAATCTGACCAGTCATATTTGAGAACGGTGAGTTTAAACTGGCATAAGTACTAAGCTGAGCAGGGAAATGGAAAGCCTGTGCTGCCATGGAAGGAGACGAGAAAAGCTTGGCTTATATTCGGCATATCAAAGATGGAGAAGATCTATGTTGAATTCTCTAAACTGATCTGTTCACCAAATACTGAGGAAGAAAAATGTCAGGCTGCCAGCCTTATGTAGACCCATTTACTACAACTCTTTGATGCTTATCCATGGGCCAACTATTCACCCATTGTATTATGTATTTTTCTATCTGTATGCTGCACATTTTATCCAGAAGGATACTATGAGAAACACTATTGAAAGCTTTGCTGAAAGATTACATCAACTGACTTTTTAAAAAAATAAAGAAGAATTAAGAAAGCACGATTAACACAAATTAAAACACTGTGAAAAACTACCAGGCATACTAATCCTATCTTTAACAAACTTTGTAACCACATCACTGGGAGAGGCAGGAACAGAGTGCTGCCCAGCCAGGGGACTCTGGCTGCACCTGCAGTTCTTGGAGTCCTTGTTTGTGGGTGCTGCATACCAGCGGGACGCTCCCATATGTTGTTTTTTATTTGAGCTGGACTCCTAACTGTGGATGAGAGTGCTGTGATCATGTTAAGGCAGGTGATGAGATAGACAGACGGACCCATTGTGCTGACATCCATCTTGGACCGGCTCCTTTTGAAACACAAGCATAACCTTGGCCCTGAGTTATTAGAGAGTTATTATTATTATTATTATTATTATTATTATTTTTCTGTTACTTTAGTCTTAGTCCTCTTCCATTTGGTTTTCAGCTTTTCCTTTGCTTACTGTTTCTGTACTGGTGGTTTTTTTTTGTTTGTTCATTATTTATTTATATATTTATTTATTCCTGTAGGTATTATGCTTGATCTCCTGGCTATACAATTTATTATTTTTAATCTTCATCTTTGTTCCGTTTGATGTTCTGCTCTGTTCTTTATTTTGTCTTTTTAGAAGCTTCCTGATTGTTATAAGTTTCTCCCTTAATTAATTTTCAGAGGGCATTAATCATATAAAAGAATTTATTGAGTAAGCAAACAGCAAGCAAAACAGCGCTGGGTGGCTGGGGAGTCTCTGCTCTGCCAACGGCGTGCACCTCACTCCCACCAGGGTCCCTTTTTATATCTTGGTAATTCCAGGATTACGTAGCACATGCAGGTATGTTCTGCAGCTGCGTGCACTGTTGCTAGGGGTCATCCCAGACTCTCTGGTGGTCGTGAAGATGAAGGCCGTAGTCTTCCTCTGCGTTGTGGCTCGACTCTCTTTCCTCACTAGATCACGTTGACCCAGCATGAAGCAGGAAGGCAGAACATTATCATGCTGGTTCAGCAGCTTATCAGGAATGGTTACAGGAGCTTTGCAACAGTGACTTTAAACGAAAGATGGAACTAGGATGCAAGGGGGGAGAAGGGGAGGAAACTCCCTCCCCCTTGCTGGTTCAAGGGCCCTCTCTCATTACATTAAATAAAGGAATTTCAGGCATTTTACAGTTTTTTATCTCAGCAGGAGACCTTTACTACCCCCACTTCTTCACTCCTTCAAGCAGAACTCCTTGTCCTTATAATACAAAACACAATGAACAAACATTTATTGTATATTACACTGATAACTTCTCTTTTGCTCCTGATAGCTTTTTTTTTTTCTTTTTTTTTTTTTTTCTTTTTTCTTTTTTTTTTTTTCTTCAGGATTTCCTTTTGTTTTGGTTTGTTTTGGTTGATTCTTTATATCTTAACAAGGTTGAGCATTGTTTTCCAATGGAATAGTTTTATTCAGTGAAAACTCTAGTTTTAACTAACTTGAAGCATTTGTGACTGAAGTCAAATTTGGTGATTACTTTTGGACCATTAATTTAAAAAAGAGTTCCAGAGAAACATTTGCTGAATTTGAATACAAAATATTTTAGTCTGAGTTCACCAGGGGATGTACCAATATTTGTAAAATCACTTTGAAATAGCTGATCCTTTTCAGAAGCTTGTGTCAGTTACAAAATTTACTAAATAGTTTTTCATGTCTAGGAATAGTATGATAAAAAATGAACAAGGAAAATTTTGAATAGATTTTTCCTGTTTTTTCTACTGAAGCCATGGAATAACTACATTCATATTTATGTTGATAATTATATTTTTATACGCCAGGACATAACATTAGAGTGATTATTTAGGTAGATGTCTGTTGTGGTTCCGCTCGAGTGGGCAGCCGAGCTCCACCACAGCCGCTCTCTCGCTCCCCCTCCTCAAAGAGGAATGGGGAGAAAATATGTGAAAAGGGCTCAAGGATTGAGATAAGGACGAGAAAATCATGCAATAATTATTGTAACGGGCAAAACAGACTCAGCATAAGGAGATAGTAAGATTTATTGCCTACAACTAACAAGTGAAAGAAGTGAGAAAACAAAGGAAAAAAAAAACAAAAGCACCTTCCCCCCCATCCACCCTCTTCCACCTCCTCCCCCTGAGCGGCGCAGGGGAACGGGGGAATGGGGGTTATGGTCAGTCTACAGCACTTCTTCTCTGCCGCTCCTTCTCGGTCACTCTCGTCCCCTGTGCTGTGGGGTCCCACCCACGGGATGCAGTCTCTGATGAACTGATCCAGCGTGGGCTTCCCACAGGCAGCAGCTCTTCCAGAACTGCTCCAGATATGGGTCCGTACCACGGGGTCCATCCCTCAGGAGAAAACTGCTCCAACCTGGCTCCCCTACGGGCAGCAGCTCCTGCCAGGTCACCTGCTCCTGCGTGGTCTCCTCTCCACGGGCTACAGGTCCGGCCCGGAATCTGCTCCGGCAGGGGTCTTCCACAGGCGGCAGCCTCCGTCGGTGCAGGGCCACCTGCTCCACCGTGGTCTCCTCCACAGGCTGCAGCGTGGAACCCTGCTCCACCGTGGTACTCCATGGGCTGCAGGGGGACATCCTGCTTCACCATGGTCCTCACCACAGGCCGCAGGGGACTTCTGCTCCGGCACCTGGAGCACCTCTCCCCCTCCCTCTACACTGACCTTGGCACTTGCAGGCTGTTTCTCACTCCCGGCTGCTGTGTGGCGCAGCGTTTTTTTCCCTGTCTTAAATATGCTCTCACAGAGGCGCAAACAACATCGCTTATTGGCTCAGCTCTGGAAAACAATGGGGCCCTTCCCAAACATGGGGCAGCTTCTAGATCTTTCTCACAGAAACCACCCCTATGGCTCCCTGCTACCAAAACCTTGCCACGTAAACCCACTACAATGTCATAAAATGAAAATGTTTCAAAAGCAAATGTAGACAAAATCTGCACTAGGATAGCTTACATTTTAAAGTTTGGGGAAAGTGAACAGCAGGTATTTGAAAAGGAGTCACCCAACCATGTGTTCATCAATTAGAAAGAGTAATATAGCATGCTTCTTTGGAAGTTTTGGGTACAGCTGCTAGGTCTGTAGGCATAGTGACTTGTTCACCTAGCCCTTTGCCAAAAATGATAAAAGCATAATGAAATAATTTTGCTTTGAACTTAACAGAATGTATGGTTTCAGATATGAAGTAAATTTCACTTTTGGCTTTGTCTGAAACAAATTTTCTCTATTTTGGGCACTGAACTGAAAAAAAATCAGTCATCCATTGATCCCTAATCTAGACCAAAAAGGTCAGACCAACAATTTTCTTTGGCAGATTCTTCAAGAAATGTGTTAGCAGCAGCTCTGTTGCCTTCATTAGAGTTTTACCCATGTATATCAAACTCTAGTGTCTGGAAAGAAGATTAATCTCCTTTAACAACAGCAGTTGGCTAACAATTGACTTTTAAATCACTTGAGTCTATTATCTTGGCCAAAAGAAGTCAGTGTGCATCCAGTAAATCTAGTCATATAATTTGTTTAACTTCTGATTTTTCAGAAAGAACAAATTTGGAAAGCTTGATATTGTTATTCACCTTGATAACATTATGATATTCTCTTATATGAATATA
The DNA here is from genome assembly GCF_964211825.1 of Aythya ferina. Lineage (NCBI taxonomy): Eukaryota > Metazoa > Chordata > Aves > Anseriformes > Anatidae > Aythya > Aythya ferina. Next base: position 90,532,909 of record NC_140297.1, on the reverse strand, counting down.
CAAAACAACTTTCTATAAAGTATAAGTGCTTTTGAAGTATTTTTCTTTCATTAAAATAAATAAATAAATAAATAAGATGTATTCAAACAACCTGAAGGAGACAGGATTTTTAACTAGGTAGTTAATGGTATAAACCACAAACTATCGAGCTATGTTCATGGGTGAGTGAGGTGTATGAAAATCTGCTGAGAGAGCACATCATGCCTGGCTCTCATTCTAACGTCATTAAGTTATTTCTGAGAGGTGAGAAATTTCTATTTCTCATGCCATCTTTTTTATTACTTATAACAACAGGCTTCTGAACTCCCCTACTCTCACCCCCACCTTGTTCAAATACAAAATTATTTGTAGGAATATGTGATTGTGTGGAGGGGAAAATACCAAATGTATGACAGTGACAGGATTTTGATATAGACAATAACTTAATTAGTGAGCTGTTCTCACTATCTTCCAAACTTAGGCAACATTTAAAATATTTTAAGGGTAAGGGTAGGCTTGTGCACAAGCTGAAAGACTGTAGATTAGCAGAAATTAATTATATTTTTGACAGTGATTTTGTACTTAAAAAAAAAACTCATTATCCCAAAGATATTCATTGAGACCTTGTTTTGTCATTAGACAAATAGAAGTGTATTCTACAAATAACTATATGCATATTATGTGGGTAATGGGATTGCATGAGCCTCCCTCTCCCTCAGCAAGGCTTAGGGAATTTTTCATTCTCAGTACTGTGACAGTAAGTCCTTTGTTTATATAGTCAAGTAGATAGAAATAACTGCCTGTATTCTGACATATTTAATTTGTTAAACAGAATGTGAGATCATATTTGGATCCACTTCAGATGTCTCATGACATCCTGTTAATTTACACTGGAAGAGGCTTGATTTTTCTGCCCACAAAACATGTTAATTGAGGTTGTTTCTGTTTTGAGCTGTACTGTTTTAACAACTACACAAAGTGTTTTTCCTTTTCAGTTGTGCTGTAATATACCTTTGAGCCACAAAGGTCTTTGGGATTATGCTAATCATATTTTTAAAAGTTAAAGTTACCAATGTTCTCAAAAGTGAAATTCTAAATAGTTGACATTGTTAGAATAATGATGGGGTTTTATTTGGATGTACATCAGTCACAAAAAGCAACGTGTGATCGATGTTTGAACACTTAGTCTCAGATGAGCAAAGTTTTAAACATCCACCATTTTCAGTGTTACTTGTAAAAAGTTGACATTCTTGTCAATCCTTTTAGTGAAGAAACAAAACACTGAAGGCTGTCTTAGCAAGTGGCTGACACCTTTTTTAAGCCTGATCAACTCAGTTGTAAGTGGCTGTTTCGATACTCTTAGAAACTTGCAGACTGAAGATTTTAAAACCAATGTGAGTCTCATTTTCCATGTTAGAATCATAAGTGTTTGCTTAGTCATTGTAATTTAGCTAGACTGACTCTGCTTTACAAAGAAGAATCACAGGAGAGGTTCTGTTTAGAACTCCTTGTAAAGTACAGCTGACAAATATTGTATATTAGCAATTATTCTTAAACCGATTATTTATCATAATACACATGCACAATTATTTGATACAATTGATTGTGTTTCTTGTCAGCTAGATCTAGGCATTCTTGGAATGATAAAGTATTTCTTTAAGTCTCTAATATATATGAAATAGTTTATAGATTTAAAAATATATATACTGAATGTCAGTATCATCTTCTAGTTGGTATCTCTGCTAACATCTGATTCTAAATAAACTGAGCTAAATTAAAAGTTGCTCACAGTTGCTTTGTCACCATATGATTGACAGAGTTTCTGCTGAAACATCTGTTACCATGTTCTTACGTTTCCCTTTTTAATTTCTTATGTTCAGTCTCTGTTCACAGACAGACGTTGTCAAATTGTGGAAGCACAGAAGTAATGTACTAAACAATTAGTGAAGTAATATATTTTTACATTTAAATTTAAACAGAGATGCTTTTATCCTGTACATTTATTCTTCTCTTTTCTTGCAAGTTCCACATTCACTCTCAGATCAATCCCATCCTTCCATTTTTTCCACTTTTCAGTGGAATCCCATTTCAGTAAATGGAATTTCACTCAATTCTGTCTGCCTTAAGAAGGTTTTGATCAAAGCTCCATATAAGAGCTGATAGTGCTATTGAAAGGGACACCTGAATCGATACATTGAATTTGAGTTTCCCATTTGAAATATTCCAGACAAGTATTGTTCAACATCTGAATATATGGATTTAAGGACTACTATCCTGCACTCTGTTGTGTATTTTAAATGTGTATATACTGTCCTGTATATACATAAGAGTTTCATATATATTTATTCAGTTCTCATTCTGGAGAATATTTTGTGACCTGAGTGGTTGTAGATCTAATATCTAGACAAGATCCAACTGCTAAAAGATCTTAAATAAAAGTTTTCTATTGACTCTAGTCCTTTTATCAAATCTCTTAATTTGTGATGATTGCAACTTTGATTCTGGGTATCTGTAGATGTTAATGTAGTAATGGAACTTGGATCACTGTGAAATTTGTTGTGAAGTTAATGGTCTTAGCTTTTACTTTAAGACTTGACATTTGGTTGGAGTCTATGTATTTAAGGAAGGCATTTGGATCATCACAAAGATTTGGTTTTAAGTAAGGTATAAAATAAGCTCCTTTAAAAGAGCTGGAAGGCTCAGACTCAGGCCTAAGCATTCAGAGGAATTTTTGGGGGTCATAAAAGATACTGACCAAGGTTTGGGACTCAGGGTTTTTGTATGGAAAGATAACAATCAGGCAGATTTCAAACTTGCCCAGTCCTCTATGTTGACATAGCTTCTTAAATGCTAATGTAATATAATTTTATTTTATTTTATTTTTGTCTTGTCTCTGTATATCTTTCCTTGGATTAACATATATTGCTTTGCAAGGTGCCCTCATTCTGTATGACTTTGATTGAAGCAGCAGGGAAATGCATCTTGCTCTTTGATGACAGAGGACTATCAAGACAGCATTCTTCCAGCACCATTGGTACTTATCTGTCTCATCCAAGTAGCTGTGCTAGTGGTTCATGGTGCTACTGCGATATGAAGCAGTAATTATTTATTGATTTATTTCACCGGAGAAAGCCTTCCACCTTCATTCTGTGTGATGAAAAAGGAATCTTTAAAGCAGAATGTTAGAGAAAATATCTGAATGATAACTCTCGAGTAAATCACAGCAAATGGGCCCTGGTTCTTGCAGTGGACAAAGGTTGAGGCAACAAGAAACTCTGAAACAAGGTCCTCATTGGACCCCTTTGAGGATGAGGGAAACAAAGATAATTGTGGTTCCTGAGAGAAACAGCTGTGCAGTCTTTACAGGATGAGGACTAGGAAGTAGACATATGGTGTTCTGAATTAAATGAAAGGAATTTGTGAAGTCAACTAACTCCCTAACTCTAATTTCTTGTGTTTTGTTTAGCGAGGAACAAGGAGACAGGAGTACTGCTGCAGACAAAGAGGCTTCAGTGTTAGTCTGCTCATAGTCAATTAAGAGACCACCATTATCAGGTGTTTATGTTATTGCAGGTGCTACTCTCTTCAGCACTGAAAGTGGGTACTTGCTCTACCTTTGAGAGGAGACATTGTCTTGCATCCCCACTGGATTATAATGGACAGGGAAGGAACAATACAAGACCATATGGTGTGAGGATGGAAGTTTGGTTGGTCAAGCCTTTTTTGTTAGTGTGCACTAGAAAGGACTTTCCTCTCAGCATTACATCAGGAGGGTTCTTTACAAGTTTCTTGCCCATTATTCAGTGTGTATTTAAAATGCCTCTTAAATCACTGCATGTGGTTGCAGTCTGGCCTACAACAGTGCCTACTACTAGGAAGAGTGGAAAACATTATACTGCAGTGGGTCAGTATTAACTTCCCAGGAATGTACCTTGAGAATTGTCAATGACCACCAGAAACAATTCAAAGGAAGAACCGTCCTTTAGGGCAGAAAGTAAAGAGGAGGAGGATGCTAAGGGATTTCTGTACATCAGGTTCTCTCAGACACAGGAAGAGAAGAGACATGCTAATTTATTTTCTCCTTCATATTTAATCTCAATATCACATAATGTGAAGAAAAAATGAAAGGGAGAGGAGAGGAGAGGAGAGGAGAGGAGAGGAGAGGAGAGGAGAGGAGAGGAGAGGAGAGGAGAGGAGAGGAGAGGAGAGGAGAGGAGAGGAGAGGAGAGGAGAGGAGAGGAGAGGAGAGGAGAGGAGAGGAGAGGAGAGGAGAGGAGAGGAGAGGAGAGGAGAGGAGAGGAGAGGAGAGGAGAGGAGAGAATCCTTTCAGTAGCTTAGTTTCCTTTCAGGGACTCTGCAAGGGCAGAGGCAATGCTTGATTTTTTCTTAGGGCAGAAAATGTTTCTTAGGTAACCCAGGTTGAACCCTCATCTCATCTTACTTATTCCTGAACAATGTTTCAACCCTCTCCTCTGTTACACTTAGCCACACCAACTTTCAGTGTACAAAGGCAGGATCCCTCTCAATGGGCAAGTTGATCTGGGGAGCAAAGGTAGGGCTGGAATGCAAAGCACAAAAGAATACAGGACTAAAAGCCCAAAGCTGGATCCTTATGGTCTTTATGGATGCGTTCCAAAAGTGCCATCTGTAAATTTTGTCCTCTTCTATATGAGGTCACATTTTTTTTGAAATATCTGGCCAAATTAAACTTGTTGAAATGGTTAAAATATTTTTTTTTTTTTTATTCTGTCCAAAACTTATTTCGATTTCTTTTGTAGAGAATGATTCTTTTTCTTCTCTTCCTTCCTTCCTTCCTTCCTTCCTTCCTTCCTTCCTTCCTTCCTTCCTTCCTTCCTTCCTTCCTTTCTTTCTTTCTTTCTTTCTTTCTTTCTTTCTTTCGATTCTGTAGGTCTCTATCTCTCTCTCTCTTTTTTTTTTTTTTTTTTTTTTTTTCAAATCAGAATGCAATCTAGACTTTGAATTCTTTGTGCAAGAAGTATTACTGTTCTTCATCTAGGTCTATAAATAGTTCTTTAGTAGTTTGCATAGCTTTCCTTTAGGGGACATTCCTTCTTTCATCTACTCTGTGTGAACTGTTAATGCTAAGGGTTGCAAAGATTTTGTTTTTCTTCTCTGAAATACTTACTCTCTTGAAAATATTTAACTACAGAAATATCTTACTGGCGCCCTAAGATCTTCATTTTCATAAGCAAAAAAGTTGAAAACAAAAATATAATAAAACCTATCACTTGGTTATCCTTAATGACTCACTTTAATAGCAATCATGCTGGTTTTGCCCTAATTATTATGTTAGCCATCTTTGGCCAGCGGATCCAACTGTGAATTCAATAAAACATTTTGCTATGTGGACTAGAAAGAGCATGTGTTTAAGTTCATGTGAGGAGTCAAAATGCTTTAAATGCTTTATTTTCATTCTCCCCTCTGCCTTTCAAAACAGAATTTTGAAACTATATAGAACCTAGATATTACTTAAAATTACAGCAGTTCTGTTACCACTCATTCGATTAGTGCACCTTAATTAGAAATACATTGGCACTCTGAGAAAGACAGATCTAGTTTAGATTTAAGTGGTGATTTTGGGGTGTGTGACATGAATAATACTTTGGATTAGATCTCACCCACAGCACCAGTACTTTCTTGGTTTTATTGGAAATATCCGTGGATGCACTCCTGTTGCCGCATTTGCTTATTTTATGCATAGCTTCACAGTGGTGGACCAAAGTCATAATGGCTGATAGATTAATAACTTTAGGTCTTGATACTTCTTTATCATTTCCTACCATTTACAAGAGTGACCAATCTGAAGTAGGCATTCTTCTAAGCCTTGTACATTATTCCAGTTCCTCTCTTTGCTTACTGGTGATGCCACGCATCTTAGTGTTACCAGGTATCACATGCCTGCCGCTTGGGCTAACATCGTTAATGAAAGTAAGTAGCAAAATCTGTCTCAGGACCGATTCTGTTAGTATTCTACCAATGACTTTATTAATTTTAATTTCATTATATAGTCTAACTCAGTTTCATTTTTTGATGTTTTTATTTCATTCTTTCATTTTCTAACATCTTACTCAAGCTTTCCTTGGCTATCTCTCTCGCTTTCTACTCTGTCTCAATCATGCTATCTTTGGAGTTCCAGATATTCAGGTATTAAGCTGGATATCCATCCATCTGGGTTTAAACTCATAGGGAAGTTTACTTCCTTTTCCATAGATTTCAAGCTTGAGATAATTTCTGCATCTTTAACTTGAAAGGAATTATAGATCTTCTTTCCAGTGAAAGTCATTCAGTCTTCAGCTATCACTAGCAGTTTTGTGGCATTATGGTGTGGAGCCATGTGAGAAGGTAATCAAGGTAATCAGATGTTCCAAAAAAATTAATTGTGTTGCAGTTTTTTGCTAACCTTCACAGGAGACCTGGTACATGACCCTTACCCCAATCCAGGAAAGGGTTAAAGCAGGTGACACAAAAGTAGTCATATATCACGATATATCACAGTGGAAATGCTGTGATATTACTGAAGCATTTGCTCACTCTTTTTTTTCAACATTGTTGTTCCTGGTACGTGAAACTAAGTAGCTCAGCATAATTTATGCAGTGATCTGAAGCATTCTATTCTTCTTCCTCTCAGGCATGGTCTTTGTATCTTGATTTAATGCAGGTTTACATATGATCTGAAGATTTCTTAATGCCTGAAAGGCACTGTTTCAATTGCCTAAATCTGTATATGACAGAGTCTGTAGACTTTCACTTAGGGGAACAACTTAGTAAAGTTCTAACTGAAGAGCTCCTGTTTCTGCAAGAGCTTTTGAATGTAGAAATCACCAGACTTCTTCATGAATGGCATGAAAATCCAAGGCAGAACATAACAAACATCTTGGTCTAGATTTTTCTATGATATAAGTGAAATAACAATATTTTAAATAAAATGTTTATAGCAATTAATTGAATGCTTTCAGTCTAGGCTGTTATTCATAAGCTCAGGGAGTATATACGCACCTCTCAAGTAGCATGTAACTAACTTTTCTGTAACCAAATCTGTAACTATATTCATACATTCAAATGACATAAACACAGCATAGGTGCCTCAATGTACAATGCAAGTTTCTGTCAGCTGAAGATCTTGGCAGTATATCCTCACAGTAGTTTTATTGTTATAAAGATTCAAAGCTTGACAATTCAATCTTTGGTCTTAAAGGCTCTGAAGGTCAATGTCATATGAGAGAAGACAACTGATGGGAGCGTGATGGGATCCTTTAAATGTTCATGTGCTTTTGGTCTGTTACCAAAGGAAAGAGCATTTTCCCTCTGATTAGCACTGTTATTGGCAGTCTGAAGAGAAAGAGGAAAGTCTGATTTATACATTTTCCTTGAAGGAAGTCTCTCTGGTTAAAAGTCACATCAAGCTAGCAGATAAGTGTGCCAAAGCCTCTTCAGCAATAACTTGCACTCTAGTTACTTTGCAGGGAGAATACATAAGTTCAGTCTGCAGGTCAGTTCTTCTTGTACTAAGAAATGGATCTCCAGCCTTAGGTAGCACTCCTTAAGATCTCCCTAGCATTTGCTCTCCATACATGTTTGTCTACACACATATCAAAAATATAATAGCAGACTGTGGGAAATTAAAGGATTTTTTATTTATTTTTTTTTGTTTTCACAGCATTGTAATGCCTCAACATGTCAAGTTATTTCAAATCACATTCAAGACTGTCATATAGCATGTAAAATGATAACAACATAAGAGTATTGGTAGAATTCATCATGACAGGACATGAATAGGTCAACTAAAGATAGCTTTTTCCCCCTCACTTGTTGCTAAAGTTGTCCCATTCTGATTAAAGGGAAGGGGGTTGCCTATTGATTAAAATCAAAGAAAAGAAACAAATTGGACTGAAATTATAGCAAATACTTTGGAGCATGGGAAAGATGCTTTTGCTTTGATACATAAAGTCAACTAGTCTATTAAAGGATCTATTGACATAGTTTTAACAGTATATATATGTATATATATATATAGCATGCTGTCAATCTTATCCAACAAAATGAGTCAGTTTATGTGTTGAGGAGCTGGCTTGAGATTGGCCAATGATCCTTTTCTACCAAACATTCCTTGGCTCTGTTGCTTCAGGAAAAAATAAATGCTGTTTTGACATATAACTACCAATAAAAAGTGTTGGCACTTCTTGTCTGTTACCAAAAGGAAACACATCTCCCCTGTGACTAAGCACTGTTGTCAGTCTCAAGGGAAAAAAAGAAGGTCTGATTTACACTTTAATCCCTGAAGAAGGTCTCCCTGGGTAAGCATTTTGTCAAGATAGCAGAGAAGTGTGCCAAAGTCTTTCCTGTGATGACTTGCATTGCTATCTAATTACTAATTGCACTGAAATCTCTGTAAATCCTCATAAAATAGTATCCAAATAGACCAAATTAAATAACACATTGGAAATTCCTAGAGCCTTCTTTTGATTATGCATTTGGTTATTAGTTGTTTTTCTAATCCCCAGAACACTGTATCTTGTTGATTCAAATTATTTAATAACCAGCTACAGTTCTTTTAGTGTGGTTATAATTGTTTGAATAATCTTTAAAATTGTTTTTTATTACTTCATTTATGTGTAGAGCTGCATATATTCTTAGTGTTCATCATAAAATCTGAGTTAGGAATTCCTAAATGAAATATTTGTGTAAACATAGAATTAATATTCCAAATGCAGCCAGATATTTAACTTCTGTTTTGTGTGTGTGTGTTTATTTGTTTGTTTGTTTGTTTTACAAACCTTTCTTATTTTTCTGCATTCAGAAGAATGAAGTTTTTCTGTTTTCCAAACTATACTTGTGAAAATAAGAAGCTTTGTGTTTACATATTTCAATACAATTCAGTGAGAACATTAACATCAGAAATGTTTTAGAGGCTTCTAATAGATAGTCATGCAAGATTTTAACATCAGCTTCATTTTAAGCAGAAATTCAGGGATGAAAGGGCTTATTCTCAAAGATCTGAAGCTAAATGCAAATTTTAGTGCTTTCTTGGATTGGCAATGTGGAGAAATCAGAAATGAGGATTCCGAAGAAGTATAACAGAAAAGTAGAATATCCTACTGATACATTCTTTGGAACTGACTTGAACTGGCTCAGAAGGAAATAAACAATTCATTATTTTGTAACTGAAATTTAAAAATGATCAGAGAAAAACCACGCTTATCATCATCTTATTTATCATCTGAAGGTACATATTCATAAAACTTTCAAAAATCTGTTTCACAAATTTTCATATGAATTTTTGTTTTTTTTTCACTGATTGGTAGATGTTTCTTATTTAGTTACTTTTTGTTTCCTGCCAGAAAAGACAATCTTACTCTGTTGTTTCTGTTAGTAGACCAGTTAAACAATGCAAGCAATGGTAAAACAGTGAATTTACAAACGTGAGCTAAAAGTTGTATGAAAACTAAGAAAATAACACCCATAAATAAACACTGGCTTATCAATAGTGACATCCATCCTGTCTTTCTTCAGAACATTTATGTGCTTATTTGTTGTTTGTTTTTAGTGAATCTTCTGATTATTCCAACCTTCTAGGCATTTTATAAGCTTGCTAAGTAGTTTTGGTACATGTGAAATATATTTTTTTATTTTTATTTTATTTTTACAGGAAAATTGATGTTCATGCTTCGTTATAAATCTAGTTACATGTATGTATTTTAATGTCCCCCTCCCTTCCCTTCTTCCCCATCCCTTTTTAGTCCATCAGAGCTTTTTGGAGATGGGGAAGACTTAGCTGTCTTCCCAACCTCATTTTGGATATGAACTAAAGTACTAAAGTCCATGAGATGCTTTTCTCTGATTTCTGCAGAATTATGCCATTAATTCTTTGAAGAGTATCACAAAGCAATTGCATAAGCAATTTGTATTGAGAACAAAAGATTTATCTCACAACTATTGTTATATTTTCAGTAAAAAAATAATTGCATATTCATCACAAAACCTATAATTTAATTGCAGAGCAGTGTAATTAATTTATAATTTAGTTACCCAGATTAACAAAAAAAAAAAAAAAAAAAAAAAGAAGGATCTTTAGATCTAATTTTGCTGCTGATTGTTGGATGAGAAGTAATAAATACAGAAGTAGAGGTTTCTATAGTAAATGGACTGTATGAAAAGAAAAACTCCACTGCAACTGCTTGCATTGTTATAAGGGTGAGGCTAACTAGTTTCTAAAGGTTCATATCTTGAAATGGCCTCAGTTACTTTTTTGAACCCTGAGTCTTTGTAAAGACTTTAGAGGAAAGGACTTTTGGATATATCTAGTATAATGGCTATATCATAAGTCTAAAGCTGCTTTGCAAGAGGCTACCAAAAGATGATTTGGAAAAGTATAGCTTCAGTTTTTTCTGTCAGAGTCTTACCTGAAGTTATTTGATTGTCTGTGAGAAATAAATGGGGCTCTGGGCACTAATGGGTTTGGTCCTAAAGACTGATGCGTGTTCAGTGGTTGATAAATTAAGTCACTGTCCAGAAAATTTATTTTGCCTACTGCCAGGCTTTCAAATAAACAGAGGATTTTGGAAACAACCTGACAGAAACTCCTGAATGACAAGTCAGAGGATGATTAACGGGTGAATTAAGACACATGAAGCCAAACAGTTCTCCTGATTACTCCTACGGGACATGAAAAGTCATCTCTCTGCAAGGTTTTGTGGACAGAAGCAAATTTGTCCTGCTTGTATTGCCAGATATATTCAAACTGATTCTACACTAAAAGCTGTGAGACTGTGGGCTTAGGATCAGGTCTTTAGCCTGAAGTGAAGTCTGTTGATATTTGATACTTCAGAAGCTTGTATGTATTTTGTTGCTCTTTGGATTGTCTGCATCTACCTAAAGTATTAAAAATACAACCTGCTGCCTCCTCGTAGTATGTCCCTGTCTAATTTTTGGGTATTGTTATTTTGGGTTTTGGGAAGCACAGAATGGAATGAAAAGTGACAAAACTGAAACTCAAACCTTCCTAAATTTCAGAATAGTGTATGGCTAGAAGAAATATGCATTCTTTTTCTGAGAGACAAAGAGAGAGAGAAAGCATACATGCATACATGCATGTATGTTTTGTTGACAGTTGTTTCTAACTCTGAATGGTAGGTAGGCTGGCCGTATAATAATATTATAAGCACAATATGAAAGTAAAATATGTTCCCATTTTCTCTGAAATTCTGCTTAGAGATATATTACTGAGGCAGTTAAAAATCATCTATGGACAAAATACAACAATCAGTGCATTATCCTTAGCTTGATTTTCAGATCAGTTTTTCTCAAATTACTGCAAAGGCTGAATTTCTTATTCCAGGCTTAAAATTGTATGTAAAATAAAGTAAGATCAAGTAGTTAAACGTTGCTATTACAGCGATCTGTCATGTCATCCATGCTGGTCATTTTATTTCACTAGAAAATCCATGAGAACTGTCTTGACAGACACTGTTCACTTGGCAATTTATTTAACTAAGGTAGATGATGATAGGTTTCTTAAGACTGAAATGGAACAATATCCCTCAAAAGCTGAACACTGTCATTTATTGAGTGGTTATTTAAAGACTAAGCTTTAGGCTTGATGTGGGTAACTTCCTATGGACTTTAAGCAATGCAATTGCAACAATAATACTCCATAAGCACATAATAAGGGCTGGGATAAATAGTGGTCTGACTCTGAAGGATTTTCTAGAGTATTAGCAATGAGGGAAATACAGTTCTGTCACAGGATGTACCTTAGGGCTTTCCAGTCCTGCATGTCTTCAGTTGAGACAAAATAACACAAATAGTTTTGTTTATTAAACTCAGTTTCCACGTGAGATGGGGTTTGATTATTGTCCTTTGAAGACATGGCAGGAAGAGGTGAAATTTGAAAAGGAGAATGAAATGCAGGGAAAAGACTTTTGAGGTTTTAGTGTTAAGAAATCAAGGTAAACTGGACTAAGAAGATTTGACTTTTAGTGCTAGGCTCTGACAGTGGCTTACAAAGTGGCTTTTATCAGCCACGTTTTCCCTTCAGCTTCTCTACTTTCTCAATGCAATAACTGTTGTCAGCTTTGTACAAGAGAGAACTCCTCTGAGACTCAACTCTTTTGAGATTAGTTACTGAATATAAAGCAAGGAGATCTTGTTAAAAGGAAAAAAAATCTTTTTAGAATAAAACTACTGTAAGGAACATGGCAGATTAAGAATAAGGAGATAAGTGAAAAATGAGACTCAACTGTGAATGTGATACTGCAAACTGGGAAACCAAGTGGCCATTACAAAAGGTTTGGGAAGGAGTGAGTGTGAAGGAAGAGTGAAAGTGAAAACTTAGGCAATTAATATGAGAACTCAGAAAAAGGGAGACAAAATGGGGAAGGAAAGACTGATGAGATATTACCAGCTTTCCAAACCCAAGGATAATGAGAAGAAAAGGAAATAGGAAACAGAGGAAAATCAGCAAAGAAAATTGAATGAAAATAGTGAAAGTTAGAAAATCAAACAAATCCCATATTTTGTGAAATATGTTTATTTAAAACTGCCTTTTGAATGGTAAAAATAGCAATATATGTTGTATTAGGTACGTGAAACCCTTCAAAGTCACTGTAGTTAGGGAGTAAAATTAGACAAGCTGTCCAAGATGGGAAGGATGCACACCATTCTCTAATTACAGAAATATAAGAAGTAGAGATAACTTTTTTTTTTGTCTTCCTTTTTATTTTTCCTTCTCTTTTTCCTTTCCTTTTCCTTTTCCTTTTCCTTTTCCTTTCCCTTTTCCTTTTCCTTTTCCTTTTCCTTTTTCTTTTTCTTTTCCTTTTCCTTTTCCTTTTCCTTTTCCTTTTCCTTTTCCTTTTCCTTTTCCTTTTCCTTATCCTTTTTCCTTTTCTTTTTCATTTATTTTTTCCTATTTTTTTTCCTATGTTTAGTTATCCTGAATTTTGTAAACTGTAAAATGTAAATAACAACACAGTTAATTTTTGCCTTTGGAGTACATTATCTTCCACTTGATTAGTTTGGAGCACTATGTTTCCTTTTATGAAAAATGTCTTAAATATAAAATATAATCTGGGAGAAGCAATCTCCAGTAGGGTGCTGTCACTGACATGAATAGGTAACATTCTGTATTGCAATGAAAGTCTCTGTGCTTCTGGGAAATGTGTTGTAATAAGTCAATAGCTGTGCAAAATGACCAGGTTTGACCACACTATTTAGTAGTATAATGGAAATTAACTTTGGCATGTTTGAAAGTAGCGTTGTATATATGACCTAGCTGTGACAAGGGTCTGCCTAATCTTGAATTTTTTTCCTGCCTTCCAACTATCTACAGCATAAACTTAAACCTTATGTTTATCATGGCTCATTGGTTAACGAGGAAGTGAATAATTAGACAAAATATAACCAGGAGGTTTCTGTGATTATTTTTTATTTTATTTTATTTTATTTTATTTTATTTTATTTTATTTTATTTTATTTTTGATTTAAAGTTCCTCTAATTTCATTGTTTTCATGGTGAAAAGGACAACCTTTGCTTACGACTTCTCTGTCCTTTTCCTACTTCTGCTTTGAGGCCTTTAAAATTTGTTACTACTAAAGTTGTTTTCTGACCAAACTAATTTCAGACCAAACTGTTTTCAGACAAATAACTTTTTCTTTTTCAAGGTTTCTCTGCTCAGACCAAACTGTTTTCAGACAAATAACTTTTTCTTTTTCAAGGTTTCTCTGCTTCATCACAAGTGCCTAATTATATGATCATTTTTGGGTGCCTGTGCAAATATTTTTCTGTTGTTGTCTATGCATTTCTGTCCTTGCCCTATCATGTACCCATGTGGAGTATAGCTAGCTTTGTCTGTCAGTGACTTTGGTCTTCCTAGGTTCAAAATTCTTGCATGAGATAACACCTCTTACTGAAACCAAGTGACAGTTATGTAAAATGCATATGAAGACTGCAAAAACTTTTTTCACTGACAAATATCGACACTGCTCTTCCATGTCTTTTTTTTTTTTTTTTAAATGGTGTTGGTTTTACCTTTTGATAAATATTTCTCTGTGATGACCTTTAAAACATGAAAATAGTGAGTCTGAATGTCTGGTAAACAAATTTCTACAGCTATGCTTAAATCATTTTGCCTTGATCAGGAGATCTTATAGTTGACCCTCAGTGTTCCTTTAATGCCTTTATTTCTTTATTTATTTATGTCTTTGCTTATACAGTGGAAGTTGAGGTCCATATCTTGCATGGTTAATTTCTGACTAATATCTGTGCTTGCAGACTATAGAATATTGTGACCGAGATATGCCCTACAAAATGACAAAGAAATCTGTGCCCAAATAATAAAGGATGGTGAGAAGTACAGTTGTTTAGCCCACATTCCATATATATATATGGAGAAAAAAAAAATATATGGAGAAAAATCTTATAGTTATTTTCACTGAAATGTTTTGAAATCTCATACATTAATGAAAAATCAACAATTACAGTGCAAAGATACAAACCATCTAAGAGTAGAATCACTACTTGTGCTTATTCCTTTAGTTAATTCATCTGAATACTGCATGCAGCTAATTGCTTCAGTATCAGATTTAATAACAAACAAATGGTACGTACATGAATGCAAGTCTCTGCAATAGATCTCCATGTTCTTGTGTGTTAAGTGTGGTAGTACAATTATTACTAAGAAATTAATTTATCTGCAACTTCATGGAGCTGGATTTTAGCAAAGTTTTCAAGGTTTCTCTACAGAAAGGAGTATGTTCATTGACAATAATGGATTGAATTCTGCACTTTCTTAAGCTTCTCTTCAAACAACTGCCTGGCAGTTTAATAATAATGGGATATTATTTCATGTTCTGCTCTAATATTTTTAACACCAGCATTTCTAATGATTGTCTTTTGTAATCACTTCATGAATAGTTTTCCTGCCAGGTAAAGCTTTTTCTTTTCTTTCATTATTGTTTTCTTTTGAAATGGATTTTCTTTCTTTTGCTGTTCAGAATAGTTCACATAAATTGAAAAGTTATTTTTAACTTTCAAAACAACAGGTGCATTTGCTGAACCCTCTTACATGTTAGACAAATGATCTTTACATGTTCAACAATAAAGAAAAGTTTATTTTGCTTTACCTTTACAATATTCTTCTTAGAGAGACAATGGAAGATTTAATTTCACTTTACAGGTCAGTTCAAATTATTCTTATGAACTTATATAGGACCAATCTCAAGTCTGATTTATTTTATTTTATTTTATATTTTTCAGGGATTACTTATTATATGGATTTTTGGTGGTAAATATTCATCTGCTGCCTGCAGAACCAAGGCCTCACACAGTGTGTTCCCTAGCCTTGCTTTACTTTTGCACCTGGTGTAGCTGATAAATTGTTGGGACCTCTGGAAAAAGGCATTAGTGTCAGACAATAAAGGATTCAGACCAGGAGCCTAGACAAAAGGGTAGATTCTCTGTATAGGAGATCCAATTCTGCTTTGAATGAAAGAAAACTGATAAGTACAACAGTCCAAAGTGACTAAGAACCCCTTTTTCAGATTTTGGCATGGAGATTTAAACTGTGCTAATCTCTTTAGCATTAATAGAACAAGTTTAAATCTTTGTGCAATTTCCAAAAGCATTTTCCTCATCTCTCCATTATTATATCAAAGAGAGGTGAGAAAACATATTTGAACACTTTAGTGTTGACCATCTTTCCTGTACTGAAGTTCACTTGCCTAGGTGACATTTCCCCTTGCCAGCAATTGTGTTTGGTTCTTTCAGTTGTGCTCAGAAGACAAATCCTCATAAATGTTGCTAAAGACCAGTTTATGTATGAAAATATGGTCAAATTTCTAACTCCATTTTTAACTTCAGTTTGGAGAGTGGACAACAGTCAAGTGGAATGTCCACTAGAAAAGCAGTATTAAGGAGCTGTTCCAAGTTCTAACCAGATGTGAGACTTTCTGTAGCAATCAATAACAAATCTTTCAAAGGTATGAAAGAAAGGCTGGGTTGTTTTTGTAGCCATAAAGTCTTGTAAATTTAACTTGCATGTCTATGAAAACTCACACTGGACGTATTATTTACTTATTATTTTATTTTATTTTATTTTATTTTATTTTATTTTATTTTATTTTATTTTATTTTATTTTATTTTATTTTATTTTATTTTATTTTATTTTATTAATTTTCTTCTCTGGGAGACTTGTATCCTGCCTATTTTTTACTTACTCCAAACTTGACTATTCTTTGGATATACTTGCACTGGGAAAAACAACAACAACAACAACAACAAAACCAACCAACCAACCAAAAAAAAACCAAACAAAAACAGTGGAAGAATGAGGCATGCTTATTGTAGCTTTACCACTTCGTATTGGTGCAAAAGCATGGGTTACTACAGGTAAACTATGCATCTATAGTCTTTATTACTTGTACAGTCTTGCCGTCTGAGAAGTGTGTCTATCTCATCCAACATATTCAGATTATGTCTTGATTTTGCAGTTCTGTTTCTATAGCCTCTCCTCTCTCCCCCTTTTATTTTTTCCTCTCTGACTGGACTACAATTGCAAAGTCAAAAAGCATAGATCCTGTGTCATATTGATTGACTCACATTTGACCTTCTTAGATTTGCATTAAACTCCTTCTACAATAACATTACCATGTATTTATCTGACCTCATTTCTCTTCATGTTCCCGTAATGATGAAGGTCTAAAATTTGTTTCTGTTTCACAATATTTCTCTTAATATCTCACCATATTTTCACACTATTTCTTAATCACATATTTTTTTCTTATACAGGCTTACCTTCATCTAAGAGGATCTTTAAATGTCAGACAGTACTTCAAGAACTGAAAAAAAAGAAAATACTTCTGTATGTAAAACATTAATATTAAAAGACTACAGTATCTGGGAAAGACTGTAATTGTACTGCTATGCTTTTGGTTTCTTCTTTGCATTGCATTTCCTCAGTATGATCTCTGTGAGCACTGGAGAAAAGAAAAATGGACAAAAACTGAAGACTGGCTGACTAAGTTAAACTTTTAAATCTATATCTAACCATCTATAAATGTATCATAGTTTTAAAGCTGAGAAACCATGCTTGAAGTCACTGGAGCACAAAACAATCTTGAATTCAGTCCCATTTGATTTAAAATCTCTTATATTTAGCAAATATAAGAGATATAATATATTTAGCAGATTTTAGATCTCTCCGTCCCCCCCAAAAAATGCTGATCTCTGATTCTTCTAGAAGATGTACTTATGCGGTGTTATGTAGACTTATCAAATGAAAAAGAAAAAAAATAATGTTATTGAGCAATTTTTTTCAGTGTTGTTGTTTTGTTTTGTTTTCAGAAATGATGCTTCAGTGGTCTTCACTGATATTGAATGAATGAATATGTTTCATGGATTATTTTGTTATTGCTCATTCAGTAAATAATAATTATAACATTGCTTTTCTCCTTGGTATATTTGTCATGTATGGAGGTGTTTGCATCAGTGAGCAGCACATTCACTTTGAAACCTGCAAGGCACATGATATTCAATCTTCTAATACCCATGTATTGTAATGGCGGACGAAGTTTAGGCTGCCCACAGAGCACATCTGCCTTTGCAGCAAGTGCTGCTGGGATCCCACCAGTGAGGAACCATGTTTTTTTGTTGTCTGGCACTGGCAGAAAGATGTCACAACATGAGAAAGTAGCTGGATGGTCCTTTTGGTGGTATAAACTTGGGTTGTATAGGCTGTATAGGTACTCCCGTCCTTCTGTCACTTCCATCATGTCCTTGATACTTCTCATTTATCCATGAATATGGACTTGCCTAATGAGTTTAGATTCTAAAGAATACTCAGATCAGCATTTAATAGGCAGCAATATGGACTCTCACATTCATATGTTTAATGCCTATGCCTTGTGATAACTTTTTAGTGAATTGTGTATAGTATAATTATAGGTCATAAAATAATGTGGAAATGAATTTTACAGTTGATTTTCAAAGTTCTCACATACTTGTAAGTTCAGAAACAACATTGTCTGAACCTGTGCAGTGTTTACTTTTTTCGTTTTACTTTTTTTTTTTTTTCCCTATGTTTTGATAAAAGTTAAGCTAAAAATAAGAAATTGTGCTATGAAACTAATTATGTTCTAGGGAGCTGTTTATTCCTGCAGTCCATACAGCAATGGAGCCACAAGAAGCTTATAAAAACATGAAGTAGATAAACAGTAAGTGCAAAAACTCGGGGGAAGAAAATAATTTTCTTTTTTAGAAAAGGACTTAGCAGGGACAGAGTAAGCTGTCTTCTTGAAAGCAGCTTGTCTCATTATTCTCTATCTAGGTGAAGATGTCTAAGGCCAGACTTTACATTAATGTGTTTTACTTGCAGAAACATTTAATAGACCCATGCAAGTTACAAATGGAACACTTGCACTGTTATTACAGCTTTAAAAATCCTATTTGAACAAACATTCTAGAATTAATTTAGCTGCAAATCAGATCTTGCTTTTCACAATTCTAGTTCTTATACAACCTCCTGGGTGGGGATTTTGACTATTTTAGTCCTGTATTAAAACTTCTGCAAAGAGTTTTTGGGTAAGTGGAAATATTATATTTATTTCTGGAGCTGTTACTGCTGTATAAGCTAAATACTCAAGATGTGTTTAAAAGGAATTACTATACTCAAATTTCAGTTTGATCAAAGCTATCAATACAACAATAAATGTCTGTATCAGCCTACAATTTCATTCTCTGTTTTTAATGAGTTTGGGCCTTTCTGAATAGATCAAATAAGAAATTTTCATCTAGGATGCTTCAAAGCAAGATATTCATTATCACACGGAGTCAGTGACCACAGAACTACATGTTGGAAAGGATCCTGGATGCAGTCTCATCCACCCCACATGGTTAAAGCAGAATCAACTGGGCCAGGTTGCTCAGGAACATGTCCAGTCCAGTTCTGAATATTTATAAGGATGGAGAATCCACCATTATTTTGGGTAACCTGCTGCAGTGTTCAGTCATGCTTACAGTAAAATAATATTTCTCTTATGTTTAAATGGAATTGCATTTTTTTTGCCAGTTTGTATGACTCTTGTCCTGTAAAGTGCAGCACAGATGAGTTTTGTTCCTTCTTTACTTCCCAGCATCAAGTATTTATATGCATTAAGATCCTCCTTGAACCTCCTCTTCCTCAGACTGAAGAGTCCCAGCTCTCTCTTTCTTCATATGAGAGATGCTCCAGTCACTTTATTATTTTCCATGAACTTTCACTTGACTCTGTCCAGTATGCCCATGTCTTTCGTGTACTGGGGGGGCTCAGAACTGGGCACAGCACTCTAGGTTTGGCCTCACCGCTGCTGAGTAGAGGGGAAGGATCACCTCTCTTCAACTTCTGGTGATACTTCTGAAGATGCCAGTGAACATAATCTCTTCTGATTCATAGAAGTAGCTGTGAAGCAGTGTTCTCCAGTTGACCTACCTAGAATCCTACAAAAGGCTCCTCAGTGTTTGAAGTTTCATTGTAATAGGCAGAATGAGTGTTCTGAACACAATGAACACCCCATCAGTCTTTTAGATAGATTTGGAAACCGGCTCATATTACACGTCTGTAAGAATTCTTTTAGGCTGTCCTACGTCTTTACTCTGGAGATGCAGTAAACAAGTAAGAATAACTCAACTGTAGTTGCAAATGCAGAATAATGAGCAAGAGAGAGATAAATACTACTATTCTGAACGATTTCTTGGATCTTTTAACTCCCTGTGTATTGAGTGTAACTGGAGGGCTCAAAAACTGTTTAAAGGATTTGCATGATACTCCTATCCTAAAAATATGTCTGTTTCAGTCCTATTATTAAGTCCTATTATTACTCCTCCATAGGAGTGGATCCTATGTAGCATGATACAATCTCTGTTCTTGACAATATTCATTAATGTATTGCAGAAGTTGTATCTATAGTTTTGCAATCATGGAATCATTAAGGTTGGAAAAGACCTCCAAGATCATCTATCTGGTCCAACCATCACCCTACCACCAGTATCACCCACTAAACCATGTCCCTAAGTACCATGTCCAAACTTTCCTTAAACATCCTCAGGAATGTCAGGAACGGTGACTCTACCACCTCCCTGAGCAGCCTCTTCCAATGCCTAACTGCTTTTCCTGAGAAGAAATTTCTCACAATTTCCAACCTGAGCCTCCCCTGGTACAACAGACCCACGTTCTCTGCTCCTTCAAAAGGCAGGGTTTCTCTGTCTGATTCAATAGCCTGTTTTTGTTTGTTTGTTTGTTTTCCATTCAGTTTATATTTTGATGATCCTAAGTAATTTGTGTCTTCACAAGTCATCCCCTTTCCAAGATCATTTCCAAAACCCCTTTCCAAGATCATTTATAAAGATGTTGAAGGAAGTAATTTTATATTCAGTCCTCCTGGTAATTATCCTCCTTCCTCAACAGAGAGAAAATGGTTATAAAACTCTATCCTACATTTCTTTCCTTTTAGTAAATTAAATGGAGAGAGATTTTTCCTGTATCTCCAGCTGAATTTTGAAACACTAGTGATGGGAATTTTAAAACTTTTTGGAAATTCAAGTGCATTCAGATTGTTTTTAAAAGGTGTTTCCTGAATATTTCTCAACACCATACTTCAAAGAGGTGAACTGAGTGGTGGACGTAGAATACTCATGGTGAATCCAGTACAGGGAAACTGAATGTATACTAAGGAATTTGGAAACACTGCTTTTGTAGAAGAATCTTAATTATAAAATATTACCGCGAGATGAATGTTCAGTCCTTGACTAACCCAACCCCTCAGAAATGTATGTATATTAGGATACATAAATAGGTATACTTATAGCTTATAGCTTTCAATCTGGAGAACACCTGTCATTCAGACATAGTAAAATATATAGTTTGTTCTACCACTTACTTACAGTGGGGTATGTGGCTGTGAGTCTAGCTCAAAGCCAATCTTTTTAATTGTAGGCAAAAGATAATTATTGAGATAACAAAAATATGTCATTTTTACATTTTTTTAATTTTAATTTTTATTTTTTTTTAATTTGTGTAGGTCTGTGCCCTCGCCTTTTCCTAGGCTCAGAGTTCCCAAGGGCATGTTGTTATATTATATATATTATATAGATATATAATATACTATATATATAGTATATATTATGTTATATTATATTATATTATACAATTATTATTATATATCATATAATATAATACATATAATAGGTATTATATATTATGTAATTATATGTATATAATTATATAGACATATATATATTATATTGACACTTTTGAGACTAAACTCTCTGAGCTTTTAAGATCTTCTAAAGATGATCGTACTTTGCATCCAGAGGTTTCTGATTCATTGACATTAGGCTTCTCAAATAATGACAGTATTTTTAACTGAATTCAAAAGAGGAGCAGCAGTAGGTTGAGGGAGGTGACTGTCCCCCTCTGCTCTGCCCTTGTTAGGCCCATCTTGTAGTACTGAACCCAGGCTGAGAAAGTTGGTGTTGTTCAGCCTGAAGAAGAGAAGGGGTGACCTTATTGCAGCTTTTCAATACTTAAAGGGGGCTTACAAAAAAAGGTGGAGAGAAGATAATGATATGACAAGGGAGAATGGTCTTAAACTAAAAGAGGGGAGATTTAGATTAGATGTTAGGAGGAAATTCTTTACTCAGAGAAGGCAGGGATGCCCCATCCCTGGAGGTGTTCAGGACCAGGTTGGAGGAGGTCCTAGGCAACTTGATCCAGTGGTTGACATCCCTGCCAATGCCAGGGGAGTTGGAACCAGGTATCTTTAAGATCACTTACAACCCAAGCCACTCTATGATTCTATGATCAGTCAATTCATTTAAGACCCTGATACTCACATAAGAAAAATATAAATTGGACACTTCTCATGAATTCTCCCACCTGCTTATCTCTTAGGGAAGAAATAAGATTATTATTATTTTTTTTAATTCTCTCTTTTTTTTTTTCTTTTTTTTTTTTTTTTTTTTTCCTTAGGATGCATTGTTGCTGATTAACATGGAATGAGAACAAATGGCATGTAATTGGTACTTGTTTTTACTTAACAGAGCATCACAACTGTCTTGCAGTGCTAAGGTGCCAAGCATACTGCTTGCATACTGCAAGTCAGCTGCTAATTAAAGGATGCATTTTAATGAATATGCATCTTTTTTGATACGTGGCACAACATACTTGATCTGTTGTGACTGAAACAGCAATACTTATTCCTAAATCTGCTGTTTTCACTGTCAGATTTACAGCCTTTCAGCTTTCAGAAACTGAAATTAAAACTGTATTTTTAAGTTTCCATGAGGAAACGGGACTCATACAGGAACCCTGTTTGAAATAATCATTTTCTGTCTTGCCTCGTATGATATTTGTTATGATATGTTTGAAAGCTGGCCTATCAAAAGAAATGTTCCCTTATGCAAGAAGCAGAGGGGAATGTGAACGTGATGTAAAAAAAAACAAAACTATTTGATGATGTTTTTCTTTTATCTCTGAAAATCTATTAAAAGTAAAAGGAATACAATGATTGCCATTTGTGTTTGAAGCTTTTTCTTCTATTCAGCTACCTGGTAGTATTTACTGATTGAGTGTCAGATGCTTGTAGGTTGGTGGGGTAAATGGGGTAATTACAAAATATCACACACTCATGTTTTCCCCTCTAAGCACTTGTAAGGATAGACTGCATTTGTAGAATATATAGTGTGGATTTCATGTGATGTTGGTATTGATCTTCCAACTGCAAGGTGAATATATTTAGGCATATTCTGAAGACTGTTGATTGATGTATCTTACAAAATCTGTATGCAGCTTGGAATTGGGTGGTGTGGGGTGGGTGAGGTGTCCCAAAATGAAAGCCAAGTAAAAGGAAGATGCCCTTTTTTCTCCATGAATAAAGCAGAAAAATCTGCACTTCCTAACACTTAACAACCATCATATTAAGAATGTGATTGTCAAGGCAGTAGAAGAATTATTCTAAATAAGCACCTCTCTGTGACATCACACAGCAGGTACATTTTATTTTTGTATCATATTAAAGGCAAGTACTTGTTCCACTTAGACTTATGGTTCCTTCCTGTAGGTGAGAATCAGACTAGGCTATAATAATAGCTCTTTCTGTCCTTAAAGTATATAAATCTGTTAATCCCTTTATGCTGTAGTCAGATATGATCTAGGGTTTCTAGCTGAGTGGAAATGCTCTTAGCACAGCGACAGGTGTTACAGAAGATTTAAATAAAAATGAGGAATCTCATCAGAAGCTGTCAAAGAACCTTTTTGGCTTTGTTACCACAGGATTGAATTCAGGGAATTTCTGCACTTCATATGATGAACTCAAAATCTTTTAATCCTTCAGGAAATCATTCATTGGATTTCCATTTAGACACACTGTCTCTAAGGTATAATCCCCTTTCCAGAGTCAGTGCGATGTATGGCAGCCCACAGGAATCTATGAATTCTGGAGATATGTTGTTAGGCACTTCATGTCATGAAAACTTCTGAAAAATCTTCAGGTCAACATTTGGTTGTCAAAGGGCTTTCAGGGTACTTTCTAGTTCCTTGACTGAAGCTCAAGTTCAGATCAGCTGTGATATGTGTGTTACCCTATTGAAATCAAATCATTCCTAAGAAAAGTCCGTCTGTCCTGTTCTTAAGAACAGTCTCCAGATATACTGTTCTTGCGTGTGTCTTTATTCCAAAACCTTTCTGATGTTTCATGTGAATCAGTCTTGGTGCAGTTTAAATCTGTAATTTGTTGCTCTGGGGCATGGAGAAATGATTGTTCTGTTCTTTGCAGCAGCATTATTTTATTTATTTATTTTTAAATCTGAAGTTGTTACCACTGTTTTCCCTCTTCTTTACATTAACCCCATTTTTTTCAGACTTTCTTTTCCTAACTGTTAACGCACCTGAATAAGATTTTTTTTTTTTTTTTTTTTTAATGCTGTTTTTGACTCTTTTCAGAAGAGTTTCTAAAAAAGCAGCGGATCCTAGCCTTGTAGTTGTGCAACAGATTATTCCCTGCCTAGTTTGTTACTGATCCTCCCTCATCTTAAAATCCTTAGAGAATATGTTCAGTATGTCTTTTCATTTTTATAGACAGGTAACCATATGGCTGTGGTTAGCACTGCATTTTGAACCTAGCAGATAGTAGTTTAATAAGTGTCGTATTTCCCTAGTAAGATTATGAGAATGTCAGCCAAGATCAACAATAAAAAGCCCCTTTACTAAGTCTTGGGCTTCTTCTTTATCCAGTAATCCTTACATTTAGTTTTAAAAAGACATATTTTTTCTCACCATAGTCACCACTATTTAAATTGTAAAATGCACTGCAAAGCAGGGGTAAAAAAGGAAAAAGAAAAAGGAGAAAAGAGGAGAGCTTTGCATTTTAAAAGAGTTGTGAAAGTTTCACATTCTCCTTCTGCTTTCTCAGCAAGGAAAGATTCTGGCACTGGCATGAATCTTTAGGTAAATTGTTTTCTCCCCTTTATTGCATTCTCTAAATTATAAAGCAAATGTTTGCTTCTGAATCATTTGTTTGTCCCTAGAGGCTTTTCTTCATATCTTATTATTAGCAAATTGATTTTTCAGCTTTTTCTATATGTTTTTTAAGGTAACGTACACATCTAATTGACACTACATTTTTTTTGAGATGACATGGTAAGTAATAGCTCACTTAGTCGCCCTTTAGCCACCATTACAAGTAACACCACACAAGACAGTTAATTTGAGCATGCCATGAGATTTCCTTACACGACTGTGTCATTAAAAATTGGACTGCATCACCATACTCTGTATCACTTACTGGTTAAAACAGCATTTTTTTTTTTTTATAATTTCTGTAAAGGAAAGAATACAATAAATAAAGTTGGCCCTAGATAAATAAATCTTAATGTTAGTGTTAACACACTTTGTCATATCCAAGACATACTAATTAACTTCAAGAGGAAATTAATTTAATATCTTTAATGCATTGATTGAATAGAAAGTATTTATTTTTGTTTTGTGCTCAGTGACATATTAGCTCTCATCAAGAGATGTAATAGCTTGGCCAGTACAGAATAGCATATGTAATATTAAGGTGATACAAGTATGACTTTCACAGAGTTGGTTCTTGCCTATTTATACGTGTTAATTAAGCACACAACATTACTTCTGAAATCTACTAAATTAACTGAATTTTAAACATTCTATATTAAGTTTTCTGCAGTAACTTTGATTCCATGAACACATGGTAACTCAAATAATAAGGTTAGATTTTGTTACTTCTCTTGGAATAACGTTGCTAAAAATTTGCACTGTGTTCTAAGACATGTTTATGCAGACTGTAGTTGTATTTTGAAGCTGCACATGGCCCTGACTCCCTTTGACCTGAGTGAGCATTTGTTTCAGGCATATTCAGTATAGGATTAAAAGCTGACTCTCTTTCTTAATGTCTTAATTCTGATACTGCTACATTTCTTACTCAAGTGAAACATTAAGAGGCTTTTGACAGTCATACAAATGACAGAGTAGATATTTCCATGGTTACCACTGAAATTCAGAGTAATGTGAACAAACTTTTCCACATAGACTTAAATGAATACCCATCTAATTTTCCTGAGCGGATGGCCAAGCATGTTAAACATCTTTGATGCCATCATACTCCACATGAGAGAGCAACATTCAGTTCACTTTGTCATATATATATAGACAGACAGACATAGGTATAACATTGAACCTTAGTTATACCAGAAATTCATGATGCGTAGATTGTGTCTTCCACTTATATCATGAACATTATGTATCACATATTGTCCCTGTATTTACCTGTAGGGTAACAATGGGTTTAAAATGGTATTTATTGGCATATACTAAATTGAAATACATGACAGAATTAAAAGAAGGAAATACTATTACAGTTGTATTTCTCAGTAACTGAAAAGTGCTAGTTATTTTTCCATCGTGGTAGTTAACAAATTAACTAAAGAACCGTCATGAAAAATATTCAAATTTGTATTCTTACATGCTGGTTTGAATCTCTCTTCAGTAATGCAAATGTGTGGAACTCTTAAGACAGAATTTAATTTTATTACACACTGTATAGAATTTAAAATATTTTGATGAACAGTTGAATGATAAAAATATCCTGGAAATTTCTTGTAAGAATTTAGTTATAAACCATGTCAGGTATAACGTGACATCATTTAATTTTCTCATCAGCCACCACATTTGTCTGCTGCTACTTGTCTGTTTTTTTAATTAAGGTTGCTTAGGCCTGTATTGCTGCCCCTGTTAAAGTGACAGGATGATGTAGTTAATGCAATATTTAGTGCATTTCTCTTAAGCTTCTACATCTCTGAAGAAATGAAGCACTGTTGTGTTGCTCTGCAGTGCTGTTTCTCATTTGGCTTTCTAAAAGGATACTGGTCATGTATAAATTCTGTTGCCCCTCAGATTTGTTTTAACTAGAAAGATCAACTTTATTATTATTGCTGTTCTAATTCATCTCTGGATGTTTGAGTCTTTTGTAGCTAACACTAATCCTCCGAAGCTGGGAACTGAGTTTCCTTAATGTGACATGCTAATGCCAATATAATAGCACTGACAGCAGGAACCCCAGATTCATGTTCTCTTAGAGATTAACAAGGATTTGAAGTACTTTTTCTAGAGAGATATAATTATTACTGTTTTCAATGTTCTTTTATTTCTTAATAGTTTACCAAAGGACCTTAGTTACCACAGAGGCACCTTACAGTATTTGTGCTAAATCCTCTAAGCCAGTCTTGAGACATATTATCTCCATTCTCAAAAGAAACAAATGAAAATATATTTCAACACTAGTAACCAACACTTCACACCTCCCTGGTATATTAGCTAGGAAGTCAATGTCCTATATAACTCTAATGTTGACCATTATAAGTACATATTAGATTAGTATTTGTCCCTAAATGCACACCACTTTTAACTGTCAGATACAGTTTTTCAGCCATGTATGTCTCCTGTATGTCTCATGGACACTGAAAACAGTCTACTGTTTTCAGTGTCTATGAGAGGTTTCTGTGAAGATAAATTCTGCTTTTTCAGGGGGATGTGTTGACATCCATAGCTTATATCCAGCTAATAAATCCTTTATCTCTGTCATTGCACATAATGGTGTTGAATTGTTACTGGGAATTACAAGAACGCAGGATTTTTTTTTCCCTGCTTTAAAAATGCTTCTTAGAGAAAGGCTTTCTACATATATTCCTACCTGTTGAAACAAAGAAAAAAACTAAACAACAACAAAAATCAAGAAGAGAGGAAGGTACTCACACACTTTGCAGAATCAGGACATTAGTGTGGTGCTGACTGCATTGCTGAGCACACCTCACCAGGTCTGCAGGAATGTGATTGCTGATGGGGCAAAAGATTCCTCTCAGCGTTCATTGATTCTTTAGAATGGTAGACACCACAGAATGCATGTATAAGATAATTCCTTAATTTCCTGAGCACTAAGATGTAATTTCTGCTGGTTTCAAGGACAGATTGCAAGCCAGTATACAGTATACAGTCTGTCTATGGAGAAGTAGATATATACTTTATTTTTCATAGAAATTGTCACCTTTAGGTTGATAACTTGTTGAGTACTGATTTATTTCTCACATATGACTCATTTCTGAAGTGCATTGAATTATTTGTAAGGAACCTTAATTTAAGTTATTCCTCAAAACCAAGATATGTGATACTGTAGCTGATAAAACTAAAATCTCAAAAATTATGAATAAAACTCGCACCCTCCCTCCTGCCTTTAAGATTATGACAGTAATAAGAAAGATGAATTGTTACTCGTGCTTTTTTATCTATCTATCTATTTATTTATTTATTAATTCTTTTCCAGGACACCTGCGCCATGTCATAGTGTCTCTCCTCCCCTCCCTTCTCCTCTCATCTTCTCTCCTCTCCTCTCATATTTTATGAGGAAATTTAAATATTTTTTGCTGCTTTTATAAAGCTACATATCTTACAAAACAATAAGACATATATTTCACACTGTTAATAATTAAGAGAATAATTAACCGTGAAGTCAATGATCTTCTAAATCTTGCCTTAGACTGCTGTGTCCTGTCAGAAGGCAGATGCTCTCTTGTCCATTTAAAATCTTATTAAACACTCTGTTAGTAACAAACAAAAATATTTGTATAATCACTTAGTTTTGTAAAATCCTTAGTGTCTGGGATGATTAATTGATATTTTTATTTTTATTTAATTTGTTATACTATTTACTTCAGCACTCCATGAGAGGTTTTAGATGCTATATTTTATAGAAAGCACGTGTATTTGGTGATACTCAAAGTAGAAAAACAAATATTGGTGTTTTTATTTTACCAGAACAAGGTATTCATTTTAGTATGTATGTATTTATTTATTTATTTTAAAGGTGGTTAAACTGTTAAGCATGAGGGCATTCTAATTTTTGATATTGGAGTATGTTAGATTACTTTAGGTTTATGAGATCACTGGGATCCTAACAATGCTTATATGCTGGGAATATTCTTGCAAATATGTGGATATTTAATGAATGAAACAAGTCACAAAGTACATTTTGTAAGTAAAAATGCATCAGAGAGTGTTTCTGGTATATAGCATCACAATGAAGAAGCAGTCAAGACATGTTAAATATTTATTGCTCATCATGTCATGCCAGGTAAAGAGCTTTTAAATGTGAAAGAGATAATAAACAGTTACCAAGCATTTGCTTAGTAAGTATGCTTGTTTGATTATAGAAATAAGGAATGTTAGTTTTCCCTCTTCATTTCTGTTCAGCTAAATCTGTGATGAAAAAAAAACAAACAAGAAAACAAAAATTAGTGTTACTGGTCAGAAACACACCAATCAAAAATGACATGTATTAAATAAACATTATCTAGTCCCCCTCTCTCTCTTTTATTTATTTATTTATTTATTAACCTTCAGAATGTCTTCACTTCTGAGAAATACTCCTTTCAGATTCTTTTGAAACCACAAGTCCCTCTCAAGGCATTCTCTGAGAGAGATTTTCTCAGAGAGAGATGTTGCCCTGAAGTACCTCTTTAAAGTTGCAGAGACTTTTCTTGTTTTAGAGATTTGTAATGACATTAAATATATAAACATTAAAACTATTGTGAATGGAGAATGAAGGGGAATATCTGGATTTGGAAGCAGGACAAGGAAGGGAAAAAAGGCGTTGAGAGTGTCAGGTTCTGATGACACTAAGTGCTCACATTATCAAGATCAGAGTACATCAGCATACACTTTTTTTAGGACACCTAATCTGGGAACTCACAGAAGAGGCTAAGGCAGGCAACATCACACACCCAGACTAGAGTAGGCTCATGCCACTAAGAAATAATGACCAAAAAAAAAAAAAAAAAATAGAAAACAGAGTTGGAAACCTAACATACCTATGTCAGGAAAATGAACTAAATTCTGAAGATTCACAGAACTTGGAGAGTACAGATGCACGGTAATGGGTTGAAAATGTTCTTCTGCTTAAGAAAAAAACAAACAACCCAAAACCAAAACCAAAACAAACAACAAAAACAAACTTGAAAAGGACTTGAAAGCCATAGTCCTTTGCCCTCCTATGTCATCACAGGAAACTCTGGGCAAATCACCACATACATGTGTATTGGTGTCTAAATGCTGGACAGATTATTTGGACATAAACATCTCATAAATGACCGTGGGAGTGTAACTAGTTTTATTCCAAAGTAAAATCGCCTTCTCCTCCTGTAACTTGCTGTACTCATTATTGCTATAGGTTTACATTAATGCTGTAATATGTTGTGGAAGTTATTTTTCTCTCTTTTAATGCTTGTCAGTGTCATTGCTTGAAACAGAAGGTCAGTAGGGTAGAAGCGAGTGGAGTGGAGGGTGCTTTATGCCTGCATGGGCACTTATCTTTCTTTTACCATGCTGTAGGGTCAGTTCCACAAAACACCTGTGAAATATGCAGATCATGGCTAGCAGATGGTGAATCACTGGAAGCAAGATGAGGAATAAATATTTGTGCATGTCAGCTGGGTACAAAAATTATGTAGATATTCAGGGAATGAAACAATACAATGCATAATTAAAAGTGAGTCATCTGAGGGAGAATACGAGGTATTCTGGAGCAAGTTTGGAAAATACTCATATTTCAGAAATCCTTTAGGTAAATAGATAAAACCTGGATGCTTACCTTAAGCTGTCTGTGGAGGCTTATATTACCAAATGAAACCCATCCGTGAAGCTTAGAGTCTGTTTTTCTTGTTGACTTTCAGAGAGAAATCTGAATAAAAGGAGAAATTACATTTTCTTAAAAAAAAAAAAAAAAGAAAAGAAAAGACAAATAAGAGATCAATAACTCTCTCGAAGGAGGAGGGCAGAAGACATATTTTTTCCTCATATGAAAATGGTTTGGTCATCTAACTCCATAGCTTAAAGGCCCCATTGTGCATGAATGAATTATGAGCTCCAGTTACCATGCTTCAGTTTGGGAGAGTACTGAGGGACTTTGTTCACCATGTGACATTAGAAGATAATAGGTGATACTGTGTCTTATAAAGGCAAGCAGTTCATGTGAGTAACATCTCTATCCGCTTATCATGCTCCCAGACACACATATCTACAATAAAGGGCTCCTAAAACTTCCTAGAGATCAATGATTAGTGACAGACCTTAAAGTCTTCTCTCCTCAATTTATGTTCTGTCTTTCTATCTACATAATTTAGTGGAAAGGCACTTATGCAAATTTTAACAAATAGGCTTTCTTATTTTAAGGCCAATCTTTTTATAGCTAGTTTAAATCACTCCCAAGGCTATGCGGAGATAGGTACTTTAAAAAAACATGTAAGCTTTCCAAAATATTTAGATTTTGTAAAGCTGAGACTCTTTCCTCTAGAAGCACTTGAAAATGCTCATGCTTTTCCACTCCAGGAAAAAATGCATTTGCACAAATTTAAATTTAAATTTAAATATTTAAATAATATGTGTTTAAAATGAACCTTGTGCTGAAATGTTTTGTTGGGTCTGACCAACAGGTTGTGGTCAAGTCAGCTACTAAGTGTACTCCAGTGATGATTATCAGAATAAAGGTGTGCTAGAATTGTTACTGAACTGTCCTGTGGGTGCCATGACTAACATAACACATTTTTCAGCAGTTTTGTAAGTTGTGAATAAATGACAAGGCCATATCACTGTCTCCCTTGCTACATGTGTTGTGTTAACTATGTACTTCTGCTAGAAGTTGAAAATGCTTGTTCATGTTGTCAGTAAAACTTTGCTGAGAACACACATATGAATGTGATCTTCAGCTTGATGTTATATCATTGTTTTATAAGAAGTCATACTCTGTTTTCATAATAATAAGTTTTAGAATTAGTGTGGCAGTTAGAGACAGGACCTCTGCTAAAATATCATTGTGAAGAAGCTATAAATGTTGATTAAGAACGGCTATCTATCAAACTTTTATATCAAATTTATTTATCACTTTTTACCATACACTTTATTTAATTTTCTTTCATACGAGTGTTTATAAGAGGATAAATGAATGTGAGAAGAAAAATGAGATTGATCTGTAATATTTAATAATCACCTTCAAACACCACTGTTGTCTTGACTTGATATACATAAATTTTAAATATTTATTTACTAAAGTGTAGAACACTAAAGTGTAGTTATCAAACAACCTCTGTGGAACTCTTTGCTTCTCAGTACAAATGGGTTACAGCTTAGAATGACAAACTTCAGTGCTTTTACAATCCAGGCACAGTCTACCTGAAATACAAGACAAAATTATTCCCCAAATAGGAAAGAAAATTCACTGACACTAGACTGTTTAAAAGACTCTTCAGGTTCAATAAATTAGTATTTTCTAATGATTTTTTCATATCATTGTTCTAATTGTGGAATGGACTTTACTGCATCTGGTGTGTTGCACTGTAGAAAAGTATGTGATCCTGAGTTTATTATGTTTTATCAAGCTAAGGAACTTTATCTTCATTTGAAATGTACATCCATGTATCTGTACATGAGGATTTTGAAGTGTTGCTAGGAAGATGTTTTTGCATTAGGAAAAGTGACAGAGACTATCTGTAAAGGGTCATTGTAGCTTGTCAAATTGCTTGCACTAGGAAGTAGAATGCTTGGTATTGGAAATATTAACAATAAGTAGAGAGCTGCACAAAGGGTATTTAATTTTTCACTAATTTCACAGTAGTCCTTTTAGTAAAATTAAAGATCCTTGATTAAATGCCCTCTATGTAGAAAATATTACTGCCATATATTAGAATAATAATGTGAATTCTTGAAGCTTTCACTATGTGCATTTGCCTGTCTCTGTGTTGTAAGAGACTTTTATTTTCACAGCTGTGATAAAATCAAAGATTTCTCATCTTTCTCCATAAATCACTCTCTTCTTCTAAGGATTTATACCATGGCTTGTTACATGTGTATATAATAGCCTGCAAATAACCTAAGTGATAATTTATAATTGCTGAAAAATAAATTCTTAGCCTGTGCTCCTGCAATGACCATTCTTCATGCAATGAATGTTGAGATGAAAACTGTCATATCTGTGTAATCAGAATGACTTTTCAGAAGTTGAGCAGAGGGATAAAAGTGCAAAAGCAAACTGAGCCCTGGAGCAGGTTCTTAACACTTAAACTATTTAAGTCTTTATCAAATCACACAGTCCTTACTCATTCAAATGTGTCAATATGTTGCCCTTTCAAATCAATTTCATTTCAATCATTTCATTTCCTTCATTTGCTCTAGGAAGTTACACTTTACGTATGTTTTCTTATGAAGAAAGAGAACTGGACAAGCCAATTTGGAAAATAAACTACAGGATGGACAAAAAGATGAAAACTGTAAACAAACCTTAGAGAAAGTCTTAGGCACAATCAGTGCATAAATGTCTACAATAAATCCAGGACTCCACATGAAAACCCTGTTCTTGGCTTTACCACTTATTTAATTGTTGATCATCCCTTTCATCTACAACTTTGAAGTATTGGAGATATTTAATTATTGGTCTCCTTAAAGTGAAGGAAATTTCAGTTAAGTGTGGAAAAAGGCATCCTTGGCTAAGAACCCATGAATTCTTGGTGTTTGCAGAACTTGGGTGTCCATGGCAAGGACTTTTCAGAGGCCAAAGAATCACATCTGAGTATATTTCTTTACCCAGTAAAGCATTTTCCAGGTATCTTCATTATGAAAATCTACCTACTGTTCCTCTCTGCTAGCCTACTCTGAATATTCTGTTCTGTGCTCTTGGCAACAGTTTTAGACCAATATTTCACAGTTCATCTAGACTATGTCAGGCAAAGAAGATGCTATCTTTGAGTAGCAAATCAGGGCAGAGTTATAATGAATCTCATCTTCAATGTAGTGTAGAACAAAATGGGAAGTAGTTATGAGAATTTCATTCCCTTTTGTATGTAAGAAGCTCAGAACTCTTCAGCAGGGAGCCTCAATGCTGTGTGATTTCCTATAGTGGTTCTAACTGAACAGAAAAAATGAGATAAAATCTTATGTGTACTTAAAGGCTGTTGACTATGCTTTATTTTCCAGCCCTGAGAAATTAGGTTGCTTTGATGGTTGGGATACAAGATATCTTCACATGACAAAGACTTCTATGGCTCTGTTTTCAGAATAGTGAATTTCAGGTGGGGAGGTGGGGGGTGGGGGAGGGAGGGTTGGTATGACTCTAAGAGGAAAGAAAGAGGAAAGAAAAGGGTTATGTGTTTGTGAGATACTGAGTAAGGGTCTGTACCATGTGAGATACTGTATGATGAAATGAGGTCGTATATGATTTCTCTGTTCATTCTTTTTTGAGTCTTGGGAAATACAGGGTTTGTTAGCTAGCAGTGTAGCCTTGGGGCTTCCCTTGATTTCACTCCAGTTATGGCTTACTGCTTATTGGTATACCCATCAAAGAGGTCCCTCCTGTGACCTGAAGAGCGTGAAAATGTCTGTGTGAGGTTATTGGAATCAGAAATTAGTGGACCTTTGCATTTCATGGTCTTGGACCAGCAAGGCCTGGACTGAGTCTGGAAAGACTTAGCTGCATAAAAAAGACAAGACAACAGAAAGCACCCTGCAGAATGGCTGAGGTTATTGAGAGAGGCAATAACTCAAGTTTCTATGTCCTTCTTCATTCAGTGTATTTTCCTCTGACAGCAGGATATTGAGTGCTCACCATTTTCTTCCTCTGTCAAGTAAAAGTAGTTGCTTTACAGTCACACGAGCCAATGCCAAAGGTCTCTGTGCCTCATTGTGCCTGAAATAGTTGCAAAGTGGAACCCGCCATCTTTATTATGATGGCAACCAAGTGACTACTTTATTGTGTTTCACAGAGGTAGTTATCACTCTTTGCTGTTTCCTGATGCAACATGGCATTACGGGACAGTTAATCAGAAATCACTTGAAGTGGTCAGGCATACTCTGTCAAGCAGTGGAAGAATACACACAGAGCAAAGCAGAGGATTTAGCAGAAATACACAATATAAAGGGAGATCCATGGTCAGTCTCACCGAACACACTGCCTTCAAATAATAATAAACATAGACTCACAGAATTGTTTGGGTTGGGAAGGACTGTAATGATCATTTAGTTCTGCAGGCCATTGGCAGGGTCACCTCCTACCGTATCAGGCTGCTCAAAGCACTATCCAGACTAGCCTGAAACACTTCCATGGAGGGGGCATCCACTACTCTGGGCAACCCGTTTCAGTGCATCACTGCCCTCATAGTAAAGAGTTTCTTTGGAACATCTAATCTAAATCTACTCTATTTTAGTTTAAAGCCATTCCCCCTTGTCCTATCACTGCACGGATAAAGAGTCTCTCTCCATCTTTCCTGTAGCCCCTCTTTAGGTACTGTAAGGTCTCTCTTCTCTTCTCAAGGCTGAACAATCCCAGCTCTCTCAGTCTGTCTTCATAGGAGAGGTGCTCCAGCCTTCTTTTGATCATTCTCATGGCCCTCCTCTGAATGCAGGATTATTTGTCGTGTTAAATGCTGGCCACTTTCCTTAAAGCCACTGCTAAAATATAACCTTTTAAGTGTGGTGGTATTTGGTGGTTAGCAGTATTTCTTCTTCTTCTTCTAAAACACATAAAAAAAACATAGATGAATTCACATTATCTACAGGGTCTGTGACTTAAAAATACATTGTTCCAGGTTAATGTTTACTTCCTGCTAAAGTACCCACTTAATAAACAGGAAGAATTGTACAATGTTCTTGCATTTGTGTTCCTGAAGCTCTTTATATTTTCTTAGTGAGTGTGGATGTCCACATTGATTTTGGAAAAACATTTCACTTGCTTTATTTTATAATACAGAAATTTCTAGAGAATAGAGGTACTACTTGTTTTCCCATGCAGGGAAGGAGGCAATGAATCTCATGACCTCAAAAAGATTCTCTCTCAAAAATATCACAACATAGAAGTTATAGCAGTTCTTTGATATATGACATGATTCTGACATGATCTGGAATTCTGCTTTATGAGTGACATGTTGAGGCACTGGCCTTTCTTGCATTGCTTTATTTGTAGAACATGGGAAGAGCACAGTGCTTTATAAAGTTTGAAAGGATTCCTTGGATACTTGAACACTTTGAGTCAAGTATTTTTAGTTGCCTCACTATCAATTTAGGAGCTTAATTATAGGCACTGAAGTCAGAAAACCTGTTTATAACTATACCTAAACTAGGAAGAAAGAAAGAGTAGGCTTTGGAAAATCTGATATGAATTTGAAATATCTTTGCTCCTAAAAACAAGGAGGTAAAAGACATCAAAAGTTCATTCGGTCTATTTTCATGCCTAAGGAAGATTCTTTTCTACTTTATTTATATTATTTATATATCAATGAAAAATATCAATAAGAACTGAATGAAACTGAGCTGTGCTGTGTTATTTATGGTTGTTGACACCTTATTGATGACACTTATGTATAAATTCCAAGATCAGGAAGTTACAATTCACAGTGATTTAATGTAAGATAAGTTTTGCAATATATGATTTCATAAGACAACCTTCAGTAATATTATAAGTTTTTGTCAAGTGAATTATGACAAAATCACAGTTATATAGAAGGTTTTCATGTTTAAACAGCTTCATAAGTCAGAATCTGATCAATAGCAGCAATAAATGGTCCCTAATTTTCCATAGGTGATAAGCCGGGCTGGTCATGGTTGGAAGACATGTTAGATATTAATGTTTTAGGTAAAGTTTTACCACTTCATACTGCAATACAGGGTAATTATTATTGCCTTTAGTGTATCAGGATGGTAAATATGTTTCAGAAAAAAGTAAGGTCAGATCTTTGGTGTCAACCATTTATTTGAATTGTATAAATAAAATTAGGAAAATAAATCTAATGGAAATAAGTTTGTGGGTGGGGTGGGAAATATATCCCTACTGGGGACCAGGGAATTTCTTGTAATAACAACTAATTTTGTATTTATTATTACTATTACTATTACTATTATGATTACGATTATGATTATGATTACGATTATGATTATGATTACGATTACTATTATTATTTGTGTGTGTTAACTTGCCAGTAGATCCAACTGAGATTCTGTAGAAGCCATTTTGTATTTTTTCTTACGATTTAATTGGGCATGAAGTCTGGAACATTAATCTTCATCACATAGTTGGTCTTAGCTTAAAAATCATTATTTCTGGGTTTGTGCTGCATTGAATCAACCATTTTTCTATTAAAGGACATTGAAAGAAGTAGAGAAAATGCAACTTCTTGCTTCAGAATACCAAAAGATCCCATTTATGTTTTTAGAGTGCTGTCAAATGTTGTGAAATGCTCATCAGACAATGAATGAATGGAATTGTCCTGTGCTGTTGATTTAATCCCATATGAGTCATTGGTGTGCTGAGTTTTCATATAAGTGAAATTAATTTCACAATAAATGAAATTATTTGGCCACGTGTATGGTTTAACCATAATAATTGCAAGTTTGGAAAACAGCTGTTAGGAGAAGGCATATGTGCCACAATATTTTGAGAGATTTCATATCTGAAAGAAAGGATGTGACCTGTCAAGCAGGAGAACATTTCTTTGGTCCTTGCTATGTGCTTCTCTCTATTATTCTAACCACTATTCTGACCGCTCTGTTCCAAGTTACCTTTGAATATTGAGTTTTATGAGTTATGAGTTTATGAGGTAAATGAAAGATCTCTAGATTTCACTAAAGAGAGTTGTAGAAAGGTGTTGAAAGATATGAGTATATTGTTTTTTCTGGGAATAGAGTTAATTTTCTTGATGTCAGTTCTTATGGTACTCTATTTTGGTTTTGTCACCAAAACAGTGTTGATAACACACCGATGTTTTATCTATTGCTGAGCAGAAGCTTTTCTGTTTCATGCTGTCCTGCCAGCCAGGAGGCTGGGTTGCACAAAAATGGGTAGGATCATGCTCATTGGTAAAATGTGAGGGGAAGAAGGAGGAACATGTTTATTGTTAGGTTGTTGGTCTTCCCAAGTAACCATTATGTGTGATGAAGCCCTGCTTCCCTGGAAATGGCCACATATCTGCCCGCTGATGGAAAGTAAAGAATGAATTACTTATTTTACTTTGATTGTACATGCATCTTTGCTTTGCCACCTTGGTTGTCTTTATCACAACCTACAAGTTTTCACACTTTTACTTTTCTAATTTTTTAACCCATCACACTGGGCAGGGAGTGAGCAAGTGGCTGTGTGGGGTTTAGAAGCTTTGTGGGCTTTAGATGCTTTGTGGGATTAATTAATATTAATGAAAATAAATAAATACATGAATAAATTAAAAACAAAAAAAATCTAGTGTTTCAGGAAGACTAAATATAGAAATGGGCCTGTGCCTCCAGTTATATGAGCTTTGGCTGGTTGCTTAAGTTCTTTAAATGTATTTGTGCTAAGAAAATGATTTCTTCAATATTACGAATATTAAAGCTATCTAACATAGTGACTCCAGCTATGTGATTAGTATAAGTTATGTTATCTCAGATAACCAGTATTAACTTTTGCTACATTTGATTTTTCAAATTGTCTGAACAGCACCTCATAAATAGGTGTCTATTCATTTGTGCTGAAGAGTGAATTAGTGGCCAGCATGCCCAGCTGAGCTCCTTTCGGCAGGTCAGCATTAATTACATCTTCTCCAGATGAATTAATGGAGGGCCTTTATTACCAGTTTACAGAACAAATGATTAAAAGGACTTATGCGTATTTATTTATTTATTTATTTATTTTTGCCAGAACTGATCCCTGTAGCAAGATGAGAGATGCTGTGTATGAAAGCAATACCTTCAAAGAATAGCTAGCATGTGCTAAGGAGCAACTGATTTTTTAAAATAAATGAAAAATAAAATAAATTAATAGTTTGCAAAAGCAGTGCCTATTATTATACTCTGTTTAACTAGCGGAAAAAAAAAATTATGTTTCCTTATTTTTTCTTTAGCTGGATGTTCTTGAGGAGGGAAGGAGAGGAGAGGAGAGGAGAGGAGAGGAGAGGAGAGGAGAGGAGAGGAGAGGAGAGGAGAGGAGAGGAGAGGAGAGGAGAGGAGAGGAGAGGAGAGGAGAGGAGAGGAGAGGAGAGGAGAGGAGAGGAGAGGAGAGGAGAGGAGAGGAGAGGAGATACGTGCTGGAATGAACTTGTATGCAAACTAAGATTGAAAAAAAAAAGAAAAAAATAAAATAAAATAAAATAAAATAAAAAGTTATAAAATAAGTTAGAAATTGAACCATATAGATAACATCCACTAGGCACTGAGTTGATTAATAACACAATGAGGAGATATGAGTAAAGAACTGCATTATTTTAAAACTAGAAGAGTTTGCAAATCCTGGCAAATCTTACACTTTTTAATATAATTTCCTGAGATGCATGCTGATACTCTGAAATGTATAGTCCAATAAAATGTAGAAATACATAATGATAATACTGATTTTGTAGGAGTTATATGAGTTAGCAAAAGAAACATCTTTTATTTTAAAAACAGGATGCGTAGATATTTAAATGTGAAATAACAAAGAAAATATAAAAAAAATCTTTGTCTTTATCTTCAATATTAACCAGCCCTGAAATAAGATTCAACTTTTTCTTCTTCTTTTTCTTCTTCTTCTTCTCTTTTTCTTTTTCTTTTTTTTCTTTTTCTTTTTCTTTTTCTTTTTCTTTTTCTTTTTCTTTTTCTTTTTCTTTTTCTTTTTCTTTTTCTTTTTCTTTTTCTTTTTCTTTTTCTTTTTCTTTTTCTTTTTCTTTTTCTTTTTCGTTTTTTTTTTCTTTTTCTTTTTCCTTTCCCTTTTTTCTTTTTCTTTTTCTTTTTCCTTTCCCTTTTTTCTTTTTCTTCTTCTTCTTCTCTTTTTCTTTTTCTTTTTTTTTTTCTTTTTCTTTTTCTTTTTCTTTTTCTTTTTCTTTTTCTTTTTCTTTTTCTTTTTCTTTTTCTTTTTCTTTTTCTTTTTCTTTTTCTTTTTCTTTTTCTTTTTCTTTTTCTTTTTCTTTTTCTTTTTCTTTTTCTTTTTCTTTTTCTTTCTTTTTCTTTTTCCTTTTTTCTTTTTCTTTTTCTCCTTCTCTTTCCTTTTCTTTTTCCTTTCCCTGTTTTCTTTTTCTTTTTCCTTTTCCTTTTCTTTCTCTTTCTCTTTCTCTTTCTCTTTCTCTTTCTCTTTCTCTTTCTCTTTCTCTTTCTCTTTCTCTTTCTCTTTCTCTTTCTCTTTCTCTTTCTCTTTCTCTTTCTCTTTCTCTTTCTCTTTCTCTTTCTCTTTCTCTTTCTCTTTCTCTTTCTCTTTCTCTTTCTCTTTTTTTTCCTTTTTTTTTTTTCTTTTCTTTTTCCTTTTCTCTTCTCATGTCTGCTTCTGCTTCTGCTTCTTTTCCTTTCTTTTTCAGTTTCCTTTTCTTTTCTGTTCTTTCCCTGTTTCTTTTCTATTTCTGATTATCAGTTCAAATGTACAGCAATGTCTCTTGGTTACATGCAAGCTTGTGGCACTGTGAAAATTCACCATCACTGATTAGTGCCTCTGGGACTTTCTGATAATTTCAGAACTGAACTCTTGCTAGACTGCTTTCTGATTTCCCCTTTTAAACATTCTTTACATCAATATTCACATCTGGCAATTGCTAACCTTGAAAGTGTGCTTCTCGGAAGCTCTGAAACATTCCTTTTCCACAATTTATATCCAGAAAGAGGTCCATAAAATATCTTTCTGCTATAAAATCATACTTGTTTGGAAACTGTGTAGAATTACTGGACTAAATGTGCTCAATTAACACTAATAAGCTCAATTCACGTAAATATCCCTCTGTATTTTTATGTCTTACTGATGTTTTTATCTCTGTCTGTACTTTTTCATATAGTCTGATTAGTCATATGATAAAAAATACTCTTTTGATTGCACCTATTCTCTTTTTTCTACTGATGTTCATATTAAGTAGTCAAAATGTTTGCACTAGAATTAAAATTTACAGCACTATAAATACAAATACTGATTGTTTCTTTTTGCTGGCAATGGGTACTTGTAATTCTTGATAACAGTTATCATTCAAAACTTAAAATAAATAAATAAATCAAAAGGTAGTCTCCCTTACTGAGGATAAATTTGATTGGTATAAGAATTTTTTAAGCCTTATTTATTTATTTATTTATTTATTTATTAATATCAAAATATTTACCTTTTCTCTTCTTCCACCTCCTGCTTCTTCTAAAAATGTCTTGTTAAAAAATATTTTCATAAAGTAATTTCTGTATCTTATCAAAAAGGTAAATACTCAATTATAATCCAGGACAGTACTTAATGAACTTAATGTATTCCCTAGGTACTGACAACACCTTTTTATTCAATGGATAGTCAATATGCTCATAAATATCCAAATATTCACAGACACTATAGCTTCTTTTACTGCTCCTTGTTTCTAGTTTCCAGCTATCTAATTAATTTTATAATGTAAAACTTGACAGGTGGTTTTAATTTTCTAGACCACTGAGAGGGAGACATGTATTCACAGTTGGTGAATACAAATATGACCAAGGTATTTATTTTAATATGATTGCTTTTGTTGGTTTTCTTGCACTTATGTAAGCATATTTTACTGGTTCAGAACAAGATGGTGCAAGGCATTTAAGCTGTTTGTAGGGACAGGCTCTATGATTATTAAGACAAAAATATGTATTCAAAAGAATAATTTTCCTGTGCACTTTTTGTGTTTTTAAATTTTTGCTCTAAAAAATAATTTTCCAAGGACAAGTGTCATGCCAAAGTACCTTTTGTTACACTAGCCAGAATTTTGAAAGTTAAAGACCTTCATTTTTATAGACATTTCTCTGAAAAGAGGGGAGGTTAAGAAATTTAAAAATGATACCTAAATAATACAAAATTTACAGAAATGTTAGCTAGAATTTAAAAGAAGTGCAGTTCTCTCCTATCCCTGAAAGTGTCATTATTTTTGCCTGGGTGTCCTTGAATGTCTCATAGTATTGGAATGAAAAACTAGATAGTTCTACTTGTTTTGTTCTCACTACTTTAATAGTGGATTATCTGGCAGTTATGGATGAATTTTAACTGAAACCTCCATGAGAAGCAAGGAAGTATTTCCCACTGTGCTGATAGAAAACTGAGATGCAGCTTATTTAAGTGTCCATCTCACAAAATGTAAATATTGGAGGTTAGGGTGAACATTGAGGATAACAGGAACTAAAACCATATCTCTTGATTCCTGATGCATTTCACTATTCTTTGAGCCATATTTCTTTGCCCAGTATATTCTTAGTATTAGGGCAGAACTCAAGAATGGCAGATTTCATCCTATTTTATATTTCTTATTTAGCTTCAAAATTACTTGAAAAACAAACATTTCTGAATCTGTCTAATCAGTAGTCTAGTCTTCTGCACATAGATAAAGCTCACTGTGGTAAACTACCTAGCTTCTGAACAAAGTGAAAAAAAAATATATATATATAGGGAGGGAAGAAACTTAGAAAAAGCACCAGAGTATTAAAAAGGAAAAGGACAGAAACATCCATATGAGGTCTGTATTCATCAGCCTCATCCTGATTGGTGGCTCCTGATTACTTACACTTTGATTTGAATAGCCCAGCCTCAGGTAACCTTTGAAACTCTTGGTCAGTTACAGCCTTGTGAAAGATGGAGATGATAGTCCCGGAGCAAATTATTTCTTATGAAGCTTTATGTGACTGATGAGTCAGTCAGGTGGGGGCCAAACACAGTCTCAAGAAAATGCAGTGAAAGTTCTCAGTGTCATAAACTTTTATGTTGTGAATGTAAAGGACTATGTAGAGAATGCACAATTATCTTTTCTGAAGAATTTCTTAAAACATAGATCCTTTAGTTGACTCCTAGTGGACAAATGCTTATGCAACGGTGGTACCTTGAAATCAATAGATAGCTGCATGGGGATCATCCTCCATGGACGGCCGCAACATCTGTTCAAAGAAATTATGTTAAGAGCAATTTTTTCTATTGTAATTTTTCTAAAGGGACAAGGAAAGCCCTTTTCTAACTCACCTACTTTCAATACTATTGCTGGCAAAATATTCTTCCTGTACTTCCATTTTAACGAAAGTTAGAACAAACCTATCTGACAGCATGCTCAATCTGACATGACCATATTGAGTTAAGTTTTCAAAGTAAAAAATCTTTACTGCTTCCCTACATATTGGCTATTTTTATGGGGTAGCTCTGCCAGTGCAATTCTTCACTGGACTGCACTTACATTAAGGAAGAACTGTGAGGGTGTCACCCAGGGAAGGGTTAGGATAAACACTTGGAGAGTTTGACTATGAGATGCAGACAAACAAAATGTATATGATGAAGGAAAAAAAAAACAACAACAGCAAAGTATAAGGCAAAAGTGTGTTTGAGAAAGTCTCATAAAATATTTATAACTTTGTATTTTATTTTATTTTTTTAACCAGGCTACTCATAACCTCTGATCACTTAATTATTATTATTATTTTTAAACAAAAAAGAAACCTGTGCAAATCTCTTGCTTAAGTCTCTATAGAAGTAACATGTTAATTATTTCCTTGTACTGTTCATAATGAAGTTCAGAGAGGATTTAATTATTCAAAACTGACAGTGGCTAGAAAATAATTTTTTGCACATTAAAACTCATTGTACTATAAGACGCTAGGATTCCTATGTAGAATATTATAGCTAGAATAATATCTAACATTCTTTTTAAAATGTACATTTAAAAAAAAAAAAAGAGGAAATAATCTGCAATGTCACAAATGAATGAAGACCACACACTGGAACACAGATAAATGGAAAACTTTTTAAAGGTCTGAAAACAAATATTTTTTTATTGTAAAAAAAAAAATAGTTTTCATAATAAATACTAGTTCTTTAAAAATTTGTTTGGAAATTTTTCATTTAGACCATAATTTTCAGTTTAAAAAAGGCTATAGGGATAATATTTCATTTATTTTCAAATAATTTATCTATTCAAAGTCTCATTTCATTTTGGAACAGAGTAACAAAAAAACTAGAAATTGAAACAAAACACTTCAGAATGTCGTCTAGTAAATATTTGTGTTACCCTGAATAATTTCCCACTTTTAATTTTGGTTCATGGTTGTTTTCGAGATTTTAATTTTTTTGTGATTTTCTGTGGTAGGGAAAAATAAAGCTTAAACTCAGTGAGCTTAGAAAAAACATGTCACTTTCAGTTCTTTGAATATGAAAAGAACTTTATATATATATATATTTAGATATATATTTAAGATTTAATGATTTTATATATTTAAGAAAGGCCTATTTGAAAATATATTTTTTTAAAGCCTCAATGAGTTTGTTGCACTATAATGTAAAATTATTCAGATAAAGCTGCAGGGGCTTTGTATCTTTGAAAAGTTCATTCAATTCTGAATACGTAAAACTGAACTGAAACTTTGGCAGACATTTGAAAATCGCATACATATTGTGTAAATAGAAAGCCTTTTCTTCTCTGAGATGAGAAAAAGATAAGAAAATATGAAAGAATAAAGTGGAGGAGATATTTAGTGAACCCTTACCATGTCCCATCCATACATCATCTCTGTTCATGAGTTTGTCATAGACTAAGAGAAAAAAGAGCCTTTGTAAAAGCTATTGCCAGCGCATAATCAACTTTTGACCTTGCTCAGGTGGGACAGAAGTGCTAAGTAATTATTTATGATTTTATTTCAGTATTAGAATTCCACCAATAACACATACAAAATGGTAGAGGAACTCTTCTACAAATTGGAGAAAGGGTCTTGGTAATATTATATGCTTTTTAAATTTACCTGGTTCTGTTTGTCATATT
Source organism: Aythya ferina (assembly GCF_964211825.1). Taxonomy (NCBI): domain Eukaryota; kingdom Metazoa; phylum Chordata; class Aves; order Anseriformes; family Anatidae; genus Aythya; species Aythya ferina. The sequence goes on along the minus strand of NC_140297.1, from coordinate 90,488,627 downwards.
ACCTATTGCCCTAAGTGTTTTGTTTAAATGTTAATCTATTTTTAAATATTAATCCAGAGCAAAATTGCAAACTGAAACACACATTTGATCAGTGACTCTGCAAATACTGGTATTTAATCATATTTTTATGAATGTTTAGCATTTAGCATGTTCTGCTGTTAGCTTCATCTCCATTTTCACCTTCTTTCTTTCCACTGTATTTTCTGAAGAAATAGTTTTGTGAAATTACTTGGTGACAGCCCCCCTTTTTAAAGGTCCTGCTTGGCCTTGAAATACAATCCTAGATATTTTAACTGACTGTCATCACAGCGTGGCCAAAATTTCAGCCTCTGTTTATCAGAGGCATACATAATGCCAGATCTGAATTAATCCCTTTAGTGAAGTATTCTCCAGCTTTATAGGCTCAATTAAATGTCTGTCCTTGTAGAAGGCTATGTAGCTTTGTAACCCCAAAGAATGCCAGAATAACTACTTTCTGAAAGACAGAGAAAAATTTTCCATAGATATGACCAAGAACGACTGACTTATGAGTAAGAAGTAGAGAACTGTCTTCAGTAGTAAAAAGAGGCTAAGAGGTCTAGTTCAGAAATAAAAATGCCTTGTTAAGGGAGATCAACAACTCTTGTAGCTTGTGCTTTCTGAACTATGGTAAGTAGCTGATGGAAAACCTATTAAGTGACATAAAATTTTAGGCAGCTGTCAAAAAAATGTTGCATTAGTAAACCAGAACAGGCATTTCTCTGCTGGCACAAGGTTTGATAGAAATAACAAAGTAGTCTCCCTTCTGTTAAGAGGCAAGAGTGAGGATGCACAGAAAATGAAGCTAATAAAAAGTTCCAAAGTTTGCTGGGCCTACACCTGGAAAAAGAAGCCAATGCAGTCATTTGTTTGGGTTATCTAGGGCCAAAGGCTTTGGGCTCTAGGACAGATTAAAAGAGTTCATCAACAGCCAGCACCAGAAAATTGTTTGGCAAAAGCCTTCTGAAGTAAGATCTTGTCTCCTCTAAGTTTGCTAAAAGCAAAGGAAAAGCAACGGAAAAGCAAAGCAAAATCAAGTCATACTTCTTTTGAGGGTAAAAATTTAGTCTCTGTTTTTCTCTCCAAAATGTCTGGACTGCAAATATAAATGTCAAAGAAAAGTTTAAACAGTGCCAAATATTACTTGACCATTTTGTCAAATATCAGTTATGGCAAGTAAACAGAATGTGATTAATCAGTATCATTTCTTGACATGGCCATTAATGGATTTGCATATTTCACAAATCATGTTAGACTGGCAAATAATCTTGAATGCTTTGCAATGTGGAATTAGGTGTAAAGAGAAGGTCAAGAATGCAGTTAGGATAATGCATGGGGCTCTATAGGATGCTGAAAACACTGAAATTTGCTTGCCAGCCTCTTATTTGGAAATGAAAATGTTAAAAACATAAGTTATGGAAAACTGGAAAAAAATGCCATCGTTGCAACCCATGAATTGCAAAAGATCAGTAATAATTTCTGGTATTATTATAGCTCACAATTAATTTACTGATGTACATTCTGTTTGGGAGAAGTTTCTTTATTTCCATCCACAGAGGAATGGGGAGGAACTCTTTAGGGTCCTTCTATGCAAAAACAAAAAGGGAAAGATTAAGAGCAGAGGAGTGATTTCATACCGTTATTCCCGGTCTTCCCCTCTAATGACAAAGCAGTTTGATTGCATGGTGGAGAGGAAAGTCATCTGTGATAAGATTCCCTTTGCAGACACTGCAATCCTCCTCATTTTACCACTGTGTCTGTCTCCCTCACCACCTTAAAAGCTTAGGAAAGAGAAGTTATGATGAGAATTAGGACCATATCTGAGTAATGTGTTATACTTGCTTCTGAAAATGGAATATATGGTAAAGTGACTGATGTGTCTCATGATCACAAATTTTAATTGTGGCAGTAAGGGGTTGTCTGAGGAGTTCTGGAGCAAAACAGAGAGAAGGAAAGGACATCCATGTCATTCCTTTTAGCTTTATAGTAAAGTTGTTTGATTTTTTTTTTATATGTATTTTTTATTTTGAAAATTTTCATGTTCTGCATTTTTTTTAAAGGGCTCTGGTGCTTTTTATTTCTATTTTCCTTGCTTGATACCTTCTTTCCTTCAATGTACTTCATATGTTTCCCAGTCATAATCTTATTTAATAAAAGAAATAAAAGCCTTTTACAGTATATTACCTTATGTTGCAGGAAGCACAGAGGTAATCAAGCCCTGCTATTTTCTTCTTTTTGTCCCTTTTTTCTGCCAAGACCTCCATCTGCAGCAGGAGTGAACCTGCTATCATTCCACATCTATGGTCAAATCAATAACAAGTGTTTCGGTTAAAGTCTATTTGCAGTTTGAATCATCTCTACCTCTGCAATGAGTCATGTCCTCTCAGGGGCAAGCAGGAAATGCATGGCCCTTTTTCTCTTAAAGGACAAATTCATTTTGAAGCTTGATTATTGGGACGATCTTCACAATAAAGTTGGGTGTGGTCTACTTTTATTGTATCATTAATATCCCTTTTGAAAAATTTAAAATATCAGAAGTTTGCCACATTGACAAACTAACACTGACTCCCTAGAATGACTGAGGGCTTTCTAGAGTATACTTCTCCCGTGGTTTGATAAGCTTCATCAACCAAATCTTCAAATTCAGAGCTGATACTGCTGGGTGGTTGTGTAGTACAATATAGTACACACAACTTGTTCAGAATAGTGTAGAAGGCACTGTTGGTATGTCAGATACAAATGATTGTCATGATTTCTTACTTATCTGTTGGCAATCCTTGTTAACTGGAAAAAAAATATGAAAGTAAATGAAAGTTCTGTTTATCTCTAGTGATTTATATTGATAGCCCTACAAGATATTAGCTCATGGCAGTCTTTGTCCATCACTACTTAGTGCATGTGAATATTTCTGGAAAGAAAACAGATAATAATTTATAAAGGTTATGCATGCTGAGAGGGGATAATAACTGTGCTTTAGAAATGGCCCTGATCAGACATGGGGAACTTGCATCAGTGGTTTGTGTTGGTATCTCTCCCAGGATTATTGCATGATGTTCTGCTATAGACCGCCGAACCAGGATGAGGAGGTGGATGAGGAGTTCTACAGGCAACTGACAGAAGTTGCGAAATCTTCAGCGCTTGTACTCGTGGGGGACTTCAACTTCCCTGACATATCCTGGAAGCACAACACAGCCCTGAGAAAGCAGTCTAGGAGGTTTCTGGAGAGCGTGGAAGACAGCTTCCTGACGCAGCTGGTTAGTGAACCTACCAGGGGTGGTGCCCCGCTAGACCTTCTCTTCACAAACAGAGAAGGACTGGTGGAGGATGTGATTGTTGGGAGCTGTCTTGGGCAGAGTGACCACGAAATGGTGGAGTTCACTATTCTTGGCGAGGCCAGGAAGGGGACCAGTAAAACCGCTGTATTTGACTTTCGGAGGGCTGACTTTGAGCTGCTCAGGACACTAGTTGATGGAGTCCCTTGGGAGGCGGTTCTGAAGGGCAGAGGGGTCCAGGAAGGCTGGGCGCTCTTCAAGAGGGAAATCTTAATGGCGCAGGAACAGTCTGTCCCCACGTGCCCAAAGACAAGCTGGCGGGGAAGAAGACCAGCCTAGCTCAACAGAGAATTGTAGCTTGATCTTAGGAGAAAAAAGAGGGTTTATAATCTTTGGAAAAGTGGGCAGGCCACTAGGGAGGACTTTAAGGGTGTAGCGAGGCTGTGCAGGGACAAAATTAGGAAGGCCAAAGCTCATCTGGAGCTCAATCTGGCTACTGCCGTTAAAGATAACAAAAAACGTTTCTATAAATACATCAACACAAAAAGGAGGACTAAGGAGAATCTCCATCCTTTACTGGATGTGGGGGGAAACTTAGTTACAAGAGATGAGGAAAAGGCGGAGGTGCTCAATGCCTTCTTCGCCTCAGTCTTTAGCGGCAATACCGGTTGTTCTCTGGATACTCAGTACCCTGAGCTGGTGGAAGGGGATGGGGAGCAGGATGTGGCCCTCACTTTCCATGAAGAGCTGGTTGGTGACCTGCTATGGCACTTGGATGTGCACAAGTCAATGGGGCCGGATGGGATCCACCCAAGGGTACTGAGAGAACTGGCAGAGGAGCTGGCCAAGCCACTGTCCACCATTTATCAGCAGTCCTGGCTATCGGGGGAGGTCCCAGTTGACTGGTGGCTAGCAAATGTGATGCCCATCTACAAGAAGGGCCGGAGGACTGACCTGGGAAACTACAGGCCTGTCAGTTCGACCTCAGTACTAGGGAAGCTCATGGAGCAGATCCTCCTGAGAGTCATCATGTAGCACTTGCAGGGCAAGCAGGCGATCAGGCCCAGTCAGCATGGGTTTATGAAAGGCAGGTCCTGCTCGATGAATCTGATCTCCTTCTATGACAAAGTGACGCGCTGGGTGGACAAGGGAAAGGCTGTGGATGTGGTCTACCTTGACTTCAGCAAGGCTTTTGACACCGTCTCCCACAGCATTCTCCTCAAGAAACTGGCTGCTCTTGGCTTGGACTGGCGCACGCTTCGTTGGGTTAGAAACTGGCTGGATAGCTGGGCCCAAAGAGTCGTGGTGAATGGAGTCAAGTCCAGTTGGAGGCCAGTCACTAGTGACGTTCCCCAGGGCTCGGTGCTGGGGCCGGTCCTCTTTAATATCTTCTTCAGTGATCTGGACGAGGGCATTGAGTGCACCCTTAGTAAGTTTGCAGATGACACCAAGCTATGCGCATGTGTCGATCTGCTCGAGGGTAGGAAAGCTCTGCAGGAGGATCTGGATAGGCTGCACCGATGGGCTGAGGTCAACTGCATGAAGTTCAACAAGGCCAAGTGCCGGGTCCTGCAGCTGGGGCGCAATAACCCCAAGCAGAGCTATAGGCTGGGAGAGGAATGGTTGGAGAGCTGCCAGGCAGAGAAGGACCTGGGAGTGATGGTGGATAGTCGGCTGAATATGAGCCAGCAGTGTGCTCAGGTGGCCAAGAAGGCCAACGGCATCCTGGCTTGTATCAGGAACAGTGTGACCAGCAGGGCTAGGGAGGTGATCGTCCCCCTGTACTCAGCTCTGGTGAGGCCGCACCTCGAGTACTGTGTTCAGTTTTGGGCCCCTCGCTACAAGAAGGACATCGAGGTGCTTGAGCGGGTGCAGAGAAGGGCGACGAAGCTGGTGAGGGGCCTGGAGAACAAGTCCTACGAGGAGCGGCTGAGGGAGCTGGGCTTGTTCAGCCTGGAGAAAAGGAGGCTCAGGGGCGATCTTATAGCTCTTTACAGATACCTTAAAGGAGGCTGTAGTGAGGTGGTGTTTGGCCTGTTCTCCCACGTGCCTGGTGACAGGATGAGGGGGAATGGGCTTAAGTTGCGCCAGGGTTGTTTTAGGCTGGATGTTAGGAAGAACTTCTTTACCGAAAGTGTTGCTAGGCATTGGAACAGGCTGCCCAGGGAAGTGGTGGAGTCACCATCCCTGGAAGTCTTTAAAAGACGTTTAGATGTAGAGCTTAGGGATATGGTTTAGTGGGGACTGCTAGCGTTAGGTCAGAGGTTGGACTCGATGATCTTGAGGTCTCTTCCAACCTAGAAATTTTGTGATTCTGTGATATGATGTTCTATCACATGAGATGATATCTGGGTAGTTGATTATTCTAGTCACTGATTTTTCCTACTCTTTTTTTTTTTTTTTTTCTGTCATCACTGACTCTTGCTGACTATTCTGTGGTTAAAGGTAAACCAGCAGCATTGTCTTAGAGAATAATATATACACCACAGATATGCAGTACATATGTAATGCTATATAAAATATATTTTTAAAAAAGCAATACAGAAAATAAAGGTTTTATACTTTTACAATGAGAACCAGACAAATACTGGGAGAAAAGGTAAGGAGCATTGCAAGAAAGAAAAGGATGTAAATTGCAGAATTCATTTGGTAGAATTTGAGAATACCTTGTAAATATCACCTAAAGTACAATTTCTGTTGGTGAACAGATAAAGGAAAGAAAAAGCTCAGGAATTCAAGCTGTGAAAGACATCCATATATTTAACTTCCATTTAAATGCTATTGCATGAGGAATCTAATTAATACTAATTATACAAGTAGATTTATGTTTTTAGTAATTAACAAGTGTATAAATATTTTTTATTTTGAGATAAACAGTTACTTAATGTTGGCATTATAACCTTTCTTGCTACAAAATGAAGTTGTACAATTAATATATATATTGATAGTACTAATCAATGATTCCCATAAAATTGTTAGTTTATTCCACCTATTTATGGAAAAATAGTTAATTAAGAAGTCTTTAAAATTCCCCTGTAAGCCTATACATGTCAAAAATGTTTTACACATAAATAGAATTAAATAGTAGGAGATTATACCTTCTGTTGACTTCTAAAAAATTCTACACCCTACTAAAAATCTTTGTTTCGTGACATTACTGTTATGTCCAGTTAAATAGAGCTGAATTACAAAGAAACAAGCATAAAACTATAAAAGAACAGTCTAATTGGGTTATAAATTTGCTTACAGGCTGCTTGACCTTCCATTTCCTCATCCTCAGCAATAAATTGGATTTTTTTTTTGTTGTTTTTTAACAACAACAACAGAAAGAACAAACACTTTTACTTTTATAGTGATGCATATATAAAAAGAATCAACCAAGCTGAAACTATTCAGTTCAGCTTCATCTGTTTCTTCATATGGATGTTAATAGATACATTATCTTAATGTCTCACCCTATCAACCTAACTTGAATTTCTGATTTTGCCTGATGACAATCTATTCATGTCTTTTGTGAAACAATTATACTGACGAAGTCAGGGCTACATCTTTAATTTGAATTACTTATATGTGGCTTAAAAACATAAAGTAAAATTGCATTGCATTATACACAAAGCTGTAAAATATAACAATCTTATTAAAGCAGCTGCTATCTCCAAGTAAACAGCCCTAAAGTATCCTAAAAGGTAAAGGAAAAACACCGTGTTAGCTCCATTAGAAAATCTACCTTCATTTTTGCATTTGGATTAGGAAGGTTTAAAAAGTTGTTTCTTCTGTCTCCCTCTCTTTCAGTAAATGTAGTCAGAAAGTCTAAAGTTTTGAGTTATAAACTATTTTCTGCTGTTTGGACTTCTATGAGAATGTCACAAATGGAGGTTTCCCTTTAAAATTAGGAAAGCTGTGGCTGGGGGCTTTCATCAGATCTGAAACTGTTTCAGAAAGGACATCAGGATTATTTTTCCCAATGTGAAATACAAAGAAGAGAAGGTCATCAGGGCAGCGGCAGAAATAAAATTGAACTGAAGCTCCTATGTATTAGTACTGCTGTTTGTTCACTTGAAAACTCAAACAAGAGGATAAGAACCTGCACTAGGATGTCTACCCACTGGACCTGTATTGCCTGACCACAGTAATAGGCATTACAGACAACCTCTGATGTAGATTTGTCTCTTCCATTACTTAGAATACCAGGTATGTAATGCTGCAGGTGTGGCGAGGTAGTTCTGTGTCAGCCAGAATAAATGAGGTAGGAGAAAGAGATATAATCTTCTGTGAGACAAATGGATAGCAATGGGACAAGCAAACAAATACCATGCAGTAATTTTGGATCCGAAACAGAGGCAGCCTAAGTGAAGCGAACTCCAGCTTTTCTGTCAGTACCCATTTGTCAGACCATAGAATGGTTCCGAGATACAATTCTCAGTAACTTTAGCTACATTTGGACTGAGCAGTGAGCAAACACTGCTCTCTGCACCTCTTCTGCAGTCACTGTTCCCTAGTTGTCCCTGCCCTCCTGCAAAATGGAACTCTTTTGCTTTGTGCAACTTGCAGCAGTCAGGGCAGGGAGCCAAAGTATGACTATGTACCATACACCAGCCTCCTGTGGCAGGGAGCCTAGTGCAGGTGAAAGGCATTGATGGCAGCAGGCACTTGGAAATGTTGTAGGGCCTGTGAATTTCTTGTCCTTTGCAGAAGGAGATAAATTCAGCTATGGCATATTTGCTAGACACCTGCTGTATGTGCACACATTCTTTGTGAGTTAAGACACAAGCTGTAGCAGAGCAGAGAGCAGGAGTTTGAGTTTCTATCTCGCAGCTCTGTGTTCACAACTTATTTCTACAGGGTGCATGGGCTATGCATGACATGTTTTAGCATGTGAGATTCTTTTGGCTTTAAAATTGAATATATAAAAGAACATTTTGGATGCCCAAATACTTGCACTTTAGATTACCTGCTATAATTCTTGCACTTCAGATTACCTGTTATATACCTTCTAGCCTACAGCTGTTCTCCCTAATGGGCACAGGTCTCTTCTTCATTCTGTACAACTGCAAGATTTATATGAATGTCTTGAAGGATATAGGATGTTTTCAGTGTCACTCAGCATCCAAGCTTAGCCACCTGAATTGTCTTCTGTTTGTGTTGCTGAAGCACCATTTTCTTATTTGCATTTTATCTCACTGTACGAACTATAATTATTTTTCAGTAAAGCCAGACAATTCAGTTGAAGTATATGAACTTGCTTTCACGAAGTTCATTGTAACAACACTGCAGTATAGCTCTCCAGCAATTGCTCTTCTACTGGGAAACACCCAGGTAAGAACTAACTTGTTTTGGGTGTGATGGTGCAAGTCCGTAATGACTAAAGTAATGTAGAGACAGTTTCTGGTTTCACAGACTGCAGTTATGAAATTTGGAGGTCAATCTAATTCTATGTTTCTAAATCAAAACATCTAAGCAAAGCAGCAAATTTTGCTTTATATCGGTTAAATTTTTCTTTAAAATATATATATATTTTTTAATAAAATAATTTCTTTATATCGGTTTCTCATTTTCGTGACCAAATTTGATTATACAGTTTACCTATAGGCTATTTGTCTTCTGTAGATTATTTGATCATTCTTAATTGTGTTCTGTTGCTGGTTACCTAATTTACATGTCAAAAAATTCATTGGTGGCACAAATCTCTAAAACAGAATCATTGGCAAGTGCTGCCTGGCTTGCAGTCTATTCTAAATAATGTACATGTATATACCTGACTATGCATAAGTAGCTTTGTTAGGTATAAATCAGTATCGTGACAGGAGAAATGATTGTTTCCCAAACTTTTGTGGAAAAAAAAATTAAAAAAATAAATAAAATAAAAGGAATCTTTAACTTGGAACTGGAAAATGCAGTGTTTTTGCAGTGGCTGCCTGAAATTGGCCACTTGGTATGTTTTCTCCATAGCTGCTTTCTCATTGTTTGGACAGTGTGCTCATCCTGGCTTATTTATTTATTTTCATTTCACTGGCTGTCTTGACTTTTTTTTTTTTTTTATAATATTTCTTTCTTTCTTTATTTGTTTTTGTGTTATGTTTCTGGCTGAATGGTTATGACCCCACTATCTTTATTTAATTTTTAATATAGCCTCGTACTATTTGATGAGCATTAGAGAAGTTATATCTAGGAAGAGCTACTACAGTGCAATGTTTCTGCATGTTACTGTTCCTTCTGTTTTACGCAGTATCTTAGAATAAATTTTATTTCTGTAGACTCCTTATTTAGCTTACTCCTGAGCTAAGAGAAATATGAGAAAGCAAATTTCTCTTTTCCTGCAAAATGGTACACCAAAATAGTTTTCACGTACTCCAGGCTGTTGTCAGACAAGAAATGGCAGCTGCCTCTAGCAAGCCATTTGGCTCTAATCTCTGTTTTAGTCTATTTTCTAATTTGGACACAGCATTTGTGGCTAGATCGCTGTCCAAGCCAAGTATTTGGGCTTTGATCAAATTCAACAATATGATTTAAACATACCAAGGAAATAGAACTACAAAGGCATAGATTTGCTCTAAAAATGAAGAGTAGAGCAATCTTAAACTGATACTCTCAAAATGAATTGTCTTTTTCTTCCAAAATGATGATTTGCTTAAGTTTACTAGAGTAAAAGGTTTCTACTGAACTGAAAAATTAGTGTTACAACATTTATTGTTGATTTGATATACTACATTTTCTCTGTTTCCATCCTGCTTCAATATATATATTGAATATATATATATAAATATATATATATATATATAACAGAATCACAGAATTTCTAGGTTGGAAGAGACCTCAAGATCATTGAGTCCAACCTCTGACCTAACGCTAGCAGTCCCCACTAAACCATATCCCTAAGCTCTACATCTAAACGTCTTTTGAAGACTTCCAGGGATGGTGACTCCACCACTTCCCTGGGCAGCCTGTTCCAGTGCCTCACAACCCTTTCAGTGAAGAAGTTCTTCCTAACATCTAACCTAAAACTCCCCTGGCTCAACTTAAGCCCATTCCCCCTCATCCTGTCACCAGGCACGTGGGAGAACAGACCAACCCCCACCTCGCTACAGCCTCCTTTGAGGTACCTATAGAGAGCGATAAGGTCGCCCCTGAGCCTCCTCTTCTCCAGGCTGAACAAGCCCAGCTCCCTCAGCCGCTCCTCGTAGGACTTGTTCTCCAGGCCCCTCACCAGCTTCGTCGCCCTTCTCTGCACCCGCTCAAGCACCTCGATGTCCTTCTTGTAGCGAGGGGCCCAAAACTGAACACAGTACTCGAGGTGCGGCCTCACCAGAGCTGAGTACAGGGGGACGATCACCTCCCTAGCCCTGCTGGTCACACTGTTTCTGATACAAGCCAGGATGCCGTTGGCCTTCTTGGCCACCTGAGCACACTGCTGGCTCATATTCAGCCGACTATCCACCATCACTCCCAGGTCCTTCTCTGCCTGGCAGCTCTCCAACCATTCCTCTCCCAGCCTATAGCTCTGCTTGGGGTTATTGCGCCCCAGCTGCAGGACCCGGCACTTGGCCTTGTTGAACTTCATGCAGTTGACCTCAGCCCATCGGTGCAGCCTATCCAGATCCTCCTGCAGAGCTTTCCTACCCTCGAGCAGATCGACACATGCGCATAGCTTGGTGTCATTTGCAAACTTACTAAGGGTGCACTCAATGCCCTCGTCCAGATCATCGATGAAGATATTAAAGAGGACCGGCCCCAGCACCGAGCCCTGGGGGATGCCACTAGTGACTGGCCTCCAACTGGACTTGGCTCCGTTCACCACAACTCTTTGGGCCCAGCTTTCCAGCCAGTTTCTAACCCAACGAAGCGTGCGCCAGTCCAAGCCAAGAGCAGCCAGTTTCTTGAGGAGAATGCTGTGGGAGACGGTGTCAAAAGCCTTGCTGAAGTCAAGGTAGACCACATCCACAGCCTTTCCCTCATCCACCCAGCATGTCACTTTGTCATAGAAGGAGATCAGGTTCGTCAAGCAGGACCTGCCTTTCATAAACCCATGCTGACTGGGCCTGATCGCCTGCTTGCCCTGCAAGTGCTGCGTGATGACTCTCAGGAGGATCTGCTCCATAAGCTTCCCTGGCACTGAGGTCAAACTGACAGGCCTGTAGTTTCCCGGGTCAGTCCTCTGGCCCTTCTTGTAGATGGGCGTCACATTTGCTAGCCACCAGTCAACTGGGACCTCCCCCGATAGCCAGGACTGCTGATAAATGATGGACAGTGGCTTGGCCAGCTCCTCTGCCAGTTCTCTCAGTACCCTTGGGTGGATCCCATCCGGCCCCATTGACTTGTGCACATCCAAGTGCCATAGCAGGTCACCAACCAGCTCTTCATGGAAAGTGAGGGCCACATCCTGCTCCCCATCCCCTTCCACCAGCTCAGGGTACTGAGTATCCAGAGAACAACCGGTATTGCCGCTAAAGACTGAGGCGAAGAAGGCATTGAGCACCTCCGCCTTTTCCTCATCTCTTGTAACTAAGTTTCCCCCCACATCCAGTAAAGGATGGAGATTCTCCTTAGTCCTCCTTTTTGTGTTGATGTATTTATAGAAACGTTTTTTGATATCTTTAATGGCAGTAGCCAGATTGAGCTCCAGATGAGCTTTGGCCTTCCTAATTTTGTCCCTGCACAGCCTTGCTACACCCTTAAAGTCCTCCCTAGTGGCCTGCCCACTTTTCCAAAGATTATAAACCCTCTTTTTTCTCCTAAGATCAAGCTACAATTCTCTGTTGAGCCAGGCTGGTCTTCTTCCCCGCCAGCTTGTCTTTGGGCACGTGGGGACAGACCGTTCCTGCGCCATTAAGATTTCCCTCTTTCCCTCTTGAAGAGCGCCCAGCCTTCCTGGACCCCTCTGCCCTTCAGAACCACCTCCCAAAATATATATATATACATATTACATATAATTATATATACACACACATATATATATATAAATATATATATACACAAATCTGGCAGGAATAATGCGTTTCCACTGCTATATTCCTCTGCATAGCATTCTTTTGCTCAGTCTTGAAGTATTAAAAATACATTGCATCTAAAATCAATATGAACTTTTAAGTGGGTACTGTAACCCAGGAAAAAGCTTGTTATCATCTGTGAACTCTCCTTTCTCCAAGAAAAATCGAGGTGAAAATTTGCAGTCTTTTCCTCTGCAATTGCATTAGGGATTAGGATAATGAGCACTAATATTGCACACTGTAAAAATGTGTCAGTTTTGACTACAGCAACAAGATGGAAAAACAAATTAATCAACAAAGGGAATAATTGCTGAAGTCACACACTGGAAGTTTCTACTACTCAATTTTATTTATTTATTTTTTTTTATTATAATCTACACTGTCTTTCTGTTTTGTTTTTAATAATTGAAATAAGTAAATAAATAAGGATTAGATTGTGGCTTTTACTTGTCTAAGTGTAGGATTTGTATGCCAGATGAAAGGTCTTAGCCTATCCCTGGTGCCACTGTTTATGGGTGTAAGTTATGTACATGGGAGCTATTCAGTCTGTACTCATGGGTAAATTGGCAGATGTGCTGAAAGAAGTGTTATCATTGCTGGAGGCATATCCCTGCCCTCTGCTTTCTGCTCCCAGTTTGTGCTGAGATGAGACAAGTGGTTTCACTGGAGAGGCTCCCCTTGCTCCCTTGTGATATGTGCAATTGTTTCAGGAGAGCCAAGGGGACGTGGTCTCCTCTTTATTTTGTTTGTGGACAGGCAGAATTAACCAAGTGTACTCTTGAATAACTTCTACAATCAGAAGATTTAATTCTTTTTTTTTTTTTTTTTTTTTTTTTTTTTTTTGAGGTATTTATCTGCTCTACACAAAATCCTATTCACAGGAATTTCAATGCTATTGCTTGACCTAAGTTCATCTGTGTGGGAAGCCATTAGATAGATCACTGCCCTCCTTTCTGCTGAAAGCCTTTGCCACTTGACAGCTCTTCAAAAGGTAGTCCCCTGTGGCTCTCAGTCATGGAGAACTACCAAGAGAGAAAGAGCAGATGAGCTGCAGAAAGGAATGAAATAATAATGCTTTACTCCACTGGAAAGTTTTTAGCAGAGCAGTATTCTCCCAAAGTATAAAGCTTTAGTATTGTTTAAAAATCAATATTTCCATGAGGATTTTTGTTTCTGTATTATTCATGCATCTTAACTTATTTCACAGAAAATAACCCAAATGTTATGACAGGTGTCAACACAAAAGCAAAGATATTTTCTGTCACACTCATAAAGTGTCTCAGGTTCAAACACATATTAGTAATAATTAATAACTGTAGCAGACCTTTTCTTTCAGAAGCAAAATCTTTCTGGTGGAATAGCTGGGTTACTTTATGGGAGCATGGAACTTAACAGAATATTTAACACTGCATGTTCTGCTATAGTTATTTTCTTCCTGATGGAAATAGGATAGAAAAGATCTTGACAAAAATAACTCCATTGGGTTTTTCTTGAACTACACTAAACACAGGCTGTGTCAAATCCCATGTAATGGTCCCTGCCCTCAGGGCATCAGAGTTCAAGGATCAAATGCAGGCATCAGGGATGGTTATGTTACAAGGGAGTTTTCATCCTTCTGTCCTCTTCCAGTCTATAACTGAGGGAGAATATGAGCAACTTTATTACTCCTGTGATCCCACAGCACATCATAATAGTTCCTTTGGCAAAGATATCTCTTAAAGATGTTTTTTTGTGCTGTCAGAGTACAGTAGTGGTGTGGGATGAGGAATTTTTTCTAATGTTTGTCCACTCTCCTAAATAAATGTATGACAGGGAAGTGGTGGAGTCACCATCCTTGGAAGTCTTCAAAAGACGTTTAGATGTAGAGCTTAGGGATATGGTTTAGTGGAGGGCTGTTAGCGTTGGGTTGGAGGTTGGACTCGATGACCTTGAGGTCTCTTCCAACCTAGAAAATTCTGTGATTCTGTGATTCTGTGACAAGCATGGACTGGCTGAGGACAGCCAGGAAACTGGCAACACACATGTACTAGCAGCATGAAAAATGCTTTTAATTTTTATTGTGGCATTTTAACAAACGTTGGAAGGGATCAGACATTGCCAAAGCAATTGAAGGCAGGAAAGGGAAGGGAATGTGAGGAAAGGAATACATGTATGCATATGTGGTCTGAATTTAAAATGTCATTAACTTTCGCCATCTTTGCACTGGACGAGGATACAGCTTGTGCTTGAAGAGCTTCAGTCACTGAAGAATGGGGAGCAGTACAGTCAGCTCTAGACAGCTTGAGGACTAGGAAGATCAGATCTGTAGGCAGCTGCTCTCTCTTGCTTAGAAAGACAGGTACTACTATACAGGCTGTTCACCCTGCATTCTATATGTTTGCTAAGGGTGTAAATGTACCTCACTGAGTTCTAGCATTAATCTCAAAGACAAAGTTTCTGATGCCTGTACAGAGAGAAAAAAAAAAAAAAAAAAAAAAAAAGCTAAGATTTTTAGCTGTTTCTCTTCTACACAGAGTGCAGAGTAAGCATTTTTACTTAACCACAGTGCATGTATTTTAGTCTTCTCTTCTTCCAGGTTAGAAAGTGTTATGAATTTTATCATATTCATCTGCTGCTTTTGCACACAATCGTTGGAAACCACATAATATTAATAATTTCCTAGCTATGGTCTTTATCTGAGAAAAAACTTGAATCTTTTAGAGAAACTAAGAGAAGAGCAATGAGAAATGCCAAGAAACCTTGAAGAGTATTCAGAATCTTAAAGTGAGAATGGGAGACCCTAAAACAGACAGTAAAGTGTGATATTCTGTTCCTTCAGCCATGTTTTACACTTCCAATGTGTTCTTCAGCTCTGTTTTGGTCAGTGAAATACATGTAGATATTGTCCTCAAGGAGAAGCAATTGCTTTTCTTGTCTACTTTTAATTTTTTTATTTATTTTTATTTTTTTACTTTTTTCCCCTAGAAGTACCTCTAGGAAGGGTAGACCAATCAGATAACTTTAAAATCAAGTGTAATATATGTATGTGTGTGTAAATATGTAAATATTACTTAAAATAAAAACTAGATGAGAGACTTTTCATAGAAGAGGTGAAATCAACACTGAGATTTTATATAATCACTGAGATTTTACAGGGAGGAAAACAACAGCAACAATAATAATAATAAAAAAAACAGCCTCAAATGCTGAGTTTTCAGCAAAAGTTGTGTGAGCCATTCATAGATCATTAGTCCTTACCATCGTCTAGACCTCTTTCTGTGTAATCACTTTAACTCTGTGAGCTAAAATAGTACAACATGGTAAAATTTAAAGCATTTGCAAAGTGATTGAGTGTCATTAATTTTGCTTGATTTAAAAAACTCTTCACATTCTACAGTTCACTATCTCAAAAATTCATTAACTTAATTAATTCAAGCCTTCTACTTCTGAAAACCCACAGTGCATGATATAATAAAACAAAGAAAATTCTGTTAATCATCGAAATGCTCTATAAATTGATGCTGTTACATATTAAACATGGTAACTACGTTTGACTCAGGAGAGCTAATTAGTAAATGTCTGTTATAGCCTTTGGTTATTGAAATTCTGGAATATTTAAGTGTTTGCATGAACTATTGATTTCACGGTTCTAGAAAGCTTCTGTGGACTCTCCATTTTCTGCATATATTTTTCTCATAATCACTGATAACACTGGCTAGAACAAGTTAATTCAGTTATGCAACGTAATATTTAACTCAATAAAAACAGCAGAACAGGTAGAAAATTCTGGCAAACATTCACTATGTGAATTTGTTTTAATCCTAAATTTCTCTGCACAAGTTAAATTGGATGAGTATCTCCCTGGTTTTGCCACTGCTGCTGGTTCCAGTGAAGGTGATGTCCGTGGAAAGGCTTTGGTGGGCTTGGAAGAACTTGCTCTTAAAGGACAAAATGTTTCATGCATCAACTGCTCTATTTTAATAGAAATGTTCATACTTAACAGGAGGCACGCATATTCAACACTCAAGATGATTCACCTTTTCTGCTTCAGGATTTTGTGTGCACACAGACTATATATATTAGCTAAACTCAAGAATAATCTGTCTTATTTTGACTAAATGTACTTTCAATCATACAAGAAACCCTATTTTTATTTTTGAAAATGACACCTTCTGTGAATATTGTTTTTTTTTTTTTTTTCCCCACGAACAATACTTTTATATGGTTAAGGCCTTACCAAATGTCAAAACCTTCCACACACAGATGTTTGTGATTGAAAAGCTCTCCCACACTTTAATTTCTGAAGTTTGGATGCTTTCCAGTGTTGTCTGAAGAGAAATATGAATTTTATGTGTTTTTATTAGCATTCTTACAGTCTATTATGAAATTGTAATATTTTTTTTTTAATTTTTTTATTTTTTTAAAGTAAATGGTAGTCTGGCTGTTGGTAATATACAACATTCCTGACTTGAATTGAGAAAATGGAAGGATGCTTATGTCGAAGCTCATGCTTTTGTTTCTTTTGTTTAATGAGAGCTAAAGGTAGCTAGAGAGAAGCTCTTTCATGCTGCTCTAGTGCAAAACTAAAACATTTCTTTATACCCATGCTGAGAGTTCTGTTTACCCATTTTCCAATTCTAATAAGGAAGCTAGCCCAATTAAGTAGAATAAGCCAGACAATTATGCTATGGAAGATTTTAAATGGAGTATTTCAAAAGGGTCTTAGGGAGTTGTGTGCCATGGTTCTCAGGATATTTTATGCATCACTACATCTGAGGCAGAGAGTGTTCTATCTTTTTGACACAACTGTAGTTTCTGTATTGAAATATGCAAACATTATTTTCCCAAGTATATGTTAACTATTTTCTGTTACATACACCAGAGCAGAGGACTGATGTGTAACAACTCTGAAAATAATAGTTAAATGACTTACTTTTGGAGTTATTAAGGCTGGTTGACTGTTTAGATGACCTCAGTGTCCAAAGTAACTTTAGTGAGCTGCAAATAAGTGCAGTTTTTAGATTGTAGTTAGGACTGTAGGACTGCTCACTGTAGTGACCTTAGCAGTGTACATTTCTATGACCTGAATTATTGTTATGTGGTTTTGGTTTGTTTTGACAAATAAGATCATATTTGTTTATTAAAATGTTGTTACTAAATATTTTATTTTGCAATGAAATGCACAGGTAACTAAAGGTCTGTCTTGAGAAAGCTTTCATGAGAACACAAACATAATATGCTAAAGATTATATGCTTAATGAAATACAGAAAAATGCCATGAACAATTAGATATCATGTGTATTTTTCTCAGCAACTGTCAATAGAACATGTCTGTTAACCACAATAATCATATTAAAGAAAATACTTAGTTTTCTAGAAATTTTTCACTTTGGTAAAATGACAAAAATTTCTAAGGAACTTCTGTTTTGCTAACATTTCTTTAAAGTATTACTTAAAAATACCTTTTAAATTTTTTATTTATTTCTCATTAGAAAAATGGACACTGGAAGAAAAAAAGCAGAAAGAAATAAGACATTTCTTTTGCAGAAGATGTAAGTGAAAGATGCAAGTGAATTTTTAAACATTAGCAGCATTAGTTCTACAATTAATTAAATAGTAAATATTTTAACTTTGAGACTTCCATGAAAAAGTTCAAATGAAATATTTCTGTACACTAGTATATGAAACATTTATCTTTATAAATAACTCTAGTGCTAAAGAGAAATTGTCTCTGGAGATCAAAATACAATATATATAGTCCAACGTACTTTAAGAAAATATACATTTCTGTTGCAGCATAGCCCAGGAAAAAAATAATAAATAATTGTACATTTTGAGATTTTACTTCCTATTAATACCTGTTTTGTAATAAATAAAATATTAATAAAATAATCAAAGCTATCTCAGGTGAGAGCATAATACACTTTCATGGATATATTTTAATTTAATAGAAGCTGTAAATTGCAGATCACAGATTTGAAGCCAAATTAGTTATTCTGTTTTTCCTAACAACTGAGCATTTAATCTTTCATTGGATGTCTTTCATTGGTTATTAACTACAGGTTATTTTTTTTACTAATAATGATAAATTTCAGATGTATTTCTTACACAGTTAGGTATCAACTAGACAACAGTCATCTTCAAAATGCTTCAAATTCTGCTTCAAATTCTACATCTTCATATATGTTCACTCTTGTTCAGTAATATTCAAGAATTTCAAATGACAGCCCAGCTTTTCAAAAATGTAATTCACAGACTTGGGGAGTCAAGAAATTACATATTACTAGTAAGTGCAGAGAGATAATAGTTTCTAACTTTTACATGAAAAACCATCAGGGATATTAAATGTAGTGATTTGTATTGGGTTTATGTGGTAAAGGTTTGCAGGGAGCTGCAGAGATGGCCTCTGTGTGAAGACATCAGCAGATGACCTGTGTCAGATCAGAGCCAGCTCTGGAGTCACCATACCTGGAAGTCTTCAAAAGACGTTTAGATGTAGAGCTTAGGGATATGGTTTAGTGGGGACTGCTAGCGTTAGGTCAGAGGTTGGACTCGATGATCTTGAGGTCTCTTCCAACCTAGGAATTCTGTGTGATTCTGTGAAAAGGGACCCGTTCCTGGACAAAGCTGAGCCAGGGACCAACCCTGGTTTGGCCTATGACAGCAGATTTAAGAAAGGGAAAAACCAAACGTGAAGCTGGGAGAGAGGAGTGAGAAGCAGCCCTACAGCCCCCCCCAGATGAGTGCAGCAGGAGGGCAGGAGGCAGCAGCAGTTCCCCTGCAGGCTGTGCAGGGAGAGGCCCCTGGTGGAGCAGGCTGTCCCCCTGCAGCCCATGGGTCCCCCATGGAGCAGATCTCCACGCTGTTTCTTTGCCTCCGGAACCTGCAGGCTGTCCTCTCGTGTGTACCTGTGGTGGACTGAGGGTAATGCTTGTAACGCACACAGATGCTGTATTCACTAGGACTTTTAGAAAAGAGAGCAAGAAGCTAACCTGCGCAGCAGTTTCTTAGGTTTCTGTATCTCTCTCTCTCTGCGTATATGTTTCATTACTTATTTACTTATTTAAAGATCCTTTAAATATAGCAGATACTTTAAGAAAGCTTACTTGTCCTTCTCCTTTACTTGTTTTCAACGTTTACTTTTCTAACCAATCCTTAATGTTACAACATTGGATTTATGTAGTTCTCAGTTCTTAGAAGTTCTCAAAGCACATCAGTGATTTCTGTATTTCTCAATCTTCCCATCTGCATTGAGACCTCTTATCTTACTTTAGGTATTAGGCAAAGAAGAACACTGAAACCAGCTGAAGCCGTATTGGTCACATGCTTCTATGCTAGGAAGTAATTCAGAGTGCTTCCATGGTGTGCTTCAGACAGATTTACTCTGGTCCTCTGGACTCAGCATCCCCAAGGGATATTTCAAAGCTCTCTGAAGGACCCGTCATTATCTCTGACACTGCAGTCTCCATTAGGAAGGGGTAAATATTCCTTGCCCTTGTGGAAAGGAACTACTCAGTTAGCTGTTTCTAACCCAAATCTCTTTGTTGTCTTCAACAGACAGCCACCACATTTCTAGCCAAGCTAAACCACTGAAAATGGAAGTATTGGGACTACTTCAAAACCCTGCTGCTGCTTGTAAGCAGAACTGCGATGTAGGTGGGGACACAGCAAGAAGACACGTCCGGGCCACAGTGGAACTGAAAGGCACCTGTCTGAGCCACAGAACGAAGTCAGCGATTCCCAGTTGGAGACTGTTGCTCGACCAGTGACACAGCAGCTGGAGCGCTTCTGGTTGCTGCTGATGGGTTCCCGTGAATCAGCCAGGGATAGGAGCTATGAGAACGACTGAAGCGATCTGAAGTTACCTGAAAGAAAGAAGAGAGGAGAGAAGAAGACAAGAGGGGAGGGAAGGGGAGGGAATAAAAGGAAGGGAAGGGAGGGGATGGGATTGGAGGGGATGGGATTGGAGGGGAGGGGAGGGGAGGTGAGGGGAGGGGAGGGGAGGGGAGGGGATTGGAGGGGAGGGCCGGGCAGGGCAGGGCAGGGCAGGGCAGGGCAGGGCAGGGCAGGGGAAGATAGTGTAGGGGAGGTTAGGGGAGGGTAGGATAGTGTAGTGTAGCATAGTGTAGTGTAGCGTAGTAGAGGGGAGGGGAGCGTAGCGTAGGAGAGTATAGGGTAGTGTAGGGGAGCGGAGTTTAGGGGAGTGTAGGGTAGGATAGGGGAGGGGAGTGTAGGAGAGCGTAGGGGAGGGGAGCATAGGGGAGGGTAGCATAGGGTAATGTACGGTAGTGTAGCAAAGGGGAGCGTAGGGTAGTATAGGAGAGGGGAGTGTAGGGGTGTGTAGGATAGTATAGGGGAGGGGAGTGTAGCAGTGTGTAGGGACAGGGAGCATAAGGGAGGGGAGGGGAGGGGAGGGAGGGGAGGGAGGGGAGGGGAGCGGAGGGAGGGGAGGGGTGGGGAGGGGAGGGGAGGGAAAAGAGGGGATAGGAGGGGTGGGGAATGCTACCATAAATAAAACTGTCAAATACATGACAATTTGGATCTGGAGCCAAATATTTGTGTTGCTGAAGGGATGCAAGACACAGACTCCTGATGGCTCTTGAACAGGAGGCGTTTATTGCCCTTTTTCACTCCTACATGTCCTCTCCCCTTAGCCCCACGTGCTGTCCACGCGCCCAAATCTATCATACAGTTGGTCAGAGACCCTCAGACATGCGCCTGGAGCCAGCCAGCTATTGCCCACTGCCCAAAGGTCCTCTTTAACACTGTAGCCAATTCTTGATCTCAGCCTTGCTCAAGGTTTTGTTTCTACCACTTGTTTCCTCATTACCTCTAATTCAGGGACCTGTGAAACAGCGCGAAGCCACCTGAAAATTCCCTCCCCACACGTTGCCATTCATTCCACAACCTGATTTATCGCTGCCATCCGCGCATTGCACAGTGCCATGAAAGGTTTGGCGTGCACAGAGGTGGCTGAGGATTTTCAGAAATAACTTTCCTTAAGAACTGCATCAAGACTTTTGCTGGAAGGCAAAAGATCGGGTGATTGATTAACGTAGGGATGGCAGCTGAGCAAGGGAAGCGTCTTCCAAACTTCCAAATATTTCCTGTATACAGAACTACAACTCCTCTGCTCTCCGGTTAGGAGTTTCTGTCACCTGCTCAGGAAGCAGAAGCAGTAAAATGGGATTTAGAGGATCCAGCTGAAGCGTCAGTGCCTGTTAGAGGAAACCATCAATTTACGGGCTTTGAAGAGAGTTTGACCAGTTTTCCAAGGAACATGTACTAGTGCTGCATATATATGTATCTAAATATCTCTACAGCTGGCTTGTATCAGACATAGAGTGGCCATCAGGACTAGGGAAGCGGTTGTCCCTCTGTGCTCGGCTCTGGTGAGGCCGCACCTCAAGCACTGTGTTCAGCGAAGACCTCGAGGTGCTGGAGCGTGTGCGGAGAAGGGCTCTGAAGCTTGTTAAGGGTTTAGAGAACAAGTCTGGTGAGGAGCGGCTGAGGGAGCTGGGGTTGTTCAGCCTGGAGAAAAGGAGGCTCAGGGGAGACCTTCCTGTGCTCTACAGTAAGCTTAAAGGAGGCTCCAGAGAGGTGGGGATCGTTCTCTTCTCCCAAGCCCCAAGTGACAAGACAAGAGCAAAAACCCTTAAGTTGTACCAGGGGAGGTTTCGGTTGGTTATTGCGAAAAATTTCTTCACCGAAAGAGTTGCTCTGGTGGGTTTACGTGGCAAGGTTTTGGTAGCAGGGGGCCATAGGGGTGGCTTCTGTGAGAAGAATCTAGAAGCTGCCCCATGTTAGATAAGGGCTCCACTGCTGGCCAGAGCCAAGCCAAGAAACTATGTCGCTTGTTCCTCTATGAGAGCATATTTAAGAAAGGAGAAAAAAAAATAACAACAACAACAAAAAAGCTGCTTCACAGGGAGAAAGAGAGGAGAAGCAGCCCTGCAGCCCCCCAGGTGAGTGCAGCAGGAGGGCAGGAGGTGCTGCAGGCAGGCAGCAGCAGTTCCCCTGCGGGCTGTGCAGGGAGAGGCCCCCGGTGGAGCAGGCTGTCCCCCTGCAGCCCATGGGTCCCACACGGAGCAGATCTCCACGCTGCAGCCCCCCCGTGGGTGGAGGAGCCCCCGGTGGAGCAGGTGGACGTGGCCTGGAGGAGGCTGCGGCCCATGGAGAGCCCCCGCAGGAGCAGGCCCCGGGCCGGAGCTGCAGCCCGTGGAGAGGAGCCCCCGCAGGAGCAGGGGGTCTGGGGGGAGCTGCCGCCCAGCCGTGGGGGACCCGTGCTGGAGCAGTTTGCTCCTGGGGGATGGATGGATGGACCCTGTGGGACGGAGCCGTGTGGGAGCAGTGCTTGAGGAGCTGCTGCCTTTGGGCAGCCCGTGTGGGATCAGCTGGGGAAGGACGGCATCCCGTGGGAGGGACCCCACGGGGAGCAGGGGCAGGGAGGGACCGAGAAGGAGCGGCGGGGACAAAGCATCAGGGACTGACCGCAGCCCTCAGTCCCCTGTTTCCCTGTGCTGCTCAGGAGGAGGAGGTGGAAGAGGGCAGATGGGGAGAAGACGTTTTTGGTTTCTTTCCTTTGTTTCTCACGTGTCTAGCTTGTTGGTAGTAGGCAATAACTCTTACTATCTCCCTATGCTGAGTCTGCTTTGCCCGTCACGATAATTGTTGAGCGATCTCCCCGTCCTTATCTCAGCCCTTGAGCCCTTTGCATCGTATTTTCTCCCCCTTTCCCTTTGAGGAGGGGGAGTGAGAGAGCGGCCGTGGTGGAAACTCGGCTGCCCACCCAATTCAGACCACCGCAGTTGCAAAGGACTGGAAAAGTTTTCCGAAGAAACAAGATGGATAGTTTTCCGAAGAAACAAGAAATGCATCGTTTCCTTATTAAGGCTTCCTGGATAATTGGGGTTCTTTCATATTCCGAGCTCAGAGGAAGAGAATTGTTGATTTCCCCTTCTTTTTTCTTACATGGAAATAAAAGGTGAACTGCTCTGCAAGTATGAGCAACGTATCAGAATCAAGCTCTTTTTGTCTGTAATCCTTTCTCAAGAAAAGATTTATCACACACCTTCCACAGATGTAGGGGAGCAGGGAATAATTTTTGAACTACTCTAATTAAAGTCAGTTTGGGCATAGTGGTACTTCTCTAGCTGTTTCTGAGACATACGCATTAGCAACAGAGAGTGTTGCGCTGTCATTGCGAGGCGCCTGTGGTGATGACTTCAGAAACAGAACTGAATTATGTCACCACAGCACTTTGGGAACAGCTGCCTCTGTGCACGTTTAGCTGGGAGGGACAGAGAAGGGTGCTGGATGTGATGAAACCACACGAGGATTTGTGGATCTCCCCTTGAGGGGCACAGAGAGGGCCCATGCCCTTCTGTAAGTGTTGTGATGCTTGGCTGGGGAAAACAATGTGGTTTTGTTGTGAATGCTTCATTTTAGTATTCTGTAGTTTGTGTCAAGTCCTTACAGAAGCATCAAGTTTGGTACTTTGCTCAATGATGTAGCTGCACAGAGTGAGAACAGACCCAATGTACGGGTGAGGGCCTCTGCACGTTCTCTTCTCCCTACAGACAATCAACAAATAAGGGTAGACAGAGAAGAGTGTGCTGTGGTCCTCCCATAGACCGCAAGTACTAAAGCATAAACAAGAGGCTTAAGAGTCCCCCTGTCACGTTCAAATTCAGGACAGCAATGGACTTCATCACATGGGCTGGCCTGTCGAGTAGTGTCTCAGGCTGTGGTGTATGAAGATGCACTCCATCTGCTTTCAGGGTAGCAATTGCAGTGGGCAAGCTGCCTGACCTTAACATTTTTCATTCCATTTTTCACCTGAGTTTTGCTGGTTTCCCACCATTCACTCTTGGTCTAGAAAAAAAAGAAGAAAAACAAGAAATTAAAAAAAAAAAAAAAAAAGGGGAATTTGGATCCAAATGTCCAAATGAAAGGATTTCCTTTCCATTAATTACATGTTCTTAACTTGACAGGTTTGATTATCGACTTAGAAGGCAAATACCTGGCCAGACTGCAAGACTTATGCTCGCAGCGTGGGACAGCTCTCGTAAGGGTGATTCAGGGTAGCTTCTGGAAAACAAGACATCAGATCTCCAAAACAGCTTGCTTTGTGCTAATGTAGGAAGGGCGAGTAAGAGTAAAGGTAAGAGTCCAGATACCCTAAGAAGCGGAAAGTGTGAAGGAAACTTCCTTCTGGCTGATACGGCTCCATATCTAGTTGTCAAGTATGAGGAGAGCAGTTCTAAGTTTCTTGGGGAGAGGAAAACAAAGAGACTGGGAGACTGTACAAAGAAAAAAATGGGATTAGCTATTTCAGGAAATCACAGTAACTGCAAATAGAGATTGGAAGAGTGCTTTAAGCCAAGACAGAAACTCTTTAAAACTAAAACCTAGGAGTTGGATGAACCAAGAAATGAATACATTTTGATTATGCAGGTGTGTCCAGTGTTATCTTGGGAAATATGGTTTCAACATAAAATGTATCTGGGGCTTGAAGTTTTCCTAACGCCCTTCTCTGTGTATTCCCTACTGTTTGGTAAGCGCTGAGGTCACACTGCAGACAGCAGCACGTCCTCTCCCCACTGCTTAGCTGTCTGTTTTCACAACATGTCTAGCAATGGCTTGGACACAACTGCGCCTATGACCGAGTTCATTCAAGCTGGTGGACAAGGTAAAAGCTCTGGACAAGCGAAGGGGAGGGAGGGATGGACATACAATATGATCACTTTAATCTCATTTCTCTAAGAACCCGTGCTGAGAAAACCAAACAAAACAGAACGGAAGAGAACAAATGAAGCAAGCAGCCAGCTTGCTGGAGACATTGTCTGGGAAACAGTGAAAACACTTGCAGACAAAAACATACCAAAAGACTAACTAACTCTTTGAGCTTAATTCTACTCCAACAGCATAACCTCAAACTCCTGTTTCTGTTCATAACAGGCTGGTACAGTAACATGGCGCATTTGATGACTTTGCAGCATAGATGTCAGGAATGCAGCTTGGGATCACCTCCTTCTACTTAGAGTTCAGTTTGAAGGGATGAGCAAGTAATTTTCCCTGGGTTGACGGAAATCTAAAGTCTGTTTTCTAACACTCTTACAGACACTTCTCTGTCCATCGGCCTGTCCTGCCAGCTCTGGTGTGAGTGTGAAGTTGTGGCAAGAAGGGTTTCCCGTTCCTATTTCACCTGGTGGACACCAGCTTTCCTAGGAAATTGCTGATGTTGCTGAGGAGGCAGCAGTATCAAAGCCCTAGATTCAGAAAGAAGCAAAGCAAGCTAGAGGTCATGTCCTGTATGTCCTGGTAATTTTCTTTCTTTTTATTTTTTCATTCTTCACTTGTAATAAAATCTAAGTCTTTACACCATTTGTTTGAAAACACAGCTTTATGGAAATGCTCACGGGTGTGCTCCTTCACCTTGTTTGGAACCTGCTTCACCTCGCTTCAGCTATAGGACACCTATGCTCAAATTTATGCTTCCCATGATAAAGCGGTGTTCTTTTGGTATTCTTTTCTGTGATGGTTGCAGGTGAGTTGAAAAGAGTTGTCAGTACGATTCTTCGTTTCCTTTGCAGTATCCAAAACTCCGTATTACAGCGGATCTTCTCCTCTGATCTGAAAAGCTTCACAGGCCAAAAGAGAATTGGGATGAAGACGGAAACAGAGAATGCTGACCAGTATTTCCAATTACCACCCGTAAGTTTTGTGAAAGAATCCGGTGCATTTCTGTAGTGGTAGAAAGTTAATAAAATCATGATCGTGCACTTGAAGGCAAGCAATGCTCTAAAAATGAAGAATGCAAGGCCCTGGTTAAGGACAATCTTCAGGCTGCTTCTCGATCAACAGCTCATTTGGTTCTTCCACAACCTCATCTCCGCTTGCTTAGAAGTTGTGAAGGTCGGAAGCACACTCCGTGTTTTTCATCCCCTCTGTGTATCTTTTCCCTAACAGCAACTTCTGTCTTGTCTCTTCACATCAAGCTAGAGCAGTTTCTTTGCCTCCGGAACCTGCAGGCTGTCCTCTCGTGTGTACCTGTGGTGGACTGAGGGTAATGCTTGTAACGCACACAGATGCTGTATTCACTAGGACTTTTAGAAAAGAGAGCAAGAAGCTAACCTGCGCAGCAGTTTCTTAGGTTTCTGTATCTCTCTCTCTCTCTCTCTCTCTCTGCGTATATATTTCATTACTTATTTACTTATTTAAAGATCCTTTAAATATAGCAGATACTTTAAGAAAGCTTACTTGTCCTTCTCCTTTACTTGTTTTCAACGTTTACTTTTCTAACCAATCCTTAATGTTACAACATTGGATTTATGTAGTTCTCAGTTCTTAGAAGTTCTCAAAGCACATCAGTGATTTCTGTATTTCTCAATCTTCCCATCTGCATTGAGACCTCTTATCTTACTTTAGGTATTAGGCAAAGAAGAACACTGAAACCAGCTGAAGCCGTATTGGTCACATGCTTCTATGCTAGGAAGTAATTCAGAGTGCTTCCATGGTGTGCTTCAGACAGATTTACTCTGGTCCTCTGGACTCAGCATCCCCAAGGGATATTTCAAAGCTCTCTGAAGGACCTGTCATTATCTCTGACACTGCAGTCTCCATTAGGAAGGGGTAAATATTCCTTGCCCTTGTGGAAAGGAACTACTCAGTTAGCTGTTTCTAACCCAAATCTCTTTGTTGTCTTCAACAGACAGCCACCACATTTCTAGCCAAGCTAAACCACTGAAAATGGAAGTATTGGGACTACTTCAAAACCCTGCTGCTGCTTGTAAGCAGAACTGCGATGTAGGTGGGGACACAGCAAGAAGACACGTCCGGGCCACAGTGGAACTGAAAGGCACCTGTCTGAGCCACAGAACGAAGTCAGCGATTCCCAGTTGGAGACTGTTGCTCGACCAGTGACACAGCAGCTGGAGCGCTTCTGGTTGCTGCTGATGGGTTCCCGTGAATCAGCCAGGGATAGGAGCTATGAGAACGACTGAAGCGATCTGAAGTTACCTGAAAGAAAGAAGAGAGGAGAGAAGAAGACAAGAGGGGAGGGAAGGGGAGGGAATAAAAGGAAGGGAAGGGAGGGGATGGGATTGGAGGGGATGGGATTCGAGGGGAGGGGATGGGATGGGATTGGAGGGGAGGGGAGGGGAGGGGAGGGGATTGAAGGGGAGGGGATTGGAGGGGAGGGCAGGGCAGGGCAGGGCAGGGCAGGGGAAGATAGTGTAGGGGAGGTTAGGGGAGGGTAGGATAGTGTAGTGTAGCATAGTGTAGTGTAGCATAGTGTAGTGTAGCGTAGTAGAGGGGAGGGGAGCGTAGCGTAGCGTAGGAGAGTATAGGGTAGTGTAGGGGAGCAGAGTTTAGGGGAGTGTAGGGTAGGATAGGGGAGGGGAGTGTAGGAGAGCGTAGGGGAGGGGAGCATAGGGGAGGGTAGCATAGGGTAATGTACGGTAGTGTAGCAAAGGGGAGCGTAGGGTAGTATAGGGGAGGGGAGTGTAGGGGTGTGTAGGATAGTATAGGGGAGGGGAGTGTAGCAGTGTGGGGACAGGGAGCATAGGGGAAGGGAGGGGAAGGGAGGGCAGGGGAGGGCAGGGGAGGGGAGGGGAGGGGAGGGGAGGGGAGGGGAGGGGAGGGGAGAGGAGGGGAGGGGAGGGGAGGGGAGGGGAGGGGAGGGGAGGGGAGGGGAGGGGAGGGAAAAGAGGGGATGGGAGGGTTGGGGAATGCTACCATAAATAAAACTGTCAAATACATGACATTTTGGATCTGGAGCCAAATATTTGTGTTGCTGAAGGGATGCAAGACACAGACTCCTGATGGCTCTTGAACAGGAGGCGTTTATTGCCCTTTTTCACTCCTACATGTCCTCTCCCCTTAGCCCCACGTGCTGTCCACGTGCCCGAATCTATCATAGAGTTGGTCAGAGACCCTCAGACATGCACCTGGAGCCAGCCAGCAATTGCCCACTGCCCAAAGGTCCTCTTTAACACTGTAGCCAATTCTTGATCTCAGCCTTGCTCAAGGTTTTGTTTCTACCGCTTGTTTCCTCATTACCTCTAATTCAGGGACCTGTGAAACAGCGCGAAGCCACCTGAAAATTCCCTCCCCACACGTTGCCATTCATTCCACAACCTGATTTATCGCTGCCATCCGCGCATTGCACAGTGCCATGAAAGGTTTGGCGTGCACAGAGGTGGCTGAGGATTTTCAGAAATAACTTTCCTTAAGAACTGCATCAAGACTTTTGCTGGAAGGCAAAAGATCGGGTGATTGATTAACGTAGGGATGGCAGCTGAGCAAGGGAAGCGTCTTCCAAACTTCCAAATATTTCCTGTATACAGAACTACAACTCCTCTGCTCTCCGGTTAGGAGTTTCTGTCACCTGCTCAGGAAGCAGAAGCAGTAAAATGGGATTTAGAGGATCCAGCTGAAGCGTCAGTGCCTGTTAGAGGAAACCATCAATTTACGGGCTTTGAAGAGAGTTTGACCAGTTTTCCAAGGAACATGTACTAGTGCTGCATATATATGTATCTAAATATCTCTACAGCTGGCTTGTATCAGACATAGAGTGGCCATCAGGACTAGGGAAGCGGTTGTCCCTCTGTGCTCGGCTCTGGTGAGGCCGCACCTCAAGCACTGTGTTCAGCGAAGACCTCGAGGTGCTGGAGTGTGTGCGGAGAAGGGCTCTGAAGCTTGTTAAGGGTTTAGAGAACAAGTCTGGTGAGGAGCGGCTGAGGGAGCTGGGGTTGTTCAGCCTGGAGAAAAGGAGGCTCAGGGGAGACCTTCCTGTGCTCTACAGTAAGCTTAAAGGAGGCTCCAGGGAGGTGGGGATCGTTCTCTTCTCCCAAGCCCCAAGTGACAAGACAAGAGCAAAAACCCTTAAGTTGTACCAGGGGAGGTTTCGGTTGGTTATTGCGAAAAATTTCTTCACCGAAAGAGTTGCTCTGGTGGGTTTACGTGGCAAGGTTTTGGTAGCAGGGGGCCATAGGGGTGGCTTCTGTGAGAAGAATCTAGAAGCTGCCCCATGTTAGATAAGGGCTCCACTGCTGGCCAGAGCCAAGCCAAGAAACTATGTCGCTTGTTCCTCTATGAGAGCATATTTAAGAAAGGAGAAAAAAAAATAACAACAACAACAAAAAAGCTGCTTCACAGGGAGAAAGAGAGGAGAAGCAGCCCTGCAGCCCCCCAGGTGAGTGCAGCAGGAGGGCAGGAGGTGCTGCAGGCAGGTAGCAGCAGTTCCCCTGCGGGCTGTGCAGGGAGAGGCCCCCGGTGGAGCAGGCTGTCCCCCTGCAGCCCATGGGTCCCACACGGAGCAGATCTCCACGCTGCAGCCCCCCCGTGGGTGGAGGAGCCCCCGGTGGAGCAGGTGGACGTGGCCTGGAGGAGGCTGCGGCCCATGGAGAGCCCCCGCAGGAGCAGGCCCCGGGCCGGAGCTGCAGCCCGTGGAGAGGAGCCCCCGCAGGAGCAGGGGGTCTGGGGGGAGCTGCCGCCCAGCCGTGGGGGACCCGTGCTGGAGCAGTTTGCTCCTGGGGGATGGATGGATGGACCCTGTGGGACGGAGCCGTGTGGGAGCAGTGCTTGAGGAGCTGCTGCCTGTGGGCAGCCCGTGTGGGATCAGCTGGGGAAGGACGGCATCCTGTGGGAGGGACCCCACGGGGAGCAGGGGCAGGGAGATAGAGAGCTGAGAAGGAGCGGCGGGGACAAAGTTTCATGGATTGACCACAGACTCCGTTCCCATGCACTACTTAAGAGGATGAGGTATTAGCGGGTGGAGGATGGGGAGGCATTTGTATTTTTGCCTGTAGTTTCTCACTGTGTTACTGAGTGAAGAACAGGCAACAAATTATATTAATCTCCCTACTTGGAGACTGTTTTGTATGTGATTGTAAATGGTGAGCGATTTTCCTGCACTTGCTACAACACTTATGCCTTTTTCTCTCATATTTTCTCCTGTTTTTCCTTGGAAAAGTTGGAGTGAGAGAGCATGGCAGAGTTTAGCTACCCATCAGGGTGAAACTGCCCCATAATTCTGCCATCTTCATGGAAGAGTCTATATTTTCAAAAGCCCACTTCATACACCATGTCAGTGTGAAGGAGGTTCAGTATTTCTGTTATTAATCTCTTTGGTGATAAATCGAGAGTTATGTTCCCCGCTTTTTTGTGTCCTAGATTACCTTTGACATTGTCTTAAAGTAGCTAGCATGTTTCAATCCTTCTTTTAGCTACCATATTTATTTAGGAACAAATTTTAATCATAATGTATGGGGAAGGTGTATCCCCTTTTTGTTTCACAGCAGCTCTCTGGACCAACCCACCACTTATTGCACATTAGGAAAGCACTGTTCGGTTTGAGGCAGGAGTTCTGTGATATCTCTATCTTTAAGTGTACTACTTTGGAATATATTTCTAATAAAGATATATTTCTATATATCTGCATATTGAAATTTTGTTTGGCACATTTTGTTTATTGCTCAGCCTTTGTTAATCATTTCTTCTTCTTCTTGATGGCAAGGCAACTAAAGCAGGGCCTTTCTTCATGGTCAGACTGCACTAGCAAAGTGTAAATCAGGCTGTTTTGATAAAGCTTGCTGGAGAATTTGCTGGAATTTGTCATAGAGCTCTAGAAAAAAAACACAGGACTAGTCCTTTATTGAGACCTTTGCATTCTTCTATCACTTGTACTTCCCTTGGCTGCATATTGGGACCCTGTGGGAGAGTTAAGGGATAGCATGAGGTATATGACTAGCTAAAGAGTTTTAAAAGGTAAGGTTTTTCATACCTTGCCTTAATTATTAATTACGTCTTGTATATAAGATTTTATTTCCATATGGTACAAAATGGAATCAAGATATTTTATCCTGTCTTCACTGCAAGCTGCCTCCTTCTTTAGCTGCTACTTTTGCCTTCTGCTACAACTGCCTTTGCAAACCTACAGTCATTCACTTGGCCACTGCAAAAGTGACAGAAACAGACACAATTAACCATGGTTACTGCCTTCCTCAGAAATGTTTGGGCTGGGTTAACCTAGTTATGTTTTCTTTTCTTTCTTTTATGAGTAGATTGTTTTAATATTTTTTAAAGAACCTTTAGATTTTTTTTTCAAAAAAAAAAAAAATAGTATATATATAAAATATATATACATGTATATATTCATCACTAACTGGAAGAGAGGAAACATAACCCCCATTTTTATAAAGGAAAAAAAGAAAGACATGGGGAATTATAGGTCAATCAGTCTCAATTCCATGCCTGGCAAGATGATGGGGCAGATTCTCCTGGAAGTTACACTAAGGCACATGGAAAAAAAGGAAGTGATTGGTGACAGCCAACATAGGCTTCACTAAGGGCAGAAATCTGATGGTCTTCCACGACAGGATTACAGCATTGGTGGATAGGGGAAGAGTAATTGACATCATTTACCTGGCCTTGTGCAAAGATTTGACACTGGCCTCCATTATATTCTTGTCTCTAATTTGGGGAGAGGTGGATTTGATGGATGGACCATTTGGTGGGTAAGGAACTGGCTGGATGGACACATTCAAGAGTTTCAGTCAATGGCTCAATATCCAGGTAGAGATCAGTAATGAGTGGTGTTCCTTAGGGGTCAGTATTGGGACCTGAGCTGTTTAGCATCTTTGTCAGTGGCATGGACACTAAAATTGAGTGCAACCTCATTGAGTCTGCTGATGACACCAAGCTGAGTGGTGCAGCTGACACACCAGAGGGAAGGGATGTCATCCAGAGGGACCTAGACAGGCTTGAGGGGTGGGCCCATGCCAATGTCATGAAGTTCATCAAGGCCAAGGTCCTGCACCTCAGCTGGGGAAATCCCAAACACAAATACAATCTAGGCATAGAATGGATTGAGAGCAGCCCTGAGGAGAAGGACCTGGGGGCTTGTTAATGAGAAGCTTGACATGAACTGGCAATGTGCTCTTGCAGCCCAGAAAGCCAACCATATCATGGGCTGCATGAAAAGAATCATGACCAGCAGGTCAAGGGAGGTGATTCTCCCCCTCTACTCTGCTCTTGTGAGACCTCATCTGGACTACTGTGTACAGCTTTGTGGCCTCCAGCATAAGAAGGACATGGAAGTATTAGAATGAGTCCATAGGAGGACCACAAAGATGATCAAGGGGTTGGAGCACCTCTGCCATGAAGACAGGCTGAGGGATTTGATGTTGTTCAGCCTGGAGAAGAAAAGGTTCCAGGGAGACCTTATAACAACCTTCCTAAATACCTAAAGAGGGTGTTCAGGAAGGCTAGGGAGGGACTCTATCACTGAGTGTAGTGATAGGACAAGAAGTAATGTCTTTTAAACTCAAACCATTCTATGACTTTAAGTGTTGAGCTCTGTGGCAGAATATTTGCTTTATATATTGAAAAATGATTCTTTTTAATGGCACCTAAACTCAAACACAAACTGGGCAGTCTGGACAGTATTTGTGACAAGATAATATATGAATTTGTATAAATGGAAAGCAAATCACATACAGTGTATATAAATACTTATTTTCAGAGATAATACCTAACAGTAAGTGAAAAAAAAAGCACAATAAATGTTTATTTTTTTTCAAAGCTGATAATAAAAGTATTGATTTTATCCATGAAAAAGCTCTCAAAATTTCATCTTCTTTTCTTCCATGAAGCAAAATGATTATAGCTGTGTCAGAGATGCAAGCTATTGTGAAACTGAACCAGTTATATGTAGTTTCTCCTGTGATTTATAACCTCTATCATTTGAGATTCACACAGAATTCCTGAGTGAATCTTCTCATCTTAAACATCCACAAGCAGCTACTGAGACTTAGGAGTGAGACAAAAAATAATCATCCTTCTCGATCATGTCTATTTTCTTTTGTTGCTTTGATTTTTCCCTTGAAGGATAGGCAGGTTTCCTGATCTTTCTCTTCCTTCTTACGTCCTTGAAGGCAACTTGTGATAGCTAGATGTTCTTTCTTTTATCTCTGTTGGCCTCTGGAAATCATGTGGAAGTGAGATTTTCTTTTGTGGGTGAGTGAATATATTTACCACGGTCTCAAGCAGAATGTTGTTTGATAATGTGCACCTAGTAAGATGAAGGAAACACGGGAATAAACAATAAAAATAATTGTACTGGATTTAGTCTCTTTCTCATAGTTCTAGGCTATGTATCTCTATGTCTGATTCACTACATCATGAAGTAGGTAACTGCTTTTCCCAAAATTGATGTACTGTCAGGAGTAGCACTGGCTCTTTCTCTGAAAAAGGCTTTAAAAGGTATGCATTACGAGAATGAGAAAAGGAGACTTACTTTCCTCCCATGAAAATACTGAATTTGTCTAATATTTTTTTACCTACTTTGCTTTCTTGGTTTGTATGTTCGTCCTTTTGTCCTTTCTTCCTTTCTTTCCCCTCATTGCTTACACCACGATGTGCAGATACTTCCTTCCTTCCCTTATTCATTCGCAATGGACAATTTAATGTTTAGTGTAGGTTTGGGGAAAAATCCTGTCTGGAAGCATCAATCCTCATAATTTATGACAACTGTCAAAACTTCAGGAAATGTAAAAAACATAAAAACCTATTTTTCCTGATAAAAGCTCCCCTTTGCAGTAATGTCTGACCCGTGTGAGTGGTAACAGTGTGTTTGAGCTTTGCTTCTCTGCCTCAGGGGTGCTGCAAATCAGAGTCTTCTGAGACATGATGACTTTTTCCGAAGGACTAGACCATCAGGTTGCATCATTTATGGATTTAAATTTTAAATATTTTAAATTTATTTTCAGGTTATTGTGAAATGTCAAACCTTATAAAATGCCAACCAGAAAATACTTAGGTGAAGTCAATTGATATGCTAAGAAAATGATTTTTTTTTTAACATATTTTTTCCCCCCTCAATAACAGCTGGAAGGACTTAATTTTGCAAATGACTAGTGACCATTGCAAGATGTTTGACAAGGCATATGCTGAGAGATCTGTGATCAAAGACAGATGTGTTTATCTCATAGCATAACTCCATTCTGCAGTAATCTGACTGCTGATAGGATGTTGCAAAGATGGTGCTTTACTCCATTTGAAATTCACTTGTCAGAGCCAGAGTTCACTGTAATGGAGTGACTGGATTACTACAGCCATAGACAGTTAGGAAATAGAAAAGAAGATTGTTTCTATTACTTCTTCATAGTCAATAAATATTTACTGGTGAAAAAGAGTATTTTCTAAAAGGTGTGTTTTGTGCCTTGCTGCACTTCTAGTGAGGTGTGTTGGAGTATGTACTATGCTACAAGCCACCCATCAGAGGGCCTGAACAACTTTTGTTGTTAAAACTGAAATCCTATTTTTCCTGGGTTCATACATTTCATGACTGCAGTTGACAGCCCCCAGGATTTCTGGGAAGTTAGGAGTGGAAACCCTCACAGCTTTGGTATAGTTCTGCTTACTGTTTCCCTAAGCAATCCATACTAAGCAGTTTGTACTATTTTTAGTGAAATGCATTCTTCTGCCAGGGCCTTCATATCTGATCTTAAAAGCTTCCTTTTAATACTGACATTGAAAAGATGTTCTTGTACTGGAAGTCTGGATATGACTGGCAGCAATTTCTTTGCGCCTACTTATGTTCCAATGCATGGCTGAATTCCACGGTGGTTTTTTTGAAAGTGTTTCTGAAGAGTAATTTTGGCCTTGATTCCAGAAAAAAAAAAAGAAGTGAAAAATACATATGGTGAATTAGATATCTGATCTCTTATTATTTGGATGTAAATATAAAGGAAAACAAAATGAAAACAAAATAAAAACCCAACAAAACCCGACGTATTTTCTCTCACTGAAGAATAAGTCAAGACTTCACTGAGAATCATGTGTAAACTATAAATTTCCCCACCTATTTTTGTCTGTGAGACATCAAGCAAAGAAGAGTCATCCAAAAAGGGCATGTCTTTGCTTCATTTCTTCCAAAGACCTTATGGTTAGAAAAGTCATCTGGAATATAGGAGACAAAACATCAAATCCTATAGTTGCTTAAGGGCACTTGAAGCCTTTTTTTAGTGTCCTTGTACCGGGTCTGGCTGGAATGTTAACTTTCTCAGCAGCAGCCCATACAGTGCCATACTCCGTACTTGTAGCTGGAACAGCAGTGTTATCACACCAGTGTTGTGTCTACTGCTGAGCAGCAGTGGCACAGCACTGGGCCTTTCTCTAACCCTCCTAGGGGGTGGGCAAAAAGTGAGGAGAGAAACATCACTAGGGCAGCTGACCTAAACCAATCAAAGGGATATTCCATACCATGTGGTGTCACACTCAGCAATAAAAGGTGGAAACAGGAAGAAGAGGGGAGGGGTGGGCTCTCGTTGAGAAAAGGTCAGTCCTCCTCTCGAACACCGGCTGCGTGCGTTGAGGCCTTGCTTCAAGGACGTGGTCAATCATCGCTCATTTGTGGGAAGTAGAGAGTAATTTATTTCCTCTGCACTTCCATATAGCCTTCATTTATTTTGTTTGTTTGTTTTCCTCCCTTCTTTTTTCCTTTTCCCCTCCCTTTTCCCCTTTCCCTTTTTATTTCCCCTTAGTTAAATTGTTTAGTTCATGGTAGTCTTTATTTAATTATTATAATTATTTCCCTTTAATTAACTTATCCTTATCTCAACCTGTGAGTTGTTCTTTGCTTTACTTCTTCCCCTCCTCATCTAAAGGAGGGGGAGTGAGAGAGCGGTTGTGGGGTTTAGCTGCCCAGCACGGTAAAACCACCACAGTCCTAAATTACAAGTAACAGGATATAACATGGTTGGAATTCTCTCAACCTCTGTTGCTTAAGACAATGCACAATATATGAAAAAAATGCACATTTGTTTTAGAGTGAAAATAGGGTGCTTTGGTAGAAAGACTACTGGAGAGACATTCAATAATGGAGGAAGAGCTTGGTTTCTGTTTTCTGTTCCAGTTCACTTAAAATATTTTTATAGAAAAAGTAGCAATGGCAACCGGATCTATGGAGGAATGCATATTGATATCCTGAATAGACTGTTACCATATGAATGGTCTTGAATTTTGGAGAAATTGCCCATTGGGAAAGAGAAAGATTTAATAGTAATTCAGATCTGTAGAAATTGCTTTACCCACTAGCTAATTACACCAAAGAACAACCAGTCAAATTGGTTTGTACAACTCCAGTTATACAAACTTACTTTCCTAAACTGGCATCTTTAATATTAAAAGTACTCTATGCATACATAAAATATTTTAGTAATTATCATAGCCGATAGACACAAAGAATCATAGTTCTTTAAATCATTGTGGTTGAGCGCAAAATTATTGATCCCAAACTGGGAAATGGGAATGAAGCATACATGTAGCTCCCTCTTCTCCTTCTACTCCCCATTCCATTATTGTTGAGAGTATCTGTAGCTGAACAAACAGCACCACTGAGACCCTAGTGGCTGAATGTGCAGAGCAACAAGTCAGTGGGAAAAGATATGATGAGTTTCAGACACTGAAGCTCTTATAAGTGTCAAACTCCTGACAAGTGATTTCAATGCCTGATTCTGCTGTATGTGAAGTGATGCTGTAATTTGCAATTGAATGACAAAATCCTCAAGTCATCCTTATCTCCTGAGTAAATTGAAAAAGACTCTGTAGTGTAAAAGCTCATTATGACTCTTCTGTGTCATTTTGCACCTTTTGAAAGTTTTTTTTTTATGTATTTATTTTATCATTGCATCTCACTCTAGCATATTTTCATTAGCAATGAGATGCAAATTATGAGATACATACCAAGATTATGTGTTTGTATTTACAGATGAAATTTATGATTAAAAAGAGTATTCATACTTCATCTGTGCTAATTCCAAGTATCTTCTTTGCCATTGATCTTTAAAATGTATAATAATTTATTTCGATCTCCAATGAGAATATAACATGTAACCATTCTTTGTAAGTGTTATTTATTGCTGTCTGTACCAGAGGAAGGGCTCATTTTATAGTCATTTTACAAGTGGAGAGTAATCTAACAAAGTAATTGGAGTAAATTAAGACAAAATCTAAGATCCGAAACTTTGAAAAGGGAGATGAACTATTTTCTACCATTTTCTAAGCTTCTCTCTGTCTCCTGGAGCTGGAGAATACTAATTTTTGGAGTGCTCTCTGTGCTCTATCAGAACTTTTAAGCAGAGATAGAAGCCTTTGAAGAAGGGGGTTTATCTCTTTTGGGAGTTTAAATAATTGGTGCTGGTCACTGAATCCTTTGTAGAAAGTGGATTAGGAACTAGCTGGCAGCTTAGTTACAGAATTATCTGCACATTCAGTGGCTATATCCACTGATCTGTTGTGAATACTTTCTTCCATTTTGGCTATGAGTGGTAACATTCAGGATTGCTTTCTTTTTTTTCTTAAAACATACCGAAGAAAGTAAGGCATATCAGCATATTCTCTGCATTATTTATAATATCTTTTAGCAAGTTGCCATAGGGATATAGCACACACAGAAATAAGGCTCACATAGAAAGAGGAGGAGAAAAAAAAAAAAAAGTATTGGGGTTAGGTTCAGAGGACTTTCTTTTGTAACAGAGCAATAATGGAGATGCTATGCAGCCTGATCCATCTCAATCCTCAGCCTGTGGTTGGATGTATCAAAGGATGAATTTAAAGGAGAGTGTTTGGCAGTGGAGCACATGACCCTCTGTGCATCCCTCTGCGTCATGAGCTGCAGAACACATGGAACAGTTCCCAGGCTGAGCTCTGTAGATTGTTAACGGGAGAAGAAGAACATAAATTGGCTCTAAAATGCTTTGACCTCTTATTATTTTCTCTTTTTAGAACTGGCCATAGTCCTATACCTGCACAAAATGTTTATGCTTGCCTCATCACTCAGAACTCTGAATCCCAAATGTGCTGCAGATAAGTCCTCTTGCCCTTTTACTGTAATTCCCTGAGGAGTCGACCCGTAATAGAGTTTTAGTTTCATTCATAATAATAAATCATGTGCAGAAATGAGTGTCCCCAGTTTTTGGTGCTTCTAACAATCAACTGTCATTACTCCTTTTCTTGTCTCCTTGGTTGCTTTTTTTTTTTTTTTTTTTTTTCCTCTTTTCATCACATTGTGTTGCTTTGTGTTTGTGACCATAAAGATTAAGGCTGTCAGACTGTGGCTTCTCTGCATTCCTTAGGGACTTTGTTCTACAGATCATTCCCTGCTCTGTAAATCTATATGTGAAAGTTGTTTTGGTTCCTGTTCAGATTGGGGGTTTCTCCTCTGCAGAAAAAGAATTCTTTCTAGGTGACTGCATTATGTTTATGCTTGTGTTTGTTCATCTATTTATATTGGAACAACTGGGAATGAACCTAAAGTTAAAAATATGTTTCAACGTAGTTATCGTTTTGGGTCTAATACGTCTTTAATGTTTTACTTGTTTGTTTTAAATTCATGATTTCTGTGAACTGGGCTGTGAACATACAACATCTCTAAAACCATTGTTCAGCACAGAGGGGAAATTTTGTAAGGGAACAGAAACCACATTTTGACCACAGTGAAGTTCATAACCTCTGTATTCCAGATTCTGTTAGGCATGAGAGCAAGGTTTTTCTGTCCAGTGAGCGGGACCTCAGTTCCCCAGGCCTAGGAATTTCTGTGTGGAAATGCCCAAAGGCATGTCCAGTTCTGTGTCTCTACACTAATTATATCTGGCTTTACCTTTTTTTTAGTGTCAGAAAATGTTTGGCATCTGGAGAATTTTAGAAAAAACTAATGGAGTACTGTACTTTCCAAATTGCTGTTTGAATTTCTATTAATTTTATTTTCACACATTGCAATCAGTTTTATTTCAAGGGGGAAGGGGAGAAGGTGGTATCTGTACCTTAAAGCTGTAAATCACACAAATCAAATTAATTTCTCAATTCTACATTGATTTTTTGAGGGTTAGCATAATAAAATTTACTTCATGGGAGTGATGGCTCTGTGCACAGTTGCCAGAGCATATACTCTTTGGTAGGTGTAGGTGGTTGAAAAGTATGAAGTAAACATCAGTATATTGTTAACCATGGATGCATAATCCTTTAGAATGAATTGTTTCTGAAACACGAACAATGGGGACTTTGGAAAACAAATGATTCAGACAATTGCATACTTAAGCTTAGAGAAAACACTGCACAAATCTTTGTCTCATCACTATAGTGCAGAAATGTAATGATAGAAATTAATCTTGTGACAAATTGGTGAAAAAGTTTCCAAGGAACTGATGAAACAGTGGCCACTGCAGAAATGTCTTCTTCCCAAGATAAATGGGTCTGGAGACAAAGTTTGTCCCCTGTGCCATGAGCCAGTGATAAGGTTAGAAGGATAATCTGGCATCAGATCAACTCTTTGAGGGCAAGACCATATTTCCCATGACTATGCTCTCTTATGTTTTCCGTCCCATTCCCAGGTGATGTGGGGAAATGGTCATTCTGACCTGGGGTCACCTCCTGTTGACAAAGTTAACAAAGCATCTACAGTGTATGTCTTGTTATTACTTTGTTTTTGAGCAGCCCTTGGTTCTTAGATACACCATAATTTGGGTTGAATTTAAAGAAGGGAAGAAGATGGCTTAAATTAACCAAACTCAGGAGTTTGGCCTAACTGCAAAAGTGCACTCCTAGTCTGGATGCTCTAAATTATTGTCTGCTAGAGCACACTTTTTGAAAGCGATTCCCTAGGAGACTGTATCCCTGTGTAAAGTACCCACACTATATGCCTTAGATTGAATGATCTGAATACCTCTGCAAATGTACTATAAGGAGAGAACTGAGATATTAGCAGAGATAGACACACTGCATGGGTGAAAAAGACATTTATTTCTATTTCTTGAGTTCTTTATCTATCTTTACATACTTCACTGAGATTGTGAACTGCCTTACGCATAGTAATTACTTCAGCACTGTAAATAACAGAATTCTTGTCCCCCAAACCTATCAAAATTGTTATTACTATTCCTAAAAAAAATAGGTTCTCAAAAAATCAAAGGTCAGCAGAGTAATAATATAGGTTAAAGGTTGTAATCATTTCATGCATTTTCATGAACTTTGTTTCAGTCAGGGACAATGATCTGAAAGCTGCAAAACTGAGGAAGTAGCAGTGTCTTGTATCTCTAGATTTGTGAATGTTTGTATGCAAACATTGATTCAAACAGAGAATTTCAATCCAGCTTCAGTTGGGTCGTAGACTCCTCTTGTCACTCAGTAATAACTTTCTTATCACAGAGGGCCAGAAGAGCCCTCATTATATTCTCAGATTTCACTAACATTTGGTAGGCTGGATCACAAGGCTCTAGCACTTGTGCCAGATTGTTCTTCTGTCAGTTTGGATATTCTGGACTCTTTCTAATCAGAGCAGACCAGAGCAGCCCAAATCTACTGGGGAGTTTCCACATGGTCCCACTCTAGTTAGAGACAGAGATTTAGGACCACTCATAGCCTCAATCCACTTTGTTTTCTCCAATATTGCATTTTAATCTCTCTTGCTAAAATTCTGCCCCTGGCACTACTGATAATAGACAGTGATATTCCTCTCAATCCTCTTTGCAACAGGAGCAGGAGTGACAAGTTACAGATCCCTTCACTTGTGTTGTCAAAGTCTAGGTCATCCAGAACTGGCAGGTGTGGCTATGGGGAAGGTTGGGGCAGGAGCACCAAGGGATCTTGTTTTCTGTAAGATGCTTGATACAGGGCAGTGACATATGTATAATAAATTCATAATATATAAAGTGAAATAAGTTTGTTTTGCATGTAGTCATTTATTCAGAAACCTATTTATATTTAAAATAACTCAGTATGTCATGTGACCAGTTATATTGTAAGGTACTTTTCCAAGAGGCAGTTGGCTTTCTATCAGTGCTTTGGTGTCCTGTGCTATGCACATCTGAGCAGCATGGCAATGGACCTGAGCAAGGCAGACAACCTCACCGGCTGCTCACCTCCAGAACATCTCTGCACAGCACAAGTTCCACAGTTTAGTGTATGGCAGCATTCCAGGCTGTTTCTTTTATAGAAGATAGTATTACAGAAGACACAGAGGGAAAAATATTGATGATTTCAAAAGGGGCAAGATTTGCTCAGGTAGCATTGTGACCACCTGGGGTTTAGTATCTCAATACAACTTCTTGACCATCAGTTTCCATGCATCAGTTTCCATGCTTGCATGTTCGTTGGATGTTCACTTGATTGAGTTCAAGGACAGACTGTAATATCATGGTTTTCCTGAACTACTTGAATATTTAACGTGATATATACAGCTTGTCCAAAATAGATTAACTATTATAATTACGCAGCCTGAAAAAAAGGAAGATGAGATTCAGCTCATCTACTGCTGGATTCATGTTTTTACCTACCAGTAGAATTATGCATCACATCATATTTTCCTTTTAGGTGAAGTACTTTAGTAGCAGTTTGATTCTCAAGGGAATGCCTTTGTATTTACACTTATGGCTCTTGTTGAATCCAAGGAATGCAGATTTAGCCTTAGATACAGGATATCTCAGCTGTGTTTTTGTTAGAGACTGAATTTGTGAAAGCAGCCTTCTGTCTCCCTGTTTCTCCTTCCCTCCCATTTTTATGTGGCTTCTAAGTTACTCATGATATAGCCCTATTTTTACCCTTTGCAATGGCCATTTCTGACCGACAGGGGCAGTTTTCTGTGGATTGAAGCTGGTGTGATACTGGTGCTGATGGCAAGAGCAGCCACAGTTTGGTTGAAAGGCTTGCAGTGGGTGGCAGGAATGACACCACCCAGCATATGTCTCATGCTGTGAAACTAGTCAGGTGTTGAACTTGTACAGTGCATGCTTTAATGGAGCTCCAGTCCTAGCCGCTTTTGCCTCCTAGGCACTAAGGTAATGTAAATAACAATCACAGCATCTTTTCCTTGGAGAGCTGAAAAACGTGTTGTTGTAACACTGTTTGCATAAGCTGACAAAACCGCCTGTGTCTTTATTCTTGTGGCTGTGGTGTGTTGGATGAGATTTTTCTCTTGGGATTTGAAAAGGCACTTGGAAACAGCTTTCAGAAAGTTAGCTACATAGGATTATTTTAATCATAATGCAGTTTTCAAAGCACATTGATTGCATTTATTATTTTGAATTATGTCTAATTATTTCTGTTTTCCTCTTGTGCATACTTATTTTTATAATGTGTTTTGCTCTATATTTAAAGCATCTAGGATACTCTTGCAGACAGGTGCTACATAAATAAAGAGTATTATTATTTTAATAATGTGCATTAGGATACCAATTAGAAAAGTCCCCGTGTTCTTATTTTCTTTTTAATCATTGATATTGTCAGGATTTAACCTTTGGTGAGCAAGGTGAAATGGGGAAAAAAAAAATCCAGGTGGGAGAGAGAAAGTGTTCCTCTCTCCTGTATGCCCAATGAAGGAATATTTCCCACAAGACAATAGTTGCTGTATTTATGTTTTAGGATTATGTCCAATCTTTCTCTCCCTATATCTTGCTATACTGTGGAAATGGTAGTGAGTTACAATTAAATGCATGGCTGATAGAGGAGGCTACAGGACACTTGTGGGACCTCACCTGGCTGAATTTAGGGATGACAATGCATCCATTTGGGAAAAATGCAGCCAGCTGTGCCCAAAACTTTTGTCATGTGTGTACAAGCAGTAGATATTACACTGTGCTTTGCATTAAACATCAGAGACAAACGTTTCTGAAGGGTCAGAAACCTTCTGTTAGCTGATATTCTTCTTCTGGTTATTTATTAATGCTGCAAACCTCTGTATTTCCAGAAGTGAGCTGGTCTTGAAAGAAAATGAGTTATCAAAACAATACTTAAATGAAAAGAAAGGGGTGGGGTGGGGAAGGACAATTCCTAGCTGTGAATACCAACAGAAAAGCTAGAAATCTCTTGAGAAATATGTTTCTTCTGTGATTTACAAATTTAACTGGAAATCTGTGGTGGCACAAGGCTGAGGGAAGCAGTATGTAGCAGCAGGCACATTACCCTAGGATCTGGACAGTCCTGGAACTGAATCCCATCTGTACTATGCCTGGCAATGCTGGATAACATTCCTGACCTCCCTCTGCTACCTCTTTGTCTTCTTGGATATGTGACTGTTTCTGAGCGTGTATTTTGGGTGCTTTGTAGAAAGTGAACAAGTTCTAAACTGATGCTCGTAAGACCAGGATTCAAGTAATTCCTCTCTGAAGTTTAAGTATTGTTAACTGTGACCATGAAGATATCTTTCTCCGGAGATGTCCTCTAAATTCTGTTTTAAATTTCTGATTCTGTCTGGGGTAATAAATAGCATACCATAATTGTTTCCCAGGACTGGTACCTGCTTTCCCCAGCCAAACTCACCCTAGCATCACAAGAAATTGATAGAAAATACTGCCAGAGGAGTATGTCACATGGCTGAGACCTAGGCAAGTTCTCAGTAAAATTTCCCCATAACATGCCTGGAGACTAGAATTTAGCATCTGAGTAGCACAGTCCCCTATTATAAAGCATGGGTTGTGAAGGTATAGTACTTGTGCAGTTGATGAAATCATTACTGTTGTGCGGTTTGATTTATTTTCCTTAAGATTAGAAAATTGATACTATTTCCTGTCACTGTAATAAAAAAATCTTCTACCAATATAAGATACCTTTTAGCTCTGTATATTTGGAACTAATTGTTCTCATTATATTTGTTCTACATAGTAACTTTTAAAACAAGTAATGATTTAACTGTTGTTCATCTTTGTTGTCCAGACAAGATGGATCTGATGGACCTTGCCCACTGATATATTTGTAGGACTGTGGTTTCTCATTGTTGGCTAGAGAAGTTGTCATCCAAACCCAGAACAAAAAAAAGATGATCCTCACTTTGAGTTCACTTTTGAGGTGTAAGCTACAAAAGGCAGATATGGGTGGAGGGGAAATACAACTGGGGATATTAGTTATGATGACAGGAATCAGCCTCAGCACAGCAGAAGATTGATCATGTTCATGTTGTACAGGCACTAGGAAAGGAGGTGCTCTGAGATTTGGAAAACAACAGTAAAGTAGGCTACAGATGTTTCTGAGATGCTAAAAGGAGGAATGGGATGGAACACCAAAGCAGTTGTTTTAAAGTTGAACAAAAGTTCCGTGGGGGCTAGTTCATTTCAGTACTGACCTGTAATCCAATTCTTTTTTGATGTACAAAATAGGAGAAATTTGTTATCCAAAGGACCACTTGCTATACACTCAACTTTGGTAGCTTTGTAACAGGTATGCTGTGCTCCTGTACAGTGTGTTGGTTGCCCTGTGCTCCTGTAACTGACATAAGTCTTGCTCAGCCTTATGAGCTACAGAAGGCCTCAACGTGATCACTCCTTGAACCAGACAGCTCATTAGCAATGGAGCCCCAGGCAGACCTTGATGCCATGAAATCTCTCATGGAAAATAATGAAGCACACCAGAGTCCAGGAACTAACCTGATAAGGAATCTGAGCTTGATAATGAGTCAATCACTTTATCTAATAAATATGGCACTTCATCCTAATTAAAGGAAAAGCCATATGGCATCGCTCTTATCTTACCTAAAGAGTATGGTGAGAACTAAAACTGCCTCACTCCCTAGTTATTTATGCTAT
Organism: Aythya ferina; assembly: GCF_964211825.1. NCBI lineage: Eukaryota > Metazoa > Chordata > Aves > Anseriformes > Anatidae > Aythya > Aythya ferina. Next base: position 90,443,798 of record NC_140297.1, on the reverse strand, counting down.
ATAGGCATTGGATGATAACACCTCCCCCCATATCCAGACACTGGTGTTTCTAATTGTCAAGGACATGATTAAGTGCTAAGGGGTGGCGGAATTGTACAACCTAGATCATAACCCTGAGTGGAACCACATTTCAGAGTCAACTCTTTGAGAAACAAATTTGTCCGTGGATAAATACTGTTGAGGGAGTAGGGTGACTAATTAATTCTAAGGGTGAATTTTTGAAACATGCACGACCAGATTTAGAACCCCCCAGAACCCTGCAGGAAATCTCAGGAGAGTCTTGCCATTCTTAACCTTTACCTTAATCATTGTTTTTATTATAGTAAATTCATTTAGATCATTGTGTTAATTAACAAATATTTAGATAATGATTAAGTGCTGTTAAAATCATATAATCTAAACTTATTTGCTATGAAGGTATATGATAAATCCTTAATTGCTGCTACATTAATTTTGTGACAAGCCTGCAGATACTCTCTAAATTGTGCCACTTTGCTGATTTGCAACAAAGATCTGTAGGACATGCAAACTCTCTTTCTGCCCAAAGGAGAGGTAGAAAAAAAAAAAAAGAAAGAAAAAAAGAAAAGGATAAACAGTTTAGAACTATATCCTCTTCAGAATATGAACACAAAGATGAGAAGGTAGTGAGGAATCAACAGAAATGGAAGGGAAAGTTGTTGTTACACACCTTTAATGTATATAATAAAATGAAGCTATTGTATATAATTAGTTTCCTTCTGCACCTTCAAGTGTTTCAACTATATTTTGTGGAAAACAACTACTCTATGGCAGCACAGCATCTTATGTATCATACCAGCTCTCTTGCACAAAGATTTAGCTTTGGCTCCTCTTTGTCTTTTTTTTCCTCATAATTGAAATTAAAAGTCATTCAGATTGAAAGGATAGTCTTGTTCTTGTGAGCTGAAACACTATGTTGTATGTTAGATCTTCCACTGGGCACCTATACGTACAAGGCTCATCTGTCCTTGGTACCATATTCAGTATGTCAGAGGAATGAACAATTACCCCCAGATGACAACCTGCCGCTTTCTTCTAACAAACAGCATCCTATCATAGAAACTTCTGAAGCCAAATTTAGCCAGATTCCAGGCAATGTTTTACAAAATGTAACTATAGCAACTAAATGTTGACTGACAGATGATAAAGCAATCTTTATTTTAAATAAACAAACAAACATAACCCCATAAAACAGCTCTCCTTGTTGGTCCTATGCCTTCACGTTACACAGCTTAAATCTTCAGAAAGTATCCTACAGCTTAACTGTGATTTGGCAATATGTATATATACATATACTAACTGAACAAAGCATATAGTTATACTTACCTTTTTTTTTTTAAAAAAAAAGAAGTTGTTTGCTTTTTGATAGCAACTTTCTCTCACCAGCTTTTTCTGTGTAACAGCAGTTGCTGTTTCAGTTGCAGTCATATTTTATTTTTTATTTTTTATTTTCCAGATTTCCCAGGTGCCACATGGTGGTGCTCCTGACTCCACCTTGCTCAGAGGTCTGAGCTAGCTGAGAGGAGTTACAGAAGCAGCAAGAGTACCAAAACTGGTTTGGAGTGAGGGCTAAGATTCAGTTTTGTAATGAAGGTGAACCATGCTGTGGGATGGGGGATGTACTTTTTGCCCCAGGACTGAGCTACTAAGTCAGGTATCAGAAGAAAGAGGTAAATGGTAAATAATGGCAGCCTATACAAAATCTTTTATGTACATGTCTAGACATGCACACATACTTTCTCTCTTTTTATACTTGCTTACAATGAGAATTTTGCAAGTCACTTTTTTTTTTTTTCTTTTGGTAGCAATTCTTCCTTCCAGTTGCATCTGTTTTATCAGTAGAAGACTCATCCAGATTCACATTTCAGTATCCTCATGGAAGCCAGGAGAGCATATTTTCTGTAGGTCTATCATGAATATGCAGTGAAGCAAGGCAGAAGGAAAGGAGGTGCACAACCTTCTCCATGTAGGGAGGGACTAGCTCAGAATTAAAAACAGCCTTGATGGCCACAGTCAGGACCCCATACTGACGAGCAGTGGTACTAGTCTGATGTCAATCTAAATATCCTTTTTTCTAATAAAAAAAAAAAAAGCTCTGTATCTAAGTGAACATCTTCCTCTGCATCAAGGGTATGGCTCAATGAAATTAACAGGAATTATTTCATTGACTTTTGTGTACTTTGAATCTAGTCTTGTAAACTGTAGTGTTCTGCCAGTTAAAGTTCAGACTTATTCACTTAGGAGTTCAGTGCACCTCCCACTGAGAGTTTCTGATAGCTTTACTGAAAATTGGATCAGACATTTAGATATTTATGAGAGTCCTGCTTTTAAATTGTGGGAAGCCATCTATTTAATTAATTCTTACAAAAACAATTGAATGCTTGACCTACAAGGATAATTACTTGTGTTCTGCTTTGATTATTTTGTAAAAGTTTCATTGGATTTATATAGTGTATTGCACTTATACGTGATCTAAAGCAGTAGCTCTAATAAAGCCCATGAACATACTACAGTATAAAATTTTTAGAATTGACAGCCATGTTGTCTATATAAATACTATTTTCTGTAATGTCTTATTATTAACATGAATTTTAAAAGATTTTCTTTACTGTCTTTGCATGTCTTTTATTATTTTTATCATACATGTAAGTATTTCACAAAACCATAAACTGACTGTTGAAGAAAATGTCTATGGTTTCAAAAATAATTTGAATTAGTGCTCAATTTATGGAAAAAGCTAATGGCATAATTGATGGAGTCCTCTGAATCTGAGGAACCATAATTAGTTTCTGACTCATTACTATTCCCACTATAGTTTGTTATCCATATTGTATCGTCTTTGTAAAGAGCTAATGTTAAGCAGAATTCCTTTCTATTATTTAATATAATAGTAAGTGATTATCCAGATACGAATAACTGAAGGTTATGGATGAGTGAAAACCCAGAAATGCCCAGACATCACCAGGAAACACCTCTCTGTATTGTATAAGAGAACTGCTAGACAAGGCAGGCATTAACCCTGACCAGCTCTAACTAGTGACAATTTTGCACATCAAGTGCAACATTACATATCAAACACAAATGCTGAGAGTAATAGCATTTCACTAATAAGGAAAATACTTAAAATACTTAAAATACTTAAAAACTCATTTTTAAAGAGTTCACTATGAAGAAGAATAAATATCCAGGGGTGTATTTGCAGTGGATGGTGCCTTTTACAAGTGATGATTATAGAAAAGAGAAAAGCTTTACCCACAATAAGATCAATTGTTTAGGGAGGAGGTGTCTAGAGGACAGAGCTGCTTGGTCTCTCACAAACTTGAAAATTACCCTGCTTGTGAGCCTTGTTTCTTAGCTTTATAAACTGCATGATCCATGCAGAAAATGTTGAAGTTAAAATATATTATTAGGGAGAAATTAAGGCATGATTTCATTGTATCTTTTCTAAACACAAGTGCAAACTGACTGCACCAAAGCAGAGCCAACTACATTTTTCTGTTGATGATATTTTGTCATATGCTGAATTTGTACCCACTGACAAGAAATCTTGAGTGGATTTTTTTTTTCCCTGAGACAGAATGAAATGGAAACATTCAGACCAACCACAAGACCTCTCTGTTGTCTTTATTAGTTCATCATATATATGTCAAAAACAAAATAATAATAATAAAAAAAGATTGCCCCACAAATCCCAATGAATACATTAATGTATAATACCTTGCTCCCAAGAAAAGTCATGAAATGTGAAAAATTTTCTATATGTATACACTGGTAGAGATTTGGAGGATTTATTTCCCTTGTTTCTTTCCCAGAATGGCTTACAAAGTAATATTTTACTGTCCCCAAATCATATGATAACATGGAATATCAAAATATACTGCAAATAATGAATTATTATCCAAAAGATGAGTTCTGATTGCCAATAAGAATGCATAACTATGTAAGATCAAGGAGAGTTTATGGAAACATGGAACCAGACCTGTCAACAAGTCCTGATACAATAAGGAATGTTTTCTTCACTGGGTCACAGTTGCTTTCCAATGCCATATTAAGGTCTCAGTGCAAATTCTTACCCAGATCTTTGATGTCTCTTCTTAAACAATCTTTGTCTTAAAAGTAAAAAACAAGCAAACAAACCCCATAGGACAGCTCCTCTCCTTGGTCTCATGGCTGCATCTGTTGCACAGTTTTGCATCTTAGTGCATGCCAAAGGGAGTCTTTAGAAACACAAGAACCCACATTTGCTCTTCCTAGACTAGCAGGATCCTGGAGTCTTCCTAGACTTAGCTTAACCTGGAGCACAGCTCTTGGACTGCTTGTACAGTCATTTTATTCTCAACTCCTGCTGTCAAAGAGACAGTACATCCAAAATTTTGCTGATTTCACCACATCGTCTGGCAATAGGCAGCTTGAACAATAAAACATATAGTTTTGCTTACATGAAGACAAAGGTTTGAAAACTAACATTTACAAATAAACCAAATGCAATGCTTTCTTTTGTATAGTTTCTCAGTTGTTCTGACATATTTCACTGGGAGTAAAATTCTTGGGGTTAGCAGTGGGAAGTCTGACAGTCCAGGTCTGTCACATATATTCTGCTCTCTGAGAACTGAATAACTTTCTCTCTTTTCCTGCCTAGATATACTATACTTAGCTTCCTCTTTGATTCACTGCAAATCAGGTATTGAAGGCCAGGAGAGAGGTGAGGTGAAAGGGTAGCAGTCAGAAAGAAATATGTTGTCTTTCCTATTTTCAGTTTTTCAGTCTTTGCTCTCCTGATACACTTGTCTTGCTGGATAACTTTGTGTTTTAACTTACAATTATATTTTCTTTTCCTGGGTGGTCTTGAATACTTTCTTGTACTTTTATTACATTTTTTATTTTTAAATTTTACTATCTTGAACTATTACATGCTGAGAGCATCTTTTCTGCATAACATCTGTGCTGCTGATTGTCTCCCATGCCATACTAGTTTTCTAAAGTGATCACACAAAGGCATTTTAATGCACCTCTTTAGAGCATATGGAGGATATTGGCATTGATATATCCATGTGAGTGAAAGCCATGTGTCTTTATCCAGTACTTATTCTATGAATCCAAATGGCCCAAATGGTCCAAATCAATGTTTTTCCCTTGTTACTTGCTTTAAGTTTCCAGAAGGAGAATATGATAAAAACACAGGATGATATTTGCAAAAATTAGAAAGAGAATATGTGTGATGATAACTTTAAAAATGTAAAGATAGAAGAAGGAATGGAATTCCTTGTGCATGAGATGCAGTCAGTTCCCAGATGACCATATTTAATTAAGTTATGACATAGCTAATCTTTACTTATAACACCCTGTCTCTCTTCCTGCATTTCTGAGAAAATGTTAAGTAAATTCCTACAAGGTCAGACACATGCACACACTGCGGATAATTAAATCTTCTGGTCAATTTGATCATCCAGAAGTTTCTCCTGCTCTTTTGTTTAACAGAGATGTTTCCTGGATTGTTTATGTGACTTTTCGTGTCATATGCAGGCAGTAGATGGGAAACTTCAATTAAACTGTGAATGTTAATTTAGTAGGTTAATCATTTCAAGGAATTAACCAGAAATTGCAAACAAGGTGTGTGGGAAGAGGTTTCCTATAACAGCTATATGGGTGAAGAAGTCTCCATTACATGAACTATTAGTAATGGAACACACACTGTGAAATGGTAATTATAACTTCTAAAAAGCGTGGGTTAGTTAGTTTATTTATTTAATTAATTTAACTAATAGCTTTAACAGCTTAGGAAGTCTTCCCCCCTCCCCCCCCCAAAAAAAGCTAACCATGAACATGTAGACCCTATTAAAAATATAGAAGCTGAATGACTAAACTGAGGCTGATCGTCATTGTTTTTAATGTTTAACCTATGTAACTACAGTATGAATGCAATATATGTAGAATCAAGAGAAAAAAACAATGTGATCTGTCCCAAAACCAAACATAAGCTACAAGAACACCTTTACTGTCAGTAATAGGCTTAGAGTATATGTGCTCTTTACAAAGCTGTTACATATTCATAAACATTTGAAAATTTGATGATCCTGCAGCAAGCTGTATATATTTGTACTTTTATTTTTTTCTTTTAAACGTACACTATGTGCACTACACTCTATGTAAAGCAAATTTAAAAATATTTTTTTTTTTGTGGTCGTATATGTAGCTATATATACAGATGAACAGAATCAGACAAACTGACATTTAAATATTTTCACTAATTAAATATGTATTTTTAATTTTGCTTGATAAATACACTGGATTAATAGTTATATTTTAGGTTTGAATTGACTTAAATATATTCTGTTCAACTGTAGTTTATTACTTCGTAAGATGCGTGTGCCTCCAGCTCTCAGATGTCTTGAAAACTTCAATATGTGAGGGGTTGTCGTTCACACAATATTATATTTTCCGGTATGAGGTTCAGCATTACTGCTTGGTGATGTGTAAACAAAGCTTCAAGTTTTATCTTCCATTAATGAGGATGAAATGAGTTAATATAAAGCAAAGGGAGAGAGCCAGAACATGACAATATTAATTCTTCCTTTATTGCTTCTGGGACTGGAACAAGAGAAAATGTCTATTATCAATTTGTTTTGATTCCCTTATTTTCCCCAGTGACAATTATTTATTTTTTTATGTATATATATTTTTTTACATTAATAATGTCTATAATTAGTATAAAAAAAAATAGGAGGTGGTCAGGCTTAGGAGTTTATAAGCATAATCGCTTTTTATTTGTTTGCTTCCAGGGAAAATGTAAAGTCAGAACAATAGAAGATAGGTCAAGAATGCTGCATTAGTATGTTGGTGGTTAACATTGCTGATTTTAAAACAAACACTAATTTCTACAGCTTTAATTGTAAATATTTGTTAGCATTTAAAATTCATATCCATTTATAAGAATGCTTGAAATAAATTGAGCTTGTTAATGATAAGACATAAGTAAGTCTTTGGCTGCTTTTGTAAGGATTTTATCAAAAGAATAAGAGTTCTGAGTTTTTTATTTTCTTTGGTACAAAGCTTAAACTATGCCCAATGCTTTTACCTCTGCAAGTTCAACCATGGCCTCAAGTCCCCTTGAGAGAAGCCTTCACTAGCACACTGTGACAGGCTGGTCTGACCAAAAACAAACAAAACAAAACAAACAAAACAAAACAAAACAAAAAAACAGCCTGCTGGAAGGATTTAATTTTATTTTTTTTATGCTTCTTTTGTGAAATGGTTGCAACATACTGTCCAAATCCGTTAGTAACACAGCACATATTCCATCAAACAAAGTCTTAACTAACATCTGACATAAAGACTTGTGTCAGACAATGCAGGTTTCAGTTCCATTGTAATCCTGTTTGCAAATAACTGAGCTGTGAGTATTTTCACTGCATCCATTTTAAGTTAAGTGAAATTGCTGCAATTCAATGTAAGAGGCTAAGTTTGCACTTTGTAAAGCTAGGTTTGGTTTTGCAAAAACAGAACAAGAGATGAATAGTATTTTGTCTTTATTTAATTCAAAGCACAGAGCTTCAGACAAGAATAAGAGGAGGAAAGAAAATCAAATATAACTGTTCAGCTTTTGACTTAGTCTGAGTTATAGCTTTTTTAAAACTGAATTTTAATAATTTGCTATATGAACATTAAAAGTAATATTCTGTGAGAATTATTTGAAAGAAAAAATATTTTAGAAAAGTTTATTTATTTATTTATTTATTTATTTTATCTCCTTGCATCTCTCCTTCCTCTGGTAATACAGTAAACTTTAAGCCTGTTAGGTGGCACCTATACTTTACAAATTAATATTTTTGCTCATTCTTATTCTTACTGTGGTCAGATCCAGTGTCAGTCTTTGGAGTTCTCAGCATGAAACCTGATGTGATCCACATCTATCTTGTTATCTCTGTTCTTAATAATATCACAGAAGCATAATTATAATACTAGATTTTGTTTATAAATTATTGTTGCATGCTATACCCCTCCAGGCAGCAGCTTTTTTGGGCACCTTTGTAAAGAAAGGGAGAGCAATAGGGGAGAATTCAAAAATGTTTGAGGTCAATGCCTTGTCTGATATGAGAATAATACATTTAGGACAGAGTAGCTAGAATTACATGAATGCAGGACAATAAAAGATCTATTTATACTAGTGATATCTTTCTGACAGGAACATATGTCCTACCTTGTTTATGTAGATGCACCACCAACATATTTCACTCAAAGCTTGTTTGTGTGAGATGGCAGTAGTCAGAAAGTCAGGCTTTGGAAGAAGATGTGAAGAGCTGCCTGATAGGCTGAGAGGTTTTAGGGATGCAGAAGGTGACAGATATGACAAAAATATATTCAATTGAAAACAAACCAGTTCTTCCTCATACGCAGATTCAAGCAGTAACTGCTTGGTATTACCTCTATATCTCACTTTTGTGAAAGATTGAAGAAGGTGACGGACTTAAGTAAAGCATAAAAGTTTTTGCTGTCTTCATGTTGGGAAATATGTTCAGTGACCTTCAAGTGAATCATCCTGGAAAGTAGGGAATGTGAACAAGGCACTGAAGTGAAATTCTAAGGAAGGAGCGTTTTGTAATCTCTGCTGCTTTCTGCATCTGAGGATTTATTTCCTCAGGCCCTTCAATGTAGTTGTTGCTGGTATAGAGCTGGGTTGATGAGGGACTGGGAACGGCAGTTCACAGTCAGATACTTGAGGGTGAGTGAAAAGAAGAAGATAATAACAACAAGGGAAAAAAAAAAAAAAAAAAAAGAAAGACAATCCTGAAACATCTAAACATCTATGATTGCTTCTTTCTCTTCACTTTGATGACTAACACAGCAGCTACCCAGAGCTAGATCTACAGGGCAGATCTTGCAGAGATTTTAATATTATTGTCCACACATCAAAAACAAAACTAAGAAGATCATGGTACCACTTTAATTTTTTTTTGTTGTTGTTGTTTATTTGTTTGTTTTTAATGTAGTATACACACAATGTTTTATTTCAGTCATTGTACCTACAATGACAAGTAACAGAAGAGTTGTGATACAAAGGGTATTTTTAAAACTTCATTATGTCATTTTGCCTAAAAAATGATACTGTATAGTCTAAAAAAATATTGCTTCATGATTGTGAAATTATTATTTTTTGTTTAAATTATTTGATGTTATATTAGAAAGTGTTTATTGTTCAGTATCGCTTTTGATAGCTATAATTTTAAGTGTCAGAGTTTCATTCAAAAAGTTGTATTAATGTGACATTAAAAATGTTCTTTCAAAACAAGTATGATAAACTCTATTAGGTTTTACTTCAGTGAAATATTTTATTCTCTTTATTTTAAGCTGGAATAGACTACAAGTCCATGTCTTTACTTGAAAACTGTTGTCATATTAAAAAATGTAAGTACCATCTATCTTTAACTTACAACATTACAAAAAGGTAGTAAGATCTACCAGAACCCTTCAGTTTTCCACAAAGACATTTAGGAAAGATTTCCTACCTGAAAAAATAATAATAAAGTCTGGATCAAACAGTTATACAGAAATAAAGAAGCTTCAGAATAAAGAACAACATTATTTCTTAATAATTTCTTAAGCTGTCTTTGAGCTGCTCTCAGTGAGTTCTTCACCCAGTCTGTACTCATGTCTGAGATTGCCCTGACATAGGTGCAGCATATTGCACTTAGACTTGTTGAACCTCATTAGGTTCATGTGGGTCCTCTTCTCAAGCTTGTCCAGGTCCCTTTGGATGGCATCCTTTCCTTCTGGTGTATCAACTGCACCACTCAGCTTGATGTCATCTACAAACATGCTGAGGGTGCATGCGATCCACAATCCCACTGTCTATGTCACTGATAAAGATATTAAACTGTACGAGTCCCAAGATGGGCCAACCTCACCAGCTTCCACTTGGACATAGAGCTGTTGATCACAACTCTCTGGCTGTGGCCATCCAGCCAGTTTCTTATCCACCAACTAGTCTAACCTTCAAATCCATATCTCTCTAATCTAGACATACAGTTTCATCAGATGGTCTTGAACCTGCTCTTCATTTATAGTGGGAGGGTCTTTTCTCCCCCAACACCTGCCACAGACCCACAGGTTTGGGGACTCATGAGACATGGGAAGCCTCACTGCTAGTGAAAAATGAGAAAAAGAACTTGTTGAGTACCTTCTCCACATCTGTTGTTACTAGTTCTCCCTTCTTTATCAGAGGGGTTACACTCTCCTTGGCCTTTCTTTTTGACTAGCCTTCTTGTTATTTGTTGCTAAGGACAGTGTCCCAAATGAACTCATTCCTGAAGAGGGATTCTTTATCAGGGAGTGTAGTGATAGGACAAGGAGAAATGGCTTTAAAGTAAAAAAGGGTAGATTTAAATTATATATTTAGAATAAATTCTTTACCCTTGTGGTGGTTTTACTTGGGTGGGCATCCGAGTTCCACCATGGCTGCTCTCTCACCCTTCCTCTTTGAGAAGGGGGAGAAAATACAATGCAAAGGGCTCAAGGGTTGAGATAAGGACAGGGAGATAGCTCAACAATTATTGTGACAGGCAAAGCAGACAGCATAGGGAGATAGTAAGATTTATTGTCTATAACTAACAGGCTAGAGAAGTGAGAAACAAAGGAAATAAACCAAAAATGCCTTCCCCCCATCCACCCTCTTCCACCTTCTCCCTCTGAACAGTGCAGGGGAATGGGGGATGTGTTCAGTCTATAGTGCTTCGTCTCCACTGCTCCTTCACAGTCACTCTCTGCCCCTGCTTCACATGGGGTCCTTCCCATGGGATGCCGTCCTTGCTGAACTGATGCAGCATGGGCTTCCCACAGGAGCAGCTCTTCAAGGACTACTCCAGATATGGGTCCATACCATGGGATCCATCCGTCAGGAGCAAACTGCTCCAATCTGGGTCCCCCATGGGCAGCAGCTCCTGCCAGGTCACCTGCTTCTGGCCCGAAATCTGCTCCACTGGGTGTCCTCCACAAGCCACAGTAAGTGCAGGTCCACCTGCTCTGCCGTGGTCTCCTCCATGGACTGCAGTGTGGAACCCTGCTGCACCGTGGTACTCCATGGGCTGCAGGGGGACAGCCTGCTTCACTGTGGTCCTCATCACAGGCTGCAGGGGACTTCTGCTCCGGTGCCTAGAGCACCTTTCTCCCTCCTTCTTCACTGACCTTGGTGCCTGCAAGGCTGTTTCTCACTCCTGTCACTCTCCCAGTTGCTGTGTGTGTAGCAGCATTTTTTTTTATTTTTTATTTTTTATTAGTTTTTAATTATTTTTTTTTCTTTCTTAAATATACTCTCACAGAGGTGCAAACAACATTGCTTGTTGGCTTGGCTCTGGTCAGCAGCAGGCCCTTTACCTAACATGGGGCAGCTTCTAGATTCTTCTCGCGGAAGCCACCTCTGTGGCCCCCTGATACCAACGCCTTGCCATGTAAACCTACTACAACCCTGAGGGTGATAAGGCACTGGAACAAGTTACCCAAAGTAACCCAAAGTGGATGCCAAATCCCTTGAGGTATTCAAGGCCAGGTTGGATGGGGCCCTGGAAGCCTGATCTAGCAGGTAGCATCCCTGCCAAAGGGGGTGGGGTTGGAACTAGACGATCTTTAAGGTCCCTTCCAACCCAAACCATTCTATTATTCTATAAAAATATTACCCACTTGGTCTTTAAACAGCTGGGAATTTGCTCTTTTGAAGTTCAGGTTCCTGACATTGCTCTTTGCCAGGCCCATTTTCCTTGAGATCACAAATTCAACGAGGGCATGACCGCTGAAACCCAGACTGCTTCTGATCTCAACCTCTTTAATGAATTCATCTGCACTGGTGAGCACCAGGTCCAGTAACACTTTTCCTCTGGCTGGTTCGTCTAGTATCTGTACCAGAAAGTTAACCTTGATGCACTCTAGGAGTCACCTGGATTGCTTACTGACTGCTGTGTAGCTTTCCCAACAGACATCCATGTGGCTGAAAGCCTCCATCAGGATGAGAGCCTGAAAGCATGATGCTTCTTGTAGCTGAAGCAGGAAGGCCTTGTCAACAGAGTCTCCTTGATCAGAAGGTTTGTAGTAGACATCTATCACAAGGTTGCCTTTATTGGTCCAATCCTTAATTTTTACCCACAATCTATCTGTTCATGGTGTTGTTTTTTTTTTTTTTTTTTTTTTTTTTCTTTTTTTTTTCTTAGAGGCAGTTCTTCACAACACATGCATTTCTTAAAATAGAGGGCAATATCCCTGCCCTTCCTTCTCTACATATCTCTCTGAAAAGCTTGTAGCCTTCAATTTCAGTGGCATGATTCATCCCACCATGTTTCCATGACAGCAGTTAGATCATAGTTTTCTAACTGCACCATGGTTTCCAACTCCTTCTGCTTTTTACCATGATGCATGCATTAGAGACACTTCACCTGGGCTGTAAGCTGCACCACCTTTTGGAGGAGCCCTTCCTAATTCCTTTGGCACAAGTCACACAGTCCCTGGTTCTTTTCTATCTCTCAGAGGTACATACTCTTCCCCTACTTAATTTGGTTTAAAGTCCTGTTGAGAAGTTCAGCCATCTTACTGCCCAAAACATTCTTGCCCCACCTGGCCAGGTGAGCCCCATCCAGTATCAACATGCCTGGTCTCTCAAAGGTGCATCTGAGGAGGCCAAAAGCTTGACATAAGCCAGCAGTGCATGCTTGCAGCCCAGAAAGCCAACTGCATCCCGGGCTGCATCAACAGAGGATCAAGGGAGGTGATCGTCCCCCTCTACTCAGCCCTTGTGAGGCTCCACTTGGAGTATTGCATCCAGGTCTGGAGCCCCCAACACAAGAAGGATGTGTGGCTGTTACAACGGGTCCAGAGGAGGGCCACAAAGATGATCAAGGGGCTGGAGAACCTCTCCTTTGAAGATAGGCTGAGAGAGCCAGGGAAGGTCAATGTACAGAAGAGAAGGCTCCAGAGTGACCTCATCACAACTTTCCAGTACTTGAAGGGGGCTTTTAAGAAAGATAGACAGCAACTCTGCTCAGTCAGATATTGACAGGACAAGGGGGGATGGTTTTAAACAAAAAGAAGGGAGATTTAGATTAGAGGTTAGAAGGAAATGGATGTGGATGTGGTCTACCTTGACTTCAGTAACGTTTTTGACACCGTTTCCCACAGCATTCTCCTCAAGAAACTGGCTGCTCATGGCTTGGACTGGCGTACAATTTGTTGGGTTAAAAACTGGCTGGATAGCTGGGCCCAAAGAGCTGTGGTGAATGGAATCAAATCCAGTTGGAGGCCAGTCACTAGTGGCATTCCCCAGGGCTCCGTACTGGGTCTAGTCCTCTTTAATATCTTTGTTGATGATCTGGATGAGGGGATCGAGAGCACCCTCAGTAAGTTCGCAGATGACACCATGTTAGGTGCGTGTGTCGATCTGCTCGAGGGTAGGAAGGCTCTGCAGGAGGATCTGGATAGGCTGCACCGATGGGCTGAGGTCAACTGCATGAAGTTCAACAAGGCCAAGTGCCGGGTCCTGCACCTGAGGCGCAATAACCCCAAGCAGAGCTACAGGCTGGGAGATGAGTGGTTGGAAAGCTGCCTGGCGGAGAAGGAACTGGGAGTATTGGTTGATAGTCGGCTGAATATGAGCCAGCAGTGTGCTCAGGTGGCCAAGAAGGTCAACAGCATCCTGGCTTGTATAAGAAGCAATGTGGCCAGCAGGTCTAGGGAAGTGATTGTCCCCCTGTATTCAGCTCTGGTGAGGCCGCACCTCGAGTACTATGTTCAGTTTTGGGCCCCTTGCTACAAGAAGGACACGGAGGTGCTCAAAAGAGTCCAGAGAAGGGCAACAAAGCTGGTGAGGGGTCTGGAGAACAAGTCTTACGAGGAGTGGCTGAGGGAGCTGGCTTTGTTCAGCCTGGAGAAAAGGAGGCTCAGGGGCGACCTTATTGCTCTTTATAAGTACATTAAAGGAGGCTGTAGTGAGGTGGGGGTTGGTCTATTCTCCCATGTGCCTGGTGACACGATGGGGGGGAATGGGCTAAAGTTGCGCCACGGGTATTTTAGGTTGGATATTAGGAAAAACTTCTTTACTGAGAGAGTTGTTAGGCATTGGAATGGGCTGCCCAGGGAAGTGGTGGAGTCACCATCCCTGGAGGTCTTTAAAAGATGTTTAGATGTAGAGCTTAGTGATATGGTTTAGTGGAGGACTTGTTAGTGTTAGGTCAGAGGTTGGACTCGATGATCTTGAGGTCTCTTCCAACCTAGACAATTCTGTGATTCTGTGATTCTGTGCAATTTTTTACTCAGAGGATTTTGAGGCACTAAAACAGGTTGCCCAGAGAGGTTGTGGATGCCCCATCCCTGGAGTTGTTCAAAACCAGGTTAGATGGGGCCCTGAGCAACCTAATCTAGTGGGTGGCATCCCTGTCTATGGCCATGGGGTTGGAACTAGATGATCTTTGAGGTCCTTTCAAGCCAGGCCATTCTATGATTCTATGATTCTGTGATTCTATGATTCTATCACTCTATCATTCTCTGTATTGACCATAACTTTCAATGCATATTACATCATCCAATTTTATCCATGGACAATATCTAAGGGGATAAAGAGGGGCAATAATAGCTGTAGACAGGTTCTTTGTTATGACACTGAAGCCTACTAACTGGGTGACATTCCAGTGATATCTCCTTGCATGTCATCCCTGAGGAGAAAGGAGACTACCAAAAGGCCCTCAAGAGACCGACAGTATTAGGTACTGATTTTAAAATATAGCATACTCTCTAACTTTCAGAAGATCCCTTAAGTAGCTAACTTGAATTTTCTCTAAGTAACATACTTCTGGGAGGAATGTATGTGAAATAATGGAGAGAATCAGGGCTAACTTATTGCTTGCTGGGGAAGCCTGAAGAACAATATTACATTGCAAGAGAAATGTTCAGGATCCTGATGGATATCTGCTTCATGCAGTATTTGTTTTCTATGTTAAACAGTCTTTTTTCTAACATAGGCTATGACATAATTCAGCTGGTTTATGTAAGACACTTAAAGTTGCAATGCTTACCTGTTTGTTTTCCAAACAAATATATCAATAACAATTAAAATTAACATAATTACATTTAAATTATTCATAGCCAATTTATTAATTACACTAAGTAATTTTTGTCTTTTATACACTTGTAGCTTTCACAGTAGACTCTTAAGTTTAATCATCTTATACTGCTAAGAGCATACACAAGAACGTTAACCACAATAGCATATCTGAATTTAAAATTTCCATCCATCTTGAGAGCTGTTTATATTCACATTGTCTTGAACTAAATGGAGATATTACAATAAAATAGAATAAATAATAATAAATAATAATAACATAATACAATAACTCTCTTTCATGCTGGCTGTAATCTTTTTTGCTTAAAGCTCACATTTCCCATGACACCTTCAGGAAAATAGTTAACATACTGATTTCTACACTGGGAGAATCTACTGTGGTATCTTAGGATGTTGGTTTAATGGCAACTGAGAAAACAATACTTTTAGACTGATGTGATTGGAATTCATCGTATGTTTACTATGAGAGAGAGAAAAATAGTCTCTGAAGTAATGCAGTATTTCTTTTTCTTTCTCTGTCAGCACTGTACCAACACATAGACATTTCCAGGCATCCATAAAATATTTATATATTATATATATTATATACTATACATTACATATATATAGTATTATATTATATATATGTATATATTATATATATTATATATAAATAGTATAATACATATATACATACATATATATATATATATATATATATATATATATATTTACCCAGTGCAATCCTGTCTTTTAATAGTAAGACATTTGTGAAACATTTCAGAAACTTCAGCCACAGGAAACTGACTACTTGAACAGTAAGCTTATGGGCCTACAGTGAACAAAGAGAAGATTTAAGTGCAATACCAGTAGATTTTGTATGAACATAATTAGTTTGATACATAATTCACTACATAGACTTACCTGTTTCTGTTTTTTAATGCATGAAGTAAGAAGCATAGTTTAGCATTGTTCAAGTTAAATCCTTGCTGGTTGAATTGTCAACCAGTTCTCTGTGTAGTACACTGCTGTTATTTAAAGCCACTAACTGTTTTGGCACAACAATACAAAAAATATAGGGCTTTAGAAAACACCTTCTAGGAATACAATTCATTGCCAAATATCAGTACAGCAGAGTCCTGAGGTACCTTGAAATCATGTAGAAAAGCTCTCTTCAGTGTATAGATTTAAGTTAAACTTGACTGATGCACACTCAAATTTATGAATTCTTTAAAGCTGGAACTCATTTACAATTGAATTAAAGTGTAACTTGAAAGTCATTCTCTAAAAGGGAAAAAAAAAATATATGAAGAAAGAGGAACTTTTCTGCTGAAAAGACTCAGGCAATTAATTAAAACTCTTCTGGAAATAACATAACAGCTTACAAATAAACAGTGGTTATCAAAAGTAAGAGCAACAGTGATAAGATAGCCACATTACTTTCCAATAACAAATTAATTGATTTTTTTTTAAGATGTTCAGAGCATAATATGATACCAGCACCAGATAGTTTAATAGGAAAGAAACAGAAATTGCTTAATTAAAAGACTGTTGTTTCTCCTGTACATTTCCTTTTGTTCTTTTTATCTTCTTGAGTGGAAAGGCTACCTGTTGCTCTAATGGAAAGTAAAACATTTCAATTTTTTACTTGAAATGACCATACAGGGAGTTATTCTGGAAAAGGAAATGGAACCTGTTTACCTACTAGTCAAATGTTACAAATTATTTTTCCTTTGTGTTTACCTATATAGTTTAAGATGTGCTCCAGGAGAAGATATCCCTACTATTTTCTGATTAAAATAAATAAATAAATAAAAGAGGGAGAAGAAGTGATAAGTAGTAGAGTTGCTATGTACATGTACATGTATGCTCTTAGTGGCTAGAGCATTGGAAGAGGAACAAAGGGTTCTGCCACTGACTTTCAGTCTACTGTTATAGAAGGCATTTAATCAGTGCTTTCTTAGCTTATCCATTTTCCAAAACCAGTAGCATTATATAATTAAATGAAAGCACCTTCTTCAGTGACTGTTGTTTATTTTTGTATTGTTCAATGTGTTGAACTTACCAGTACTCTATCAGTGCTTTGAAGAAAAGTTGTAGAGTTCTGTATCACTGCAAACACTTCACAGTAGGTTCCATCATACTTTATCCACCTAATAAATTAGATGTCTAATCTACTTAATTTTTTAGTCTAGCTCAATGCTTAACAGAGTATCTCTGGTATTTCCACACTGCCAGTATTAGACATGTATGTAGACTAGGATAAATTGCTATATGGAGATGCCTCTCTCTTCCATTGCTTACAGATAGAGCCTAGACAAATAGACAAATAGATTAAACTAAAAACACAGTCTTTAGGCATCATGTGAGAAGAATACCATGCCTAGTTCAGGGAAATAGCTCTGTTGTCTTGGATGCTGTTTATGAATCTATGTATCTATTTGTCTATTCATTTTGCAGTTACAGGACATGCTGATCACTGCAAATGAGGCTTTCTGTATCTCCAGAGGTGAAGGTATATGTCTGTTCTGACTAGAGAAAATATCTTTCCCTGTTTTACTCACAAGGTGAGCATCACTTGTTGGTTAGGAGGAAACTCTCTGCTTCTTTAAATTTGATTTGATAAGAATTGTATTTTGGATGTGTTTTATAATTCTAAAGGGATATGACATACAACTTCAAAGTCAAAGCAAATTCAAGTGACTGTATTACCAAAAATTCAGTTCAAAATTACTCCATTGTAAAATGGATTACATTTATTCATTATTTGCTGAATATAGTCCTTTGCAATCAGATGATCACAGAGCCTAAAAATTTAATTTGTTTTGACCTGTTATTCCTTAGATGTAAGGAAGAGCATGCTAGAGTCTATGCATCATTGAAAATGTTATGTATGACTCAGAAGAGTTGTTTTTTTTTTTTTTTTTTTTTTTTTTTTTTTTTTTTTTTTGGCTTCGTTGCAAATCTGATCCAGAAATGAAAATGCTAAGAGGCAAAACAATCTCAACCTGAAAGGCCAGGCAACACTTAAGAAAGGTTTTGCTAGATTTGCTGAGCTGTTAACTCCCTCAAAAGTAAAGAGACCTTGCAGAGAGATGTGGACAAATTAGAGGACTGGGAAATCAGCAACATTATGAGGTATAACAAGAGCAAGTGCCAGATGTTGTACCTGGGATGGGGCAGCCCTGACTTTACATACAGTTTGGGGTACAAGAAGCTGGAAAGCAGCCCTGTGGAAAGGGATCTGAGTTTTCTGGCTGATGGCAAGTTGAATATGAGTCAACAGTGTGGCTTGGCAAACAAATGGGCCAATGGCGCCCTGGGGTGCATCAGGCACAGCATTGCTAGCCGATCAAGGGAAGTGATTGTCTTGCTCTACTCTGTGCCGATGCAGCTTCACCTTGAGTACTGTGTGCGGTTTTGGACACCACAGTATAAGAAAGATATAAAAATGTTTGAAAGTGTCCAAAGGAGGGCAACAAAGATGGTAAAGGGTGTAGAGGGGAAGATGTTTGAAGAGTAGCTGAGGTCACTTGGTTTGTTTAGCCTGGACAAGAGGAGACTGAGGGGAGACCTCATTTCAGCCCACAGCTTCCCCACAATGGGGAGCAAAGGGGCATGTGCCCATAGAGAATATATATAGTCTGTCTTGTGGTCAGTGATAGGCTCTAAGGGAATGGCATGAAACTTCATCAGGGGAGATTCAGGTGAGATATTAGGAAAAAAAAAATCACTTGAGAGGGTGCTTGGGCACTGGAATGGAATCCCTAGGGAAGTGGTCACAGCACCAAGGCTGCTGGAGTTCAAGAAGTGTTTGGACAATGTTCTCAGACATATGACAGAATCAGAGAATCACAGAATTGTAGAGGTTGGAAGGGACCTCAAGAAATCATTGGGTCCAACCTCCCTGCCAGAGCTGGTTCCCTAGAGCAGGTTGCCCAGGTTGGCGTCCAGACGGGCCTTGAATATCTCCAGAGAAGGAGACTCAACAACCTCCCTGGGCATCCTTTTTCAGTGAAATTATATTATCCTTTTTTGTGGTCCTGTGTGGAGCCAGGAGTTGGTCTTGGTGATCCTTGTGGGTCCCTTCCAACTCAGGATATTCTATATTTCTATGATTCTGTCACTCTACACTGAACAATGAATTCTAAAACATTCTTGAGGGAAGTGGTAGAATATATCTCAGCTGTGCATGGAGAGCAGAGATTATGAAATTACACAAATCTCCTTGTGGTAGACTGAAGTTTTCTTTATCTTTCATCCCATTCATTTAATTTTTGAATGTCTTTACTGTTAAATGTGGTGTCACCAGTACATTCTGTTCACCTCTTTCAGAGGTGTTCCAAGGTTTTAATGTATCAAAATAGTTTCCTTTTCTGACCATTTTATTTATTCACTGAAGAGATGGAATAGCATTGCCTGGGCTTATGAGCTTGTTCGTAGTCTGTAACAGAAGATGGTCAGGGTCACCTCAGCCTCACTGGATTAAAAAACAATGTTGCTCTAGATTGCAGTGGGTGTGACAACTGACCGGAAGTTTTTGTTTGTTTGTTTTGTTTTGTTTTGTTTTGTTTTCCTTTTTTGGGGGGAGGGGGAGGAGGAGTCGAAGGTGGAGGGAATACACTGTCAGGGAGAATGGACCTAAAATTTAATAATTAATTTAATAAGTAGTTTTTTTTGTAGGTTTCTTTATCTTGCAGATTTCAGATTTCCAGAGGCTTAAGGCATTGTTAGCTCCAAGACTCTAATTCATTGACGTAGAAAATATGTGAAATAAAATATACTTTTTTTTTTTTTTTTATACCATCTGTCTCCTCTGTCAGGATTTACATAGCAGCTTTATACCTTTTACTTTCTTAATAATGTAACTCAACACCATCACTTCTAAACCCATGCTGTCTTTTAGATTGTATTGATAGATATTAATATTGGCCACTGTTTTCATTATCTTATATTATTTTTTAGTATACTTCTTTCATTTTATTATATTTAGATCTTAAATCAGTAAAAAACATAAAAGCTGTGTCATTTGAGAATGGAGGAGCTGTCCAATTTTACTAGCCTCTTTGATGACATGATCTAAAACATACACTATTATCACCATTATAGCTATAAGAAAATTTTATTTTTTGTTTTTATGGTATGGTATGTTTCTTTATTTGGAGAGAGACTATTAAAAATCAATATGGTAATGTAGATTGACAAGCTTCATTTTGTAGTATAAAATTTAATTATATAAAAACTATTTTGTCCCATTGGAACAGTAGACATAACATAAAGTACTTTTAACTTTGATGTCTGCTATAACTCTTGAAACATAAAAGTTAACAGCTTAAATAGATCTTTTATTTCTTTAAAGAAATACTACAGCTCAGAATAATTTTGTAGGTTATTTGTGTAAGCAGGAACAAGTCTAAAAATTGTCAACTACTTTTGAAGATAAAAGTCTGCAAGATGTAGACTTTTCTGTTAATTAGTATTAACAAATACACTAGTCAGTCTAGTCATCCTTTTTTTCTTTTTTTTTGGTTTAAAGCCAATCAACAGGTATTGTAAAAAAACACACCAAGCAAAACAAAACAAAGCAACCCCCCCCCCCCCCAAAAAAAAATAGGCAAAACCAACCAACTAAAGAAAACAGCAAAACAAACCAAAACCCCTCTGATATCACTGGACATTCTTTCCTTATTTTGCTATTCAGCTGTAGCTGAACATTGGGAAATATTGAGAACTTCATACATTCAGGAAACAAGAATAGATATTTGGGCAAATAATTCACAGTCCCATAGCATGCAAAAGTTCACTTTATTATACCCAATGCTTTTGGTGACATTTCCAGAAAATTCATTGGTCAAAAAACGAGCTTTATGTGGAAGAAAGTGGAATTAGCAATAAATTCAGTTTTTCTAGGGACCATATATTGTTCTATCAAATCCCTTCATTATTTCTAATGTGTAGAGTTAGGTTTCAGATACAAAACTCATATCAGTATTTGAAGTAAAACATTACAAAAGTTTTATAGTACTTTAAACAAGAATTTGGGTCAGTTTCATTCTAGGAGTCAGTGTATAAGTCTGAATTTAATTTAAATCATCGTTAACTCTTCGAAGTTTTGGTGCTTGTATTTTGACAAAGGTGAAGTCTGAGTTGGACAGGTACTAACAGAAGAGCTTCCCAGGTATATTAGGTACAACCAAATGATACAGTGCACCTCCAAAGCTGAAAACCCTAAGAATATCTGGTAGTTTTGTCATGGAGTCTACTTGAAGGATATGCCTAACTAGCTGGCAGTCCAGGTAGAAGACTGTCAGAATTTCTGCTAAAATTCTCTTGAAATGCTCTTCTAAATATTTTGAGAATGGTTTCAAAAAATCACACACACACAAAAATATTATATTTCAGACTGATACCTTTGACAGAGATGTTTGTGACTCATTGACTAAATAGTTAAAGATTGAAAGGTAGTGTGGTAGTTAATGAAAGCTGAAAGGCAGGATTATGGTGTGGTATATGGGAAGTTTCACAAGGTCATCTTGCTCTGTTCATTCTCTTCATTTTTTGTCACTCAACCATGAGTATCATGAGTAAAGCATTGTTTTATCTATGTAAGAAAAAAAAAAAGGGGGTGAAATATTCCTTTTCATTTTAATTGGCTATGAATAATAATCTTTGAAAACAGTTGCACACATGGCAAACCTCCCCCCAATAAGCAGCTACGTTAATCCAAGCTTTGCTTGGGTTACCAGTTCTGTTTTATTTTCTTTACTAAGCAGCACACTATTTATTTTCTCCTCATTTAACAAGCAAGCCCAGTGCTTAAGTGCCCTTATGCTAAAAGTTTAACTGTAAGAAATTCAGTTTATATTTAATCCCTCCTTGTAGACAAGTTACTTACCATGTCTAGCTATGTGTCTAGCACATAGCTAGACACAATGGAAGATGAAATATTACTTTGAAAACTTTCTTAAAAAGAAACAAATAGATTGCAAGGGGAAGTCCTTCTAACTAGATCTAGGCATATTTGTATCATTTGAAATCACATTTTCTTAATGATCTGCAGGGAGAGGAAAATATCTACTTGGCATATCTTGTGAAAAAATGTGTGTTTGGACAATCATGTAAAGAGAGTTTATGCTTTCTAAGTTAAGACTAACCTTCTTTTATCTTCTTTCCCAAAAGTAGTCTCACTGGCTTGCTCATCTGTGTGACCTGCTGCTGACATCTTTATCAGATGCTCATACATTCCACTCTATCTTCAATTGAAAGTATTAGTACTTTATTTACAGTGACACTGGAAATATACACACTGACACTGGAAATGTCGGCAAGAGCTGCTTGAGTGGACTTTTTGCTTTACATGTATAATGTTATAGGGAAACAGCCTTAAGCAAGAGAGCAAGATAGCTCTGTAGGAAAGATTTCTTGAATGGGTCTCAGGTGTTCTTTTCTTTTCTTTTCTTTTCTTTTCTTTTCTTTTCTTTTCTTTTCTTTTCTTTTCTTTTCTTTTCTTTTCTTTTCTTTTCTTTTCTTTTCTTTTCTTTTCTTTTCTTTTCTTTTCTTTTCTTTTCTTTTCTTTTCTCTTCTCTTCTCTTCTCTTCTCTTCTCTTCTCTTCTCTTCTCTTCTCTTCTCTTCTCTTCTCTTCTCTTCTCTTCTCTTCTCTTCTCTTCTTTTTTCATTTCATTTCATTTCAATTTCATTTCATTATTTTATTTTATTTTATTTTATTTTATTTTATTTTATTTAAGAGTCAAGTGTGTGGAAGCTTTGGTTTATTAACAACTGTCACTCTCTGTTTTTTGCTTTATTTTTAATTAAGAAAATGGAGTTCAGGCATTAACATTGCCATGGAGATAACTTTGTACATAAAAGTCTAATATTTGTTTGGTTTGTAGTGTATTTAGGTTATCTGTTGATATATGATCCTACTCTCCAACCACAAAATACAGCAAAAGCATGTTATACAGGGATCTCCAGACTTGAGTTATACCGCATTGTCAGATATAATGACCTTTGTTTCACACATGAGAAATTAATATTTTTAACAGTAAAATGCTGACCCTCTACTATCACTACTACTACTTACTACTACCACTACCACTACCACCACCACCACTACTACTACTACTACTATTATCATCTCCATAATAATGACAATAATATTTTCAGGGAGGGAAAATAAGAGCCATAGAATATCAAATTAATTCTTATGGATTAGTACTTGTTGAATAGATTATATTTTTAACAGTAAAACAAGTTAATGACTGCTGATTATCTTAAATCTTTTTCATAAATAAAAGACTAGCTAAGACTAAATGAGAACACATTTGCTTACAGTTAAGATAAATATTTCAGTTTCTCATGGACTAATGAAAACAATGCACAGCTATTATCTATTCACCTATATATATACAAAATATAGCAAACTATAACAAAATAGTTCTGTACTAAAGTTGAGGGTTTTTAGAACTGTACACTAGTTTGTTGTAAGAAATCAAGGTTGTCTTGAGAACCTGAAAGTTTACCTCTCAGATCACATGCACTTAGATCTGATTTTTGTTATGGGCTACCTCTGCTAATTGCACAATTGCTCTCCTGCAAAGCTGTGGCCAGCTTTGTAGCTCTTTGAATGCCTATGGGATTAAGTCTGTTCTTTCACAGTAAATTACATGTTTACAAAGAGGATACAAAAAAATCTGAAATAGTAATGGTGCAAAGGAAGCACTCTTTTCCATTCACTTCAGCAAAGGTGTTCTTGTTCTGTCCCCACAGTTCTGTCTTTGTCCTCTTTGTTAGTCTCCTGCCTTCACTATCCCCTGGGGTTGTCACTTTGCTGCACACAGTTCTGCTTTTTCACTCCAGTACCTCAGAGCAAAATCCCTTGAATCTTGCACCTTTTTAGAGATCAGAAGAATTGTAGAATCATCCACATTGGAAAAGTTCTCTAAGGTCAAGTAGTCCAACTTTTAACCTAGTATTAAAGTTCACCAATAAACCATTCTTCTAATGATCTACACGCTTCTTGAAGACCTACATGGACGGTGACTCAACTGCCTCCCTGGGCAGCTTATTCCAATGTCACACAACACTTTCAGTAAAGAATTTTCACCTAATATCCAACCTAAACCTCACTTGGTATAACGAGGCCATTTGCTCTTATTTTATTATTTGATGCTTGGGAGAAGAGCTTGATCCCCACCTCACTATAGCCTCCTTTAAGCATTAGTCATTGAATCCAATGTGTGTCTGCACACAGGACCACAAAAAGTCAAACCATGTGTCTGAGAACATTGTCTGAATGCTTCTTGAACTCTGACAGGATCGGTGTCATGACTACTTCCCTGAAAAGCCTGTTCCAGTGCCCAACCACCCTCTCAATGAAGAACATTTTCCTCCATGTCTCAGTTCCATGCTGTTCCCTCAGGTCCTGTTACTGTCACCACTGACTTGTTAATTATCTCTCTCTTCTGTGTAGCTGCTCTGCTGTACTAAAGACTGTTTTTTGGTAAATGTTCTTTACAGTAACTTATGAATAAAAGAGTTTATTTACCAAGGTTTTAAGGTGCTTAGAGTGCCACGGTACTGCTGTGGCTGTGCTGAGGCATGAAAATGTAACCAAGCCATCTTTAAACTAGCACAATTTTGTTTGTTTAGTACAAAACCAGAACAAACAACTTTCCTCTAAATCCTCATCACTGATTCTGGTTTTGTGCAGCTAAAAGAAGCTACTGTACCTCTGCATGACCTACTTTTTGTGGGCTTTGCAATATGTGAGGTGGGAGTTGGTATGCACAGGAAAAAATCTGTCACTCAAGTAGTGATGGAAAAGCAAATAAGTCAGGTGACGGGCAATGAAGATGTGGCCCAAGGAAAGAATCATGTGGCCTTCTGGTAAAACTGTCCACTATATGTATGTGCAGCAGCAAAAGTTGCAGAGCTGATCACCTGCATACTGAGGCAGCTCATGTCTTCATGGGAAACAAAAGCAATGTAATTGTGTTGGGCACAGTCCAAATCCCAAGCTGTCTGCCTCAATCATACCTATGCAAGCTGTCTTTGTGTGTTTGCTTGATAAATAGTTCCCTAGAAAAGGTCCCAGTGCCACATGGAGGACCTGAGGCAGCTACTGCCTGGTTGTTTTATCTCCTGGGGACACACATTGGTGGATTATAACTTCCTCTTTTTGACCATCCACTGTGTTTGATTTGATTATTATTAATTTTTTATGTTTAGTTTAAACAGTGTAAAGGAGTCTGAAGGACCTGTCTGGAAGTGGTGGCATGGATTGTTTTTTTCAAAAGGTGTGAAGCTAGACACTGTAAAAGACAGAGCAAAGAGACCTGTTGGTCAAGCACAGAGTGGACCTTGGTGCTGATTATAGGAATGGCCTAAGGACCACAGGGGATGGAGCTGCCTCACTTTAGCTGCGAAGATATTTGATGTTACTGAAACTGTACTGGGACCAATGCCTATAAGGATGATGAAGAAAGGAGATGTGTAGCCACTTTTTACATCTATTTTGTCTTTACTCATGACTTTGAAATTTCTCTGCCTAAGAAGCTCTGTTGTAGTTTTTATTCCGATAAAATCTGGTGCTTTTAAAATTTAAACGTCTTCTTAACTTCTTTGGGGATCTCACTGATGTAAGCTCTTGTCATTCTGCACTTTGACAGGAATGTAGGATTTCAGGTGTGATATATGCAGCTGAGAACAGCATGTATTGCCATCATTGGTAGCTGTATTATCATAAATCGGTTATCAGGAAATGTAGAAAATTAAGGGTAGAAATGCATTCCCTGCATTGTTAATGTTCACTGTATATCAGAAATATACAGATGAATGGGCCAAACTTGTAAATCTGTTTCGTAAATCTCCAGCATAGGGAGAAAATGTAAACTAATAAGAACATATGGTTAAAGTGTTAATCAGATTAAAGTATTTGAAAATACTGATGGATTTTTTTCATTTGCTTTTGGAATCTGTATTATGAAATAATATTTAATTAAGATATGTTTGATTGGCAGTGGGGGAAAAAAAAAGTCATAAACCTAATGACAAAGAGAACATGCATTACCTTACAGAATGCTTGATGGTAGAGCCACATAATCATTACTAATTGTATTGCCAGTGTAATAAATGGCTCAGTCTTCAAAATAGGACTATAATCAAAGTTTACAATTTATTAAAGGAATAGAGGTAAGCAAACAGCGCTGGGTGCGCCGGGAGTCTCTGCTACACCAAGATGCACACCAGTTACATCGAGCAGCTGATTTTTATGCTCCTAGGTTAATACATATTCATTACTACTTCTAAAAAAACAGGGTTATTATAATTAGTTTCCGGAATCCAAACCCTCCTACTGGAGCATGCGTATCAGTCTCCGGTGGTCCCGCTGGGTGTCTCTGGGGGTCTCTCATGCTGAAGGCTCATAGTCTTTCTCCCTTGTGTCCTTCTCCTTTGTCCAACTTGGCTGTATGTCAGAGACTTGTGCAATGTCCCCTGCAAGCTTTGTCTTTTAGTTGTTCTTCAGCTCTCCCTGTCTCCTTAATCTCCTGGCCGAGATCAGAGACTTGCAATCAGAGACTTGCATAGTGTCCCATGCAATAGTCATAATAGTTAGCAGTTATTCTGAAACCCCCTCAGATATCAGAGATTTCAAGGAAAAGCCTACAAATACATTTCCCTTCAAGCTCTCTATTGACATGAATTGCTAAAACATTCCTTTGCAAGATACAAGAACCATATACATTAACCACTCTGTTTTTCTTAGACTTGTGGTTATACAAGGGTATGTAAGACAGAAGGTCACATTCATCATACCATGCGGCCCTAACATTGTTCCATACTGACACGAATCAGATGAACATATCTCACACCAGGCTGAACAAAATGGGTTTGGAGATGGAATTTGAAGATCAAAGCAACAAAGTGTTCCAAATCTCACCTGGAAGAATAGCCTATAAGTAGGAATTTGAAAATCCTTTTTCCAAAACAATTAATGTATTAAACATTAAACATTTGAAAAAGCACTTAGCAAGAGTTTGTGTAAAAAACCATTACAAACCCATAGTGCTATTTATTTTTAACCTACATTTAAATGAATATGAGGAAAAAAGAAAGTCTTTTATTTGAATGAATATTAGGAAAATATTTTATGTGAATGAATATGAGAAGAAATGTATTTTATTTGTATCCTCTTAAGGTGTAAGAAAAGAAGAAATATTTGTAAAGTTTTTACTGGAAAAGCATGGCAGTATTTTTAAAGTACTTTCTAATATACAGTCTAATATATGACCTGTCAGTTAGAATGATTGCTTTCCTGAAGATGAGTAGAAGAATTTGGTGTCTCACCTATGTACTTGGGATATAAGAATAAAAATAGTACAATGTAGATATGCATAGATAAGACCATAGGTTCTCTTGTAACTCAGTCCTTCATATGCTTGTAGGTGATCTTAGACAAAGTATTTCCCTCTGAAATTTGTGAGCATTTCAAAACTAATGCTCAGTGAACTGTGATTAAGTGAACTGTGTAGTAGCACATCTTTCAATGTGTGTGAATGAGAGGCTACTCTATGTATTATTCAAAGTCTAGCAGATCTTCTGCATTTTGCTTTGTGACAACTGGTAGAAGAGTGGCTGTTGACAATAATAGTATAAAGAATAACTACGTCTTGTGTTTATCTGGGTCTAGCGTATGACTTCATAAATGTAAGGAGGCAAGAAAAATCTCATAGAAGTGAGCAAAGGATAGAGAAGTAAACAAAGTCACTTCCTTTCCTACTCTGGCATACTGATTGCAGAAGGAATGAACAGTGTCACTGTTCTAGTCCATGAACTGTTGGTTGCAAGAGCTGACATACAGACTTATACGAGCAAGAGCAGGAGAGGCAGATTTCAGACACTGGTCCTCAGTACTGCAGAGGTTTTCATGTTCTGCCCTCAGGACTTCATTCCTTCTTTCTTTAACTATGTGTGGCTCAAGAGCTGTAAAGCTGACATGAAGGGATAGAGAAAGCCAAAAGGATCCCTTTCTTTACAGGGAAACTTGCTAGAAACATGAAGTGCACAAATAAAGACAGTAAAACTGAAATATGGGGCACCTGGAGAGATTGCAGGGAGTCTATTGATCCTTTGGAGACCTAGTGCCAGTGATCTAAATTGTGCTGTCCCAGTGGAGCTTGATCTTTTTTTGGGATGATGGCCCTGAAGGAAAAGCCATGGTTTTTGTCTGTACTTTGACATGGAAAATATTTGGACCCAGGATATCACATATTTTACAAAGTTCTGCTATCTATTTGGCACTGCTTTGGATCAGTCTGGGATTTTACTTCTTGAGCTACAGAGGCAAGGCTATAGTCCTCTTACCTTTGGGGACATTTAACTCACAGAGATGAAAGTGTCACCAAGATGGAAAATGAAGTACTTAATAAAATTAACTCTCTTTTTATTTCTCTTCCAGAAAGTATTTAGCTCATTACAAATAGCTGCAGAAAGATTTTATTGTGGATACTTTGAGAAATATGGTTATTGCTTGCAATTTACTTTGTTAATTATTCTATCCAGAGTTCTCTAATTAAAAGCTTCCGTCCTTTTCTATCTCTAGTGACTCAGATTGAACAGATAACAATAAAATAAGTTTTAATGAAAAGTATAGAATCCTATAAGTCAAGTGTACTTTACCACTAAAACAATGAGATAAAGACTAGCTGAGATAAACATTCACTATGTTATCATTATGATATGCCCAGAAGGAATAAAAAGATGAAACAACACTGTGTGTTTATATCTGAATATTCTATTATTAGGAAAAAAATCTGTTGACCCCAAGGTCACAATAAAAAGAGTCAGCAGACTATTAGTTCAGACTTAACTCTTTCAGAGTTTACAAATATATGCCTTTTATTTGTATCCTCTTGAGGTGTAAAACTTACCCACAGGATCACAATGATGATTTGCAATACTTTAGAATTGAAAATACTCATTCTGTCCTTTAAAATATGTCATCCAACCCTTAAGTACTCACATAGGCCACTAAAAATACATGCTCTCACTCTCTTCTCTACCTTCCTTTCCTTTTAATAAGATGTAAACATGAGAAGCTGTGAATCTATATAAGGATTCTCTCTGAAGGATCAAGAATTGGGTTTTCAAGCTCAGCTAGTCATCAGATGTTCAGTATCTGTCTGCTTTCCTATTGCCTTGTTTTCTATATTTATGACTAAAAAACATTACTTATAGTGGCTTAGTCAGAGCATAAATCTAGTGACTGAAATGCAACTGGCAGGTACTCCTAATGTACATATGTGTGAAGGATTGCAAGATCAACATCAAAAGAATTGCACCATACATGCCTGTTAAAGCAAGAATACATTTTCATTCTTAATCTGAAGCCCATATTAAACTCCATTTGAATCAAAGTCTACCTGAGGTCCCAGTGGTAAATTCCAGGGAGACTATGGAGCAGAAATAAGGGTGAGATTTATTCTTTGAAAGCATCTGGTACCACCTGAGAAAACTATTGAAGAGCTGACATTTTGTCTTTTTCACTAATGAAAGTGTTTCAAAACTAATGCATTCATGTTCCACGTTGAAGAGAATTTTTGTTTTCCATGACCCAAACATTTCTTTGATAGCTGAGCATATTTTTTTGTTTATTTTGATTTTTTTTAGTCTTTTTTATTATTTTTATTATTATTTTTTAACCTAGTCTAACTATGGATTTACCTTTATATTTTTCAAAATTGGACCCCCAAACAGAAACCTCTATTTTTTATTTTTTTTTAATAGTGAAATAATATGCAAGCCTGATCAACAATCCAAAGTAATTGTACGAGGTCTGGCTGAGATGGAGTTATCTTTCTACATAACAGCCTGTATGGTGCTGGGTTCTGGATTTGTGACTTAAAGAATGTTAGTAACACACCAATGTTTTGAAAATTGCTAAGTAGCAATTGCACAGTATTGAGATTTTCTCTTTTTCCCACCACTCCACTACAGTGATTAGGCTGGGGGTAGGCAAGAGGTGAGAGAAGTGGGGCACAGCCAAGACAGCAGATCAGAATTGATCAAAGGGATATTCTATACTGAATATGGGATATTCCAATACCATATAGTATGTTACGCTCATCAGTAAAAGTTCAGGGAAAGGAGAACAAAGAGTAGGGCACAGGCAGATAGCCATCAGTGGTTATGGCATTTGTCTTCTCAAGTAGTTATACATGCTGAAGTCCTGCATTCCAGAAAGTGGCTGGATATCTGCCCATGCGAAGTAGTGAATAAACATCTTATTTTGATTTTCTTGTGCACACTGCTTCACTGTTATTAACTGTCTTTATCTTGACACACCAGTTTCTTGCTTTTGTCCTTCGATTATCTGCCCCTTCCCACTGATGGGGTGTGAGCAAGTGACTGAATGGGTACCCAGTGGCTGGCTGGGGTCTACCCACCACAGTTATATACATTGAAAAGGTAACAACCCTTGGTGGTACACTGACATTTTCCTAAGAAGTCTGTCAAAAGAAATATATAATTGCAAAACTTTGTGTCTCTTACAACACTGAAGCTCAAGGGACAAAGCCAATATAGCACTGTCCAGGTGGAGTTGCGAAGCATAGATGCAGAACTACAGTCTGACATCTGTCTTGTGCTCACATCCTTCTGATTTTGCAGACATCTCTGCAGTTCCCAAAAGTCACCTGAGTGCCTAGGGTGGAATCAACTCCCACTCTGAGCAGTACAGTTCAATCTCCCATCTAAATCAGGACTCAGATGTTAAGCATTGCTGCAGAGTTCCGGCAAGTGCCTGCTTTGGTAGGAAGACAAAATCACTAACATTTATAGAATCAGTCAGTCCTTCCTTTCAAGAATATATATATATCTGAATTCTTCTTTGAAAAACAACAAGGTGATTGCAAAGCAAATGAATTCTTGATTTTAATATGTGTTTTCATGCAATTTCTTGAGCAGTTGTGCAGGAAATGAGATACCTCTGTTTAAATTTCTCTTTGGTCTGAAGGAAGTTAAACCTATGTTTCTTACATTCCCAAAAAGTATCAATTGAGCAATAAATTAGTCTAGATTAAGATGATAAATTACAAAGTGAAGATCATAGCTTTCCTCTGTATCCAGACAGTAATTTGTCTTTACCTTTTCTTGTCTCTCACTCGTTGCACACATGAATTACAACTGCTCCTCAGATCTGTTACTTATCTTCGGTCATGCTTGGTCTATTGTCATTTCTATCCTCAATGTATTCTTTAGAGAATTAATGTATTCTTTAGAGAATTTCCATTTTCCAGTGCTTGGATATTAAAGAATCAGTTCCTTTTATGTGTAATGCTGTCCTGACACATATCTCACTGGAATAGTTTGAGCATGCTTAGAAGACAGTTGAAGATTTCAGCACTGAAGTTTGACTAATCTGACAGATTGGTTGATGTAAGAATCTGTATATCTCTCTTTCATAGTTTATTCTCTGATTCATTCTAGTCTTTGCCTTGAAAAGTAGCATATAAATGACTTGCTTGATACACTCACTTTTTATTTTTGTTGGGTTCAGCTGCTTTATTTTCATGTGGGAACTGCTCTTCACTGTGTTTCTTGCTCCCTTTCTCATGGCAGACATCTAAACTGGAGTACTGAAGTTTAAGTGTGTGTGCTGAATATCATTTGAAAGACAAACAATGTCTTTTAAGTCTTTAATAACAGTATATAAATCTTATTTATTTATTTATTTATTTATTTTTGTCCTTCAGCATCCTAGTCAAGCTTTCCACTTATTAACTCTACTGCAGTACATTTATTTTCAAAAATTTTGCTCAAATCATGTTGATGCAAAACCTTCAACCTCTCCCTTTCACGTGAACAAAGTACCAGGCTCTGTCTATGTCATTAAAAGGTACACTTACCTTATAATTCATGCCAAAAAAATTTACCATTTCATAGAGGATGAAATGCTTACCTTAATGCGTACAAGATATTTAAATAATGATCAGGCCATTATGCCCATGCTGTGTCAAGATGTATGGGCATAATGGTAACTAATCCCCTGCAACCACCTGGAGGACAATTAAAAAAGAAAACCCCATCTTCAAAAATTCCTTGATTTTTAGAAGGCCAGCAGTTCTTAATTTTTATGCCATTTTACTGTTAGACGCAAATTAAAAGTTCATATGGTCTTTCTGTTAGTGATAATTGTAGAAATACTTTATTATGTAGTCAATTCAAATAAAAAAAAAAATCATAACAAAGAGCAAAATCTCTTTTATTCTCCATATTGAACAATACAAGAATGGAGTTCTTGAATATAAAATATTAATATTGGTCTTGTGATCATTATTCAGAGTAGCACTGTCTGTGAAAGTAATTTTATAATCAAATTTATCACCAGCTAACACTCCTTCAGATAATAACTATACATCTATATATAGACAGTGGATTTATTATAATCAACTTAGAAATCCTGAAGTTTGTCTCTCCTAAAAGCTGTTGTCAAATCTAGAAATAAGAAAATGTCTTTGGAGATTTTTTTTAACCTTTATCTAACTTGACCCAAGATAACCTTGAATCAAGGAAATGGTTGGCAGGGACAGAGCCCAGAAATAATGTATGAAAGGTGGAGAAAGGGCACTTATCTTCTTAATATCCTCCATAAATGTCTGTTTGGTGGAAGTAGCTTAAAGGAATGTTTTCAAGTGATGCATGGCTTGACATATACATTGTGTAAAACTCATATGAGGCCTAAACCACTAGAAAGACTGCATTTTGTGGTTTTGTTTTTGTGTTTGTTTATTCTTAAATAGTGAAATACATGGGACTATTCCCACTGAAGTATGATTTGAAGGGCTTGAATTCCATGTTCAGATCCTCTGTTCCTGTCTGTCAGATGGGAAGCATAATGCTAACAGTTTTGCAAATGCTTTGGGAAGGGGTGAAGTTGATTAAGGGAAAAAAAAACATTAGTTAAACATTTCTTGCTGTGATGGGGCAAATAGCATATATAACAGTACAAAAGGGACAGGAAAGCAATGTGGAAAAGAAACAATAGTAAAGAAAAAAAATCTCAAACACAAGACACAAAGAAGAGCTTTAAAAATGTCCTTGATGACTTAAAATTCTTTATGGTTAGTATTTAATGCTTGCATTGTAAATGCTAAGCAGGGTAGAACATGTGGCAGTTATTATGGTGTTTAGGGAAGAGGTAAAGCCTTACAGTCACATCAAGAGCCTGCAAGATTCATACCCATCTATGTGGAAAACACTATGCTTCTGAGGGAGTCTTTGGGAGAGGAAGTTTCCTCCTTGTGAGTCAAACCAGCAAGCTGCCTCCTATGTCCAGTGAGAACAGCCACTGTGTTCCTCATGAATACTATGTGTGGTTTAGGGACTTCGTATGCAAGTTGTGTTCCTAACTGTGTTAATCAAATGACAGGTAGGCCTGAGTGTTATGCAGCATTTTGTGTTTGGAGAAAGGTTTGGTGGTTCTTCTGGGAAAGAAGTTACAGCATTTCTGTAATTGGAAAAAGACAAGTGAATTGTGTGTTCTTTGGAACTCTTGATTCCACTATAACCCCAGAAGGCTGTTTTGTCATGTAATTATCAGTTACTTTAAAATCTGCTGCAAAATGAGTAACATTATCACAACTCTTTCTTGTTAAATGTTAATAATTTCTTTAGCTCTTAGGAGTTCATAAACAGGAAAAAAACAAAGGTGGAAGCCAAGTAGTATTTTATACATCTAACAGCTGAAATGGAAAAAACCCATTGGAGCTAAACCATTGCTCATGCAAAACCAACTGCCTATCTGTTTTTCCCTTTGGAAGACTAAAAAACAGGTGTTCAGTGTTTTTCTGCCATTTTACGTGTTGAATTGCTTGGAAAAGAAAACCTGTGTTTGTTAGTAATGACAGATATGCCCAGGAAAAAAGTGCTCTTCATAGTAAATGCTCTCGTGATACTCTGGAGCATTAGTATCAGGAAAGGTTGTGGTGTCAACAACATGAAGAGCAAAGGGATTATAACCTTTGGGATTATCAGTAAGGAAAGGTGCAGCGGGACTCCTTGTCTTATTCCTACTCCCAAATCCTTTTTCTCAACTTATCTTATACTCTTATTAGTGGCAGAGTAGCAGAACTGAGGAGTCTTTTTGAACAAATTAAAATGGGAGAAGAATCCGTATTTTCCTTTCTAGCTCAGAAAGCTTAAAAAAAAACAACAACACAACATAAACACACACACACATGACATCTTTTTCTTTCCATGTTCTGAGTCACAAAACAGTGTTTTAGTTTGGGAGAATTTTATGTTACATCTTGTATATCATATAAAACTTTTCTGAGTAAAAAGAATTAAAATTTTAGAAGCCAAAACCACACCTAAATGATAAGTAACCTTAAAAATCTCTAACTCAGATAAATGCTTGCAAAGGCTTCAATAAAAGTTAATGCTTGTAGTGCTTGATTCTGATGGAAAAAAAAACTGTAAAATGTCAGCCCTGTAATAAATGCACTAAAGGGTGAATGTCATATTTAAATAAATAAAGCCTTCTGTCTGAAAAGAAAGAACACTAAAATCCATGAGTACATGAATGTATTAACTTGATGGTCTGCTCGCACTCAGAGGAATGTGAAACAGGTGCAAGTCTGAAGAACTAGACAGAGACATGCCTCCATTAAATAATAAAAAGTGAAATGCAGTGTAAGAACCATAAGCTATTTGGACATCAGACCTTGTTATTTTTTCACATCTCTATCCCTTGTATAACATTTATTTCCTTATTTTGTGGTGTGTTAAAAGATATGTGAGTTGACAGTTTTTCAGTATTGTGATATCATTAAAAACATTTAGATTTTCAGTCAAGGTATAACTTTAGCTTAAGTATGTGCAGTTGGCTGATGAAGTAGAAAACAGTGTAGTACATGTTAAAAGTTTGTATAGCTACTTTGAATTTATACTGGATCACAACTCAGTGTCAGAAATCACTTTTTGTTAAACAGTTTTAAATTTCATACATTTAGCCTTTTGCTTAATTATCATGTTTTTGCCTGGGATAGTTAATTTTCTTCACAGAGGTTTGTATGATTCTGTGCTTTGGGTTTTGGGTGAGAATAATGCTGATAACACCACAATGTTTTAGTTGTGGCAGAGCAGTGCATACACAGAGCCAAGGGCTTTTCAAATTCTCATGCTGCCCTGCCAGCAAGGAGGCTCGAGATGCAGCAGGAGCTGGGAATGGACACAGACAGAACAGGTGACCCAGACTGTCTAAAGGCATCATAGAATCATAGAATATTCAAGTTGGAAGGGGCCCACGGGGATCATCAAGTCCAACTTGTGGGTCACCACAGGACTACCCAAAAAGAAAAAGGAAAAAAAAGAAAAAAAATATCCGACCATGTGTCTGAAAGTGTTGTCCAAATGCTTCTTGAACACTGGTATGCTCAGAACCATGACTACTGCACTGGGGAGCCTGTTCCAGTGCCCAAACACTCTCTTGGTGAAAAACCTTTTCCTGATATCCATCCTGAACCTCTCCCACTGCAGTTTCAAGCCATTCCCTGTCACCAGAGAGAAGAGAGAAATGCCTGCTTCTCCACGCACCACTGTGAGGAAG
Source organism: Aythya ferina (assembly GCF_964211825.1). Classification (NCBI taxonomy): domain Eukaryota; kingdom Metazoa; phylum Chordata; class Aves; order Anseriformes; family Anatidae; genus Aythya; species Aythya ferina. The sequence goes on along the minus strand of NC_140297.1, from coordinate 90,408,098 downwards.
TTGTAGACCACGATGAGGCCTCCCCTCAGTTTCCTCTTGTCCAGGCTAAACAAACCAAGTGACCTCAGCTACTCTTCAAACATCTTCCCCTCTACACCCTTTACCATCTTTGTTGCCCTCCTTTGGACACTCTCAAACACTTTTATATCTTTCTTATACTGTGGTGTCCAAAACCGCACACAGTACTCAAGGTGAAGCTGCATCGGCACAGAGTAGAGCAAGACAATCACTTCCCTTGATCGGCTAGCAATGCTGTGCCTGATGCACCCCAGGGCGCCATTGGCCCATTTGTTTGCCAAGCCACACTGTTGACTCATATTCAACTTGCCATCAGACAGAAAACTCAGATCCCTTTCCACAGGGCTGCTTTCCAGCTTCTTGTACCCCAAACTGTATGTAAAGTCAGGGCTGCCCCATCCCAGGTACAACATCTGGCACTTGCTCTTGTTATACTTTATAATGTTGCTGATTTCCCAGTCCTCTAATTTGTCCACATCTCTCTGCAAGGCCTCACCACCCTTAATGGAGTAAACAGCTTCACCCAATTTGATATCATCCATGAACTTGCTCAAAGAATACCTCAATTCCTTCATCCAAATTGCTTAAAGAAACATTGAAGAGGACCGGTCCTAAAATAGAGCCCTGTGGATCCCCACTAATGACAAGTCACTAACCTGATGTAACCCCATTTACAAGAATCTTCTGGGCCCAACACATGAGCCAATTGTTACCCCATCTTATTATGCTTTTATCTAACTGTATTCTGGTCATTTTGTCTATAAGGAGAGAGAGTACTGAAAGTTTTACTGTAATCCAGAATGATTACATCAACTAGTTTCCTTTGCTCAACTAGCTGGGTGATCTTGTTGTAAAAGGAAATTAAGTTTGCCAGATGTGACCCTTCCCTAGTGAACCCATGTTGGCTCTGACCAATGACTGCATTGTCCTTTAGGTGTTTTTCAGTAACTCCCAGAATAATCTTCTCTAGAATTTTACCAAGCACTGAAGTGCGAAGTTCCACACAATATGGCATCATACTCTGTAATAAAACCTTGTGTAAAGGAGGAAGGTGGGAACATTTGGAGTGATGGAGTTTGTTTTCCCAAGAAACCATTATGCATGATGAGCCCTGCTTTCCTGGAAGTGGCTGAACACCTGCATGCCGATAGGAAGTAGTGAATGGTTTAGTTTGCTTTGCTTGTTTATGAGGACTTTGCTTTACCTAGTAAACAGTCTTTATCCCAACTGCTGAGTTCTTGCACTTTTACCTTTCCCCTGTCCCACCTGGGGAGAGTAAATGAGCAGCTTGTTGATGCTGAGCTGTCTGCTGGGGTTAAAGCACAACAATAATCTAACAGCTTATCACAAGTATATTTTGAAACTGTATTTGAGCAACATTTAAGTTTTATGAATGGCCTCTGATACAACTATGTGTTGATTACTATAAGTCAATACAAATGTCATCCTACTGAGGCATACTTGGTGTACCACCTCATCAATGTGACAGTTTGACAACAGATATTCACTCAATTTCTCTCTCTGTTGACTTAAATTCATTTATTCTTCGCACCATCAAAAGCTTTTCCTGCAAAACCTGAGGCATGAGAATGTAGTAACAGAAATGTATTTTCTAGCTTCATAGAAAGAATTTATACCTTCTTCCTCTAAGCTTCATTGTCTTTGGTCAATGGAAATAGTGCTACTATTATTTGGTGTGCCTTGCAAGCATGTCTTTATGTCCAGTAGATATCAGACGGTTGAGATATATAGCTGTATGCTCCAAGGAAATATCCTTTTCCTGTTTAAAAGCTGGAGAGTCCTTCTTTCAGATCCTCAGGAACCTGCTGAAAGGCTTCCTGCACTCACTTCACTAATGTGAAAAAGTTTCTGTGATGGTTTGTCCTTCATCATAGAGTGTCCCTTCTCTTTAATTTTATTGTGTGGCATGGAGTGGTTAATGAACTTTAGGTTAGTTTATTTCTGGAATAAAACCTGCTGCAGTTATTCACAAAAGCTGCTTTTCCCTGAGTTACCTAGTACACCATGTATGAGATGCCTCTCTGCTTCTCCCCTTACTCCTGGCTTCTCTCCGTTCTCCACTAAAGCATTAAAAATTAAGCCTTTAGGGAAATAGTAGGAGTAATGCATATTTTGAGAAAATAAGAGAAAGTGGAGTTGTGTGAAAAGTAAGCAAATGTGCTTCCATAAGATATGTGAACATACGGTAGCTTAAAATTTTAGAAGTGCTTGTATTTTACCAAGTATCCAGGAATAAAGGAGTTATTTACTCCTTTAGGAAAGCAGATTAAGAGTGTGACTCATGGATTTTTAGAGTTTGAATTTGGGTACCATATTTGCTGCTTTTCCCCAAGTGGCAAGCAGTTACTTACCTGGCATGTGTGCTGTTTTAAGCATTTGTGTTTTTCTGAGTTAAAGAGACTTGGATGCTCAGCTTTATCCTCTCCCCTCCCCTTCTAAAGTTCTAACCTGAACTTTATGGTATTTGTTGACTTTCAGCCTGGTGATATAATGTTTAAACTCATAATGTAGGGAACATTTATTGTATTACATGTGATTTGTTAATGTGTAATCAAGGAGATTATTTTACTGAGATCACAAAATGAAAATCATTTTTTCATCTCAGCCTCTTGTATGTTCCTCAGTTTACTGAAAGAATTCATCAAAGGGTAAAATAGATTAATTGTCATTGTTTTTAAAGTAGTAAAGTTGTATGCATCAAAAAAAAAAATTGTTTACAATACAGATGAAAGAAAAGTTTAAAAAATGGGAAAATCAATGCTCTTACCATATTTTGATGAATATGTTAAACTTTGATTCAGCACAAAAGCATTTCTAAATATTTTAAGTTGGAAGGTAATGAATATTGAAGGAAAAAAGAAAAGATAGAGTAGTTTTTCCTCTTCTGATCTGTTGATGAGAGAAACATACAGTAGATGTGATTAAGAACTGGATATTATCTATTCACAATAATTAAATCAACCATGTTTTTTATCTGGTATTTTAGGCTTGGAAATAACAGGAAGAATGCAAAAAAAATAAATGCTTAATGATGCTATTTTATGTTTGAATTAAGACATTAAACTGCTGATAGAAATGCCAAGTGATAATCTGTCCATTAAACAAACAATTAAGGGTGCAAATATGCTATCATTTAGTCACCTTCTTTGAAATGTAAAAGGTTCCCATATAGGTCGTCTTTCTGATGTTTCTATATTGATTTCTACTGATAGGTGACATGTCAGTGTTCTCAAAAGGAGAGTGTAGATTGAAAGAAATTGGGTTAAAGGGCTATCATTTTGCTGCATTTGTATATTGCCTAATGTAATGAGGCATTCCTTTTCACTGGATTTGCTGTTACAGATATTCTAAGAGAGCTACCCTCTTTAGTGTGTGTATACAATCCAAGCAAAAGGAAGACCATTGGGGATCCAAAAAATTAATTTGATTTTTGGAAGTTAAGTTGAAGATTTTTTTTTCTGATTACAAGGCAGGATGTCAAAGGAAAGCTCAACTGGCAAATGCAGTTAGATCATTTCCAGTTGTTTTTGAAATGGAAACATTTCTGAGAGAATAGCCAGATGGAAAGAGCTACACAATGTTAATATCTGCAGAATCTGAAGGATGCAGATGGCCAGCAACTTATAAGGCAGAACACCTGCAAATATACATGGGACAAAAAGAAAGAGAGAGAATGAGAGTCCAATAGAAAAATAACACGATGATTGTAAGTCTCCAACTTATTTGAAATGTGTGAGTTATTTGAAAGGAATCCCATTCAAACTGAAAGCTTTCATGAGAGAACGCCAAAGATGAATGGGAATTTCAGCTGCTGCTCATAAAGCTGTGCATTAGTAGATGAAGATGACAAGTTGAAAAAAATATTAATGGGATTGTACTTCAGAGACAGATGAAAAGCTTTTAACTATAGATGGCCAGACACCAGAGAATGAAAACAGAATAGAATGAATGCACCAGACTCCTTAGGAGCAAATGAAAATACTGAAAAAAAAGCCTATAAGAAATACAAGCATCTAGATAGTTGTAGACATGAAGATAAGTCACATAAATGCCACATATCTCATATTCTGGTAAGGTTGTCTAAGAAGCAGCACAGATATAAAGAAATAGTTGTAGTAAGGGTGAATTACATGACTTGAATTCAAAACATGTAATGTATTACACATAAAAATATATACCAATGAACAAAGAGTATATGCAGCTTTTTATTTATTTGTGCAGAAATTATAATTACAATATCTCAGAAGAAAGACTATATGCCAATGATAAAAATTCAGTTAGTGATTGACTCTAACGCCTTGAAATTAGGCTTGGATTTGGTATAAGCTGTAGAAACTTTAGTTACACAGTCATAATGGAGAAAGTTAAGATAGTCAAAAAGATTATGTGTACTTTGTTTAAATTATTTATAGGGATACCACAAGAGTCAGATTACAGGGATGAAAAACATTAGCTCATTAACTGTTAATAGATACACAGACAAAAAATAAGAACAATTTTGATGTTCTAGACAGTCATCAGAAGTTTCTCCTGGAAACTTGAAGTCACCTTATATCTATAAATATAAAACACAATCACCAAACTAAATTCTAGGTTGTCAAATCAGTGACTTTCAAAGTCCTCTACAGGTGTTCTTGAAAAAACAGAAATTGATATATAGACCATGATAAGATGCTTACAGTAGATCTTCTTTTCTGTGGCAGTCAAGATTATGACATATCTTTCAAACCATTAACCGAAGAACAAATGTCACCGTGTTTGAAAGAACTGATGCAAGATAAAGGGTGAAAAAACAACAGTTCTTCAAAACAACATGATGGTTTACCTTACATTAAATGCATGAAGTTATTTAAATGGAAAGAATGGTATGGACATTTGGTATGTTTATATGACTAGTACCACTTACCTCCTAGAGAATGTACTCTCTATTTTTTAAAGGTCCCAAAGCACAAAGAATATTCATTTGAGACTCAGGGTGCAACTCCATCTCACAAAAAGTTACTGTGTGCTAGTATAAGGATCATAGAATCATACTTGATTATATCATGGCTTGATATCATAGAATCAAGCTTGATATAATCAAGATTCTATCACAGAATCATGGCTTGGTTTGGAAGGGAACTTAAAGATCATCTAGTTTCACCTCCCTGCCATGGGTAGAGATGCCATCTACTAGATCAGGTTGCTCAGAGCCTCATCTAACCTGGATTTGAACACCTCCAGGGACGGGGCATCCACAACCTCTCTGGGCAACCTATTTCAGGGCCTCTCCACCCTCAGAGTGAAGAATTTTCTCCTAACATCTAATCTAAATCTCCCCTCTTCTAGTTTAAAACCATTCAGCCTTGTCCTGTCATTCTCTGACCGAGCAATGAGTCTATCTCCATCGTTTTCCATAAGCCCCTCACTCACACCTTGAAATACTAAAAAGCTGAAAAGTTTTCTCCAGATCCTTCTCTTCTCTAGGTTGAACATTCCCAGCACTCTCTCAGCCTTTTTTTTTTCTTTTTTTTTTTGTTTGTTTTTCATATGAGAGGTGCTCTAGCCCTCTGATAATCTTTGTGGCTCTTCTCTAAACCCACTCAAACTCACATCTTTCTTGGGCTGGGGGCTCCAGATCTGGCTGCAATACTCCAAATGGGGCCTCATGAGGACAGAGTAGAGGGAGATAATCATCTCCCTCAACCTTTACAGGATCACAGAATTTCTAGGTTGGAAGAGACCTCAAGATCATCGAGTCCAACCTCTGACCTAACGCTAACAGTCCCCACTAAACCATATCCCTAAGCTCTACATCTAAACGTCTTTTGAAGACTTCCAGGGATGGTGACTCCACCACTTCCCTGGGCAGCCTGTTCCAGTGTCTAACAACCCTTTCGGTAAAGAAGTTCTTCCTAAGATCCAACCTAAAACTTCCCTGGCGCAACTTAAGCCCATTCCCCCTCATCCTGTCACCAGGCACGTGGGAGAACAGACCAACCCCCACCTCTCTACAGCCTCCTTTAAGATATCTGTAGAGAGCAATAAGGTCGCCCCTGAGCCTTCTGGTCTCTTGTCTGGTGATGTAGCCTAGGATGCAGTTGGCCTTCTGGGCTGCAAGCATGCACTACTGACTCATGTCAAGCTTTTCATCCACCAGAACCCCAAGTCCCCAGGGGTGCTCTCAATGAGTTCTTCACCCAGTCTGTACTCATGTCTGGGATTGTCCCGACCCAGGTGCAACATCTTGAATTTAGACTTGTTGAACCTCATTATGCTCACATGAGCCCACTTTTCAAGCTTGTCCATGTGCCTTTGGACAGCATCCCTTCCTTCAGTTTTATGAACTGCTTGGTGTCATCAAAAACTTGCTGAAGGTGCACTCAATCCCATTGTTTTTTTCACTGATAAAAATATTACACAGTACTGGTCACTAGATAGACCCCTGAGGGACATCACTTGTCACTAGCCTCCGCTTGGACACAGAGCCATTAGCAATCACTCTCTGGGTGTGATCTTCAAACTAAATCCTTATCCATTGAATGATGACGTAGAGTGGTGTCCCTCTCAATGCATTCCAGTTTGCATAGCTCTGTGTGCTCTTTTTTAATTTGTCACCTTCAGTGAGCTCACCTGAAGATGTGTCACCAAAATTGCTGTAGTGGTCATTTACAACAAGCCAACTAGTCAGTAGGAAAACTAATTTAGAATCAAGTAAAAGACACACATTCCTTGTGACTCTTGAAATCTTTATCAGCTTAAGGGCTCTAAGAATGCAAGAAATATATATGAATCAGCTGTTCTCAGTGTAACTTAAATCATTATTTATACTATGCCAGACTGAAACATCAGTCATCAGGTAGCAGTCCTAATGAACCACAACAGAAGTAGATAAAGAGTGAGAAATAGTAGATATTTATTTCTTCAGACAAAAGGTGTTTTTTCATCTTCTGTCATCAATCTGTTTACAGATTGGGTGAAATGTTCAAACAGCTTTGTGATTTTGGGCTTTATTGTCATATGAATGCAACAAATGAAAAGGAGGGTGAAACTTACTGTACAAGCTCATACTGTTTTTGCACTCGTCACTCTTAATTGCTCCCAAAAACCTTTAGGCAAAATTTAACAATTGCACAAAAAAGGAAGAGCAGTAAAATATACCATGACTAAAGAAAAATCACAGGCCTAGATCTGTTGCAAGATATTCAAAATATGACAGGCTACAAATCTATAGAGAGGAGAGAAGCATGGTCATGTGAGCTGTTGACTTTTCTTACTCAATCAAATTAGATTAACTGATTTTTAAAGTAAAAAAGGGGAAAATTAAGATAATTCAGACAGATCTCTGAAATCATCACTCAACGTCATCTCCTAACAACATTCTCACCTGACACCCACCCACTTTGATAAATTTGTATACAGCTTTTTTTTTTTTAGCTATATTTTTTGATTGCAACCTAAGAGATCTGTTAAAATTGCACTGTAATCTTATGAATACCATGTTAATTACAGCTTTCAAATCTCTATTAAATAACCTATCAGCTCTGCCATAGTGTTACTAAGGTGCCTTCAGCACTTAGAAAAATTGAGACCTCATTCCCATTTATCGTCACACTTGTCTGTCATGTACATTTTTAACATAAGGGAGATCTATCATGTGTTTTTTTCTATGTATCTGACTGTTCCATGCACCCCCAATCTTTATGATCTATGATGTTAGCAGAAGTTTTTGTTTTGTTTTGTTTTTCCTTCAGGATTTGAAGATGGACTTACACTTTTTTTCTTTAAAAAAGTAATGAAACCTATTACCAAAGTTATTTCCAAGGCACTGGTGTTAAAAATAATACCTCTAACAATGTGTTTAATACTTAAGTGGTAAATTATATATTATTTTTCTTGATAGTTAAGACTAATTCTCTTACTTCTCAAGCTACTATCACTTTTGCATGGTAACATCTATATCGCTTGTGTGTCCTTGCATTACTGTGTATTATTATTATTAGATTTACATAAATTATGGCATCTTGTCAGAAAACATTTAACATTTAAACATTCAGGACAAATTCTTCAAATATGACTGTATATAATTTATTTATTTATTTATTTATTTATTTATTTTACTCATTTTCTTTGAATCTCTCAGCTGTCATAAAAGAGTAGGGATTTACAGATTCTACTTCATGTATCCCAGGTTGTCTAGTCTAACTGGAACAAGAAGTATCTGTAGCTGTGTTCTGGTAATTACTGGCATGGGAAAAATATTAAGGTTGAGCTAGCCAAAAAGTTACAAAACTTCTTTTAATTATATGAGTTATGGGAAAATATTTATTCCATTTTCTCTACCCAAACTGGAGGGGGTTTCCTGCGTATCATGACTTTGGGGAGACTACTGGCCTGTATTTATCTTGCTTTGTGGTGACTGTCATATTCAAAAGATCCTAGTTCTTCACATCAAATTCATAGCATTTCCATCTTGAATGGTTTCATGAAAATAGATCATAATCCTACATAGTTACTGTCATAAAATGTTTATTTTCTTTTACTTATTTTCTAGTGGGAAAATGGAAGTATAAAAGAGGAAGAAGTATTTTGAGGGAGGTCTAAGAGAGAAAAAGTTATGAAACAATAAAGAAAATGAGTACTTAAATGGAGCAACAATGGAAGTAAATGATAGAAAATCAGCAGGTGATAAACAACAAAAAGCACTCAGAGTATCTCCTTCTGACTGTGAAGTAACAAATGGGTTGTATAACTGAACGATTTTCATTGATTATTAAATTATCAGTCTGGGAATTACCAAGAATATAATTACCATGTCATTTAATCTTGCTATTATAATTATGCTTCATTCTCATGGAGCTGGACTGTTTAGAGGTGCTAGTTTTCCTTTGTGAATTTTTGGGCGGTTTACTATTTACTAGCTCTACAGTGTTGTGATAACCTACCTGAGCTGTAGCAGCTGGTCTTTGAGATTGCTCATTGAGAGTTTAAGTACTGTCACTATTAGCCTTCAATATACTAGATATTCCTTCCTTCCTTCCTCCCTCCCTCCCTCCCTCTTTTTTCTCACAGGAATTCTGTGCCGTAGTTTGCTCAGCTTTGAAACAGCATCCTTAGCAACCATTCTCCTTTGGGTGGGTGTTATTTCTGTCTGGTGTTTTTTTTTTTTTTTTTTTTTTTCTTCATATAAACTAAACATGTTTTAGTTTTTTGGTTTTTGTTTGTCTGTTTTGTTTTTGCCATCTCTTTTTGCTAATCCTCTGGATATGAGAGATGGCTGTTTAAAAATGACTCTCTCGTAACCTCAGGAGTATGAAATGCCACCACAGTGAAGGGTGATACAAAATGATGACCCTCTTGAGTCATGCACTGTGTGTGAACTATTCAAATGCAGTTCATTGAAGGTTGCCAAGTCATCTGAATCATTGATTTTGGGATTTACACTGGGACGGATGTTTCTGTCTTGCAGGCAAAGATAGATGGACTGGTCTAGATTATGGAGTCATTGTTAGCTCCTGGGAATTATGTCTCTCTCTTGTTGGCATTCTTCCTCTTGGATTCTACAATTCTGCAAATAATTTGTTCATAGTTCAGCTCTGCACCTATAAATCTCTCTATTTTATTTTATTTTATTTTATTTTATTTTATTTTATTTTATTTTATTTTATTTTATTTTATTTTATTATTTTATTTTATTTTATTTTATTTTATTTTATTTTATTTTATTTTATTTTATTTTATTTTATTTTATTTTATTTTATTTTATTTTATTTTATTTTATTTTATTTTATTTTATTCAACTGGACTATCATTCTTATAGACCTTAGTGTTTTATTTTATCTTTTTTCTCTGTGGACCTATTCAAGTACATTGAATGCATAACTTAGGTGGTACTTTGTAGAAATGATGGCTATCATAGGCATATGTACAAAAATGTAGAACACAAATGTAGAATATTTTTACGTATAGCTGTTAGAACCTGGCTTGAAGAATTAAGTAACTGGTTATTTCTGTGTTTTCTTCTCAGAGCAACAAGTTGCCTAAGTTGAGCTCTATTCTGACAGAGCTGAGAAGTTCTACCTCTTACAGAACTACTCTTTAAATTCTCCTTCAAATGTTTCTGTCCCTTTGCCTTTTTTCTAAAACTATGTGCTCCTGAAAGAGAGAGAACATGGGCTTAGTTTTAACCCAGTAACTTTTAAAGTACTTTTTCCACAGAACTATTACAAATTGAATTGTTAACAACTTCAGAATTATATTTAGTTCATAAACTTCTTTTAAAGATTAGATCAGCACTGCATGTTTTATAGTTTTGATCCTTTTTTTTCCAGTGGTAATGTAATTGACAGGAGCTGATAAGCTTGTAAACTCTAAAATAAATATTGAGTATACTTCCAAACTAAAAAATAGCTCATTCATCTTCATTTGCAGTGTTTTCAATTGTCCCTGTGAAGAATTACTCTGAGCTAACAGTGCTCTTGATCCTACTGTGAATTCTGTTCTGGTACCTTTGTACTTTTACAGAATGAGGTGAACAATTGCTGTTTTTACAGTGACATTTTCCAAAATATCACTAAAAAAACAAAAAACAAATAAATAAATCATGTGTTTCATTGTCTTCTTTACCAGTGCTCTGGGTCCTATTTTTTTTAATTTATTTTTTCCAATGGAAAAAAAAAAACAACTTTTCCTAGCTGCATGGTATCATACCATCTGTCTCTACTGAGTTTTTACAAGGCTGTTCTTAAACAGGACTTTTTTTTTTCACTTCACCCATCCTGCACCAGTGCAACAGCACCCTTTCCTCCTGCCCATTTATGCGCATGATTGAGAAAGTGAAAGTATTTCAATCTCTTTTGAAATTTTGTTTCATGGAAATCAGTGTTTAAACAAATGAAACAAATGAGTTGATCTTCCACTAACTTCGTGTTGGTGAAGATCACTTTCATGTTGCTTAATTTATTAAGTGAAGAATCCGTTGCAGCTATGATGAAAAGGCACTGCTCTTTATTTGTTCTTAAATTATAGTAAATACACCACATATATCTGTGTCATTGGCAACTTTAACAGGAACCTAACGATGACCTTTTTATGTTGGATCTGTTTTACTGTGTTGTCCTAATTCTGCAAGTCTAAATTCAACTAAAAACAGTGAAAACACAAGTACATATATACCATCTCAAAATGAACAGATTAGGAGACTCGGGATGCAATAGTTCACAATAAAAGTTTAGTAAAACTAAACAAGAGAAGTCTTTAGCTGTATCTTCACCATGGAACATTTTCAGAGAGACTAAGCTGTAGAACAGTTGTATCTTAATATATTTAAATCCTTTGCTTTCTATAGTATTGACATTCTTAGGCATATCACTCTTGAAAATTAACTACAATGTAAATATTAAAAAAAAAAAAAAAGAATGACTGTATTCTCATATATCTACTTCCTGAAGGCAGCTCCTGGAAAATTAGACCAAAAGTACTTCTAATTTATGGAAACATCTTCATAGTGTTTATGACACTGCACAGTTGCAGAAGAATGTTATTGCTATACTTCAAGCATTCATTGGGGTAAGAGCAGAAAATAAATCATCCTGACTGCAAAAAACACAATTTTATAACTGTAAATTATTGGACAGTAAATTACCTTTCTGGAAAACATTCTTTTAGTCTAGAGTTCTCTTACAAGGAATCTTTATGATCTCATTAGGTTTTTCTCTTGCTGCAGAAATTTAAATAATTTAGCTTTTGATTACTAATTCATAGTAAAGTAATTTGTGAATGTTTACATTCTATAAAGGCCATTCATTAAATTATTCATCATATGATATAATTTCAATAGGCATTTGTTTAATTTTTCATGCTTAACATACAATGCCATTAGCACAACAATGCCCCACAGTGTACATTACTGTAGAGAAGCTCTCTGTTTTTAAGCAGAAGCTCTCTGTTTTTAAGCAGAAAGATACAAATGAATATTTTTCAAACAATGTAACTTTTCTTGTCCCTTCCTCTTCTATCTCTCCCCATACCTTACTGATAATATGTACGGTGACCTTGTAATACATTTACCACTAGCAAGTGGAAACAGAATCAAATTTATAATAATTCTGATGAGGGATTTATGGTGGCTATTTAGTCTTGTTTGTAGCAGAAGAACTCTGCTTCCATTGAAGTGCTTGTAGAATCAGCTCGTAGGTGAAACAACTGAGGCAACACTTGTGAACAAGAAATAACCTTATCTCTTGTAAGTGGATATGAAGTGGTTATGAGGGCAAAGGAGCATCCATGGAATATTAGGGTTGGGGAGTGATGCTGAACAGGGTGTTGCTAATTACATAAATTCTAGGCATAGTGTAAAATGGCCTTGCGTTAGTTGAGATACGGAAACTAAGCTTGTAGCTTTTTTTTTTTTTGTGTGTGTGTGTGTGTGTGTGTGTGTTTGTGTGCGTGAGGTGTTTTATCATGAGGTGTTATATGAGGTGTTTTAGCAAGAGAAAGGTGTTTCTGATCACCTACATATACATTGCACTGAGTAATACAGCATCTATTCCTGTGGGCTTTTACTGGAACCATTCTTTCAAGAAAGTTGATCCACTAGTGAAAATTAAGAAAGTTTGCATTGTGAAGTTCACTGTTAATATATGTGAGAGAATTTTTCCTGCATTGATTTTTGTCTTGAACTATGTATTCTTGTTTTGCATTCACTCATTGAAATCTGTTTTTAAATTTGCAAATTCTTTTAAATATTTTATTGAATTTGAATCCAGGTTAAATGATTGTTTAAGGTTCTGCTACAACATGTTGTTATTGCTTATTGACATATAATAATTGATGGATATTGATTGTAATTGATGGATAAAGGGTAAGAAAGTGAAATGAGTAGCAGTGATCATACTACATATTGCAGATTGTTTTTAAGTATTGATTGAATTTGAGATTTGAATGTTTTTGTGTGTGTCTGAGGTATGTGTCTGAGGTACGCCCTCCCATTAAGTCATGAGGTTCAGTAAGGACTTTAACAGACAGTTCTGCAAAGTTAGGATCATAGAATCATAGAATATCCTGAGTTGGAAGGGACCCATAAGGATCATTGAGTCCAATTCCTGGCACCACACAGGTCTACCCAAAAATTCAGACAATATGACTAAGAGCATAGTCCAAACACTTCTTAAACTCCAACAGGATTGATGCTGTGACTACGTCCCTGGGGAGCCTGTTCCAGTGCACGACAACCCTTTCAGTGAAGAACCTCTTCCTGATATCCAGCTTGAACCTCCCCTGTCACAGTTTGATGCTGTTTGCTTGGGTCCTATCACTGGTCACTAAAGAGAACAGATTGTTGCCTTCCCCTCCACTCCCCCTCATGAAGAACCTGTAGATTGCAATGAGGTCCCCCGTCAGCCTCCTCTTTTCCAGGCTGAACAGGCCAAGTGACCTCAGCTTCTCCTTGTACATCTTTCCCTCTAGGCCCTTCACCATCTTAGTAGCCCTTCTCTGGACTCTCTCTAATAGTTTCACATCCTTTTTGTACTGTGGTGCCCAGAACTGCACACAGTACTCAAGGTGAGGCTGTCCCAGCACAGAACAGAGTGGGATAATCACTTCCTTTGACTGACTAGCAATGCTATGCTTCATGTACCCCAGGACACAGTTGGCCCTCCTGGCTGCCAGGACGTACTGCTGGCTCATATTCAACTTGCTATCAACCAAAAACTCCATTTGGTATGAAGGCATGGTTGTTTTCCCAGCTTCACTTGAAACAACATTGAGCTGTGAGACATCTGACTCACTCCAGACATCATTTAGTTGCTATAGTTGCCAGGCCTCATACATACTGGGTATTCAACTGCAAGCCTTCAACATCTGTCCTGTGCTTTGACCAGATGAACAAGGTAAGCATGCCAATCAACTCACATTCCTGCACGTCAATTAACTCGCTTTTGGGCTCAAGCCCAGTTTCATAGTATCACAGAATGGTTTGGGTTGGAAGGGACCTTAAAGATCATCTAACTCCAACCTCCTTGCCATAGGCAGACACTCTTCCCACTATATTATGTTGCTGAAAGCCCCATCCAAACTGCCCTTAAACACTTCAAGGGGGGAGCATCCACAATTTATCTGGGCAACCTGTTCTATTGCCTCATTACTTCCAAGTAAAGACTTTCCTCCTTATATCTACCTATGTCTACCCTCTTTTAGTTTAAAACAATTATTTCTTGTACCATTACTACTCTCCCTGATAAAGAATTCCTCCCCAACTTTCCTGGTGGCTCTCTTTAGTTTTTGGAACATCTCCCAAGAGCCTTCTCTTCTCCAAGCTGAACAACTCCAACTCCTTCAGCTTATCTTCACAGAGAAGAGCTCCAGCCCTTGTTCTCAACAATTGTCTGCTGATTTATGGTCACATGGTATTTCAATACCAACAAGCCTGGTAATATTCCACAGAAGAACTGTGAAGTTTTAGATAAAACAAATATTTATTTACTTTTTTAACCGTAAGTCTCAAATCAGAAGTTAGGTTCAGCTTCATGTAATGTAGGAAAACTGTGCAGGTTCACTTTGAGTTAATGTTTAAGAACTTCCATGAGGGAGGAGGGAAAAAAAACACTGATTAGAGTGATTTTGTGATAAGTGTTTGAGCCACACAACATTTTCCTTATTTGAGTGAAAGATTGTCAGGAAACTTATGGACTTTGTACTTTACATGCCAGGTGTACAAGATACAGGTTTGCAAATGTACATTTGTATTTACAGTTAGTTGAACATGGTCCTTACTCTATATCCATGCAAATAGATAGCAAATTTGTTCAATAATTAATTTGCTTATTTAAAGTTTTAATTCCTGTATATTACTTAGTGAATCAGCTTTTTCATTTTGAATCATTAATTACCCTATCATCTTGGGCTACTAACTTCCACTCCCTTTCCCCTACTTACAGTGAAGTTAAGAAGTATTAGGTCTATATAGCAACTCATGTTCATGTTTTCATTATTCCTGTATATAATCTGGAAGAGTAATTGGTATGTGTAGATACCACATAAAAAAGACACATTCACAGTGAGAGTGGTTTATGTTGTTCTGCCTAGAATTGGGTCATAGAAATAAAGGAAAAAAAAATCTATGTTTTTAGACAGTTTATGATGCTACTGTAAACCATGAGGAGTGCATGGACTTCTGAATGTAGTAGAGCCAAAAGAAAACTGTAACTCTTAACAGCAACATTTTAATACCTACAAACATAATTGCTAAAAAGTACTACCAGTAATAACAGAGATTAGCTGGAGGTGGTTTAATCAAAAGATCAATTTAATTTTAATTGTTTAAAGTTAATTAATCAAATACTAGATTATTTGTATGTTCATCAATCATGATGAATGAGAATGTACATTGAAAAAATACTTTTCTTCCTTTAAACTTATGATCAGGTCTTTTCTCTTCTGGTTTATTAATGACTGACATGCTAAAGGTATCAGAGGGTCAGAGATGTCTGGTATCATTCTTCCCTAAACAGCCTGCGTGTTGCTGCAAGTGGAAGCTCTTGGTAGTTTTCTGTATTTTGGCAATATTTTCATAAACCTGTTTATTTTTCACATGAATATTTATCGGCATGTTTCTGTTTTCATACTCTAAGGGTCTTCTATGTGCAGGTAGTTTTGTATTGGAGGTGACTCCTGAAGGATAAAGATGGAGTGTGGAGAAGGCTCTTATGGTGTGGAGTCCTGAATTCTGAGAAAACCATATTAACTGCAAAAGTCAGATGTGTAGATCAGAGGCTGTACAAGATCTAAAGACCAAAGCAATAAATTTGGTTTTGGACTTGTCTGAAATAAAACTGCTAGATTGCCAACTGATTTTATTTATTTATTTATTTATTTTTTAAGTGGGGGGGAGGTGGGGGGATAATAGAGAAATACGTAGCTTTCTTTCTGATTTCTCTCATTTCTCCTCTTCTCCAAAAGTAGTTAGACAGAAAAACTATTTTGTGTAAATTTTTCTTTAGAAGGACAAATAATATGTGGTGGGTTAGAATTAGCTGTCTGCCAGGTGTCCACCAAACTGCTCTCTCAGCAGGACAGGGCTTCGCTTCTTGGGACAGCTGTTCCTGTCAGCAGCTTCCTCCACTGCAGGGTCCTCCATGGTGGTCCACTGCTCCAATGTGGTCCTCCATGGGCTGCAGTTGAACTTCTACTCCATTGCCTGGACCACATCCTTCCTGTTCTTCACTGACCTTGGTGTTTTCAGGGTTTTCTCATGTTTTTCTTGCTCCTCTCTTTCACAGCTGTTTGCAGTACTTTTTACTCTTTTAAGTGTTTCCACAGATGTGTCACCAGCATCACTCATTGAATCAGCTTTGACCAGTGGTAAGTACATTTTGGAGCCAACTGGAGCTGGCTCTTTATAGTATAGGTGCAGAAACCATCCTTGCAGCCTCCTGTTTCCAAAACTTTGTCATGTAAGCCTAGTACGTCATAAGTTAAATTACAAACCATAGAGTATGAAGTAAGCAATTATTATGTTCAACTTAACAGAAGAATATTTGGCACATGGGAAAAAAAATCCTTTGTGAAAATATAGAAGGAACAGAGATAACAGTAATCGCCTTTTCAAAATTTAGGTTTATTTAATGCAGATTCTTACCACATTCAGTGACACATCGGTGTAGATAGACTTGAAAGCGTGAGTCAGATTTTTGCATTTCAAGAGCAAAAAATAGTAGATATGCCATACTAATTTTAAGGTATTTAAGAAAATAATAGTAAATCAAAATGAATTTAAAGTCTGAAAAGATTTTAAAATATCCACAGAGTTCCTGACCTGATAGATTACTGATAAGGACTTTAACATTTAAATACCAAGAGATTATTTCTCCATTTTGCTGTATAATGTTGTAATATAATAGGAAGTTTCCTTTATTAGTTAAAGTTAAAATCAAAGAGCAGCCCTTAAAAAGATTCCTATACGTCCTTTTTTAGGAGAATGACTTGTAGAGCTTAGGGATATGGTTTAGTGGGGACTGTTAGCGTTAGGTCAGAGGTTGGACTCGATGATCTTGAGGTCTCTTCCAACCTAGAAAATTCTGTGATTCTGTGATTCTGTGAATGTGGAAGTATTTTTTTTGCCCACTGTCAGCTCAACCTCAGTGTATGCAAGGCTGACTTCAACTTTTCTTATGGATCAGCTGCGATTGGCATACTTATGAAAGTTAAATCTTGCTTGCATACGTTATGGCCTTTGTGGCTTAACTGCCTCATCTGAACCAGATCATTATAGACCTAATCCATCTCCTTTAATGCTTTGACACACTCGTTTGTCAAGAATGTATGTTACTGGAAAACACACTTACCAAATGAATAATCACAATTATAGAGGGATTGGACAAAAATATGTACAAAATTAAGTCTTTTCCTTGATATTTAACAGAAAGCAATGTAACTGCTTTTCTATATGACGGTCAGAGATGTGTAGTGAAGGGCTCCAGTTCTTAACTTTTCTGTTCTCAACCAGAATCCCTTGTGAAGGACCATAAGTAAAGAAATGAGTTCTTTCCAGGAAGAAAAGAACATATGAGATGTAACTCATCCTTTATGCAACCGGGGGACAAAACTGTATGGAAGAACTAGGGATTCTGCAGTTTTCCAAGTATTTGTTTCAGCTTCAAGATCCACTCTGAGTTTTGCAAAACTGTGACCTCAATCTTCAAAGGGATTGAGAATGTCACCTATGAAAATAGAGGGGTGTGGACTTCAGGCTTTAATTCTGAGATATATTCCTGTCATTTGAAATTCATATTCTAGGGATTTTTTTTGATACAAAGAATCTGCAGGACCAGGATATAAGTGAGAAATCTGAGAGACTGCTATTGTCCTACCTACATATTAATAGAAATTTGCTTCCAATTTTCTAACTGTACTAGACACCCACGTGACATTTTAGATTGTAATCACACTTGACAAATTCACAAAAAAAAAAAAAAAAAAACAACAACAATAAATTAATACTTGTTTACTTAAAAAAAAAAAAAAAGTGTTTTGTGGAACTACCATAAAAAAAAAAAAAAAGCCTTTGATCTTTCCAACATTCACAGATCAAATTAGATTTATCCATGTGACTGGTTCATATGTCTGAAGAAAAAAAGAAGGCACTTATGCCTTTAGCTTTGAGTTGTACCAATTCATGGTAAAAATTGGTCCACAGAGGTCAGCTGAGTCTTTGAATTAAGTGGGTATTTGGATGATTTTCACTTGTCTGTATTTAAATGAGATCGTTACTTTAACGGGCAACTGTTTGTTCTCCCTGACTTGCATTATTCATATAAGTAGGAAGAAAAGAGCTGTTCTTCAAGCTGAAGAAAATGATTGAGAAGTCCTGTCTTTCTGTTATTAATTAGTGATTAGCAAGGTGATCTTTCACAGAAGGATTGCTAAATAGTGATTGCTAAACAGCTTTATTTTTGAGAACACTTTTAAAGTGTTAGTGGCATTGTGTGGATAGATACACAATAAGAAAAAATCCTGACAAATGACATTTGTGTCACTTTTACTTTCAGATAGAAAGAAAAACTTGGGGAATAATAAAATGCAGAAAAGCCTATTCTAAACTAGATTAAGCAAAACTGAAGACATGAAAAGTAAACCTGATTATTACTACATTTTAAGAGTGTTTTGTACAAGTAAATTTTTTAGCGTGGTCTACCATTTTCATATATCGAATCAATTGTTTACATATGTACACAAACATATTGTCAGAATGTATATTTATTTAAACAGTCTGATAGTTCAGCTTTGCCTGCTTAGAACAAATTAAAAAGGAGTTGTATCATTTTCACTCCCTTTGCATGTTCTCCTGACTTTGCAGGGAATTCCTTTCTGTACCTATGCTGTAATGAAGCTGTTCTCTAAAATTCAAGTTCTCACAGTGCTTCCTGAATTTGGAATAGCAAAGCATATGTGTTTTCCAATTGACCTCCACCAGTAAATACTCAGCATCATGCATATGTGTTATTTGGCTTTCTATTTTTTTTTTCCCCACTCAATCTAGAAACGTTTGGAGGTCAATTTCTTCCAATATAGCAGTACTGTCTACTGATCTGAATACTTCCTTGTTAATCCTGATTTATTTGGCAATGTTAAAATGATACACCGCAATGATGGTTTGGTTGCCTTTATTTTGACTGGACAGATCAATCAGCTGTATTTGTCAAATCACTGCTTGCAGTTTGGTGTCTGGTTACCTATCATCTTTGAAATATTTATGACTTTTTTTTTTTTTTTTGGTAATTCCTTTTCCAGTCTATGTGATTTCTGCTCTATTATATTCTAATTCATTACTTTTAAATTTTCAGCCTTGTAATTTTAAAGATATAATTGAGAATCACATAGCTTGAGTGTATTACAAAAGGTAGGCAACATCTATTTTCTTATCCTATGAAACAAAGTAATGGTTTGATTTGACGAATAGATAAATGCATTTGTCAATGTATTTCCTTGATTCCGTTCATATGGTAATACTCTTCAATTTTCTCTTTAATCCTTTTTGTGATATCTCTTACATAAGATTCTATCCGTTCCGTTGTGTTTATCAGATATTTTCAGGACATCATTGTGGTTAATTCTAACCAAGACTGTCACTTCTCCAGCCACAAACTAATGTTTTCCAAAGATTCCTAACTAAAACAATAATTAAAAAGGCATAGAAGAAAAGCCATCCTCACTCTCATTTCTGAAGGTGACAAGCACAGTAGGGCAAGATCCAATAAAATGCCAATGGATGTTGATTCTCCACAACTGAATCCAAAATTGTAATGCCAGTACCTTTGCACGGTGTGCATTCTATGAGGGGAAGTAGATGCTGAAGAAATATAAAAAAAAAATAAAAATAAAAAAAATGCACTTAATAGTAAATGACATAGAGCTAGCCAATGAGAAATGTTTAATATGAAAGTATACCTGAACACTCACCATCAGGTACATTGGGAGTGAGATTTGCCAATGATATACTTGAAATAAGGGCTCAGAGAACTTCCGTAGTTCCTTTTTTGCACATCACTCTTATGATCCCCTACCCCTTTTCTTCCTGGCCATTGTCCACTTAATATTTCCATGTATCCACCAGCAGAAGTGGGAGTAGGGAAACACTGAGTGCTTGGCTTTGGAACAGTAAGAGGGAAGACCATACTGAAGCAAGGTTTGGGCTTTTGACCTGGCACAGTTAGAGTAAGTTGGTGCCAGTAACTTGGGGCTGAAAACTTTCCAGTCCTGTCTGCTTGGATAAAGAGTCTGTCTCTGAAAGAACAGTTCTCTGCAAGGCTTTTAGTAATGTTCTTTGTAGACTACTTTGTAGACTACTAGTTAATTGTTCCACTCTAAAAATAAAGACTTTGCACTTGGAACTTTCCTAAAATTATTGAAAACAAAACTAATTTTTGTGAAGAATGTATCTAGGAGCAGAGCTGCTATACAGTTCAGTGAACTCATTTTTTTCCAGTGTCAATCATGATCTGAGGATACTTCCTGGATCAGTCCTCTTAGGGGAATGAATCACATCCCAGCCAGGTTTTCATGCTTATTTATTACAGATCTGGAGCACACTAGACTTTTCTTGTCTTTTAGGCTCCTTTTATAGTCAACCTGGTATTGAACAGTTAATTATGTTAAAATTTTAAATTGGGCAATAGAAATCCTTCAAGATGCCAGAGTCCATATGTTAGCCCCAAGTTTCTTCATGTGCTAAGCATACCACCAGTGATGGGTGTGATGGGTTAAAACATAAGAATTTTCTTATGGAATGAATGGGCAGGACATATAGATCAGGATAGCTTGCTATTTGGCGGCTCATATTACAGTCCTATTTGACACTGCAGCAATAGAAGTGATGGAAAGCGGTCATTTGTAGTATCCCAGAGGAGAAGGCAAAGAATATATTCAATCTAAGCTACTGTGAGAGTACCTGGATTTGAAACGGAGAGTGCACAATGACCAGTTTTAGTTCAGATCAGGAGTGTACATTTGAAGTTAACCTCCTGATGGTCCCCATTTACAGAAATATGACTCAAGTTGTGAAGTGCTCTCAGAACATATGAAATGAATTCCTTTGAGAACCTGGAGTATTTCCTCTGAAAGTGACTTGATATTGTTCTGCTTCTAGTGAACGTTCAATGCATGTGTCCAGATTTGAGCCCATAGGAAATAAAATGCTCCTGAAATTACTATTGTGTATTTGTGGCTCTTCAGTAGCAACAGTTTCACTTGATAGATATGTTAACATTTTTGTTAACATGTGCACCACATTTTTGTAAATGTAATCATAGCTTGTGACTGCAGGAGAGGAGTAATCCTGCTAGAACAGAGGGCACAGACATTGTTATTGTGCAGTATGTTTTACATAGCTGATCTAAGGGTTTTCCCTCAACAACAATCATTTCATTTCGAGATACAGAGAGAAACCAAGCTGTTATTGTTGTTTGTTTTCTAATAGTAAATCAGTTTTTCAGAGTGGAAGCCATCCGTATGTTCAAGTGTCATACAGGCTCAAGGTTTAGGTTGGGTGGTAGGAAAAACTTCACTGCAAAGATAATGTGGCACTGGAACAGTTCCTTCCATCTCTGAAGATTTCCATGTCCCACGTGCCTGGTGACAGGACGAGGGGGAATGGGCTTAAGTTGAGCCAGGGGAGTTTTAGGTTAGATGTTAGGAAGAACTTCTTCACTGAAAGGGTTGTGAGGCATTGGAACAGGCTGCCCAGGGAAGTGGTGGAGTCACCATCCCTGGAAGTCTTCAAAAGACGTTTAGATGTAGAGCTTAGGGAAATGGTTTAGTGGGGACTGTTAGCATTAGGTCAGAGGTTGGACTCGATGATCTTGAGGTCTCTTCCAACCTAGAAATTCTGTGATTGATTAGAGTTCCGTGACTGACCTGATTTGGTGCTGGCACTCCTACTTTGAGCAGGAGGCTGATTTCTGCTGGGCTATAATCTCTCTATAATCTTGGGGGCTGAGTGGGGAGAATGAAAAACTGAGACAGTTCTGCCTAAGCTGACTAGGATAGGAGTTTGGCCTTCTGCAGATCTGTTTCTTTTCTCTATTGTTGGATTTTATGTATTGATTTATTTTTAACCCACGGTTCTACACAAATGCAGCAGCAATCAGACTTTCAACAGGAACACAGATAACATTCTTAAAGAAAAATAACCAGTTATTCCTCTTATAAAACCAGCGTTCCATCATTTTAGCTATAAAACTAAACTGTAGTTACAGTTACATTTCTGGTTGTAAAGAAAATATGAAACTGTACTTTTTTAATGAAGTTTCAGGGGAAAATTTTTTAGACCAGGAAAATCTATCTAATATTGAACCGAATACATGAATTTTCTACATATTTCACTTTACCTATATTTTTTTAACCGTATAATCTGTACTTGGATGTCTTCTCTTTTTAATGCAAAGGGACTGTCAATATTTTTCACACATATATTTCTTTATATGAAGGCATAAGTACCATTTTTTTTCGAAGTATATTTCCTAAAGTTTTTCAGTTAAGCTACTACATACATGTAAAATTAAAACACTAAAACTAACTAAACTGTGCTTAATTTTTTTTTTTTTTTTTCTGTCTTGGGTCATAATTTTTGAACATTAGGGTTTGGAAATATAGTGTAACATCAACCAGCAATTTAGGTACTCAGTATTATTCAAGGTTACAGACAGTCTGAGAGATTCTTCTGAAAGGATATTTATAAGATTTCTTTTATTTACTATTTGCTTTACAAATAAGTAGTTTGATTCTCTTCCATCATCCATCTTCTATCTACTTTAAGATTTGGATTAAGATTTGGAAAGGCCTTTTCTGGCATACCTTAATTTTCACCAAGTTGAAAACCACTGTGATTTGGGTACAGTATTACATAAAGATCTTTCTCAAAGGTCTTTCTCAAAGGGTTGGGGCATCCCTGAAAATGACAAGGTGAAAGAGTAAAAAATATAATACTGTAATTATAACCTATTGCTATAAGATTGTTGAAGTCTTAAGCATATTTTTTTATGAGAGAGTCATATATATATTTATGAGAGAGTCATATATATATGCCCAAGTTTGGATGATCAACTCTTACTAAAATAACCTCACAGCACACATAAAATAATAGCACTTATTTTTATTAGTAGTTCAAAGTTCTTAATTTGCTTTCTGTTGGTAACTTTTCTTGTTTAGAAATATAAATGAGAAGAGATAATTTGGAAATTTTCTGTTGACATGAGTTTTATTGTTTTAATTCTCTAAAGAATCTTCTTTTCATGCAAAGGTTATTCAGTTATAAATTGTATATAAATATTCAGTTAAATTCAGTTATAGTATGTTTGTACATAGTATACAAAAATGCACTACTGAAAAATATTATTCAAATTGGCCTGTTCAGATGACTAAATTGAGTTTATTGATAACTATTAAAAAAACCTACAAACTTTGCATGTTTCATTGATTTTTGAAGTGTTCAGAAGTGAAAATATTTTGCAGGTAAGACACAGTCTTTAGGAAATTAATATCCTTAATGTTCCTAACCATGATGTGAGTAATTGAGGGAAATATGAAAACCTACACATCCCAGGCCTATCACCTTTCCCACTCTAATTTTTAGATGACAATTTGCTGAATGAGCTGAGTCTTGAGCAACCTTAAAAAGTGCAAGTATTTTAAGCTTCTCTGTATTTGATGATGATGATGCTTGATTGCTGAATGAGTGCAATGTTATAATCATCTCCCTCAGCTTTTCTGTCATTCTATAAGATACTTGAGATGCTCTATGCTAACATACGACATCTGCAGATCTCTAAAATGAATTGTAACTTTGTGTGTACTCAGTGATTTCCGAGGACCAGTCCTTTTAAATAGGATGAGGTTTTTAACTGTATTTTGAAAGAAGAATTAATGACATACAATTTGTTTCTCAATTTATTAGAATGTTCATAAAGTAAGGTTTGTGAATAGGAAATGAAAATTAATTTAAACTGTCCCAGTCCTTTATTTATCACGTAGAGACTTCTTAACACTTATCACACATTACATATATTTGATATTAAGCTAGCAAATATAGATGGAAACAGTTTTGGAAAATTGGCCCAAAATACCTTTGCTATTTTCTTGTTTGTGCTACTCCCTATTTTCAAATCATATCTTATTTTTCTATCAGAGCATTTTCCAACAAAATACAACCTGTGCTCACCTTAGAGGAAGATTGTTTGAAGAGACTGATGTTTCTAAATTGTTCTTGACTTTTATTTTCACATAGGAATCAATAGAATATTATTCCTATTAACTGATGAAATGCCAGTATGTGACCCTGAGGTACTGGGAAGATATTCAGTAGTTTCCTTAATACCATTATTATGGCTTACTGATTTTTGTTGTTGGTGATATGTAAGCCAGACTTTTAAAAATTACAGCAATAAGACATATTGAACGACAAGAACAATGTCATTCTGTCTCTTAAAAACTCACTTATAACATGGTGAGTGATGTGAAATGTGATATGAGACTCAGTGCATGAAGGTAGTGCCAGTTTTTAGTGACAGTTTGTTTGACCCTGTAAAAGCCAAAGAAGATCACAAAGGGCCTTATGCTGAAAGTTGGTTTGAATAGGCTGCAGAGAGAGTATGCTATAGCAGATATAATTAAACAGCATCTTTGGCACTGTTGGAAAGTCATGGCCATGATTGGTCCTTGGTTCACAAGTAGACTACTTTAGTCTCCAGGGAAAGTTGTACATACAAACACTGCATATTCTCCATTTCTTTCCTCCTCTCCTTCTTAGTAAAATCAGTTATTTCAGACAACATCAAACGACATATAACCCCACGATGGTGAATTTTGTAGTGACTTTTTTCTTCTGCCTTTCATTTTCAATTGGGGGGACACCCTTATGCTTGGCTTATATGCCACTTTGAAAACAGATTTGGATGTTAAATAGTAGTTAGGTTTAGCCTGTGACTTTAAAGGTCATATTGAATAAAAATATATTAGTCACACGAGGAAAATTACTTCTTCTGGGTTAATTAAAGATCACAGGTCAAATAGTTTCTTGTTTTAAGTGGGTGTAGTTCCTTTAGATTCAGTCCAGGTGTGCTAGCTTTTTTAATTTAATTTAATTTAATTTAATTTAATTTAATTTAATTTTATTTTATTTATTTTATTTTTTTCTGCAAAATCTGCTTGAACTATATGTAAGCTCTGTGCATTTAATTCTCTTTTACAATAATTTTCTCTTTAGAGAGGTGATACCCTCATATCTTCTTTCTTTCTATCTATCTTCATATACACTGGGTCAAGATTATGACAGATTGTATGTGTATATATAAGTATATATATATATATGTAGCTTTGTATTTATTTCCTGCTGTCTGTTTAAAACCTATGTTGTCTATCTGATGGAGAACAATATTATTTTGGACAAGGTGTGTAAGCATTGTCCTATTTCTTCCCCCTTTTTTTCCTTCCCCTTTTCCATTTGGCTACATCTCATCCTGCAGGATTTGAAAGAGTATTTGAAGCCATTATTCAAAAATTGATAGTTAAACTAGGGTAAAAAAAGAGTGTCTACAAAGGAGAACTCCTCTCTAAAAATACTACCTCATGAAATATTCTATATTAACAGTGTTGTGTTGGAACTATTTCTTAGCTGGCTAGCATTTGCTGGATATACACCAAGATACCAAAGCTCTAAGGTCCTCATAAAAATCTTTTAAGAACTTGACTGGGTTCAATGAGACTTGGTAGCATTGTGAAAAAATAAAAGTAATAATAATTTAAAAAAAAGTGTGTAAATGGGAGTTGATTTTTTTTTGTTAATGTTTTTTATTCCAGATGGTTTTCTTTAGTTAATTTTTCAGTGCAGTTAAAAATACATTCAATTAACACAAGACAAATAGAAGAACAATGGAAAACCTATGAAAAATATTTAACAGGATATTACAGTGATAATTGCCCCTTGTCCTAATGTCTGTCATACATTCTGATTTTTTTTTCTTGTGCAGAAATAGCTGTTAAGTCATCTTGTTCATAGACAATGAATAGCTGCAGTCCAGTAAGATAGAATAATATTTGAATTTCCATACCAGTCCCAATGCGAAAACCTTCTGAAAATCTTTTGTTCTGTTCTCTGTTGGATCATTTATAATTTTCCAGACATTGTTATAATGGATAATTATAGCATAAGTAATTTTTTGACACTTTCTGGTGCTATACAACTACAGTTCTTTTGAAAAACTATTGACGTCAGTGGTGCAGGATTAAAAAAAAAACAAACTTTTTGTGTGACCCCATGATTTCTATTTATTTATTTATTTTTAAATCAGGATCAGGTAAACCTAAGGAGATGAATTGATTTACAGTATAACTGTTTTTGTTGTTTGTTGTTGTTATTTTTTGTTGTTGGTGTTTTTTTTTTTTTTTTTTTTTTTTTTTTTAATTGAATAGTCTCAGCAAGATGCAACTGAAATCAAATCCTTCAGTCATTCTTACAAGACATTTTATAAGTGAATGCTTATTTATTTATTAAGGTAATACTGTTATTCAGAAAGAAAATGAAGAAAAGAAGTAAGCTGCACTTTTGTTATAGCCAGACTGTACTGAATTGACTACAGATGAGAACAGTTGTTCTATAACATAGTAGTTGCAAGAGAACACATAGAATATATAGAATTATACGGCTATGATGATATGGATCCATGTTTTTAAAGCTGTGAATGCAAAAAGAGAAATATTTCACTATATATATATACATATGTAATTATATTAGGCAAGATTAGAACATTAAGATTTGTTGGAAAGTGTTGCAGAGAAAGAGTTTCTTCAGAAAGGTTTATCAGTCTGTGATAGTTCTACTATAATCTTTTAGAGTCCCTCCTGAATGAAGAACTTAAGGCCTGCTCTGCACGCTGCACCTTCAGTGCTCTTGGTTATATCTGGGCCCTGTAGAAATTTAGTAGTCTTAGATGTTTCACAACTTCTAGCTAAGTTGGAAGCAGACCTTAAGCTCTTGTTCTCATCATTCATTCATTAGTGTAATTACATTAATGACTTATGAACCATATGTCAGGATAGCTATCTGCAGAAACATCTTTTGAATAATTCCATATGGCTTCAAGATGTTTAGATGTAGAGCTTAGGGAAATGGTTTAGTGGGGACTGTTAGCGTTAGGTCAGAGGTTGGACTCGATGACCTTGAGGTCTCTTCCAACCTAGAAAATTCTGTGATTCTGTGATTCTGTGATTTTGGTTCTATGGCTGTAATTTCCCCTTTAGAGATACTTTTTTTTTTTTTTTTTCTCTTTTTCCTTAAGACTTTTTTTAAACTTTCTTTAAAGCTTGGAAGATACAGGCTAACTCATAGGTGAGAATAACTGTTTTTGTTGTTGTTGTTGTTGTTGTTGTTTTTTTACATGGATATTTTTGCTTTAAAGGGTAGTGTCTTACAGAAGTAGGCAAACAAATGCAAGGTTTGTTTATGATCAAAATAAAATAAAATAATAATAATAAAAAAACGCTAATAAGGTGAGAAGGTTCTGAAGATAACCAGAAAGAAATGAAATATCCTCAATGGTATTGAACTAGAACTATATGGAAGAGAGAGAGAGATTTATGTAGGGTATTGCCAGCTATATGTCTTATGTTGAGTGGCAATATTTTTATGTTAACATTTTAGCTTTTATTTGATTAATATACAGAAAAGTTGCACTTTTCAGTACTTTCAGTACTATTTCAGTACAGTAGTACTATTGTACTGAAGTACTATTGTACTGAAAGTTGATTCTTCTAAGAAATCTTTGCTCATGTAAAACAATGTTTTAATTCAACAACAGATATTTATAAATCTTTTGTTACCAATCTTCAAGTCCAATAAAGTTACAATTACAGAAAATAGTAGTGGAAATGAGATTTAGCTGGTGATTTTGTGTTGCTAAGCATCAGGATCTACTTGCATGCTTTTTAAATATGAGGGCTATTGCAGATCTTACTGAATAATACTCATTGTCTCCATTAATACTTAAATGAAGAAGCAATTAAGGGCCCTACTTCTTAGTAATTATTAAAAGAATTAAAACCATTGCTCAAAGCATAGATAAACTACAGTGCTAAAGTTTTGTTCATTACCTGAAAAATGTAAGCCACACTGAAAACACGTTTGTGCTCTTGAATACATTGCAAATGTGATGGAAACAATCACAAAATGCATATAATTCCTAAGAGAAAGTGAAGGGAGAAGTTCCTTTTTGAATTCATACTTAACATTTCAGCTAAAGCTTGAAACTAAGCAGAAAGGAATTGTTCATTTTCTTTTGTTCAGAAGAATAGAGCTTGGTTTATGCTCTCTGTAAACAGGATTAGTGACTTAATATCTTACTTCTAACTTCTATCAAGAGAAATTCCACATTGGTTCAGTAGTTCAGCAGTAGGGCAATGAGGTGATTAATTTCTCTTTCTCTCTCTCTCTATATATATTTGTAATTGTCTTAAATGTTTTCTTTAGCAGGGAAAAACTTAATTTGTAAGACTGCTTACATGAGCAAATAATGCTGTGCAATGTGCTCTAGGTGTCCCTGCTTGGCAGGGAGGTTGGAGTGGATGATCTCTAGAGGTCCCTTTGAACCTCAACCTGTGATTCTGTGAATCCAAAGCACAATGTAGCAATTTATTTTAATATATAGCTTATACCCATTATATAACTTCATATTCTGTTCACTTTGGGAATCAGATACTACCGTGTCAGATTCAATGATATTTTAATCATGTAAGCTCAAGAGTTAGTAAATGAGTTGATTCTTATATTCATCTATTCCCTAGATTTTTTTTTTCTTTTATGGAACTATTGATCAATTTTATTTTTTCTACTCTAACCCATACTTCAGTGACAGTAAAATACAAACAATTAATAAATTGCCAATGAATTCCTGTATGCTATTACTTAGATTACCCATAAAATAAATCATTTATTCTGAATTTTCTAAACTTAAGTATTTTATTTATTTTGTTAATAGGAAAGGGGGGGGGGGGAAGGAGAAGGGGAGAGATGGAAAGAGGGAGGGAGAGATGCTAAATACTAGAAACTTATTTTAAATTTTAAAATTTAAAATTTAATTTTTAAATTTATTTTTTATTTTTTTAGCAAATAAGAAGGTCTGTAAGAAAAAACAACAAAAAAAAAAAAAACATAAATAGATAACAAGAATAACAGTAGCCTCACCAAACTATGTCCAGTATTGAGTTATAAGACATTGTTTCAATATGATTTATGTAATCCAAAATCTTTTAGGCTGAGAACACCAAGCTCTCATGTTTAGTCCCTTTACTGCGAGCATTCAGACTCTGTATTAATGTTCTGCTTTTTGCTTTGCCAAATTTAGTGAATCAATACAAGTTTTATACTCTCAGCTGCACCTCTGTAAATTTAATTTTCATTATTTAAATACTGAAATGTATTCATTGAAGGTTTGAACATTATTATCTTGAAAAATATTTAGCACTAGGAAAAAAGGAGTCTTTCTTGCCATGTAGAGTCCTGATCTTGTAATGACCCCTTTATGATCAAATGCTTACACCCATAAAGAGACACACCTCAAGAGAGGTACCCAAGTTAGCTAATGATAATTTAAAAGTGAGATTAAAGAAAACATTTGCTGTATTAAAAGTGAATTCACAAGCATATCTTGGAGGAACCATGTCTGTAGATTGTTTAGTGAGATTAAATGGAGAAGCAAATCTGACAAAAAATCATATCACTTCATATCTTAACTTTGTTGTTCATCTTCTTTTTCCCATTTTGAAAATTGTTTCAAAGGAAGTACATCATGTTGTCATCAATACAACTTTTATATTGTCCTCTGTAGGAATAAGTTTAACGCATTGCTAAAACTAATAACATGCATCCTGCTTACTTTGTTTCCATAATCATTCCTGAAATTAAAAAAAAAAGAAATGTTGCTTGAACACCTTTTTTTTTTTTTTAACAGTAAAATTCCAATTTATTTATTTATTCATTTATTTATTTTAAATGTACTTCAGTGTTTTCCTCTTATGCACAT
Organism: Aythya ferina; assembly: GCF_964211825.1. Classification (NCBI taxonomy): domain Eukaryota; kingdom Metazoa; phylum Chordata; class Aves; order Anseriformes; family Anatidae; genus Aythya; species Aythya ferina. Next base: position 90,378,012 of record NC_140297.1, on the reverse strand, counting down.
CGTGCATTCTCTAATGCTAGTCAAGTTGTGTGCTAATGTAATTAAAGACTAACAAAAAAGCTGAAAGAATTTACTCTAATTCCTTTTTTTTCCCTGGAAGATGATTTTTTCTACTAATCATAGCCTCTCATACCTTAACATGACCCATATGTTCCTGATCATAGTAGATATGATGTTTTTGCAACTTTTTAAACTAAAAATTGAGATTTAAAATTTCATGGAATTTAATAAAGTGATGTGCAGTAAAATTGACATAACTGATGAGGCTTAACATGTCCTCTGAAAAAATCCTTTCCTAAGAAAGATAAAACACAAATATAGCATTTAGGCTATTGACTAACATTTGTTTAGATTTAGATAGATTTAGATTTACTTGCCAGTCCCTACCTGCAACACTGCAGCAAGTCTGAAATGTCAAAACAATTATATCTTCTCATTTGGAAAGGTGATTTTTCAATAACATTAGGATAATTAAGTATTTCAAAATTAAGTATTTTCAAAACAAAACAAAACAAACACACAAAAGTCAAAAACAAAACAGTTACAGAACAATTTGCAAGTAGACTAATACAGACTCTTAAAATTTTAAATGAGTCTTTGTGTCTTGAGTAATAAATATGCTCATTTATGGGTTGGTTGACAACTCAGGGGTCTTAAAACAAACAAGTATAGTTGCTTAATCAAAATGAATTTCTTAGCTGGATAGGTGAAAAAAAGACGAAAAGAATGAACTGTATTCTGCCACTTGTTTCACATTCTGAGAATATAAATGTGAGGGTACAGATAGCATTTCAGAACCAGATTTTCAATGCATTTTTTTTTTTTTGGTCCCTGCCAGTAATATCCTGTACTCTTCCCCAACATAACATTCAACTGCATTTTCTCAGTTATTGCTACTAAACTACTGAAGGTTTGAGAAATAAGATTGTATCATAACTTTGTTCTTTTTTATTAAAAAAAAAAAAAAGTTTCTGAACTAAGTATTTCTGGAAATCTTTGAAATTCTTGTCTTTCAGTTGACTGGTTACAGTATATCTGATCCAGCTATATAAATTCATTGGCTTGATTGAATTACAGTAGTCACTTTGGGATGGTATCTCTAGCATAAGTAGACAATTCTGCTGATGGGAAAGAGAAAATATCAGAAAGAAGTAACGGACTAATAACTGCTTAGGATGCAACTTGAAATCTAACGACATCTAAGTGAAAATACTTCTAGCTTGCATAAATGCTCAAGGATAGTCAAATTTGGTTTTAAAGTCTGACAACAGGAAGAGTTGAATTTGACTTACCGTGTCAAATACTTTTTCTATTAAAAAAAAAAAAAAAAAAAGGAACAAGATAGAAATGCTGCTTTTAGAAAAAACACTACCTCAAGTTCAAGTGGGTGAGACCTAGGAAAATGAAACAAGGACTGAGAATGACAATGCTATAAAAAGGGCTCTTCAGTGTAGATTAAGGATCTCATTCTATTCAACAAGCAGAAAGATACCACATTTCTAATATTAGTTAAATTTTAATATTAAATTATTTATTTAATATTAGAACTAATATTTCTAATATTAATATTGCTCTGTTATCCCGCTTGCCACTTATCACTGTGTTGAAACAGTAGGAACCACCAGGTGTTTTTGGTCTATTCCTGAAATAAGTTCTGTGCAGCTTCAGGGAACCTGATGGACAGTGAATAATGGAAACAATGCCAGTGATAAAAAGTTCACAGTCCCTAACTGATAGTCCATTAAGAAACTCCAGGCACAGTTTTGGAGAGGAGTACCCTTGACTTGGTAGTTGATAAGGGGAAAGCAAGAGGAATATAAGGATTTGGGATGCTTGAGAATTGGTGGGGGGGAGGAGAGGGGGTTGGGTGGGTCAGGGGCTGTGTTAAATTTAAGAAACCATTATGAGAGGGAGAATGGGGAGGAACAAAGGTGAATAGAAAGAAAAGGAACAAAAAGGAAGAAATTAACACAGTTTCTGGTCAGTACATTAGAACTGTGGTGATTGCTGTAGCCTGTCCTTTTTTTATTAGATCTGTTTTTAACTAGCTTTCTGTGTAATCTTACTCTCTACTCGGTGTGAGTCCTATAAGGACAAGATGCCAGCTCTTGTGAGGATCCACATGAGTGGTTATGGGGTCAGCAACCTGCATCAGAACAGGGGGAAGGTGCTTCCGGGTTTGTCCTGTTCGGCTGGAGCAGGTGAAGGTCCCACAATCATCCAGCAGTGCTGGACAATGGGATGTGAGACTAGAGTGCTATCTACTGGGGCCTGGGGTGTTCATACTTTCCTGTAACCTCATGTGTGGACGCATGTGCCATAACTTAATAGCAAACTTGAAGCTGGACTAGTTGGTGAATAGGAGGCCCTGGGTCTAGGCATCCATATCAGGTGGGCAGAGGACCACCAGAGTTCCTGTGAGATGAATGTGTAAGTGTGCCTATTTGCTAGCAAACATCAAGCTGGGCTAGTTAGTGAGCGGAGACCCATGGAGGTCACCATTCAGGCAGAGGTGTTAAGTGAGAACACCTGTACTGGTATTCAGGGAATCTGTGAATGTGTTTATTTTTAACTTGAATTTCTTGTATTTTAATGTAAACCCATTATTGTCTTATGCAACATAGGAAAGGAAAATAGACTGGTCCCTTCTTTTCAGAAGCCATGTATATATTTATAACATGTCAGTGCTCTAAGGTAAATAAACCTTTTAAATTTCTCCTTAAGGTAAAGAAACAAAGCTTATTCAATATTTTCAGTTAGATAAGCTTTTGTAGACCCCTGATAATTTATGTTTTCTTCTAGACTTCTACATTTAGTGCATATTCTAACATAACAGCTGTCCTGTTCTTTCCTACTCCACTCCCATAGTGTTAAGTGCAATAGACAGTTTATCACAACTGATCTTTTCATTAATGCAACAAGCAAAGCTAAGTATAGCTGTTTTTCTCAACCTCAGTTATCAATGTTGGTTGTAAAAGAGCCAACAGAATGACTTTTAATTTAGTTATTTTATTTTATTTTTTTATGGAACAAATTAGACTCACGGTATCATTTAAGTTGGGAAAGACCACTAAGATCATCTAGTCCAACCTTTAACAAAAACAACTTCTTTCTTTCCCCTTCCTTAAATTGTCCTCACATGTTTATGCTCCATTTTTGTATGTATCCTTAAGAATCTGACTTTTTCCATCATTTGTATGCTTTCTTCTTATGTCAGCGAAAAACTCTTGATTAACCTCATTCATCTTTTGGTATGTTTCTCATCTTTCTTTCACAAGAGGATGGTTTGCAATTATTTAATCACTTGAAATACCTACTTGAAATTAAGAATATTTATCGTGTTGCTTATCCTTCTTTTTTTGAGGGGTTTTAATTTTTCTGTTTACTTACGGATTTCATTGAAGTTACTTCTTACTGTGACATTTTTCTTAACCTTGTTGCCCAGTACTTCATCTAAAAAACTTGTAAGTGCTCCCTGCAATTTCTGTATCAAGAAACATTTGCAGAACACTCTGGACTCTGCTGGAGATCTTACCTGACAAATTAGTAAACTAAGACAAAACTAGTCACCCAGGCATTAATGAAGAGTAATGGGCAGACCATTATGATAATTTTAAGACATATAGAATAAATAGATGGATGGAATAAAACAGTCTCTGAAAGCAGTTTATCATTAACATTCTCTATAGATGTAATATAGAGAGTGATGGTGAGCTGAACCTTGCTCTCTGAGACTTTGTATAAACTTTATTTATAAGGATGTTTGGTACTTGGAATTGCTTATTACTACTAAACCTTAAATTCTGGATTATACTGCCATAACAAACCTTACCTTATTGATATTCATGGTTTATTCTGAACTCCAAGAATGAAGGTTCCCAGCATCAGAGTCCAAGGCAATGCCTGGCTTGATCTTACCAGAAGTTCAATTGATTAATTGATAGCAGATGGTTTGCCAATAAATTTCAGATTATTATTTTATTTTTTCCTGCAAAAGGAGAATATAAATGAATTCAGTCAATAAACTGTCAACAGAACGACTGAAGCTCAGTCCAAGAGAAAGAGGCATAAATGTTGAACAATAGTGAATGATTTTTTGAATCGTGTCCTGAGTGGACAAATAATAAATTTAATCTGTATATTGAGAAAGAGTGCAAGCCTTGTTTTTCTCTTACAAGAATTTTAGCTTCAGGACCATTTTGTCCAGCTTCAAAATGCTAATCTAATTTGCTATAAGGTCTCTTATTTTGACAGCTGGTAGTAAAATAAATAAAGATATTTTATGTCCTAAACATGTTAAGAACAGTAACTTCTACCAGTGACTATTTCACAATCCAAGCTGTTTGTCAAATGTGCTGTCACAATAGATTATTTGGGTAATAATTTGAAAAAATCAATAGTATTCTCTCTCTTTCTCTCTCTTTTTTCTTATGAAACCTGGCAACTTTTCCATTGATTGCTTTTCTTCTTCCAGCACTGCACCTGCTGCTTTTGCAGCTTCTGATTAATTTTCTAGCATCTCAGTTCTCATATACTTCAGTATAACACAGAGTATAGGTTTCTGAGAATACGCCAGATATTTTGTTCCTGCTTGGATAACCTGAACTGGAAATATTTGCCATGTTTTATATATGTGGTATTGTGAGGTTTAGATAATGAAAAACTGGATAGATAAAGGTATAACTCTTTCCTGCATATGACTGTAGCATATTATGATGAAATAACATAGAAGTCCGGTTTACAAGGGGGCTTAAACAGGTCCAGTTTAGTATCATTGCTAACCAAATTTGTTAAGATTATAGTTAAGACAGAGAAGTTAATCATGGTCTTTCCTATTTATATATTGTGCAGTACATGTGGCAATTAACAATGACTGTAGTGTTTTGGAGTGTAGTAATTACTGTTACAGGTGAATGTAAAGTCAGTGCTTACTAGGGCTGTCACTGTCAAGGGATAGGTTTTATATAATATTTCCAATTGGAGTGAAGTTTTATGTTGTTAAGTGCATGTTTATTTATTATTGGAGAAGATTAATAAGTGAGGGCCAGATGTTATAAACCTTCATGAACACGAGATTTTGCATATGGCTATAAAAGTTTGAGTATAGTTGTTACAAATGGCTACAGTTACAGTGTATCTATAACTTAGTGTACTCTAGCCATTAGCCATCAATTACCAATGATAATGTTTGGTTAAGGCTGTTTTAATTATTTTTCAGAAACACAGTAGCATTCAGTCTTATGTAACATTCATTTTCTCTTCTAATTGTCAGTTTTTGGAGAAAGCCATTTTAGACCAAAACTCCTTCTGAACAGAGATATGTAGAGTTGGTATTCATACAAGCTCCTCTATTTTTCTGTCCCAAATTTCAAATCTTAATGTTAAAGTTTTACTCTGTACTAATTTTTAGACATTAGCTTTTTATTTATTTTATTTATTACTTATTTATTTTTTAAAAGCTATTATTACTCTTTGATGAGCAACAGTGACAGATATTTATATTTTCCTACTGTCCACATATGTAGGATATGGCATGAACCAAGCTCTAACTTAGCCTTCTAAAGTGCTCATGCTGAGCTGGTGGTAATGTCTAGGAGTTAGAAGGGACTGATCTGATGTATGTACAAATGGTACTCTAAATACTACTCCAGTACCAGCTCACTGCAGATTAGCAGATATGTCTTTTGCCTTTTGTATACTGAACTTACTGAATAATTATTTGTCATCTCTGAGTGAAGTATTTCTTTTTCTTCTCCTTCATCATTTCAAAAGATGCATCCAAGGGTGCTAGTAGGATGACAGTGTCAATTGTCGCTTTAGGAAAGTAGATAGAATGACACAATATTACTGTGTCTTGATGACACAGAAAACAGATTTTTATCATCTATAAACTATTGGTGGTAAAAGGGGTTCAATTATTCAGGAATTAAACTCAATTAAGTGTATTTATTCTGTGTATTTATTTTGTCTTCTGAGTTGAGACTGAAGTTATAGTGGGTAAGAATATATATTTTGTCTACTAATAGACATATTCTCATAGAACTCATTGAGAGAGAGACATGGAGACAAGCTGAATGTCTCCATACTCCAAAATGTTGCAGTCTCATTAAATGTGCAAGCAATATAACTGATGTCATGAATGTCTATATTTTAACTATAGAAATCCCAGTGCAGGCTATGTTAAGCAGAAAGTTCTCCCTAAATCTACAGGTATTTTCAGTTTTTTAATCAAAGGAAAAAAAAAAAAAGATATTATTGGTTAGTTTTCATTTGTCTAAGGATGAAAAGAAAATGCATTCAATTTAACTTACTGATGTTACTTTGATCCAATAAGAGAAGACTTTACTCTTTTAAGAGCTGGCAAATGAATATTGACATGTGAAGCTTTAAAAACTGCAGAAAAGAGGGTAATTGGTTACAGAAGATCATTAACAATCTTTGCTTATCTCTTCAGGGAGGCACAGCTATTCTTAACTTACTAACCTGTACTGTTCCTTAGTTGTAGTTGGTGTTGTAGTTGTATACATTTTTAGTTACTTCAAGTGGTTAAGCAGTGCATCTGTGAAACCAGTCTGAATCTTGTTCAGATTAACTTCAAAACAACCAACCATGCCTTAGGTTTAAAAATAATAATAATAAGTTCAGGTGTAGTAATATTTTAAAAAATGTTAAGATATATATGGGAAGGTTTTCAAAAACACTTATTTGCTTAACTTCTAAATTTTTTTTTTCCATATGATTTTGTATTTCTGAAAAATCTTATTAGTAGACTGTTTGATCTGAAAAATATCATTCACGTGCTCATAAAACACTGCTACTAAATAGGTCCATGGGGAGTACCATGAGCATCTTCAGCAAATTCTACTGTGTAATTTAATGTTAGTTCTGTTCAGCAATCACAGCTATAATTATCTAAGTGTTCAGTCTAAGCATTTGAATACAGAGATTTGAATTAATTTGGAACTGGAAACAAAGTTATAGACTTAACTATATGAATGGATTTTCAAATTCAGCTAAGATTGTCACATGCGAAGTCCTGTATTTTGAAAGCGTAACCTTGATTCAGAATTATAGGGACAAGCAGTTCTGCAAATCAGAATGCTTATGCTCTTAATTTCTTTGTTTGCAAAGGCAGATAGGTGGGTAGATGAGCAAATACGTAGGTTAATGTGTCTTTGAATCATGGTCACATAACTAAATCTAGTTTGATTACTGATGCAAATTACTTTAATGAGAAGGAAAAAGTTCTTAAAAACATGCTCTGATATGAATCCAAGTTAAATGTACATTTATTTCATTTTCTTTAACTGCATGGTATTAGTCTTTTTATGTAGGCCCATCAATTTGATTTTGTTGGGAACAGTGTCTGGCAGAGTCTTTGTCCTTTATCCAAAGACCTTAATGTCTCAGTGAACAAGGTATGGAAAGCTGAAAAGAGATATAGCCTTCTCACATAATTTTCACTTTGATTCATAAGTAAAATTTGATCCCTCACAATTTAATTTTTACAGAACTCTTATTTCATTTCTAAAAGGAAACAGGAGGAGTTAAGCTTAACTTTACTTTTTTTTTTTTCTAACTTTTTTTCCTTCTTTTTTTTTTTTCCTTCTTTTATTTTATTTTATTTTATTTATGTGGTAGGCATTATTGCAAATTCAGTAGTTAACACTTCGGCATAATCTGTTACCTCTCGTCTCTTGTTCTCAATGCAGAAAAGCGCTTCAGAATATCACAGACATCAGGAAATGAATAGAGAATGGATAGCAGATGAGATTGTGTTTATGAATGATGAACTGAAAGCTTTTTCTTTCTTTAAAGTAATAATAAACAGGTGCAGAGGGAAGCTTTTCTTCAGCTGAGTCTGTGAAGACAGTTGTTTAACCTGGGTAAAACTGGATAGGCTGGACCGATGGGCTGAGGTCAACTGCATGAAGTTTAACAAGGCCAAGTGCCGGGTCCTGCACCTGGGGCGCAATAACCCCAAGCAGAGCTACAGGCTGGGAGAGGAATGGTTGGAAAGCTGCCAGGCAGAGAAGGACCTGGGAGTGATGGTGGACAGTCGGCTGAATATGAGCCAGCAGTGTGCTCAGGTGGCCAAGAAGGCCAACGGCATCCTGGCTTGTATTAGGAACAGCGTGACCAGCAGGGCTAGGGAGGTGATCGTCCCCCTGTACTCAGCTCTGGTGAGGCCGCACCTCGAGTACTGTGTTCAGTTTTGGGCCCCTCGCTACAAGAAGGACATCGAGGTGCTTGAGCGGGTGCAGAGAAGGGCGACGAAGCTGGTGAGGGGCCTGGAGAACAAGTCCTACGAGGAGCGGCTGAGGGAGCTGGGCTTGTTCAGCCTGGAGAAGAGGAGGCTCAGGGGTGACCTTATTGCTCTTTACAGATACCTTAAAGGAGGCTGTAGAGAGGTGGGGGTTGGCCTGTTCTCCCACGTGCCTGGTGACAGGACGAGGGGGAATGGGCTTAAGTTGAGCCAGGGGAGTTTTAGGTTAGATGTTAGGAAGAACTTCTTTACAGAAAGGGTTGTGAGGCATTGGAACAGGCTGCCCAGGGAAGTGGTGGAGTCACCATCCCTGGAAGTCTTCAAAAGACGCTTAGATGTACAGCTTAGGGATATGGTTTAGTGGAGGGCTGTTAGCGTTAGGTTGGAGGTTGGACTCGATGACCTTGAGGTCTCTTCCAACCTAGAAAATTCTGTGATTCTGTGATTCTGTGATTCTGTGGTATTCGTAGTCTGACATCATAATTTCACCAAACATTGTAGGTGAATTTGCAGGTAGGAAAGGATTTGTATATGAATTATTATTAGAAGAACAAGTAGACTGCCTAGTTACTAATAAAAAGTTAATCCTCAGGTGTAAAGTTTATAGACAGTCCTTCAGAAATGTATAAATATTCTGAAAGTGGAAAATTTGTGCATTTATAGACATCATAGTTCAATGTATATTTATAGCTATTGTCTAATAAAAGTCAGGAAGTCTCAGCCCTGACTTTGACAAAGATCAAAAGCTGTGTTTTCTGTTGGCAAAAGCAAATACACCAGCTTAATTAGTTCCAGAAGTTTCTATCATGTAAATGCTGTCCTTGTGTTTCTTGATATTGTATATTTGGTTGTTCTTAGAAAAAATGAGGAAAGTGTTTAACTAGTTAAAAGCCACATTTGCCCATTGACTTTCAAAGCCTATGTTTTTTAGGATTTTAGGATTTTGTTTTCCTCTGAGGTTCATAAAAAAGATAGTAAGATAGTAAGAAACATAAAGCTAATCAAATAAGCCCAAAGGAACAACAACATGTTGAGATTATTATTGTTGTTTTGTTGTTATTGTTATTAAACTAGCACACAAGTTTATAGCTTTACCCTATTTGACCTAAACTTTTTGTTTGTTTAAATATTTGGTTTTATGGAGTACTGCCCCAGTGTTTGAAGCAGAAAATCACTTTAATGTGGTATGTAACAATAAAATGATCATTCTTTATATACCTTGGCATCATATTCTGCTTTTTCTAGTATTTGGAACTGATAACTCTTAGAGACAAAGTAGTGGCCTAGAAGGACCATTGGCCAACCTTAGAAAAAAAGATTTTAAATCATTCAATGTAAAAGATGTCCAGAGCGTTGGTCTGTGGTTCTCAGAAATCATGTATTCATGTGAAATTCCAATATTCATTGGTGTATTCTGAGGAGTAGTGGAAATGGCCTTGGCCCCTATTACCTTCTACTGCCAGGTAGCATGTAGCAGTAACTGAAATGAACAACAATGTTACCAAGACGAATTTTTCAGTCAGGTGGTGAAGTTGAAGGATTTAGATGTGAATGTTGATATTAAGTGTAAGGGTAACACTGTTGATGAATCATAAGATATTTCTGTATCATCAACCCAGTTGAATAGGCAACATCATCTGGAAAAAGGCATAAGATGCTGACAAGGTAGGTGAAGTAGCACTACCATTTTACTCTTAGATTATTTCATCCTGTTATATAAGGTTTTGGGAAAGGTGTGCATAAATTTGAGAAAGCCCAGGTGGAGATGATGATTTCTAGAGGTTCTTCGAATCACAGGATATAGTGATTTCAACCTGTATGCATCAACTGAGAAAATAAGTGACACTCTGTGTGTGCATATGCAGATATATGCGTGTATAAATACAAATATATTTCTGTCTGTGTAGGAATACCTTAGCACTTTTCATTCATCGTGAGGTATCTAGCAGTTCAGAGACATTTCTTACTGTCATTATTTATACCTCACTAGCTGAGCAGAGATAGAGGTTTCACCTGGATTCAAGACAAATTGTTTTTGAAGACAATCAGCAAGCCATAATGAACATAATTTTCTTTCCTTTGTAGATAAGGACAAGGGTGATGTTGATGAAATTAAATACCAAATTGTTGAGAGTTAGATGGCAGTATTAGCTTACATCACATTTATGATATTTTGTTCTTTTTGTTCATGTTTCTTTACTGCTTTTATCACATTTTTTGAGCATCTCTTCATGTTGTGCTAAGCACTATGACTAATATGACATGTAGTTCTCTCATCCGTTACCCACAGGAGAACTGTGTGCTGTGGTGTGACTTATTTTGATATTTTCTTTCTGCCTTCCTCTTTTTGATTTGCAGTCTTCATCTTACTCTTTTGTAGAAATTTCTGGTAATAGTCTGAGTCATGTTGCTGTTCTGCAGACTTTGAACTGAATTTGGAGATGAATAATGCAGTCTGGAAGACTAGAGGGATTCTAAATTGGTGCAACTTAGAGTTTCCTCTGTCCAATATATCAGCTATACTCAGTAAAATCTCTGCTGACTGTTTTAAATACAGTATTTATATATATACGTGCTAATATAATTATTTTTTTTCTTTGCCAACATGTACGTTATTCCCCCCTGCCCCCTTCCTCCTACCCACCTCAGGACTCCCTCTCTTCCTTTTCAGTGTTCTGAGTGGGAGGGCCCGTAGTTTGGTAGTATTCTGATGCTGAATAACCTGAAGACAGTAAGCACAAGAGAAAAAAATTGTAACAAATGAAAATGACATTGCAGTTCCTCCTCAGTTCTTCCTGCTTTAATCTTTTCTTTCAGCACTTTCACAATGAAAGTAGATATCAAGGTGACTGATTTCTCCCTGTGCTTTTAAGGTTTATTTTATAACACATTACTTATTGCTTCAAATTTGACCCTAAATATAAATGAGTGTGGAAATAACTCCTCTTAAGCATTTTTGAGTTCATGACGTTTCAGAAATAAATACATTTTAAGTCTCAAATTGCTTGTTAAAAAAGAATTCAATGAAGAAAAATGTTTACTAATTAAACTAACTTAGACTAAACATTTACAGATGTTAAAATATGTGCTGTTGATTTTCTTCTGCAGGTGCTTACTGAATAAACCACCACTCTATATTGGCATAGATAAAAGTAGGGTTTTTGGATGATGTTCTTCTGAGAAAATTCATCAGAGTAAATTAAATCATATTGCCAGTGTTATGATTCAGTTTCCTGAAAGGACTAGCTTCTGGAAGAGACAATTTCTCACTGAAAACAAAAGCATGGAGGCATTCAAAGTAGGTGCGTACAGACATATAGTAGACATACTCTTTGGGTCCATGTTTATGCCCTATAGGGGAATGAACCACTTTACTTTTAGAGTTTGTTTCAAGGCTGTGGATGAAGTAAAAATTGGTTAAGCAGGGGGCTGGGAGGGAGGGAAGTGAATAGCAGGCAGTCTTCTGACTTATAGACTAGGATATTAAATGAAAGATGGGACCAGTTCTACATAAATAAGAATGGCTGTCAGAGTAGGTACAGAGTTAGGTAAGGGTACAACAAGGCTTCAGATTGTATTCATTTTGGAAAAAAACAGCTTTTTCCTTCTACCAAACACCAGCTGTCCTCTTAGTTAGGAAATGTGCTCCCACTTTCAGGAATGTGACCTACCATGCATGGAGACACATACAGATGCTAGTGTCACCTAGTGCCAGGGCTTGCATTTGTCAGCTGGTGACCAACATCATATATTTGCAGTTTCTGTTTGAAATTCCTTCCAAAACAAACAAGCAAAACATGTCACATAGGACTGACTTCTTTTCAGATTGACTGTTACTCTTTTCCTTTCTGGCTTGGCTGTATTTAGGTGACATTAATATCTGCTTTTATGGGAAACAAATATTTTACCTTTTCTGAGTGGGGAATTGACTCAGTTCCTAATGTAAAGGTTGACTGCAGCAATAGAGGTGTTTTCATGGCTACATTTCCAGTTTAAATAAGAATACTGCACTGTCAGTGTAAAAGTCTTAGATTCAAATGTTGCTGTCATGTTTCTTTTATGTCCACCTCTTAAATCTCATCAGAGGAAAACACTGAAACTAAGAAAAAGCAGCCTTACTGTGGATTTTGCAGAGTTACAAATCCATTTGCAACCTCAACATTCTTCTGACATGCTGTTGTTTATTTTTATTAGAAATATCTTCTTCTAATAAATTAGCAGTTACTAGAAGATTCAGTACCTCAAGGTGTTGCCAGTGAAATACCGAGCCTTTTACTTGTGTGTCACTGATTGAATCTAGACCAATTTAGGATTGCAGTTTGTTTTGCTCTGAGGGACATTTAGCAGCCTCAGTGATGTGAGTTTACTGGGGACTCAATTTTAGTTTTTAAATCACATATGCCACCCCCAGGCTTTGAGCTAATTAACAAACTGTGAAAGTAAAGACTTCTGTAGACTACAGGGACAGCTCTCCCCTTTCATCTAGAAGAAGTTGTTGATTTGTGTTTGTTTGTTTGTTTCTTTCTTTCTTTCTTTAAAATAATGTCATTTTTCAACCTCAGAGCCAACAACCTTTGGTACATTAGTTTTGCACATAGGTCTGTCTTTCAGTATTAAATTATTTAGAATCTAAACTGACAATTAAATACTCATACACATATTTTTTTTATAGCTCCCAAGCTATTGATAGGAATATTTTTTACTTAGCTTCACTATGTAACAATAAAGCTCCTGTATATTCCCTTCCTTACACCTTGAAAATCTTTCTACTGTATTTCTTCTTTAAATACCTGTATATATAACTTAAATCCTTCATTTAGTTTCCAGATAGAGGCTCACCTGGGTTTACAGAGGAGAGAACATTAAGTTTCCTAAATTTACCTGTATTTATAAGACCTAGTTTAGAATAATTGCTGGAAGTGACTTACTGTAGCTAAAAGTATGCGCACATCTTAAGACAAGTTTCAGGAAAATTCCAGGGTGAGATGCAGCAGATATTCAAGGAATCTTCCATGATAGTCCCCTTGGCACTATAGCCTGCAACTTTAGGTACTAGTAGCACCAGGGAAGCTTGGTGTTTTGGCTCTAAGAGATGTAGCACAGAGGGTGGAGTGAAGTGAAGACACCTCAGAAGCCAGGCTCTGCGCTATCACTACAGGAATGGAGAACCTGATGGTACTATGCTACCTACTATGCTAGCTATAGACAGATTGCATGGCCAGCCCTGAGTCTACATGTAACTGATAGCCAAATCATGTCCTCTGGATGAACTTTGCTCATTATAATCTCATTATAATGCCAAAACACACTTCCATCCTGAAGGCTACTCACCTCCAAGGTGTGACCACCCTTCACTGAATATGCGCTCTGAATTTCTCTGAGCCTATACCTTTAAAACAAAAGTAATAAAATTTTATGCCAATCACAATGAAGACATATATGACTAGAGTCACTCAAGCTCCATCTAGAAGTAAGAAAATAGTATAAAAATGGCTCAAGAAAGGAAAATGTCAGGGAAGACACCATTGCAGACAAGTTGGAAGGACATCACTGACTTCTGGGTTCAGCTGACGGGCTGAATCTCTCTTCTGCCCCCATAGGGATGCTTAATGGTTGAGATTCGAACTCTCAGTTACACTGAGTGCTTCCTTGGGAAACCGAGCATTCTCTATGGAGTTGTTTCATAAGTGAGCATATGTAGTTGGTTGCGTTAGTCATATTCTTGTTATTTGCATGTGCTTTGCAGACAGTGCATTTGTTGCTGGCAATCCAAAAGAACCTGAACTCCTGTTGCTTCAATAAACTACACCAGTCATTTACTAGACTAAAAGTGTTTTTCATTATTTGTGCATCCGTGATCATGATTACTGTGACCAGACTTACGTTACTGCAATATTTTGCTATTTGTGCGTCCATGATCATGATAATTTAATATATCTAATCAATCATAGAAGTGGAAGCCATTTTCTCAATGTTCAGATTTTTTTTTCCATATATTACTACCTTAGTATGTATTTCATTATGAAAATTTTACTCTTAAAAGTGGTTCTAAGAAGGGATAGGTTACTGTTTAGTATTGTTGGACATTAGTCTAAAGAGAAATATTGATAGTAAAGCACATGAAAACCTGAACAATGTTCAAATATAGAATTGCTACTGTCAATGAAAATAACAGAAGAATCTACTAAGGAAATGAATTTTATATGCTGAAAGAAAGGGAATATGGATGGGGTACTACAGGTTTCTCCTCTTATTTTGGATTCATACTTCAATTTTAAATCTATTTATTCATTAGCTAGAGGTGAGAAATTGCTCTTAAATAATTTCACACACAAAAAAATAAATGCACAAACAAATGTTGGAAGAATATATTGAGCTAATGTGGCAAGGCTTTGGTAGCAGAAAGGGTTGCAAGGGTGGTCTGTGTCGAGAAGAGTCCATGAGCTGTCCCATGTTAGAGAAAATACAGCTCCATCCGACTCCAAAAGGGACCCATTGCTGGCCAAAGCTGAGCCAATAAACAATGTTGATTGAGCCTCTGTTTAGGTTTTATACCTCTGAACAGGTTTAAAAAAAAAGGGGGAAAAATGTTATAACTGCTGGGAGAGAGGAGTGCCCTTACAGCCTGTGGAGACAACCATGGTGGAACAGGCTGTCCCCCTGCAGCCCATGGGTCCTATGGTGGAACAGATCTCCACACTTCAGCCCATGGAAGAACCCTTGGTGGAGCAGGTGGATGTGGCCTGGAGGAGGCTGCAGACCATGGAGAGCCCTGCAGGAGCAGGTTCCGTATCAGAGCTATAGCCCATGGAAAGGAGCCCATGCAGGAGCAGGTGATCTGCAGGGGGTGCTGCCACATATGGTGCTTCTCCATAATGGAGAAGTCTTTTCCTGAAGGATGGACCCCTTTGCATGGAGTTCTTATATTGGAGGAGTTCTTGCTGCTGTCTGTGGGAAGCCCACACAGGATCAGATCATTCTTGTGGGAGGGACCCTATGTTGGAGCAGAAAAAGAGTAAGGGTGAAGGAATGAAGGAATTTAAAGAGGACGGTGTGGTGGAACTTAGCTAGGCATCAATGTGAAACTACCACAGAAGAATAACAAAAAGATGAACTATAGATGTAAGGATGCCAGATTTCTTAACAGTGTGAGTCCTGCAGCTGTTCATTGGCACAAAAATTACTTGCGTTACCTCATTTTTGCCTTAATGCAGTATTTCATGTCCCTCAACTCTCTCTTATGTACCCTAAATGTTGTATTGGTAGGAGACTTATTTCCACAAAACAGTTTTTCCTTTGTCCAGCAGCTAATTTTCATGAAACTTATAGGAACCTGTATCTCTGAGACTTCTTTTCTAATAAAATTTCAGTAAAAACTACATTGTTCTAAAAATGTCATGGTGTTTGTGTAGAATAAATGTTAGACATAGCTATTTCTGAGTACAGTTTCAGGACAAGTAAATAATCCTTAATTTGGTAGCTCCTAATTGACACTATGATAATGCACTTTTCAAGGTAGCTAAGGCTTGATTCTGCTAACAGTTTTATGCCTGTAATATTCAGTCATGTAGTTATGGCCTCAGTTTAGCTAAAACTGGTCTTAAGTTCGGAGTATGTTCAAAATTATTTTTCTGACCACAAACAAGGAAATGTGGAACTTAAAAAAAATAATTTTTGCTTTTTTTAATAATATAAAATGAACAACTCACTATAGCTGTAAAACTACTCACAGAAACCAATAATTTAATGTTTCTATTAAAATGAGCACCACATCAGGCACTGAACTTAAGGGTATCTTTTTAAAATATTTAAATACATATTTATTTATTTATTTATATATTTTTCCAGCAGAAATTGACCATGGCGATGGGAGGGAAGAATGAAATAGAACAAGTACAATGATAATTATTGTTGGAACAGCTGAAATTCTACTTAATCTGTTTTTTTTTTGTTGTTGTTTTTTTCTTCCTTTTTTTTTTTTTTTTTTTAATTATCTGTCTCATTTAGAACAACACCTAGCACTTTTTTTTTATGTGCATATATGTATATATAAATATATATATTTTTTTTCCCAGACAATGAACACTATTTTTAGTATTTATCAGTGTATAACCAGTCATTTTACATTGGTGAGAACAAAGCTGATTCCCCTACCTTTACTGGAAAATAAAATACAAAGCATCCTCAAGCTGAAAGACTTTATCATTGTTTTTTATCACTTCAGGAGCATAAGTGGTAAATTATTATTATTAGTTTTCCATTTAGAAAAACTTAAAATAAAAGAAAAAAATCCAAGAATGAAAAAAATTCCAAGGGCCCTTCAAAGCACATCTGTTCCGTTCTGCTTAGAGTCAAATTTTAATCCCTTTTTAGTACCAGGTTGTATGCATAGTTTTTTCTTTTCCTTGTTTGGAGTAGTTGGGAAACTATGTTTATTTATCTATTTAGCTTAGTAAAATTACATTGTCCAGTTACTGAAATCTGATGTCCACAATATAATTCTCTTGGTACTTGAGGATCTCCTTTTTTGACGGCAACACAGATGTTTTTGCAAAGGATGAATATATATCTTAATTTTAGCTAATCAACATCATCATTCTTTCCCTGAAATACTGGAGTTATTTACAAATTGACAGAGCTGTGGATAATTTCATATCTGTCTGTCCTGGTTTCAGTTAGAACAGAATTAATTCTCTTCCTAGTAGCTGGTGGAATGCTGTGTTTTGGCTTAGGATGAGAAGAGTGCTGATAACACCCCAATGTTTTAATTGTTGCAGAGCAGTGCTTATACCAAGCCAAGGACATCTCAGCCTTTCGCTCTGTCCTGACATCCTAGGCATAGTGATCCAGGAGGATACAGGGGTGGTGAAGGAGAAAGGGAGAGTAATCAAGTAAGAAAAAATATCTTCCCCTTTCCCCTCCACAGATTGACTCCCTAATGGAAAAAAACAATAGGTATAATTGCTAATAGTTTCCAAGATACAGTTTCCAAAATACAGAGTCGACGATGTTACTGAGTACAAATACCAAGTTAGAGTCATGACCAGATATCTCATCGTCTCATAAGCCATTGCTACAACACTCAGTACCATAATGATCTGAAACCAGGGCCCGGAGAGAATAAACAACATGACAGAGAGCAAATACGGAAAATAATGTACTATAATACTCAATTTGGAAAACAGGCGCAGCAGAGTTGAGATTAAAGCAATCAGCATTATTACAAGTGACTATTAAGCAGGTCTAATACTTATACCAATTTTAGTTTAGCACACTCTGGTCAGATCTGCCGTTATCTCAACCTTTCGTGCCTCACGTTGGGCGCCAAAAAGACTGTCGTGGTTTAACCCGGCCGGCAGCTAAACACCACGCAGCCATTCGCTCACCCTCCCCCCTCCCTCTCTGGGACAGGGGAGAGAAATGGAAAGTGAAGCCCGTGAGTTGAGATAAAGACAGTTTAATAAGACAGGAAAATAATAATAACAAAATAATAATAACAATAATAATAATAATGTTACAATGGTGATAATAGGAAAGTAATAATAATATGTACAAACAAGTGATGCACAATGCAATTGCTCACCACCCGCTGACCGATGCCCAGCCTAGCCCCGAGCAGTCTGGCCCCCTCCCCCGGCTAGCCACCCCTATATATTGTTTAGCATGACGTCAGATGGTATGAAATACCCCTTTGGCTAGTTTGGGTCACCTGTCCTGGGTCTGTCCCCTCCCAGCTCTTACTGCACCCCCAGCCTGCCTGTTGGCAGGACAGAGCGAAAGGCTGAGATGTCCTTGGCTTGGTATAAGCACTGCTCTGCAACAATTAAAACATCGGGGTGTTATCAGCACTCTTCTCATCCTAAACCAAAACACAGCATTCCACCAGCTACTAGGAAGAGAATTAATTCTGTTCTAACTGAAAGCAGGACACTGTCTAATCTCAACTTCAAGATTGCTCACATCAGGAATTCTCTTTGCAGCAATGAGCATTCACTGTCCCTGATCAATAACATTAACAAAAGCAGATATAAACCAGCCTTTCGTACTTGCCATATGATGGCAGATGACAAATGGCCTTATACAAATTAGTCCTAATCTCAGGTTACCAATCTGCATTTTTTACTGTTATTTTCAGCAATATAAAAATGCAAGTGTGGAGAAAGGGAAAGGGTAACAAACAAACAGATGTTAAAAGTACATGATGTTTTTCAGATATCTTATGAAATTTTAGAAGTTTGGAAAAAGTGTTGGTGCTTACTGAACCAGGTAGGAGCTTTTCCATAGTCTTTGTTTGGCAGCGAATCAGGGCTACCATCGTTATGGCCAAAAGCATCAACCATCTGCTTTTCAGGAATACATAAAAACTTGCCTGGCCCTGAAGTACATGCTGGGAATGTACATCTTGATCTACTGTGGTGAGGAGCAAAATAAAATAGAGTTGAAAGGATGGTGTCCACAGCCTTCATAGTCAGAAGAATATGGAGTAATAAGGGAGATTAAAAAATGTGGCATACCATCAAAACTGAGTTATTGGCTGGGGTACATAATGGTGACAGAAAAGATTCATCTTCAAGTACTGATGAATTTTGACCACCATAGTACTTCTGTTTGTCCTTAATCTATTTAGAAATAAAACAAAACTCCTGTGAAGCCACTGTAATTCTAATGTTTCTGACATGAAGTGTAGAGATATTTAGAAAACTACTGATTCAATTATATTAATACTATAAAACCATCTCTTAATCACATGAGTAGAAACAAAATAGACATGATTAAAATAGTGGATCACAGCCAGAAACTTCAAAATTTGAGTCCACATTAGGTGGCAAATTCTAATGATACTTTCTGTATCCATCTAGTTAGGTTTTGCAATTTATATAGTTATAACTGCAAATGATAAGTAATTTCATAGAATCATAAAATCATAGAATATCTGAGTTGGAAGGGACCTACAAGGATCATCAAGTCCAACTCCTGGATATACAAAAGACCACCTAAAAATAATAATAATAAAAAATCAGATCATGTGTCTGAGAGCATTGTCCAAATGCTTCTTGAACTCTGGCAGGCTTGGTAGTGATAATTATATTATAAATGCTGGTCTTTCATCTATAATGAATATACTTTTTTTTTGATGTACAAGAACTTAATGTTTATTGGTCAACAAGATATTTTTAACCATAGAATGGCTTGGGTTTGACAGGACCTTGAAGATCATTTAACTCCAACCTCCCTTCCACAGACAAGGATGCTACCCACTAGATCAGGTTGTTCAGGGCCCCACCTAACCTGGACCAGAACACTTCCAGCTTCTCTGGGCAACCTGTTGGAGTGCCTCACCACCCTCTGAGTGAAGGATTTCCTCCTAATCTCTAATCTAAATCTCCCCTCTTTTAGTTTAATACCATTCTGCGTTGTCCTGTCATTGTCTACCCAACAAAAAATGTCACTCTAACATCTTTTTTAAAAGTTCCTCTTAAGTACTGAAAATCTGTAATGAGGTCTTCTTGGAGTCTTCTCTTCTTCAGGCTGAACATCCACAGGTCTCTCAGCCTTTCTTCACAGGAGAGGAGCTCCAGACCTCTGATCATCCTCATGACCCTCCTCTGGACCTAACAGGTCCATATCTTGTGCTGGGGGCCCCAGACCTGGATGCAGGACTCCGAGTGGGAATTCATAAGGGCAGAGGAGAGGGTGACAATCACCTCCCCTGACCTGCTGGCTACTCATCTGTTGATACAGCCCAGGATGCAGTTGTCCTCCTGGGCTGCAAGCACGCACTGCTGGCTCATGTCAAGCTTTTCATCTACCAGATCTCCCAAGTCTCCAGGGCTGCTCTCATCAAGTTCTTCTCCCAGATTACACATCTGGGATTGCCCCAAACCAAGTGCAGCACATTTGAACTTGTTGAACCTCATTAGGTTTACATGGCCCACTTCTTAAATTTGTATTTACTTAATACGAGTAAAGAAATAATAATAATAGTAGTAGTAGTAATCATAGCAGCAATTCAAATGTATCATAAATATATACATGATTTTATTTTGACAAAATTCTGTTATATTTATTGTAATGTACCTGTTAAACAGTAGGTTAAAAATTCCAGTCAACTGAATTCTCCTCCCAACTTTCTTGGAAATGAAATTTTACAGCACTTTCTGTCCCTCATCAATTGTTTGGCTAGCCCAGGGTTTTTACAACTTCGAGCTCCTGAGCCTGTTACTAATGCCTATTCCTAAATCACTGCTTTGCCGAGGTGAAATACCTAGTCCTTTTCCCTTGATTCAAACATCTTCCACAGATGTAAGAAACTCAGAATGCTGTAAGTTTTTTTCATAGTCATTGTCTTCTGAAGTAATTAATGTTATTTAAAATATGTATGGCTCATTTAAAAAACAAACAAACAAAAACATTTTAATGGACTGCAATATAAAGGATGCATTGGTCATCACAACTCCTGATGATGTTTTCCAAGTGTGTAACCAAAGCAACATTTGTGTGGTGGCTGGAGGGTAAATACTTTTCATCTTAATCAATGTCACATAAAATGGCTAATAAGGTTTAAGATGTAGCAGTTTTACAGGTGGGAGATTATGGATACAAGGCATGAATCCCTGAAATGTTAGAGAGAAATCAAGGTTTACTAAATATGACCCTACCCACTTATTGCTTCAGCTATATGCTTTCTTCAGACAATGTCAGCAGAAATAATGAAACACTTCAAATCTCCAAGTAAGGAAGGACATGTTCTGTATTTACCTTTCTTATTAGGAGCTGTTAGATAATGAAGCTTCTACAACTAGGTGTCAGCAATGTCAGCCTCTATCTTGCATTTTGGCAGGGTACAGGCAGGGAAGGAGAATTATCTGTAGTGTTGGGACAGGATAGAAGCACACAGGAGAAATGATTTTTTTCAGCTCTTTCCCACCTTTTTTTCCCTCTCCCTTCCCCCTTCTCCCTCCCATCCTCCAAGCTTATAAAAATAACATGGTCTTTATTATTATTTTTTTTCCAGTGGTTTGTTATTATAATTTTTATTTTTTAATCTTATTCCTTGGAAGATGTGACCTAAGCCTTTGTCTTACTATGCGATCTAGGCAATGAAGCTGCTGTTTTATGGTTTCTTTGGAGTCTATTTCTCCAAAGAGAACTATTTTAATGCCATTTCTTTCTGTTTCTCCCCTGCCGTTTCTCTTTTCCTTCTCCGAATGAGTTTTTCCTGACTTCATAGTCATTCTCCAAGGCATTGGTATGCCTTCTTTAATTCCTCGTTCTTCTTCTCCTTTTTTTTTTTTTATTATATATATATATAAATATATATAATACATTACATATATATTATATATTATATATTATATGTATAATATATAATACAATAATATAATAATTTATTTATTTATTTATTTATTTATACATATTATTTTTTTTTTCAAAAGGAATCCTGGCATCATCCTGACTGCAACCTTCTCTGACCTCAGGCTTTTGGCTTAAGCCTTAGACATTTGTGGGATTTTACAGGCCCTCAGGCTATTCAGTGCTGCAGCTGTGACAATGACTTTGATTGCAGAGAGGGAAGAACAAAATATTGGATAATGTTTAGACAGAGCATGAAGAATGTTACTGAATTCACTGATGTCTGCATCTATCTAAAATTGGGGAATGTGCTATTATTATTATTATTATTATTATTATTATTATTATTATTATTATTTTACTACATGACAGAACAAGTCAATGCATGCTCCGTATGATGATGCATAGTCAGGATGGAAATCTTAGTTTTGCCAATCTCCCTCTGCAGGCAGTCTGGGATACTCTGGACAGTGACAGTAGGCCACTGTCTCACAGGCAGGCTAGGAACAATGCTTGGCTAGAAAGTTTGAAGCCCGTAAACAGAAATAAATGGTCAATATGGAATGTAGCCTTCCTTCTCCAAGAGAGACTTGTTGATTAATGAGTGATCTGCCTTTGGACTTGATTCAGGATAGAGGAAAGATGGAAAACGATTGAGATGGATGAAATACTCCATCCAGACCGCCACCATTCCAACTGATTTGCCTGAGTGCCTGAGGGAGCTGGGTTTATTCAGCCTGGAGAAGAGGAGGCTCAGGGGTGACCTTATTGCTCTCTATAGGTACATTAAAGGAGGCTGTGGCAGGGTGGGGGTTGGTCTCCCATGTGCCTGGTGATGGGATGAGGGGGAATGGGCTAAAGCACCAGGGGAGGTTTAGGTTGCATATTAGGAAGAACTTCTTTACCAAAAGTGTCACTAGGCATTGGAATGGGCTGCCCAGGGAAGTGGTGGAGTCACCATCCCTGGAGGTTTTTAAAAGATGTTTAGATGATTTTAGTGATATGGTCCAGTGGAGGACTGGTTAGTGTTAGGTCAGAGGTTGGACTCGATGATCTCGAGGTCTCTTCCAACTTAGACAATTCTGTGATTCTGTGATGTTTTATGTTCCTTGCTTTATGCCTATATGTTATTAAAGTTAAATGACAATTGCAAGATTGCCAATGATTGCCAGCAGGTGATTTTTAGGAGGAGGAAGCTAGCACATCTTCATATGAAAGAAATCAGCATTTTCCACCTTCCTCTGTAGGTGATCAATTCTTTCCTGTCTCTCATGAGAATATAGTTGTAACCTTTCTTAAACATAACATGGACAGCACACCACTGTTAGTTTCCTACAGTTCTTTAAATGCCATGATGTAATGCATGACCAATGATGTTAGAAAAATTCAAATATATATTTTGAGATTTGAGGGAGCAAGACTTTTGGAAAGAGAAGGAACTCTCTTCTGATTGCTGGTCAAGTCAATATCAAAGGAAGCTAGCTGGACAAAAGAGAAAATAGAACATGAGAGAAGCCCCAAACTGAGAGAGCCTGTGAAGCAGACATGAAAAATCGAAAGGACAAAATATTTTAGCCACAGTGTGTAAGCTGAGTCAGAGAAGCATCAGATTTTTGTTTGTTCATGTAGATCTCATCTCTCTCTCTCTCTCTCTTATTTATTTATTTATTTATTTATTTATTTATTTTATTTTATTTATTCTTTTAAGAATGGTCTTATCATGATAGGGCACTTAGGAAGTTTTTATTGTGTGCCCTTTACATTCGCATTTCTCTCAATAGGAAACTCTAAATTACAGTTATTTGAAGCTGAAGAAGTAGTGTGCTTTAGCCAGAGATCTAAATATTTAAAATTAAGTGCTTTTGGCACAGCTGGGCTAAGCAGTTTCATATATAGAGAACCTGTAACCACAAAGGAAGCTGGAGTGGTTAGTGAAACCATGCCAAATACACCTTAGACTGATTGATGCTGAAGAGTATGATATGCAATATGGCCTGACTAACAGCCTGACAAGTGCTCAGGATGGGGTTTTATTATCTTAAGACCGGCCTAGGGGGCTTAGATTATGTGAAGTTTAGTGTTCAGGCACAGGCACATCAGTGGTGGTTTACAATAAACTTCTGTTGATTTAAAGACTTGATTTAAAGTTATTCTGTATGGTATTACAATTAAACATTATGAATTTAGACAGGTTGGCAACCCCTATTTTTTATATTTTTCTTAAAAAACAACAGCATCAACAAAAAAAAACGTCTGTTAACATCGTTTCAGTCAAATAAAATGTGTCTGTGCTTCATTGTCCTGTGCAACCCTCTCCACACATTCCATTTCTGTTTTACACCCACTAGTTTTTCTTTAAGCCCTGGTTCTTTTAACTCATTTATATCCAGAGTGTATAGTTATGTGTGTACTTCAGGCTGAGGAATACACATGTAGGTCCCTAAGGGGAGCATGTGGGGGTGGGGAGCCTTTTTTTTGTTAAGGTGACCGAGTTACTTTTGCTAGTCCTTCTATATACATTGTAGTTTTAGTCACCAAAAATATAGGTACTGCAATAAACTGATTCCCACTCCCCTATGCCCAATCAGAATAGCTACCAACATTTATATAATATGTTCATAAACTCAAGTTTCTATGCATCTACATGCATACTTCTAGTACCTGACTGTTAGCCTATTAAGCAGACGCTATAGTGTAAGATGATCTCTAAAGTCTGTTTTATTCAAAGCTCTAGACTACGCTTGGTGTTATGACTATTTGAATTGGGATCTGCATGTCTGCAATACAGCATTAAAAACCCTGGTTTGATCTCATCACATAGTGTAATATATGTATGGTGAGGAGTTGATAGTTCACTTGAGTGCAACAATGGGAAAAAGAAACATCCAATTCCTTTGCTTTGTCCTGGGTATGTGTAACATCAGTTTTGTATGTTTTTCTGCGAACACTCTGATAAAAAACAGTGAGCTTCTGGGCATGTGGTCCCTTCTTCAGATACACAGTCCTGCGAGACTGAGAGGATTATAATAGTTACTAGTTTGTCTAAGGTTGTACTTTTAAATTATAATTCAGTAGCAGTATTAGTTTAAGGTAGTTGTACCTAGTTTTGCTGGCAGATTTCATTGTGTGACAGTATTATGAATAGTACTGGGAAATTAAAACTGCTGTAGAATAAAAAGATATTCTGTTTTTCTGTGTGTTTATTTTTTATTCTATTCTTTATTTATTTAATTATTTATTTATGATACAGTCTGAGACACTAAAATGTGGCAAAGGATGCATGGAAGTGAAGAGGAACAGTGTCAAACTACTATTGCCACTGAATTCTTTGTACTAGGAACCATGGCCTTAGTGAGCAGAAGGAAGAGTTTTGAAAATCATCTTCAGAAATTGTAGTTCCGAACAAGCGTAGATGCAGTGAATATACTTCACAGTAGTATTTACAGCTAAGTTTTTCATTTTCATTCAGTGCAGGCATCTGTACATGTTTAACGTAGCCAGCAGGTCTGCAAGTACAGTAAGTACAGGCAAAACAAGTTTGGTCTATCGGAAACTTTCCACATAACTTCTTCTCTTGGGCACTTTTGTTTATCAGGCAGTTTTGTTGCTGCTTCACCACAGGGACATGAGTCTTAGGTCAAGTCAAGTCTTAGGTGCAGTAGTGTTCAGTGTCTGCAAACAACAGCACTGGTTGTTAGGGGACACCTTTAATTGCTAATGTTGGCACTGCTCCCTGGTTCCAGCTGCAGACACAGTGGCATCCTGACCCATCACATCACACCATGTCTTCAAGATTCAAAGTCCTTAGATATCTATTTGGATAATGAGCAGTCATAGGAATGAGATGCCTTTTGGTTTGTAATGGACTGCATCCACCATGCTTGGTGTCACAGCATTCATGTCCATGTACACTGACAAGCCACCCTGGCACAGGCTGGCTTTTTTTAAAGAAGGCTTGCCAGTGCCAGAAACTCTAAATCTTAATCTCATAGAGGAACAGATGGAAATAATTCACACATCTGAGCAGCAAAATCTCAAAATGAACTGGGCACATGGTGGCATACATTTGGCTGGCTATTTGCTGTTTTCTTTGCTAGTTGCTTTCCAAGGCAAAGTACATATTGTCAGGCATCTGCACACAGTAGGCATAAAACTATGCTATACAAAAAAAAAAAAAAAAAAAAAAATGGGTTGTGGGGGAAGGACACTAGGGACTGGGAGGTGGAAATCAGTCAGAGCACCTGATATAACTGCAGTTTCTTTCAGTAGGAATAATTGCTTGCTGTCAGCACTCCCAAACAATGCATGAACAAGACATTGATCTCTGGAAAGCCGGTGACTATTCACATGTTCAGAGTTCAATAGTCAGATAATACATCCTGGGGATGCACTTCATAGCTTGTTTTGTAGCCAGCTTTTAATTTTGCATTTGAAAAATGGAACTGATGGAACTGTGGACTGGACACCAGCATTGCTGTTATTGCCTTCAAAAGACATCACCTGTGAAAGGAATCTTACCAAACATTACTTGTACAACCCTGCTTTGTCTGCATGTGAAGCAAGAAATAATTGGTTTATTGGTTCAGTGATAATGCTTTTTAAAATATCATCTTTAGTAGTAACCAGTGTATTTAATAGGTATGATAACAAACTATAGAATGAGACTGGGGTCACAGCTGGAAGGACCCTTAGCAGAGGCAAGCATAAAAGGGATTAAGGCTTCATGTTGGTGTTTTGTGAAAATAACTTTGCTAAGTTGAGAAAGGACACTGTGTTTCAGAGTACTTTGGAACACTTCCCAGTTGTAGCCTTCACATCATCTGTAACTGAGGTGGGAAAAAATTACTTGCATCAATGTTGTTGTAGCACGCAGCATTTTTTAGTACATTGTGCTTTTCATACCTACAGCACAGACTTCTTATAAATGCCAATGTCCATTATAGCTGGCTCACTGACTGCTCATATGTCTCAGGAGAAGCATTCCTCAAATACAGATGTGTTAAAAATGGGCAAGCCGCTATTATTTGTTTCAGTTTGGGGGCCTTTTGTGATGATAGTTTGTTTTCCTTTTTTTCCTGTCCACACATTCTTGCCTGTGTCGAGCATGGGATGTATGCTTAAGTTCTCTTATCTTTCCTGGATATTTTTTTGTTTTCCTAAGCAATTATTTTTCCCTTTTATACCGTCAAGTTCTTGAACAAGGACACTGGGTACAAGTAGTTAATATACACTGAGGTGGGTCTTCTTAAATCCTACTGCTTGAAATAAAGACTCTAACTGATTATAATGGATTTGAATTAGAGCCCCTAAGAATTAAAACAAAGGAATAAAGTAAAATATTTGGATGAGGATTAAAATATCAATAAAGAAAAAAGAGAATGAATATGATGCCTGGAAATACTTGTCACGTTAACTTAGAAATGCCTGAGTCTAGGGACATTAGTTTAGTTAATGAAATAGCAATTTTACTAGAAACATTAGGCCCAAAGATAAACTTCTAATTTCCATCCTCTTGAAAACTCTGACTTATAAGGTGCGTTTTTATCTGCATCAGGACGAAATCTGGCAACTTTTCAGTATACAGAAAGTAAAACCTGAAGCAATCTTTCATTTAAATTTGTCCAGTCTTCACTGCACTTCCCAGCTGTATGGCAATGTCTTTTGGTAGTATGGGAGTGCTTGGTGTGCTCCTGTCTCTCTGAAGTGCTGGGCTCCTCTGAGGGACTCCATTCCTCCAGTTGCCTGTGGGTTCTGCACAGCAGAGGGGGACAGCAGCCCTAGTAGTCCATTCTACAGTGGAAGCTGAGCATTTCTCATCTGCAGCAAGGTGTTTTGGGTCAGCTAAATATTTCCAAAAGTCTTGTTTGGCAAAAAGGTTAAATAGGGCAGTATAGCAGGAAAATCAACGACAATTGTTTGAAAGACATTTCTGGATATTGCAGACTCTTAAAGTGGAATCTCTGTAAGTGTCAAGTAAAGTGTGGCGGACTTTCTCAAAAGCACCATTAGAATAGCCAGACCTTTCCTAATCAGCTGTTTCCTTTCTGTGAAAGATGGTAAAATATTTCTCTGAATGTCCCACGTGTAGACCATTCGGCATCTATAAATTAATGACACCCATCTATTATACACAAATTGTAAATAATCAAAAAAACCTGTATCATACAGGGCAACAGAACAACAAAAAAGTACTTGTTATGTTCTGCAGCAGGTTATTATAGTGGTACCCTGTTGCACAGTGAATTTACTTCTCTTGTTCTACATAAAAAAATAAAATATATATTAATTGCATTTTTTAATAATATTTTTAGTTTTAAAGCATAAAATGATTCTTATTCTAGGTCCTTAATACTTGTATATAATTTAAATTCATCATAAAATGTCATGATAGTCTGTCTACTAAATTAACCTCAATTTTATAGAAATATGCATAAGCAATATTTTATAGAAATATGCATATTTCCAGAGCAGTCATAACAAACCTTCTTTTCTGTCATTGTGGTCTCCCCTAGATACTGTCAGGAAAGATAGCCCATGTATATACTAGGAAACTAATAATCACTAATAATATTAGGAGCAGACTGAGGAAGAATTAAATTGTGAATTTGCTAATATCACTGTCAAAACATTACAGTCTTCACTGGAATCTTCACTGATTTTGGCCTTCAGTAGATGATTTAATTAATATAGACTCTTTTATAAAAATGTTAGCATCACCTCTCAGTTAAGATATTTAGATTTTTTGAGGTACTGTTTTCAAGCTTTATTTTTATGTACGTTCTGTTCAAATTCTGTAGGTACTTATTTCTCAAGTTCTTTATTTTATCTATAGTCTTATAAAAGTAAAAGTCACATTTTGTGATGGGATAAATCACAGAATCAGAGAATGACCTGGGTTGAGAAGGACCTTCAAGATCATCTAGTTTCAACCCCCTTGCTCTGAGCAGGGTTGCCAAAATGGTGAGAAAAAAAAAAAAAAAAAGTGATTTCAGTGAGATTTTGATCATTTATGATTTAAAAAAAAAATAAAAAATCTTGTATTTCTTCAGAAACAGCGATACTCAAATTGTAGCAGGTCAAAAATGCCATTAATATATATGTAGAGAATGACCCAGACAGTTACTGACTTCAGTTGTGAAGTCTAAACAGCTGTAAATAGCCTTTGGATTTAATATCCAAAGAGAATCATTTCTAAAATTTGAAAGGCTGGAAATTACACTAAATATTGGTGCACATAAGTAAGACATGATAATAACAATATTAAACTACCTTCTACATTTAAAAAAAAATGTTTTTATGGCTTCGAGGCTAATGAAATAGCTCTATGTTTCTTTCAGAGTTCCACAAAACTTTAATATAGAGGTTTTTTTTTGTTGTTGGGTCCCCCTCCCCTCCCAAGCTAACATTGTTTACAAAAACACAGGTCTGCTGCAGACATATACAGCATGGGACATATGCTGCAGACATATACAGTCCTTTGCTGAGGACTGTAATTAATGATTATGGATTAATGAAAGCATTACATCTCTAGAGAGTAGCCCTCTAGCAAACATCTCACTAAATATATCCATTAAAAGCTAGGGTACGATATGCAGAAAAGATTTAAAGAATTATACCAGAAAGCCATCTGGGATTTCAGTGTTTCCCAGAGGGCGATTTTTTTATGGTATTAATGATATCCTGTAGAAAAATCTCTGTCTAATCACTCTCTGTCCCTGCATGGCTCTATTGCAATATGACATCCTACAGTATATATTACTACATATATACTTCAGGGTACTCAATAGCTGGCAAATTAGTTGAGCAGATTATTTACTTTTGCAGAACTTATGATTGCTTCTGCACGTCAACTTCTGATGAAAGACATAAGTTATTTTCCAAAGTTTTAACCTTGAGATTATTCTGGTACTTGATAGGCTAGAGTTTATGGTCTTAATATTACTGTAAATATATTTTATTGTACTGTGGTGAATGTTTGCTACCCTTCATGCTTAGCTAGAAAATTATGAGCAGAGAAATGACTTGAAGTAATGATAACTCAAGCTGATCTAAAGCTGCAAAATGAAAAAAAAAAAAAGTGACAATCTTGTAGGACAATGCAGGTTATTGTCATACAACAGCATTGCTGTGCTTGCTGTCTAACAGGATAATGCATGGGACCACAAGGCAGACATAAAAATTCAGATTTTTTTTTACTTTAAACCAAATATATATATATATATATATGATATATACCATATATATATCAGTAAAACTAAGACATACATGTATTCTAACCTCAGAAGTCTGGCATCCCTCACTAGCCCTCTTTGCCCTTCTGGTATGAACACTGGCTAGTCAGGAAGATGATGCTGCCCCTGTTCTTCTTCAGATGGAGAATTGTTCCCTAAGCTGGATCATGACATGCAGCTTTTTGTGTCACTACGGAGGGGTTTCTGCACAACCAGGTTCTATATATGTCCCTACAGTATCTTACAGAAACATTCAGTTTATTCAGTACCTCACTGGCCCCATATATTTGGGGACAGATATATGAGTAAGAAGCAGATGGTTTTAGTAACGTTCTAATTTGTTTCTTGTTTGGTAAAGGATGAGAATCTCTGAGTGTTTTCTGTTCATGCTCTTTGAATTTACAAAAAGTATCATAGAAAAAAAATAGTATTTTAAAACAAAACCAACTGCATTTGGATTTTATATATATATATATATATATATATATATTTTTTTTTTTTTCCTGAGTAGAAATTGAATCACTGTTATGATCACCTGTTACTGTAAACCCCCCTGTGATAATTTCCCATTTTTATTATGTTAATGTACTTTAGAATATGGTATGTAACTGTTCTGAAATTTACGGGGAAATTGTTAATGTACTATACAGAGATTGGCTTAACTATCTCTCATTTCATTAAAAGTGAGTGATATTAAGAAAGTATGTTAGGACTACTAAGATGGTGAAGAGCCTAGAGGGGGAGATGTATGAGGAGCAGCTGAGGTCACTTGGCCTGTTCAGCCTAGAAAAGAGGCTGTAGGGAGACCTCATCATGGTCTACAGCTTCCTCATGAGGGGGAGGAGAGGGGCAGGCGCTGGTCTGTTTTCTATAATGACCAGTGACAGGACCAGAGGGAACAGCGTCAAGCAGTGACAGGGGAGATTCAGGCTGGTGTGGTGGTTTTACCGTGCTGGGCAGCTAAACCCCACAACTGCTCTCTCACTCCCCCTCCTTTAGATGAGGAGGGGGAGAAGTAAAGCAAAGAACAACTCACGGGTTGAGATAAGGATAAGTTAATTAAAGGGAAAAAATAATAACAATTAAATAAAGACTACCATGAACTAAACAATTTAACTAAGGGGAAATAAAAAGGGAAAGGGGAAAAGGGAGGGGAAAAGGAAAAATAAAAAGAAGGGAGGAAAACAAACAAACAAAATAAATGAAGGCTATATGGAAGTGCAGAGGAAAGAAATTACTCTCTACTTCCCACAAATGAGTGATGATTGACCACGTCCTTGAAGCAAGGCCTCAACGCACGCAGCCGGCATTCTAGAGGAGGACCAACGTTTTCCCAACGAGAGCCCACCCCTCCCCTCTTCTTCCTGTTTCCACCTTTTATTGCTGAGTGTGACACCACATGGTATGGAATATCCCTTTGATTGGTTTAGGTCAGCTGCCCTAGTGATGTTTCTCTCCTCACTTTTTGCCCACCCCCTAGGAGGGTTAGAGAAAGGCCCAATGCTGTGCCACTGCTGCTCAGCAGTAGACACAACACTGGTGTGATAACACTGCTGTTCCAGCTACAAGTACGGAGTATGGCACTGTATGGGCTGCTGCCGGGAAAGTTAACATTCCAGCCAGACCCAGTACAGCTGGATATCAGGAAGAGGTTCTTCACTGAGAGTGATATCACACACTGGAACAGGTTCCCCAGGAACGTAGTCATGGCACCAGGCCTGTCGTTTAAAAAGCGTTTGGACTGTGCTCTTAGTCATATGGTCTGAATTTTTGGGTAGACCTGTGTGGAGCCAGCAGTTGGACTCGGTGATCCTTGTTGATTCCTCCCAACTTGGGATATTCTATGATTCTATGTGTTAAAGGGCATAAGGAAGGTGTTTTATTTATTTTTCCTTCTAGACTTTTCTAGCTTTTTCTTTTTTTTTTTTTTTTTTCTTTTAACCTAACTGCTTAAAGAAATGTATCAGTATGAACAAGCTGAATCAAGGCATATATCAAGACATTTTAAACATGATTTCACTGTTACTTGTTAGCTCTCATTTAAATAGCCTGACCTTCATGACATGAGATTAATGTTGCATCCCATTTTTGGGCAAACTGATTTTAGAATAGAAAAGTAATAAGATTAATGGGGAAATGACAGACCCCTTAGCTTCCCAACTTGGAATTCAATTAATTTGTTATGGAGTAATAAGCCTTCTCAGATCTGTTACCAAATCTTTGGTGCAATCAAAAAAGCCGTTTCAACCTTGCTTCATTAAAGGCTCTATTCTATTAATGCCAAGCTAATCTAATTATAACTGAGATCTATTTTCTGGTAGTTATTTAGTATATATGTTCACAGCATCTGCAACATTACTTTCAAATCCTTTTGTGAAGTAATTTTTGTGTTGCAGAAGTGGGATAAGTAATTAAAACCTCCTCTAGTAAGCATTGTGTCATACTATTTTCAATGGTGTGAGAATGATACCTGAAGGTGCAATTGCCCTTACATTTTTATGGATTCTTTTAAGATCAAAGCTATCAATTATTAGAGAGAAAGACATTTAGACAATAAGAACAAGTATATACATCAAACAAAGTCAGGCAAAGGTAATTCTGTAATTGTTTCAACTTGCAAGAGGAAACTTTTAATATTTATAGGAGTATGCTACCTAAAAATCATTAAAAAATAAATCAGAAAATTGTGGTGAAAAGTATCATGTGTTTCTCTAAGCTGATTATCCAAAACCAGAGTTTGTCTCTGAGCCACTAGATCAACTCACCTTGCTGGTATGCTTGATTTCTGATTGTAAAACTGCACAAAAATTCACCTTCTGCCCTCATCTAGGTAGACTAGTATAATACCAGAGTATGCAAGTGAAGCTTTATATAAATTAAGTTTTATTAAAATAATAATAATAATTTCTATGAAACTCAGTTAAGATCTTTGGTTTTAATAAGAAATAACATGAATACAGTCAAAAAAATCTTGTTTTCATGATAAAAATCTAATTAAAAACAAAACAAAAATTAAAAAGATCTGACTTTGTTGTTGTTATTAAAAAGCTGTTTGGTGTTGCACATATCCTTGTCCTTTTTTCTTTTCTGTTTTATTGTTAATATGCAGTAACTGAAAGAGAATTATTTTAGACTTTATAGAGTAAAAGATTAAAAAAGAATAAATTAAAGTAAAGTGTGGCCTGGAAGCATGAAATGTTGGAATAGAAAACATTACTTTGTACAAAAAAATATGAAGTAGTAGTGTTGTTTGTTGTTGTTGTTATTATTATTATTATTAAAGCAGCAGTAGTAATAATCTGACTTCCTGGAAAAATTTATTCCAGGTTTAAAATTCATGTCATCATTCTAAAAAAGAACTTGAATTTTGTAGTCTGCATAACCTTAGTATGATGTATAATATTTTTTGTAATAAATCCTTCCAGTATATTTACAGTAAGCATGGGGAGAAGGGTGTTATAAACTAAAAAGTTCTTGTAACCTTATCTATAAATCTCACCAGTTTGGAATATATCTCACCAGTTTTGGAATTTTGGGAGATAACAGCTCCATAAATAACAGCCTCAGTGGTTCCCTGCATTTGGGAACAGACCAGGAGGTAGCTCTCCCCTAAGACTGTTTTAGAAAGAAATGGCTAGTGTTCTTGTTTCAGCTGGGATAGAGTTAATTTGATTTCTAGTAGCTGGTATGATGCTGAGTTTTTGGATTTAAAATGAGAATAATGTTGATAACACAACAATGGTTTAGTTGTTGCAGAGCAGTGCTTACATAGAGCCAAAGACTTTTCTGCTTCTCATGCTGCCCTGCCAACAAGGAGGCTGGAGGTGCACAAGAAGCTGGCAGGGCACACAGCCAGGACAGGTGTCTCAGACTGGCCAAAGTTATGTTCCGTGTGGCATCATGCTGAACAATAAAAGAGAGGTGGTGTCAGCTGGGGTAGTTCTCTGCGTGGGGACTGTCTGAGAATTGGTCAGCATATGGTCATCAACTGGATTATGCATCACTTGTTTTGAGTATTTATTATTATTATCATCATTATTATTATTCTTTTCATTTTCTATTCTATTAAACTGTCTTTATCTCAGCCCACAAGCTTTACCTGTTTTCCAGTTCGCACACAGCAAATGGCTGTGTGGTGTTTAGCTACCTGCTGGGTTAAACCACAACAGCTGCATAGGTGTCTCCATAAATATTGCAGTTTTGTTTCCTTTGAAGAACCATAAACGTTCTCAGGGACTCGCACTCCCACAGTATGACCAGACTACAAGCCCAAAATCCTCAGTGATGATACAGAGTACGCTTTATCCTGCGTATATCCCTATGCAAAGGAGGCAGGTGGTGTAAATTCTCACTTTGTCAGTATTTTAATTCGAAATAAATGCCTGACGCCACCTGCACAAAATAAATAAACAAATAATGTGAATACTGCTCATGTGACAGTTTTTGTCTCCCTGAATCAGTTACTGATCAACACATGACACATTACAGACTGTTATTGTGGCTTTTCATTCTAATAGGAGAGACTCAGGTGAATGGACTTTGAGGACAAAATTTGGAAAAGTACATTTAAATTTGTATTTCAGTTTCATTTATAGATTCACTCAACTCTAAATGATTGGGGGGGGGGAATTGCAAATGTAAAGGAATGTCTATTGATGTTAATACACAGGTGTTAAGATTACTTGAATGGTGATAAATTTACATTGCAAATGTGATAAATCTGCTCCAGTTCTAATGTTACTGTAATGACTATCAGCTGCAAGCATGAGGACAGAAGAAAGCTGTTAAAAGCTCCATACTCCTGATGCATGGAAAATATATTCTCTCAGCAGTTTATACACTGCTTGATATTCATTTATGGAAGTATCTTTTACACAGGAACTTTCCATTCTATAAAAATTTACTTAGAAATGTTTTATTTGTAAATGACACATTTTGATTATCAAGGCTGAATACTTACTCATTAAGCTTCCTGATAATATGAACATCTATGGGCATTGTTCAGGGTACTTTTCATCCTCTCTCTTCCCCTCTTTTTTTTTTTTTTTTTTTTTTTTTGTCAGCTCTTTCTTTTCTAGCAGTTTCCTGCACTGCAGCAAAGTCACTGCTGACAAAGCACAAGTCAACAATACCAGTGAAAATAGGAATCTAAGAGATATCTGATATTCCTAGTACTAAATTAAATGGTTCATCTTCATGTAACTTTTTGTTTTACCTTTCATATGTACTGTTTAGCAACCAAGAGAGAAAGCAAATAAATGACGCTCAATATGCTTGAAAATCAGTCCTGTGCAGTCAGCAAACCTAAATAATACAGTATCCAAACACACATAGCATAAGGTTTCCCACACCACTAATGGAATGTGAGGTCCTTTGGTAAAGACAGCTGGATATTACTTTTATTTATTTTTTTATATTTACTATGAAACTACTTAGCATAAATGAGCACAGAGACAGCCACATGGAAGCATATATGCTTAACATCTATGTGAATGCTGGGGCAATAATAAAGTGAGAGGTCGCTTAAGTCTGTTGAAGCATCTTCCTCACCTGGAAGGCGTGGACAAAGGTATAGTAGAACTGGATGAGCTGGGTATTGGTGGGGGATGCACTTCATCCTCATAAAGTTGGAACCTGATCCTCTCTGTCTTTGCCTTCACCTTCTGAGATATTGCTGGTTTTTCATGGATGGCAGTTCCCTCCAATGTGCTTGTTTGCACACTCAAGGTGCTTTTCTGTCTGGAGGCGTCTCGGCTTATGGGAAAATGGAAGGCTGTGAAGGAAGGTCTATACTGGGAAGCAACAGGCTGAAAGTTTTGAATCTAGCCAGTGCATTGGCTTATGTGGCTACTGCCTGAAATGTGTGTGTTCATCATTAGTATCTATAAGCTTTTTTTTTTTTTGGCCCTAAATATTTTATTGCTACATCTGGATGGTAATGATCCTTCTCATTTTTGGACTTTCAGAAAGGAGTTATTGCTCAGCTTCTCTGGCTTACAGACCAAATTCATTTCATGTATCATGATATTTTCTCAGACTAAAATCAGTGTGCTAAGCACCAGAGCAAGATAGTTAGACACCCTAGCTTGAGGTACAGCAGTTTTTGACCAAAAATTTGATTTAAGATTGACTTGTTCCTACTGCAGCTGACAAAACACACCACTGTAATGCTAATAACTAATCAGTCTGTGTGCAACAGTGTTGAACAGATCACACATTGGCTTAAAAACATGGAAGCACACAGGAGAAATGATTTTTTCAGATCTTTCCTACCCCTTTTTGCCTCCCACTCCACCCTTCTCCCTCCCATCCTCCAAGCTTATAAAAATAGCATTTTTTTAATATATATATTTTTTTCTCCTCTGTGGTTTTCCTGTTTGTTCTTTAAGCCACAGTGCATAGAAAGCACAATGATTCATGCAGTCTAGAAGGAGCTCTGGAGTTTGACTTGTCTGATCCCCTGCTCGTTTCAGGGGTAACTTCTAGGTTAGATACATGTGTAACATCTATTTGAGTTTTGTAATGCAGTTTTGTATTTCAAAGTTGCTCTGGTACTTACTTCCATCTCCTCTTCAAAACACAGTTTACATAAGGCCTAAGAATTAGCTGACAGAAATGTTCCTCTCCTCCCTTCTGCAGGACTGGCTATCTCACCATCTTTACGAAAATGCAAAATTAGGGCTTTTCTCCTTCACGGGAAATGCAAGAGATGTAAAGATGTCTGCTAATGGTTAGAATTTATAATGAAATATTGTTATGGTAAGATAATTAATTAATTAATTTTGGTGGATGTAACATTGCTCCAAAGTAAATGAAATTGGTGGTTTGAAAGGCTTATAAAGTAATACATTTCTCCAGGTAGGGAAAATGAAATGGAAAAGGATGACAATAGAATTATTTAATCAACTCTCTTATAGATTGGGGGAAAAAACAATACAAAACAAAAACCTTGCTACTAGTATTTAAAGTAACTAATGCTTTGAGTTCAGAAATTGTCCCTAGTTCTAAATTTTTGCTTTACTTCAAAAATGTAATACATTGTATTTAGCCAGGCCCCATTTCTATATTGAGTAAAAAGAGTACAATTTTACAATGTACAATTTTAATGTTTAGTATTTATTCAATTTTATCAAACAATGACATCATTTTCTAATGTCTTATCTTAATAAAGCCCACTTTATTTGGACAAATTAACTTGGGAAAATTATACACTAATATTATAGTTCACACTTCTGCTAGGACTTTACAGTCTATATTAATTAAAAATATGAGCTTATAGCTATTACATTCCCCCCACAGCTTTACCACACTTTAAAATAAGAGAGATTATAGTGCTCTAGAGTGATCTTTCTATTTTACTGCTCTCAGAGGCTTTCTGTAATATCCCTCACAATATGGACCTCAAATTTCCTTTAGAAATATTATATAAAAGGTCTGGAGTCTATGTCATACTGGTATTTCCCTGATAATAAAAGCTGTGTTACACCTAAGAACACATCTTTATTTAGAGAAGGATTTTTTGTTTTGTTCTATTTTGTTTTAATCTTTGGAAATTAAAATGACACTGATGCATTTCAAAATGAGAGATTATAGAACAGAATAATAAACTTGTAGAAGTTCACTGAAGCTTTTCCAGCAATGGAAACATTAATTTAAAAGTGAAGTTTTTTAAAAACAAATTAGGTTTCGAGAAATACTAAGGGAAATAAAAAGATTTTGAGTATATTAAGAATTTTGCATGTGTGTAGCACTTCCCTTACAAGCTGCTCACTTGTCAACACAGGCATGAATTCACAATCTAGTTTTATGTCCAAGCGCAAATATGCTCTTGTGTTTTCTGTTTCTTACACATTGGTGAACACTGATCTGTACATTGAACCCAATTATAAACCAAACTGTCTATATATTTTATTCATGGTCTTTAGGAGTCAAAAATAGATTCCTGAAATTAGATTTCCTGCAGAAAAAGGAGCTGCTGAGAAAGGGTGGGTTAGGCTATTTGTCTTTGATATGTCACAGGTTAATATTGGGTAAACAGCCCTTAGGTCAGATGGCGAGTGCAGAGGATGCCAAATATTAGGCAGTGAAATGGCAGATTAACAAGCACGTCTATGTCAACTATAAGCCTACTCCAAATAAAATTTCATGAAAAGGCAGAAGATCTCCATTTCGATGTTCCTGCATAGACCAAAGAAAATGAAGGAAACGTATTATAAAAACAGGATCATCATATTATTTACAAATATTCATATTCTTTAGCTGATTGGAAATTTAATTTTTATTTAAACTTCTGCCACTTTCCCGCTTGGGGGAAAAAAAATGTTTATATGCAATTCAAGATTTTTTTTTCTTCAGAAAATTCTGATATTTCTTGATCCTTCTGTTATCTTACTAACAGAAGCCTTTTTTTTTTAATCAGTCCTGAAAGTTTTGCTCATTGTTCAAAATATGTCAATACTCACTATACTTTTATATTTTATTTTTTATCCCCATATTTCCTAGATGTGGATAGTTTATTTCAATACTATCACAAAAATTCTGTCTTAGTATGAATCTGTATTGTTTAAAATAATTCTGAGTAAACCAAATATATATATATATATTTTTTTTTTGGTAAAAATTAGAATTTCTAGGTTAATATCTCACAACAATTTGAAACATTTTGAAATGAATGTACCTGGATGATTTTTAATTCTGCAAATTTTATTTTAGTTATTTTTAGGTGTGGTATGCCTCATCAGTGCAAGTTCATAAGAAATGCTTTGAGCAAGGATAAGAGTTCAGGAATATTTAATCCCTCAAAAGTCTGCCAAATGCTGAGGCATAGATTCTATCTTATTCTTTCTTGTCTCTCAGACTTTTTTTTTTTTTTTTTTTAAGAAGGGAAGGTTTGTTTTGTTGCCAAGAGTAGATTGTTACAGTAGACGTGGAGCAGTTTGTGAGATGCAGTGGAAAGATCACTAGGACCACATTCAGTTTATTTTAAGCATCCTTTAGCTCACCTTGGTAGCATTAACAATCTGCAGCTGTAGTAGATTTCTCCTTATTTATTTACATTCTACAGTAAAGAATGCTATGAAGAGCTATGGATTTTCTTTTAATCTGAAATCTGTTTGGCAAAAGGACTATATTTTCTGTTTTGTTTTGATCATCCAGATAGCTCAGTTAAT
The DNA here is from genome assembly GCF_964211825.1 of Aythya ferina. Taxonomy (NCBI): domain Eukaryota; kingdom Metazoa; phylum Chordata; class Aves; order Anseriformes; family Anatidae; genus Aythya; species Aythya ferina. Next base: position 90,338,992 of record NC_140297.1, on the reverse strand, counting down.
GTCTGTGATCCCTAGGTTTCTTATTAGAGTAGAAGTAAATAATCATTATAAGAATGACTAAATTATCACAATTTCTTGTCAAAGCTTTTAAAGAAAAAAATGTAAACTTAAAGGTAGCTTAAATATGGCAGTGATGTGAAGAAGAAGCTAAGAAATATAAAAATAATAGATGAAAAAATTAGTGGAAAGAATTTTAGAATTGCCACACATACTAGAAGAACATATATGCACTGCTCACATATCTTATTTCCAAATTGATATCACTTAAGCTAAAACAAATATACATGTTTCTCTACCTTTCATCATGGACAATTTAATTAAAATATCTACGTAGTGTTTTGCAACATGTAGGAAAATGCCACCACATACCAAGAAGGAGGATACAGAGAACAAGATAAAGAACAAAACATCCAATCATTCCTATCAAGGAAATTTTATGAAATATTGATTTCAGCTGTGTTCACACTATTTCTTTTTTGCTCCTCCTCCATTCAAAAATATAAATTAAGAATAAAAATTTTAAGTTACATAGGGTCAACTGTAATACCCATAGAAGAGGGACTTATGTAAACTAAAATCTTGATGAGGTAGAATTACTTGAAACTCTGTTTAGATTAGAGAAAAGAATGCAGGAGACAGGAGCAACAGGTAGTAACTGTTGCAGAAAGGAGACTCAGTCAGTTCTGTTCACTCACTTTTAATAGGACAAACAAAGAAATTGAATGACAATATGTATAGAAAATGCCTAAGAAGAAATTATTTTACACAGTGTATAATTAACCTGAGGAACTTGGTGCTATGATGCATTGGTGGAAACAGAAACTTAGCAGACAGAATCACAGAATGGTTTGGGTTAGAATGACCCCTAAAGATCATCTAATTACAACCCCCCTGCCATGGGCGGGGACACTTTCTGCTATATCAGGTTGCTCAAAGCCCCATCCAATCTGGCTTTAAACACTTCCAGGCATCCACAGCTTCTCTGAGCAACCTTTTCAAGTGCCTCACCATCCTCAGAGGAAAAAAAAATTCTTTCTTATATAATGAAAAGCAACTTTTTTTTCTTCCCTTTCTCTCTCTCTTCTTTAAAGCCATTCCCTCTTGTTCTATCACTAGACAAAGAGTCTCTCCCTAGTTTTCCTGTAGGACCTCTTTAGGTACTGGAGAGCTGCTATAACGTCTCAAAAAATCTAGATCTTCTAGATCTAAAATTAAGAAAATACTTTCTTCTATGAAATGAATTTCTGCCTTATTTATTTATTTATTAATACTTGGGGATAATAAGTACAAACAGGACCCAGTACAGTGTTGAAAATAATTCAGGGGATGGAAACGTTTATGCTTTTGGAGGCAAGATGAACACTAGATGAAGATTTAAGAACTCTATTTGTGCCAAGCTTATTCCATGCCATGTCCTGTGAGATTTTATCAGTGGGAAAGCACAGAAATCATTAAACCAGTTCCTGGTAGAGATGGGATGTTGATCTCGTATGGGCTACAATCTTTCTCTGAGAGAATCATGGAAACTTCTATGTTGGAAAAGACCATCAAACCCAACCATCAACCTGACTTACTGGTTCTAAACTAAACTAAAGCTTAGTGCCACATCTAAGCCTCTCTTAAATGCCTACAGGGATGCCTATTCTACCAATTCATTTGGCAGTTCATTACAACTCTTGACCACCAATTTCTCTTGAATTGAAATTGTTCTTAATGTCCAATTTAGGCCTCCCCTGGTGCAACTTGAGACTGCTGATGACAGCATTCCTTTCTGTTAGGTCATTTATGTAGAAAGTATTTAGGGATCTGAGAATATCTGAAGTTCCTAATCTTTATAAAAATCTAAGTTAGAGAATGGTGGAGAAAATACAGTTGTTTCTTTTATAGCTGTTCCCTCATTTTAGCACTGAAAGAGTTAAGAGAGTAACAGAAAGAAGGAGATGGTACTTAAAAGAAGGAAATATATAGTAACTTATCTGTCTCTGTCATCATACACAGATATATACAACACAGTATCAAATCTACCTAAATCATACCTGAAAAGTGTTTGTAAACACTTCCAGACACAGATTTTGCTTCAGCTTAGTTGTTGAGGGTGTTTCCTTCTTAATGTCTAACCTAATTATATTACTAGTCTATTACATTTTAACTAGCCTCTGATTACCCTTAATTTGTAGAATTTGCCTTAGAATGAATAACACAATTCAGGTGAGCACCAGATGCTATTTAAAAAAAAAAAAAACAAAAACAAATAAACTGAACAAAACCCAAAGTTTACTAATTGAAAAGGTAATCTTGTAAATATGAACAGAATGAAAACTTTAAACACAGTTCCTTGGAAGAGTAATTCTAAAGAATGACAAGTTTGTCCATCACATTCCAAAAATGTTTAATTCTTTCACAAACACTAATGATTTTAAAATCAATGGTGATTAACTGTTTCACTGCTCGCAGACATGACATAAACAAGCAATTGGTGCACTACTGTGTCCTTGGCGATTTACTGTGGGAGAAGTCTTTATTGATTGTATACATCTCTTAAAGTTTTTGAAAGTTTTACCTACTTTTTTTTTTTTAGGTTATATTTTCAATACAAATTTAAAATATGAAATTGTGAAGTAATAATTAAGAAACTGAAAATTGATGGCACACATTTGAATTAAAACAACAACAACACCATTTTAAGTGTTTTATAACGGTTGCATTTTCCTGTAATTTTAAAGCTCAAGCTATTTTCTATTTCTGGACCTGAGATAAAGGGATTCAAATTCTAACAATATAGGAAACTGTCAACTCTAGATTCCTGAAATGCAGAAAATGTTACCCCTGCTGCAGTTTTACTAGAGTAAAAACAAACAAACAAACAAAAAGGAAAACAAACAAACAAACAAACAAAAGCACAATAAAAGCAATCTTTTTACTTCCAGCTATTTTGCAAGGAAGAATTTCTGAGTGTGAAAATGATAGCAAATTGATTACACTTGTATAATTAATACAGTATTTTACTGTGTGATCTATTACTCTGCTCTGAGATCAGCCATTTAGAGAAAACAATTTAATATTGTTTGCCCACAATGCTAGCACAGTCCTTACTGACAAACAGAAAATTTATTAGGTACCTATGTATTTTCCAGCTAGGGTATGAATCATCCTTTAGGATTTCTATTTCTAAAGAGAGTTCAAAAACTATCTATAACAAAGGAAGTGAGAAATCATAATGTGAGCCTTTGTCTCCTAGATCTTGAGAATTTCAGGTTCAGACCAAATACGTCAATATGAAGATTAACAACATTTATCTATAGTTGATTCATTTATCACTTGCTTCAGTCTCTGCTTTTGTGTTCATGAATTGGAATGTGTGTTGTTCTCAGCTGAACTTCTATGCTTCTGTGTTTCACAGCAATTAACATCCCTGACATCCTATCTCAAGATAAGATTTTCATCTCAGAAGATTCGTAGGAAGTGAATTGCAGTCTCATAATTAAGTCAGCTTTTTGATAATGACCCATTCTAACAAGGGCTAAAGGAAGCCCATTTCTTTCCAGTTACTAGCCTCGCTAGTCTTTGCAATTTACATAATAAGTGGAGTGCTATCAACAACATCACCTGAGTATCTCAAGACTTTGAAGGTTTTTGGAAAGCTAATTAGCTAGATATAAGTAACCCAAGTCATCTTGGAAGTATGGGAAGTAGCTGCAGTATGCAGACATAATGTACAGTGTTTTGTTTTTAATTAGACTTTATATGTGAAGCAGTCAAGGATTTATAAGGAAAAGGTGGGAGGATTTGGAAAGTCCTGAAAGTTCCTCATGAGTGTAGCTTGGCATGGTGTTCATGTTCTGTGCCAAAGCGTGTGTTAGCAACAGCATGTCTGCTGTCTCACTATTCACATGGTGGTTGTATCCATCCTTTGTTCATTCAAAAAGAACAGGTGTTTGAGTGCCACTTTATATGCATGATAACATAAACATCTAACTTCATCAGATGTTCTCCATACTGGTGGTATCTGCAAGAGGCTCTTTCATGGTGGATTTTTTAACAATATTGATTGCAACCTTAGTTCACCTTAGTTCCAAAAAAACATTGACTAGGGGAGATAGAAGTCTCCAAAAGGGGAGGCTGTCTACTATAGCGTTATGGTGAGGACTAATCACTTACAGTAGTTGGTTTTTTTGATAAGCTGGTTCTCATTCTGGATCAGGAATTGCTAAAAAATTATCCCAACTGTAGCCTTAGTATTTCCTAGTGAAATAAAAAAAAAAAAAAGGTTGTTATCAGTGAAAATTTTCTATCTGAGAATAAAAACAAAAAAAGCAAAAAAAAAAAGCACTGGTAGCCAGCACAGGTTTTTTTTTTTTTTCTGTTGTTCCAGCTTAAGTGTCCAAAGAGATTGTGGATTAGTAATTTTCAAAGAAAACAGATGTTAAGAAATATTCAGAGAATTTTTTTTTTTTTTTTTTTTTTTTTAATTTCTTCTTTTAAAATGTCTGAAAGAAGTCATTGACTCCAGAAGAATATCATCTTTCACTGATGTGAAGACTTACAGAAATAGTTGCAAACTGGTGCATAATTTTGTGATAGTAAGTCATGAAAGTGTTGTGAAAATCTAAACGTACTTACAGCAATGCTTGTTCTAATTAAACAACTTTTATTTATGTGTTTATTTATTCATTTACATTGAATTAAAATCCACTTCAAAATTCACATAGTGAGAACTGGTTTGAAATATATAACATGAATGTTTTTTATAGTATAGGAGAAAACAATTCAATGACTGGATTTGAAATTTCTGTTTTTTTCTTTCATGTGATCTTATCAGAAAAGAGACTTTGAAGGAGCTTTGCATTTAAGAAGAAATATAATCTGTTACCTAGCCTTACATTTACTGAAAACGGATGGGAGGCTGGTTGAGGGAAAATATTTTTCTCTTAAAATAAGTGGGAATGTCAGGATTGCTCTTGATAGTTGATAAATGGCATTCAGTCAAAGCAGTGTTCAAAGGTACTAAAAATAATCATAAATTACTGGCTAGATTTGGATTTATTTGTTAAAATGTCTTATGTTAAAATAAAACTGTCATTGTCTTTGAAAGGTAAAGCCAACTATAAGATCTGCTACTATTGTCCATTTACATAAATATATATTTCTAAATGACATTAAAATTCAGATTACCAAATATTGCACAGTAAGTTCTGAACTCTGGTAGTATCAGTGCAGGTGGAGTGATAGCAACATGCGTCAGCAAAGCATAAGAAAAAAGATATTTAAGGAGATTCTGAGGTGTAATTTTTGTCAGTATATTTTACCACAGAGGATATAATCAAACTCTGTAAAACATGTAGGTTAATGAACAACATTATAAATACTTCTGTTCATTTGTGAATACTCTTATGGAAAGTAATTATTTCACTGAAAAATCTACTGAAATTAAGTTAAAACAAACAAAACAATGACAAAAAAACAGAAGAAATAATAATAAAAAAAGATGAGACTAACATTTTTTACTCGCCCACATATTTGTTTTGACATAAAAATTCCTTATCAGGTTGCCAGAAAATATATGCATATTTTCCCCTTAATTTGTCATTGGTTCTATCACCATAAGTAGTGATTAATTTTTCTATTAATTTTGTAGCACATTTCCATAAGTGTTCTCTGCCTGCTTAGGGATTTTTTTTATTATTATTATTTTTTTAATTTCACTTCTCGTGTATAATACAGCTAGTGAGAATATTTTATTTTTGATGCAATACTCACCTTCTATATTTCTAAATTGTCTGGGAGTTTGAAAATATAACACTATATATATTTTTTTTTAATATTAAAAAAAAAAAGGTGAAAATTTATAAGTATTGTTCAAGTGCAAAATGTACTGCATCCATTAAGTGTTTCTGTAGTGGTACAACTACAGTTGCAGAATCTGCTTCCTCTGAAGTGTTACTTTTATTTTCCTTCTTCTATATATTCTACTATATAGTAGAAATAATATTTTCTTCTTGTTTATGTATAGAGAGTGTTTTTTGTTTGTTTGTTTGTTTTCTTCCCCTTTGTGTTCATTTAAACCAGGCAGAGATGTCAGCTAATCACACAAATACAAAATAAATAATCATGATATTTCACAGAATCGTCTAGGTTGGAAGAGACCTCCAAGATCACCTAGTCCAACCTATTTGTTTCTTGAGTTACTGGGGATACTGTTTCCTGCTTTGCTGGTATTTCTTTCTTTTTTTTTTTTTTTTTTTTTTTTTCCTCCACTCTTAGTCAACTTTCCAATACTTTTCCAGGTATTCCATTGGAAGCTGTAACTGCACATAAAAGCTTGTTTTGGACTAGCTGTTTAACACAGGTACAGAAGGTTTAGGAGATCCAATTCCAATTAAACAAGGTGAAGTGATTTTCGTACAATGTTTTCAACCAGAGAGTTATAAGACAGCATCATATATAGCTCTGGGGGTATGAAACCTTCCTCATTCATATTTATTAGATGCATCTGGCACTTCCTTATAATTTATATGCAGTAAATTTCTATAATAAATACTAAATATACGTACCACACATTTACTATCCTGCTATTATGTCTTTTTGATAATTTAGTAGTAGATATGCTTTGCATTTCAAATGTTTTCTTATACTGACTTTATATAACCATACGTGGAACTGTGGCTTAGTATGATTACTAATTGCTTAGGAAAACATTCCTTTCTGTATTCATGAGATCAGAAAGAGCTGTTTGGTTTCTCTGTGCATGTTAGAGGCAGAATAATGATGCGGTACAAAAGATAAGAAAAACAAAATAATAAACAGTAAGGTATAAACTTTTTTTTTTTTTTAACTTATTGGAACTGAGGGAAGAGTTACTCTTTAGTGCAAAATAAACCTCTTCTAGAGTGTTTGCCAGCCTTTATTTAGTAGTGTGGCTTATTATGCCACAGACTGTCTGCACGGCCTTGTTTGAGATGCTCACTGCTGGAGTTTGAGAGAGGTTGTGGTCAAGCAGAAATGTTCTGTGTTTTTTCCATGGGAAAGATTCAGTAACAATGATGGAAATTCAGTGTGCACACTGCTCCTGCCTGGCCTGGTGCAAATAATAGGGATTAGTGAGAAAAAGGTGCAAGTGTTTCCTGCATGCAATATGTCTGCAGCTGCTCCTGGATGCAGCCTTGTGGCTGTATTGCAGGAGGGGGAAAGTTTCTTCTTCTTCCCAAACATCCTTTGGACAGTGTGGAAACTAATCCCTGACAATGCAAGCAAAGTAGATGTCACTGTATGTACTGAGTTAAACTCAGCAAAAAAAAAAAAAAAAAAAAGCAGCATTGCTTTGAAAGTGCCAGAAATTAGCTAGGTATTTTGCAACAGTTGAAACATCAGTGCTAATGATGGCAGTAAACACTTTCCTATAATGTGATGTCAGTGAAATAGCTGGTTAAGACTAGCAGGTGGAATCTGCTTGCTGTTGTATGAACCCTGTCAGTGATACTAATTCATTATGCTTTTATTTTTGATTTGCATGGGTCAATAATTCTGGCAGCAATAAGAAATTATTACAGAAAAGCATACTGTTGGTAATGCTGTTTTCATCCTGATCTCAGGTGAACTGGAATCTCGGTGTCATGTTGTTCTGTCTTCTTTGCTGAAATAGCTATTTGTGGAGCTGATGCTGATGACGTGTTCAGGTTAAGTACAGTCATACATCAGGAGCTCAGCCTTTGCTAGGATGAGCAGGAAATTAATTTGAAAACAAATGGAACAGGAGACATAGAGTAGCTGTTAAAAAGATGACAGAATAACTAAAATGTGTCTGCAACATGTCTAGGGAAGTGGAACAGAGGAAAATATTGAAGTCATAAATACAGAAGGTGCAAACACTGATTCATTGAAGGATGATATGGAAAGCAAAGCATCAGGTTGAATTCTTAGATTCATGTTGCCAAGGTGTAGAGAGCTAGTGGGTGGAGGGTGGTGTCAAGTTATTTTCATCACTGTTTTTGATACTGAAATGTATGTTACTTGAGACATTAAAATTAAACTTTTAAAAGGAATAGAAATGAGCCCTTAATTTGGTTACTGAGACTGTTCTATGGGCCAAATCCCATAGATGGAGACAAATGGGTTGTGGGATCTCAAATACTTTCAGTCTTTCAGTAACAAGGGGACAAAAGTGGTGCAACTTGAAAGGCTGTTATTTTGGTACAGTTAGTGATTCTGCCACTGGTTCTGTTCCTATTGTGTAAGAAGTTTGGTTTCGATTCTCTGTATGTTAAATGGATGGAGCCTTGCAAAATGAATTTATTACTGAACAAAGACTTTGTGAATCAGTATGCTCACAACATTAATATATATATATATGTATCAACTGACAGAAATGTACAACTTTTTAGTTACCAGAGATTTAAAAATTGTTATAACTTAGAGTTGAGAGGGAAGGAGGGGAAAAGGAGGGAATTGAAACAAACTCCCCTATGTTCTCCAAAAATAAACCAACCAAACTTCACTACTCTAGTGCTTGTCCACCAGAATTAAGATACCGAACATGGATTTACGGAACTGTTTGCTTTTAGTCAGCAGTGGTCATCAACTGAATGAGAATGAAAGGAAAACAAACAAAAAATGCACAGGCTTTGAGATTAATGCAGATTTTTTTTTATTATAACACTTAAATGCAACATTTCATAACTTCTGTTTTGAAAATTGTTCTTTCCTAAATTTTGTTAAATTTAGAGGCTGAGATTTTGCTATAAAAATGCACACAGCTTTTAATGAAGATGATTATTTTTTTCCTTCAAATAGTGATGTATAAAATTTTGTCCTTACTGAGTGTATTTATGAATAAAGAATGAAACATGAGTCTCTATTAAATAAAGTTTCAGATCTTGTATTGAATATTGCAGTTTGGTCCATATAAAGAACTCTCTGGAACCATATATTCCAATAAGTAGTGACACATACAAAAATAATAGGGCTTTTACCAGTGTTAAGAACATTAAGGCTCTGGAAATACACATAAACACTTCCTTGTGAGATCTGTTGATGAAGATGGTTCTCCATAGAAGAGAATAAGGTCTGTAATTTTGAAACATGCTTTTCAACTCAAATGAATATAAATATAATATGTGTTTTGTTCTGATGTGCAAAATCATTCATATTTGAGATTTATTCTGAAATCCTTTTTATCTCAGGAGGAAAACCTCTTTTGGGGAGGTAAGGTACATTTATGGCAAAGTATGTTTATTTTTTTACATTATGGGTCTTGGTGTGCTGCATATTCAAAGCTCTTATTCTATGCTGCATTAGGTACCCTTCAAGATTCTTGCTTCATCTCTGAGCTGTATAAAATTGTATATATATAATGCTATTAAAATAGCAACCATTAAGACATCTTTCCGACCACGTCAAAATGCTTTTTTACTACATTTGTTTCAGGTAGTAAGAACTACCTTAAGAAGGAGAGTGCTTCCCATTAGATTAGCAGGTAGTCAGCTAGGTGCAGCTGAAGCAAGGGTACTTCCCATGCCAGCATATATATGCTGGTGGTCAGTATATGCTGATGGTCAGTGTCTATGTGAGGTGTGTGGAGGTGTGCTGGGGTGTGCTGGACTGTACCCTATTTAGGTCCTTAGCGGCAAGATATACTTCTCAGCTGTCCATGTGTCATTGTCTGGGAAGGTGTGCAGATCTTCTGAACATATTGGTGGAGCTAGGACTGGTCTCTGTGTCTGGACTCATTTGCATTTAGGACTGTGTACACCTTGGTCATAGCATGGACATACTTTTTGGCTTCTTGAATGACAGTTAACAATCCTCACATTATAACTTACGTTCAGTCTGCAGCTCTCAGATGATTGCACTTGTTATGTATAATCTAAACTTTCTATATCTCAGGAGGACACAGATCTTCATTAATTTGTGAATTTTCTTTGGATAACTGGTAGAATTGAATGGGGATGTAAACCGAGAAGTGGCTAGATATTATAGCTTTTTGTCATATGGCTTTTAAACTCTTTGTTATTATTACCAATTTGTTATAATAATAATTAATGTTATCTTTAAAATCTTGATTTATGGTCAGAGATATATATCCCTCAGGGCTGAGAGGGAAACATTCAGAATATGTGGCAATGAGGGTTTTATTTTTTTTAAATTCACGTTCCTTTTGTGTTGCTTTATTTTCCAGGTTGTCATTATTTATTTATTTTTTTTAAGAACAAATTCTTCCGTTCTATTAAACTTCTTATATTTTAAATTTATTGATTTCTCAGGTCTGTGGGAGCACCAGCATTGTTTCATAATAATAGTTTTTTTTATGTTGCTAGCCAGAAAGCAGAAATACATTTTTTGAAGTGACTCATGCAGTCTTCAGGTCATCAGGAAAAAATGTTAAATGTTTTAAAAACATTGATTCCAAGGTACGCCTAAAAGCCTAATCTTTTACATTCAGTTTGGAATGCTGTTGCTCCTGTTGATATGTGCTCTTCTATCTTTAATCATTTTTTTTACACTCATCATCGTCATAATTGTTTTCCATTGAAGCCTCTATTTTAAATCTTCAAAATGTATTATTTCTATTTCATCTTTCTTCATTGAATATTCATGTCTAGAATAAGTCTTATTAGAGCTTATAGTTTTTTCCTGTAGGCATCCTAAATGTCTAAATTACGATGTTATTTCTAATACTAGGTTCATTTTTGCTTTTTCTCATAGAATTTTCTCCTGCCAATCAGATACTGAAAGTTTCTGCTCTTTTTTTTTTTTTTTTTTTTTTTTTAAAGAAAAAAAAAAGAGCATTGTAGGAAGATCTGGAAATCCATTTGGATGATTTCATTAGGTCCTCAGTTTGCAGCTCAAAATAGTGAATTTGTCTTTATATTTTACTGAATATATAGACTTCAATATCTGGAGGTTTTCTTTTTGTCTAGTTGGATTTAAAATTACAAAGATGTATCTGTTCATTCTGGCCTTAATTTAATTCACTTCATTTTATTTTATTATTTTTGTTTCCAAGACCTGAAGTACAAAATTCCTTTTCTCATTGCTAGGATTTCTTGTTCTGCCTCAGTGTTCATTGTATAAAGGGTAGATTTTGCATGAGAACAGGTTGATTCATTTATGCTGGTATAATGCATACACATTTGTTTCTGAGCTCTCTAAAATCCTGGTTTGCATCAAAATTCTGGAGCATTCACTGTTCAGTATTATGCTCTGCCAAAACTATCAAGCTATCTAGGGTGTGATCTATCTATTTATATATATCCATCTATCTAAGTATACATTTATATGTATAAAGCTATATGTAAATAACATGTCTAAAGCTATATGTAAATAACACCTATATACATAAAAGCTTTGGATATAGCATAGCTATTAACAGATAGAAAAATATTGACTATTGTGAACATATGGCAACTCCCAGACTCTACAGTAATGCACATTTAATTCAAAGTATTACCTTTCAGTGGACCTCACACATCTGGAAGACCAAATTCTGCCTTCTTTCTTGGGACCAAAATCCTACTGTTTTTAGTGGAATGTGGAAAACACTGTTAAGATTATAAGGAGATTGTTCATCTAGTGCATTAAACAACTTGTGGAAGTGGAAGAAAAATATACCTGCATCAGGTTCTTCTATGAAGCTCAAAATACTTGGTGCCTGAATTGATCAACGTTTTGCTATCCTCCTTGCTATATATAAATCCTCTGAGTAATTTTAGAGTGTCTAAAGGATAAAAAGTGACTTTAGTAAAGACATGAAATTTCAGATAAATTACTATTACCATAGTAGGGATATCAAATGGTCAACAAAAATGTTAGAATGATGTCACAGAAATTTATTCTCCCCAAAGTTGGTCTATTTCTAGCTAGCAATCCACCTTCTATGAAAGATGAACTTCACTGTCAAATTAAAATGCTATAACTGAGAGGAAACTTTTTCTACATTTGTCTGTTTTCTATAACTTTCTATAAGCTGCCTTGCTGCAGAGTTGGATGTATTCAAAAGAAGAACTGATTAAGCCTCTCAAATACATTACTTTCACTGGAGTTGCTTATGGGAGAACAATTTTTGCCCTCATCTCAAAGCATTCTCATCTAAAAATGAAAAGCCCATGCAAGACATTGAAAAATCTTGTCAGACAAATGAATCCTGTATCATTTTGAATGTAGTCTTCACCCACGTTTTTAGGAAACACTTAAAGCTAAGTGTCTGCATTATCATTTGCATTTCATTAGCACCTAAAGGCCTCAAGTGAGGTCAGAGCTGGAAGCATTTGAGAAATAGAAGTAGAGGATAATATATTTATCCTATCCCCAAATATCTGTCTTTAAGATGAAATAAGTAGAAAGGTGGAGAGTGGAACACTGACTCATGAAGGAGCACAGTGGATCCCTGTCACCAGAGCACAGATTTCCTGAATCCCATTCCAGTGCCTTCTTTGTTAGGCCTTGCTAATTCTAACACACCACAGATAAGGAAGAAACATAGTTTGGCCAAGGAGGAACACAGGTACCATAATATTTTCCATGAAGATTTTCATGATTTTGTGCTACTGGGACTGCAATATCATAATTTTGATGAGGGGATCAAGTCTACCCTCAGTAAATTTGCAGATGACACCAAGTTAGGTGTGTGTCAATCTGCTAAAGGGTAGGAATGATCTGCAGAAGGATCTGGAAAGGCTGGACTAATGGACTGAGGCCAACTGTATGAAGTTCAACAAGGCCAAGTGCCAGGTCCTGCACCTGGGGCACAATAACCCCAAACAGAGCTACAGGCTAGGAGATGAGTGGTTGGAAAGCTGCCTGGCAGAGAAGGAACTGGGAGTATTGGTTGATAGTCGGCTGAATATGAGCCAGCAGTGTGCTCAGGTGGCCAAGAAGGCCAACAGCATCCTGGCTTGTATAAGAAGCAATGTGGCCAGCAGGTCTAGGGAAGTGATTGTCCCCCTGTACTCAGCTCTGGTGAGGCCACACCTTGAGTACTATGTTCAGTTTTGAGCCCTTCGCTACAAGAAGAACATCGAGGTGCTAGAGTGAGCCCAGAGAAGGGCAACGAAGCTGGTGAGGTGTCTGGAGAACAAGTCTTATGAGGAGCAGCTGAGGGAGCTGGGTTTGTTCAGCCTGGAGAAAAGGAGGCTCAGGGCGAGCTTATTGCTCTTTATAAGTACATTAAAGGAGGCTGTAGTGAGGTGGGGGATTGGTCTATTCTCCCATGTGCCTGGTGACAGGATGAGGGGGAACGGGCTAAAGTTGTGCCAGGGGAGGTTTAGATTGGATGTTAGGAAGAACTTCTTTACTGAGAGGGTTGTGAGGCATTGGAATGGGCTACCCTGGGAAGTGGTTGAGTCACCATCCCTGGAGGTCTTTAAAAGATGTTTAGATGTTGAACTTAGTGATGCAGTTTAATGAAGGACTTGTTGTGTTAGGTCAGAAGTTGGACTTGATGATCTTGAGGTCTCTTCCAACCTAGACAATTCTGTGTGATTCTGTGTGAAAACTGTAAAATTTTCAATTCAGAAAACATCTGATACAAACATTTGGCAGTTGATACCAAAGAAGGAAGAGATGACATTCAAAGGGATCTGGACAGGCTGGAGAAATGGGCCCATGTGAACCACATGAGGTTCAAGTCCAAATGCAAGGTGCTGCACCTGGGTTGGGGCAAACCCACACAGGAGTACAGACTGGGAGAAGTCACTGAGAGCAGCCCTGTGGAGAGAGACTTGGGAGTTCTGGTGTATAAAAGATTTGACATGAGCCAGCAGTGCATATTTGCAGCCCAGAAGTCCAATTTCATCCTGGGCTGCATTGAAAGTGATGTGACCAACAGGTCAAAGGCGGTGATTGTCCCCATCTATTCTACCCTCATGAGAACCCACCTAATGTACTGTGTCAACCTTGGGGCACTCCTCAAAAGAAGGATGTGGACTAGTCAGAAGGAGTCCAAAGGAAGGCTAGAAAGATGATCAGAGGGCTGGCGCACCTTTCCTATGAAAAAAAAGCTGAGAGATCTGGGCATGTTCAGCCTGGCAAAGATAAATCTCCAGGGAGACTCACTGCAGTCTTTCTGTACTTAAAGAGGTCTTCTGACCCTCTGTCCAGAGCCCTCCCCACTAGGACAACACTGCCCAAACTGTAAAGTGAGTTGTGCCCAACAGAATTTACAAGCAATAAATGAGATGGCAAAATACCAGGAAGAATTCCAAATTGCTGGCATTAAGTCATGGACTGAGAAAGTTGTGAAGCACTATCTAGACTGCAGATGTTATATTTATATTCTAAGTTTATCTGGACCAGATCCTTTGATACAGAAACAATAAATCAGTTGTGCTTCCTAAAAAGCTGAACAGTAAATAGAGGGAAATGAAAATGACACCATATGGCAATGTTCACTAGCATTTCATATTATTTTCCAACAGGAGTGTTTCTCCCATACAATCACATTTCATTCTTCTTTTTTTTTTTTTTTTTTTTTTTTCTCTCTCCACTCCTCTCAGTAAGCCATGAGATATAAAGTCAGAAAAATTAAAAACATTTTAATGAGAAAAATAAATAGAAAAATGAGTATATCTAATATCTAATATATCTAACATATCCCGTTATTGTTTACATTTTTGATTTAACCATATTTGAATAATGGCAACTTCTTAGAACAGCATTTTTAGGTTAATAATCACCGCACTGTAAAACATTCAGATTAAGAAAAAAGAAAAGTTTGAAATGAACTTCTCAGTCAATAATCCTTGAAGTCCAAAGAGAACAAATATGCTTAGAGATATTGTGATACTAAATGTAAATGTAATAAATTTCTAGAGTACGAAGACCTTTGGCTATAAAAAATACCATCTAGCATTTGGTATTAACATTAGAGATAAACCAAAAAAAAAAAAAAAAAAGACATAATTTTAATTTTTAATAGTATGTGTTTGTGTTGTTTTCTTTCTGTATTAATTATCATCAAATAGTTAACATGAGTATACAAAGTTCTGAGAATCTAAAGTTCTCTATACAATAAAACCCTTGCTTCATTCTGGTATATGTCACATTTAGTGGCATTCTTCCCTTAATTGATTAAAAAAAAAGTAAATATATATTTGGAAAGATAAATATATTTATAAATGTTAACTGCATGTTTATTGCAAAATAAGACTAGTTGCTTGTTTTAGAAAGGAAAAAAAAAAGAAAAAGTAAGTACAAAAGAAAGAAATAAAATATATTTTAACAGAAAAACAGAAAAAATAGACTTTTGTAGAAATGGGAATAGTTGTTACTCAAGTTATAGTAAAATAAATAAGCACATCCCCCAAAGCCAGAGAAGGCTAGAGAAGTACGTAATAGAAAGGTATAAAAAGACATAATTAATGTTCATTCTATACTCGGAAACCATATGTGGCTTTGAAATAAAAATGCCAAACTGACAAGTTACCAGCAGGGACTGTGGCTGTTAGCTGTCGTGGTTCAAAATGTTCAAAAATAAAACTGTTATCTTTGGGAATTTACCTGTGTTGCCCAAGTGACGTGAAGCTTATCTATTTTTACAGCTAGACACATTTATATTTGAAAGTATGTATATGAATAGAGGTTTATGGAATATGAGAAACAGAGCCAGTCAGATTATTTTTTACAGATAAATACTGATTTCCAAATATGAACAACATTTTCTGAAAATGTACTTTGATCTTGTAGGAAGATGATAGTGAAATGAGGCACCTTGATGATTCTGTCCAGTGCCAGCAACTACAAAGAATCACGCTCTCACTGATTCTTCTAAACTGGTCTCAATTCTTCTAAATTGGTCCATAGGCTGTGGATTAAACATAAGAGCTGTCCCCAGAATACTAGAAATACTAGAAAGATACACTTAAAACTTGTCCAACAACAACAAAAAATAGAAAGCTTTAAAAACACAACCTGATTAAAAGAGATCAACAGCTTTGCTTCTCTCCTAGGTTTCTGTAGTACAGAATTTCTTTAGTAAAAATAATTCAGTGCTATTATTTTCAAAGACTCTGGAGGTTAAGAAATTATTCCCTTGGAACTCAGTTGGTGTTTAAACTTGTTAAAAGTTATTTGTTAAAAGTTGTTATTGGTTGCATATATATTACATGATAATGGTTTGGCTCATTTTTTTTTTTTTTTTTTTTTTTTGGATGGGCACTGACTGTTAAGATAAAGAATTACCAGTGATAAATAGTGAATATTCAGTAGAGGATAATCCAGTCATGATGAAAACTTTTAGATGACTAATCATTCATACTACAACGTATTGAACTCCTGGGATTCACAAATATCTCCATGAATACCTAGTAGTCACCTGAGTGCTCATAAATAGTGAATAATAGGAACCCTAAAGAGCAAGTTAAATGAGTTGATTCTCCTTTTTTTTTTTTTTTTTTTTTTTTTTTTTTTTTTAATTCTTCAAAGAACTGATTATGATCAGTTCTTAAAAAAAAAAAAAAAAAGACAAAAAAAAACCAGCAAAAGAATGAATAGGCGAAAAGGAAAAAAAAAAAAAAAAAAGACAGCAAAAGAATGAATAGACGAATACTTATTTTCAACTTACAGTGAATTAGAGTTAGAGAAGAAGCCATTCACAGGGGAAATGACCTACAGAGTTTATTACTGTAGTTGATAACTATATACAATTTCTTAGGTAGATATTGCTCTTCTAAAAAAATGTTTGTATATCCAGTTAAAACAGCATTGTTCCTTTCACTTGTGTTAAGAGGGATATTTAAGTAATTGTCATGTTATCTTCCAATGGGATTTTGTTTAAAGAGCAATACCAGAGTAGATTATTTTAAAAACTAAAAGACAAGGGAGCAAAAAATGGAGGACAATATTTCAGAGACAAAGGCTGAATTCCATGGAAGTATAGTGGGAGAAAATAAAGAAGGTTGCAACATAAAATTATTTCATTTAGTAAGTTTGAGTAGATCTGTGTGAAAATTTCCAAAGTTTAGGTGGATACTGAGGTTTATTTTGCTGTACCAAAAAGGAAGATCGTTCACTACAATTCCATTTATACAAAAAAAAAAGTTTGTACTAGATGTACTGGATAATTTGGGAAATTATTACTCATGGGTAATCAGGAGCTGCTAAAACAAAACTCAACATTTTTCTGTCTAGTCTGCTACCTTGCACTTAACTGTATCCACATTTGTGTCAGAAATCACAGTAACAGCCACAGTGTACATCCCCATAAAATTGTCTGTCTAGGAAATAACATGAACTAAATGAAAAAGTCAGTAAATAAGTTCTTACTGGCTGAATTATAACACAATATATGTGACATATGTTAAAATACTGAATACAAATGTGCAGTTTTCCAAGAATTCTAGGCATAAAGAGAATCTGAGTATGAGCACTAGAGTATGAGGAAAAAAAAAAGCCTTTTTTTATAGGGAAAAGATTTAAAAATATATATTTAATATTTGGTTCAGAGGAATGAAAATACAGTCCATCTCTGAATATAATGGAGTACTTCTGTTCCCTTGTGTTGATTCGTTATCACTTTTCTGAGGAAGACATTCTGCAATGATCATTTCACCAAAGTACCCTGTTCTCCTGGGATATCTCTCTCTTTTTAGTTAGTAAAAATACTAGCTCTCTTGTAGAAAACTTATCCCAGAGTATTTTGTTGATTTCTGCAGGCAGACAAGCACATATAGTATTTCAACAACTACACGTTTTTGTTATTAAAAGGATTATCTCTGCTTCTGATTAAAATTTAGAAAATTCATAAATAGGTGACAAAGAAGAATTTTGTAAAAGTGAAAGACCAACCTTTCTTTCTCAGCTTCTTCCTCACAGATCAGCTCATCTCAGCTGCAAGTACAGGAATCTTAAATCTTGCCTCAAGTAGGTATAGTTCTCTTTATGAAATCAAATTCTGCAAGGTTAAATTGAGCCAATTTTGTGAAGATTCTTTGTCTAATATAAAGGGTAATATTACACTTACTGTGAAGAATATGTAAAATTATTGACAGCTAGATGAGGGTGCAGCCTTGTTTCTGTACTTCCAATTCAAGAAACATCTACTTAGCTGACAGTCTAAATGAACCTCTCCAGCTCCTGAATGCTGACAGTTTAAAAATGTCTGCTGACTATTGCTCTCAGTGTCTGGTTTTGTCTAAAGAGGTGTTCCAAAATTTTGTTCAACATACATGTAAAATGTACTTTCTAGAAAGCTAAGGTAACATAGTGGATATTAATAACAGCAAGCAACAAAGGAATATGAGGTAGATTGGATTGCTGGTACTGATGTCCTGATATTATAGAAAATGGCAGCATATATTCACATTCATTAATGAGTCAAACTTCATTATTTACGAAACAATTAGTGTTTGCTTTTTTGTTTGCTTTAATTTGTTGCTGCTGTTGGATGTCTTTTCTTAAAGCTTCAGTGTTTTTTGGACTCCAAATTGTTGGGAAGACAGAACAGAAGGACAAAAGGGAAAGTGCTACTTGGGCATTTTGTCCTCCTTGTCCATGTGCTCCTTGGCATTTAGAGAAGGATAGGAAGTGCAGTGTACAAACATGTTAGCTCATCTCAGGTGGCCCTTTGACTAATCTTCCTGTAAAGTGTGTTAAAGAGATGATCTCTCTCTATTCCACAGAGCGCTATGGGCATATCTAGCCTAGAATGTCAGTCGAAATTTGGGGATACATAGACTTGAATATTAAATACCCTAGAAAACGTTGTGTGCAAAAAGCTGCTGTAATCCTTTTTTGACATTTAATGTCATTTAGACGTTGTAATAGAACAGTAGTTTATATTATAACTAACCACAAAGACTTCTCTCCATCAGTTAGTATAATGAAACTAAGAAATGATCAGCAAGTCTTTGTTAAGTTACTCAAAACAAACAAACAACAAACAAACACACCAAGAAATGAAAAAAGAAATCATAAAAAATGTGGGTGATGGCTCCACATCACCCTAAAAAAATGGGTGAGGCTCCACATAACCCCTTATTATGGGAAATTTATTTCAGTGTGATGTACATAAATCAAATAACCAGCAGTCAAGTATGCATGTAAGAGAGTTTCATGACTCTTAAAGGGAGTTTGACTAGCAGCTCCCACTTTTATTTGGAACTTTCCACAGGATGATATGAAACTAATGTTTGTGTGGAGATACAGAATGATTCTGGGTGCAATCATCTTAGGCAACAAGGACAAATGACTACATCACACTGATGACTTTACATAACAGAGCAAACCTTTCCAAAAAAAAAAAAGGAGGAAAAAAAGAACTTGTTAAAAAAAAAAATGTGTAAAGGAACAGACCAAATTACACTTATTATTATGCTAGAGTAAATATCCTTTAAAAAATACCTGCTGAAGAAATAACAACATTCCAGAAAATGTCTGGCATGATTTTTCTTGTTGTTATTTGGTGTGGTGGTTTTACTCAGGTAGGCAGCCGAGCTCCACCACAACTTCTCTCTTACTCCCCCTCTCCTCAGAGAGGAAGGGGGAGAAAATACAACACTGAGAGCTCGAGGTTTGAGATGAGA
The DNA here is from genome assembly GCF_964211825.1 of Aythya ferina. Classification (NCBI taxonomy): domain Eukaryota; kingdom Metazoa; phylum Chordata; class Aves; order Anseriformes; family Anatidae; genus Aythya; species Aythya ferina. The sequence goes on along the minus strand of NC_140297.1, from coordinate 90,319,481 downwards.
ATGGTTAATTAAACCATTTTGAGTTTTTTTGTTTGTTTGTTTGTTTGTTTGTTTGTTTTTTTGAGGTTTGAAAGAGAATGGGGAGAAAAAGAAACAATAAGTCCATGCAGAAGCACAGAGAGAAGGGAAAAAAATATTCTATACTTCCCATCAACGAGCAATGTTCAGCCACATCCTGGGAAGCAGGGCCTCAAAATGTGTAGCAGTTGTTCAGGAAGACAGCCCCCTCCCCCATGAAAGCTCCCCTTTTTATTGCTGAGTGTAACATCAGGTGTTATGGAATATCCCTTTGATTTAGGTCAGCTGCCTTGGTGATGTCCCCTTGCCATCACTTGCCCACCCCAAACCTGCTGGCTCTTGGGGGCTTGGAAGGAGTCCTGATGCTGTGCCAGCACTATGCAGCAATAGACGCAACACTGGAGTAATATCAGTGCTGTTCCAGCTACGAGTGGAGAGCACAGCACTGTGTGGGCTGCTGCAGGGAAAGGTGACTCCATCCCAGACAGGCCCATCACATTTGGTTTTGTTTATAGTCAATGGAGATTTCAAGAAAGAAGTAGCATCAAGAGTACAAATGCTTTCTCAGCATTTAAGCAAGTCAACAGCATTTTGAAATCAAAGACAGATAATACAAACCAAACTGAGAGTTTCTAATTGAAAACTGACTGTAGAGCTTAGGGATATGGTTTAGTGGAGGGCTGTTAGCGTTAGGTTGGAGGTTGGACTCGATGACCTTGAGGTCTCTTCCAACCTAGAAAATTCTGTGATTCTGTGATTCTGTGTTCCTTTACAATGTTACAGATTGATGAATTAATGGTTATACATTAGTGAAGCAGCTATATAACTTCTCAGGAAGTGTGTATCAAGTTCTTAGCACAAGAATCAGAGAATGGCAATTTGCGGTATGTATACGTAACATCCCACATGAATCTTTTTGTGGAAAATAATGGTTTGAGAAAAAGTCTCATCCAAAACACATCTTAAATGAAACAGGACAGGTGAAGCAATAGAACTCCATATATATATATATATATATATATATATGTTTGTTTTTCTTGATTTTTTTTTTAATTTATTTATTGTAGTGTAAATTCAATCCAGTGTTAACAGACATTCCAAAAATGGGTATTCCCACCTTGGGGCCAAGTCTCCATTGCACATTGCAGCCTGTGGTTTTGTGGCTTTGTCATCTGCTGGGTCCTCTTTTGGCATGCTTCACAGTAGTTGCTCCAAACACAAAGAAGGCATGGGTAGAAAGTGATGTTTAATGAGCTGTAATTTTCAAGTGATATTCTGAGAAATACTCTTCTCTGAAGCATATGGACCATTAGAGTGAGTTCATGTTCTGCCACCTGGACTTTCAGAGCTGTAGTGTCAGCATAAGGGTGAAAAACAGATACTTTCTTCCATGGGGATACAGGATAATACATAAAAATAGGCTTTTCTCTCCAAATCTGCTAATTTGGTCCTTAATGTGCAACAACTTCTCTACACACTCCAAGGCACTTTACAATATTAGGTAGTGTGATTAGAGAGGTAATTAGGAAACTATGTAATAATGGGATATGAGAGAAGTGATACTTTAAAGCCTGTACATTATAGCCAAAGCAATTTCATTTCATGAATAAATAAATCAGATTATTTTCTACTCACAGAGATATCTCATGCTTCAAATATGTTAGATGTTTTTAATTAAGGTAAAAAATAAGACAAAAATCATTGTCATCGTATAACTTAGAATTCATCCATTCTCACAAAGCTAACCATAAAACAAGGAAGAATGGTCCTTTGCTGTGGGTCAGAATTAAAGCTTGTAGAGCCTGGTGCTATTTAGAATTATGGGCTAAAAATATTTCACACCAGCAGAAGAGACCTTGTACACAAACCAATCCCCTAATGGGAAAATGAACAAACAAACAAAAACCATCAGTGAGGATGGAATCTTTAAGTTTCCACTATGGATTAGAAAGCATAAGGTTCACAAATTGAGAAAAAGCTTTTATAAAATGAAAACAGGCCCAGTTCTGTTCAGAAGTCTAAATATAAAGACTGTGAAGGCAGATTTCTTCTGCAGTACATATCAAATTGTGTTGGTCCCTCCCCTCTGTTGTTTTTAGTACAATGATGAGAATGGGGTGTATTTTAGTAATAGATGGTGCCAGGGCCTTTCCTGTCTGGAGATATGTCCATTATATTATTTTATAGAGGCCTCTCTGAATTCTGAGAGAGGTGGGATTCCCCGCAATATTCATAACCTATCACTTTTGTCAATTGCTACTCCCTCTTCCATATACTTTATCTTCTGTTTGGTTTTAGGCTTGTTACTGTGTTCGCAGATTTTGGTTTTAGGCTTGTTGCTGTGTTCGCAGATGGAGGAATATGGTAACTCCTCTCTTCAGGAAAAAAAGAAATAATAGTTTAAAAAAAAATTGTTTACAGACAACCTGGGAAAACAATGAGGTGGTAGTTGCTTTCATTAATTGTCATTTTAATTTCTTAAAAAAGAGATGAAATGAAATAAATCTACTATTAAATAGTTCTTAAGATGACGCACAATCACTGAATACATTGTACCTAAAATGTGAATGCTAATGTGCAGCTCTTTTATTCTCCGTATATAATGTGCAAAGTATGTGTAAGGCTTTTACTTACGCATACATGAACTGTCTACTACAGAGGATGTCATTAAAAATACCTGAAAGAAGGTTGTGGCAATGTGGGGGTTGTCCTTTTCTCCTAGCTAACTAGCAATCAGGCAAGAGGGAATGGCCTGAAGTTACACCTTGAGAGGTTTAGGTTAGATATTAGGATAACTTTCTTCTCAGAAAGAGTGGTTAGGCACTTGAAAAGGTTACCCAGGGAAGTGGTGAAATCACTATCCCTAGGGGTGTTAAAGAAAAAGGTAGATGTGGAACATAGGGACATGGTTTAGTGGGCAATGTTGGTGGTAGGTGGACAGTTGGACTAGATATCTTAGAGGTCTTTTCCAACCTTAATGGTTCTATGATTCTGTGCTTCTATATACTGTGCACACTCAAAGAACTCTGTTCTTAGTCACTGTGTAAAATCATGTTATTTTTGAAACAAGAAATTTGACACATGGACCTTCTGAAAATTGCACATCTGCTACAGCTTGCATTAAATTGTGATGCTTATTTAGATGGAAAAGTCATGAATTAATAACTTATGGAGATAGGAATCAAAGCACATGATCACATCTATATGAGTGAAAGTACAATTTTCTTCTGAGAACTTGTGAAAATTTGCGGCTTCCTGGGAAAGGACATTCATGTTGAATTGATGTTCATCAGAATAGAAAACTCTCACATCTCACAGGTCAAAGACTTTTTCTCATTTCCAGTATCATAATGATCTGGGATACACCATTATGCACAAAGAAGGTGGTGGCAGATACTATATTGACATAAGCAATTAATGAAGTATCTTTGCTGTTATGTATAAAGAGTTGTATACATTTGTTTTTCTGCACAACACTGAGTCTTCTGTTTAATTGTACTACCATCTTTTGGAGAAAAAAAAAAAAAAAAAAAGAACATTAAAATGAATAGCTGATCTAAATTGCATTTACAAGTAATTGCATTAAGCCACATAGTGGAGTTCTTATGTAGCATTTCTATTTTAAAAACCTTCAAATTGTGAACATCAAAACATCCTCTGTACTGGATTTTTGTGTATGGTACTAATTTATTGATTTGAATAAACAAAAATGTGACTTGTCTGTAGGAAAATAACACACTATCCTTGGAACATACATTTAAATAATAATTTTTTCCAAACCAATTTCCTCTCTGCTGTAGGAATATGATAAATATCTGCATTTCCCTAAATTGTATTGATGGTATACTTCTCATACCCACTCTTAGCGCAAAAAGATTAAGCAGCTGCAGATGGGAGCACAACATGCAGAGCTGAATCCCACTTGTTTTAAATATAAGATTTGAGCAAATAAAATCAATATGATGGAGGGTAGGAACTGAAAATGTCACTAATCTCAGAAGAAAATGCCAATTACTGCTTGATAAATAACTTTAATGCACTTATTGAAGCAACAAAAGTTACTGTCCAGCTGAAGAAACTTCTTTAAATGTGCGATTCTGAACTGTAATGAGGGTCAGAAATACCAAGAGACTATATTATGAGAAAGAAACAATTATTAAGCCATCTGATTCTTGTATTCTTGTTTTCCAAACATCATAGAGATTGAAAGAATATTTGACAATTGTGTTCCTCCCCTCCTCCTCCCCCCCACATACCCTCCTCCCTTCCCAGCCCCACGTACTAAACATTTATGCAAGCGAGGAAGAAATTAATACATCCATTAAATTCTCTTATTTGTTTTATCTCACCTAAAATTACAAATAATAAGAGTTCCTTTCTGAGTTTCTGCTTATTGTAGTTTAGTTGGAATAGAGCATTGCATCTAGAAAATATATGGATACAGAGTAATGAATGACCGATGTTTCCAAATCTTTGTGTTGTTTATGTAAATTTTTAATTAGTATTCATGTAGTATAGTGTTACTTATTTATATTATATTAACATCTTAACTGAAAGTGGGACATTGTTCTCCAGAGACCTTTTCTAGTTTTCTCTATTGACTGTGTTCTGTTCTTCAGTTACTAGTACTGAGCCTTACCAGAAAAAATTAAACACATTGCAGATGAGTTTTGGGGCTGTTATGCTGTAACTGATCTCTTGTGAGAGGTTCCACAAGGGAATGGCAACAGTTCTGGAAACTGGGTACTCTCAATGTGGGAAATGGATCCAACTAGATGCAAAAAATTACTATATATTTTGCAACAAAAAGGAAGCAGAAACCTTTCCTGTGATACTGCCACTTGTATTTTGTCTGTGTCTATGGCAAGTGAAATTTCTTGTCAAAACACTTCTTCCTTCCTTAGAGTTTTTGTCAAGTGCTTTTGGAGCTCACTTCAACAGAATGTTTTTGCCTGTGTTTCACAAAGCAGTCATCTAAGGTTGGTTATATGTCCATGTCACCTAGGAAAAGGAGATAAGGGGAAACTGCACAGCTCAAAACATCCTTCAGTAGATTTTACAATGCTAAGACTCTCTTCTGGGGCTTACAATAGATTTTACAGTATGACTATCCTGTATCCGATGCATAAGCTTCTCTCAGAGTGTAAAAAAAAGAGACTTTAACCAAATCTAGAAAATAATTTATGACACTTTACCTTTTTATAAGCATCTATCATAATTGTAAAATGTGTATGGGTGGTCAAATAAATAGTCCTTATTTTACAGTATAGTCATATATTTATTTTCCTATTTTAGTTCATTATTTTTAGAACATTTTTGTTTGCTTTGATTTATCTTCATTTTTCCCCTTTCTCTTTATTTCTTAAAGCACCACATCTTCAGAATTAAAAACAAAAAACAAGCCAAAAACCCTGTGTTAGAATATAAGTTTAGAATATACATGCTAAATATACATTCTAAACTAATATATATATACACATTATACACCACTATAAGTTTATGAACATACAGAAATCTTTTTCTAGAAGACTATAGAAATTAATATAAATAACAATTTCTAGTGCAATATGAAAGACTAACAGTTGTCCTACTATTTATTATATCTTTATCTAACAAAAGTTATCTATGATATTAGTATCTTTAGGAGTCCCAATGGCTTGCAGTTCTGTAGTCTTTCAAACAAACAAACAACAAAAAAGCTTCACATCAGGTGACAAACTTGACAGGCTGAAGTATTGATCTATATATATGTATTTATATCAATATCCAAATTACAATAAACAGCTTTACAGTTTAGGAATACAACATGTTTTTGAGTGAGCAGACCTTTAACATCAGTTGATTTTATTAGTACAGAAGCACTGAGAGCCTATTGTGCATTTTATATTTTATTAGCCAAGCAAACAGGAATTACTGCTGTGGCACCTTTCTGAACCAAGTGAAAATCCAAGAACCGAAAGCCTCTTTATAGCAACACTGGGTTCAATGCAGCTGTCAGTATTTACAACAAATACAAGATTTAGCTTCCTTTGAATTCTGTGCAACTTTAATACCAGAAAGGATCAGAATCCCACTGCAGAAAATGAACTTTTTAGTCCTTTCATTTTACTCCCTTTTCTTCAAATTATTATTATTATTATTATTTATTTATTTTTTATTTTTTTCAAGTATCAGGAAGATTGGGTACTTGCACCTTACAAGGAGCATTCTTAAAATAAGTAATATAGTTATCTATGTAATCAGTAAGCTAATTTTATTTATTTATTTATTTTCACATTTGCCACTTTGTTCCCTTCGAAGTCAAGTTTCTGCTTTCCTGTCTGCCCAGAAGATATTTCTCTGCTCCCTAAGTACACACAGAAGGTACCACAGACACACAAATTCTGCAAGGCAGATTTAAGACCCCATTTACCCAAAGGAAATTTGCAGGTACGTAATTTTTAGAAGCTATTAGAGAAAAATGTTTACTTTTGACATACATGTGTATTGAATACTGTATGAGCAGCTGTGCGTCCCAACAGCTGGGTATCAGAGTGCAACACTGAGGACAACACTGGAGATTTCAGGTTCAGAGAAGCAGAACATACCCATCCTCTACATCCCATGCAGTTGGCTTGCTCCCAAGACTATACTGAGATCTTTCTAAATGGCATTGCTCCAGACAGTAGAGATTTATTTAAAATGCTTCTGATAGGAAGCATGTCAAAAGCACTTCTCTACTGCTTGAGAATGACAGCTGCAAATTGATATCTGGATCTTTCACCAGCTGGAGGTCCCTGACCTGTTCTGTGTGAGAAGACTACACAGGACAAATATCCTTTTCTTTTATGACTTTAATAGTTGTGGACTCTATAAGATGAAAATTGAAAGTTTAGTGTAAGGTGAATAGCATTTGGTAAAAGTCAATTAATATGTGTTGCAACTAGAGTTTAGAGAAAACAACTCAACCTAAAAGAGTTTAAAAGTGGAACATACTAACCATTTTTTTATTTTTTTTTCTCATCACTGTGTAAGCTAGCACATCTGACAAAGAGAGTTTGGAGGATAAAAGAAGTTGAAATATCGTCTTCCTGGTGCATTTGACTGATTCTTTCCAAACTTTAGTTTTATTACTGAGGGTTCCAGGTTTTATTTTATTTAGTGCTTGAATATTTTATGTTCGGTATTAGTCTTCCCTTCAAGTGACTGGGCTTATGTGCAAGTTTTTATTTGCAGAACAGTGTCCAGCTGGCCATGTGGAGACTGAATGAGAGATCTGTTGGTTATGTATTTCAAGTTCAAGTTAATCTTTAAATGGATTATTTAAAATTAGGATAGGAAAAGTGTGGTTTTTTTGCTCTCAAATGAAGAACTTTTGCTATCAAAAATTATATTTAGAGCGGTTGACTCTTTAATATTAACACTTTGAAAACAAAGTATTTTCCTGTACCTATGCTGGAAGCAAATTAATACAAGATATTTTGATTTTCTACAGTGTCAGAATTAAATGTTTCTACATCTTCAAGACCTTATATTATCTCAATATTTTAAAGCTGAATTCACAAGTAGGTTCAGTCTTCCTGAAGCTGAACTTTTTTTGATTAATTTGCTATTGCTGCAAAAGTTCTATCCATCTCTCCTTGAAGCCAAATGAACCTCTGTTCTGGTATAATTTATTGGATTGTTGTAGAGTTATCAAAATGGCCATAGAGCATGGTACAGTTGCCTAGCATGTTGCTCGTATAAGGAACTTAATTCAGCAATTTTATAACTGTTAGTCCATCATGCCAATCTACATTTGCATTGAAGAAGGATTCTTTGGAGTTCTCAGGGCTTTTATTTATCAAAAAGAAGAAATAAATAGTTTATGTGTGTGCATTTGTGTGTGGGGAAATAATACACCTAATTAGCCCAAAAACAAGAAAAAAAAATGTTTTCTGTGAACTGAAAATAAACTGTGAAGTATTGCCTTGTGATCCTTCACAGTGGGCAGAAGGGAGGTAAATTAGTCTTGTGAGTGGAGTTCCAGACTGTGTACCAGGGAGCAAAGTGTTTTAGTCCAGGTGAGATAAGTCAGTCCGCATTATTGTGTACAGGTTATTCTACTCAGCCTGTTTCTGATCTCGATAAATGCTCAATCCTGACATTGCTTTGAACACTGAATTTGTGTGTAACAAAAATATGTTCATTTTCTGCTGTAGTTGTTTAAGATGGCTCTCACTTTTCAGTAGGAGGTGTCTATTTTTCTCTGGGATTGCAAAATGAGGTCTTGAGCTTGCCTGGCATTCTTAAATACTGAGAGGATATAAAGGCTATTCCTTTCTGTGAAGACATTATTTTAAAGACAGTTTAGATACAAACATTTTCCCACTTTTGCTGTTTCTCTATTCAGCTCCTAGTAAAACTTACCAAACATACATTCTCTACCTTAAATGATACCAAAGCATGCTGTTACGTTTTGTTTATCTTGCTGGGGTAGAAGGGTATAAAAAAGACAGGTGGATAGATATTCCTATAGTATAGATATCAAAAAAATGAAGCAGCAAATGAAAGACCTTTAGAATAGGCTTGGGGCCTAGATGGGCATTTTAGGTCCTCAGTGGGTTTCCATTGTTACTAGATGGTGCTGATGTCATGTTGCTTTTTTTTTTTTTTTTTTTTTTTTTTGTTTGTTTGTTTGTTTTTTGTTTTTCTCCTGTTATTTTTACCACTGTTGGATAGATTTATGGTACAAATGGATTTATCAATCTAGAGCCATCACATTCAATTTGCTATGTAAGTGTAACTTAAACTACCTTTGAAAGTTTTGTTCAGAAAGACTTTGAAAACAGCTTTCTTTTTTCATAGACGTAGATATGGTGCGTAGGGATATAGTCTAGTGGTAGACTTAGTAACGCTAGGTTAACGATTAGACTTGAAGATCTTAGAAGTCATTTCCAACCTAAATGATTTTATAATGCTATGATTCTATATGTTTTTATTGACAAGAATCTTTCTGACTCATTAGGAACAAGTTTTGAGCTCAAAATGAAGAGCTTTTTTACTGTTTTTTTTTTTGTTGTTGTTGTTTTGTTTTGTTTGTTTTTTTTTTTTTGTTTTGTTTTTTGTTTGTTTGTTTGTTTTTAAGGTTTCTAAATTTTAAATTTTGAGTTCAAGTTTTATACAAGAGTTGCTGTTGATTATACTTTTGACTACTCTCTACCACATTTACATAGTTGTTTATGTGCACTTCCATAAAAATCATCAGATTCTGTAATCTAGATTCTTACAAGAATGAGGGCCGGAAATATTCACTGGAAGATTTACATTTTCTTTGATTTGGTGGTCACTCTATTCTTCCTGTAGTCTTCAAAACCTGTTCACGTCTATCTTTTTTACCACTTTACTGAGACCATTAATCAGCCAGAGTCCAGATCAATTCCCTGAACTGAATTTCCCCAAAATACTGAAAATTCTGAGACGAAATTTCACTGCCTTTGTAAGCTTTTAATTTTTCTGCTGAGTCAAGCTAAAGTAACAGTTTTAATACAGTCCTTTCCCTCTATTCCTCTAACTCATGTACTGTTTACAAAGAAAAAGACCAGAAGAATTAAAAATTTCTGTGGTCAGTCACCCACGTCACATTCTGTTAATTCCTGAGGGGAGATGCTGATGGTTTAGAATCATAGAATCACAGAATATCCTGAGTTGGAAGGGACCAACAAGGATCATCGAGTCCAATCCCTGGCTCCACACAGGTCTACTCAAAAATTCAGACCACATGACTAAGAGCACAGTCCAAACACTTCTTAAACTCTGACAGGCTTGGTGCTGTGACTATGTCCTTGGGGAGTCTGTTCCAGTGCGTGACAACCCTCTCAGTGAAGAACCTTTTCCTGACATCCAACCTGAATCTCCCCTGTCACAGCATGACTTCATTCCTTTAGGTACTTAGGTCACCAGAGAGAAGAGATCAGTGCCTGACCCTCCACTCCCCCTCATGAGGAAGCTGTAAACCACAATGAGGTCTCCCCATGAACAGGCCAAGTGACCTCAGACACTCCTCTTACGTCTTCCCCCCTAGGCTCTTCATTATCTTCGTAGCTCTTCTCTGGACACTCTCCAATAGTTTCACATCCTTTTTGTACTGTGGTGCCCAGAACTGCACACAGTACTTGAGGTGAGGCCACACCAGCAGAGTAAAGCAGGACAATCACTTCCCTCAACTGACTAGCAGTGCTGTGCTTGATGCACTCCAGGATACAGTTGGCTCTTCTGGCTGCCAGGGCACACAGCTGGCACATATTCAGCTTGCTATCAACCAAAACCTCCAGTTCCGGGCACCTGGGGTCCATCGTTGGCATTGAAGACAGAGGCAAAGAAGGCAATAAATGTCTCTACCCTCCTCTGTGAGGTGACGATCCCCATCAAGTAGCAGACCTATGTTTTCTCCGGTCCTCCTTTTTCTATTCACATATTTTTAAAAGCCCTTTTTATTGTCTCCTGAAGGCCTGGCCAGTACAACTCTAATTGTATTTTGGCCGCATGAATTTTCTCCCTACGAAGGTAGTGTCCCTCTAGTCCTTCCATGTTGCCTGACTCTGCTTCCAGCAGCTGTACATTTTCTTTTTATGCCTAAAGTACAGAAGATCCCTGGTCAGCCAAGTTGGCCTACTGTCCTGCCTGCTTGACTTCTGATATTTTGGAATGGCCTGATCCTGTGCTTATAGGAGGCAGTACTTAAAGACTGGCCAGCACTGATAGACAACAATGCCTTCAAAAGCAATTTCCCAGGTGATCTTGCTACCTAGTTCCCTGAGTAGTCTGAAGCCTGCTCTCCCCATATCCAGGGCTGAAGTTTTGGTGGTGAAGTTTTCCTTCTGTCACCAAAAATTTTAAACTCAACTGCTTCATGGTCCCTATGACCAAGGAAGCTGCTATTTGCCACATCCCCCACAAGACCCTTTCTGTTCCCCAGCAACAAATCTAGGAGGACACCTTTCCTATCTGTCTCCCTTAACACCTGCACCAAGAAGTTATTATCAGGGTGATTTAGGAACCTCCTGGACCTGTTTATATCAGCTGTGTGATATTTCCAGTTAACTTCTGGCAAGTTCAAGTCCCCCATAAGGACAAGGGCAGTTGATCTCGAGGTATTTCATAGTTCCTCAGAGAATAATACATCGGTGTCATCATCCTGGCTGGGTGGTCTGTAATATACTCCCACAACATCCCTTTTATTTCTTTGTCCCTTAATTCTTACCCAGAAGCTCTCAACTTTTCCACTGCCAACTGCAAGCTCCACACAGTCCAGCCCATTCTTTACATACAGCACCACTCCCCCTTCCTCCCCACCCACCTTGTCTGCCCTGCCTGTCCCTCCTGAGGAGCCTGTAACCATCTATTGCAACACACCAATCACAGGATTCATCCCACCAGATTTTACTTATGCTGATGATATGGTAGCTCTGGGACTGGGCCAAGACTTCTAGCTCATCCAGTTTATTCCTCATGCTGCCTGCATTTGTGTAGAAGCACTTCAAATGTCCTTAATTGTATGCAGTACCTTGTGAATCAGACCAAAGGACCTACCTAACATGCAGTCCCTCTGATTCTGGCACACCATCTCTTAGCTTATCACTGGAGGGCTTGATTTTATCTCTTTCCTCCTTTGACTCTAGTTTAAAGCCCTATCTATCAGCTCTGCTAACTCCTGGACAAAAATCCTTTTCCCCCTCTGAGAGAGGTGCATCCCATCTGGTGCCAGCAGGCCTGGTGTCACGTAGACCTTCCCGTGATCAGCAAACCCCAAGTTCTGTCAGTGGCACCAGTCTCAGAGTCATGTATTGATGAGCCAAGTCTGCCTGTCAACATTGATCCCTGCTACTGGAAGGACAAAAACAAACACAACCCGTGCCCCCGATCCATTAACCAGTCTCCCCAAAGCTCTAAATTCCCTTTTGATTGCACTTGGACTTCTCCTTATTACCTCCTCACTACCAGCCTGAAAAAACAGTAATGGGCAGTAGGCAGAGGGCCATACCAGGTGAGCGACTTTCCTAGGAATATCTCTTACCCGAGCCCCAGGGAGGCAGCAGACTTCCTGGGTCTGGATGGCAGATCCAGCCTTCTGTCCCTTACAGAAAGGAATCCCTATGTCAATAACCCTTCTTTCTTTCCTGATAGGAGATGAATTGATATGGGGGTAGGTTGCCTTGCTTTAGGCACCCCTCCAACCAGGATGGGCTTTTGTCTACATCATTGTTTTGACTGTCAAGTTCTAGAGTGAAGACCCCATCTTGTCAAGACCCCATCTTGTCCTAGGTCCCCCTCCTATTTCTGGGTGGGATGGGGGAACTTTTATCTTTTGTGTAGAGGCAGCATGGTGAGATAGGGAAACCTTTGTTTCTTGTGTGATGGCTGGCTCATGAGTCTGTCTCAGGGAGGGTAGAGTATGCTTCCACCAGTCCATTTCCCCCTCTGACTCCCTGATGCTCCTCAGCCTACACACCTCCTTCTGAAGCTCTGCCACCAGGCTGAGCAATTCTTCAACCAGGGCACATCTTCCACAGGCATACCCACCTCTGTCTGGGTAGCCACATCAGTAGCTGTGGCTGGAGAGGCCACAAGAGATGCAGAGGCGATGGCTTTCTGCAGGGTGAATACCATGGCTGGGCTCTTCATGAACAGGTTACAACTACTGTTTGTTTCAAGAGATACTCATCTCATAAAATGATGTAGCAAGAAAGACTACTGGTGCTCAATATTCCAAAAATAAAGCCAGGAGAGTTTAGTTTACCATGTTTTTCCTGAATTGTACTTCTCTATGAGTAAATTAGTCAGTAATCAATTAAGCTCTTTTAATAGTTTAAAAGTGAGCAATTTTCCATGCAAGAGTTAGCATATTGTTATTATTTTGTGTCTATTTAGTCTATTTAGTACTCAATTGATAAATAAAGTGTTTTACATTTGATACAGCTGTTATCTACAATCTGCATAAGGCCTGGTAAGGTACCAATTAAAAATTCTCAACTTTATGATCCTGAAACTTTCTTTTCTCTGGTCATAACCAGAGATGCTCTCTTTCCAGCCTCTTTCAGCAAGCCATTCACAACAAAAATCAACAATGAATTGCTTTACTTATCTTTTTTTTTTTTTGAATATCACTTTTTTTCCCCCCCATTAATTTTACATAAATAGGAATTATTGGCACAGTTTCAAGCCTGTCTGCATTAAAAGCAGGTTCAGCTCATCAAATTAGAGAACCACAGGCTAAGGATTTAATTTCATCTAGAATACATGCTGTGCAAATGCACAACTGGAGTGAATCTTAAAATTGGCATCAGAAAAAAATTAGCTCCAACTATTATGTTGTATTTTGCATTTGCCCCAACATTTACATCAAACACTTGGTTATGTGTTTTCAGGGCAAGTAACAGGATTATTAGTTACTGGAAATAAGTATGATGCCAATAATGTGATGGAAGTATATGTAGTGTTTGACCCTTTTTCTCGTGAATAGAGAAGGACTTGTGGGTGATATGAAGATTGGAGGCTGTCCCAGGCACAGCAATCACAAATCAAAAGAGTTTTTGGTTCTTCAAAAAGTAAAGAGGGGGGTTAGTAGAACTGCCACCTTCTACTTCTGGAGGGCAAACTTTGGCCTTTTAAGGAGACTGGTTGGTGAAGTTCCTTGAGAGGCAGTCCTGAAGGGCAAAGGAGTCCAGGAAGGCTGGACACTTCAAGAAAAAATCCTAAAGGCACAGGAGCAGGCTATTCCCACATAATGAAAGGTGAGCCAGCACAAAAGACCAGCTTGGCTGAACAAGAGAGCTGTGGCTAGAGCTCAGGAAGAAAAAGAGAGTTTATGACCTTTGGAAGAAGGGGCAGGTCACTCAGGACTACAAAGGTGTTGTGAGGCTGTGCAGGGACAAAGTTAGGAGGACCAAATCAGTCAGGTTATTGTTATTAAAGACAATAAAAAATGTTTTTATATGTACATTAAAAAAAAAAAAAAAAAAGAGTAAGGAGAATCCCTATTCTTTAATGGTTGTGGAGGGAAACATAGCAACAAGAGATGAGGAAAAGGCTGAAGTACTTACTGTCCTCTTTACCTCAGTCTTTAGCAGCAAGACCAGTTGTTCTCCAGGTACTCAGCCCCCTGAGATGGTAGATAGGGACAGGGAGAAGAATGAAGCCCTCATAATCCATGAGGAAATGTTTAGCAATCTGCTACTCCACTTAGATGTATGCAAGTCTGTGGGGCCAGATGGGATCCACTTGAGGGTACTGAGAGAGCTTCCACAAGGTGTTGACAAGCTGCTTTCCACCATTTATCAGCAGTCCTAGCTACCAGGGGAGATCCCAGTTGACTGGCCCTAGAAAATGGAATGCCTATTTAAAGAAGGGAAAGAAGGAGGATCCAGGAAACTACAGGTCTGTCAGTCTGACTTCAGTGCCAGGGAAGCTCATGAAGCAGATTATTTTGAGTGCCATCATGCAGCATATATAGAACAACCAGGTGATCAGGTCCAGTCAGCATGGGTTTATCAGGTTTATCATTTGTCAAGCAGGTGCTACTTGACAAATGTGATCTCCTTCTACGACAAGGTGACATGCTCAGTGGTTGAAGGAAAGGCTGTGGATACAGTCGGCCTAGACTTCAGTAAGGCTTTTTACACTGTTTCCTACAGCATTCTCCTGAAGAAGATGGCTGCTGAAGGTCTGGATGGGTATACTCTTTGTTGGGCTAAGAACTGGCTGGGTGGCTGGGCCCAAAGAGTTGTGAGGAATGGAGCTAAATCCAGCTGGAGGTCGGTCACTAGTGATGTCCTCCAGGGCTCAGTATTGGGTCCATTTCTCTTCAGTTTCTTTATCAATCATCTGGACAAATGGATTGAGTGTACCTTCACTAAGTTTGCAGATGACACCAACTTGGGCATGAGTGTTGATCTGCTTGAAGTTATTTCTACTTGGTTATTTCTACCAAGCCATGTGGAACATTTTCATACTACACAAGTAAAGAATGAAAAGATGAAAAAAAAAAAAAAAAAAAGAGAGAGAGAGGAAAAAAAGGAAAAAAAAAAAAAAAGAAAGGGACTACTCAAAGCTCAAATTTTCTTTAATTTTTGACCAGAATTCCTATAAGGATATTTTATTTGATCATTCAACATGTGTGTCTCTTAATAGTTCTAGAACTATTTAACCAGACCAAACTGACAGATCAAAAAAGAGACCCATGGTGGTTTCACCCCAATGGGCAGTTGAACATCACAACCACTCTTTCACTCCCTCTCCTCAAAGGAATAGGGGGAGACAATACAAAGGAAAAAGGGTCAAGGATAAGGACAGTAAGATCACTCACCAATTACTATCACAAGCAAAACAGACTTAGTTTAGGAACATTAATATAATTTATTTTCTATTACTAATAGACTAGAGCAACATGAAACTAAAAACACCTTCCCCCCTTTTCACCCTTTTCTACTTCCTTTCCTTGAGTGATGCAGCAATGAGATGTGTGGTGCAATGAGTGGTGCAAAATGAGAGTTGCAATCATTCCACTAGTCTCAGACACTCCTTTGTCCTCACTCTCTTCCCCTGCTCTAGCATAGTGTCTGTCCCACAGGATGTTGTCCTTCCTGAAAAGATCCTGTGTGGGCTTCTCACAGACAGCAGCTCTTTGAGAACTGCTCCAACATGGGTCCACATCACAGTGTCCATCTGTTGGGATCAAAGTGCTTCAGCATGGGTCACCCATGGGAGGCAGCTCCCACCATATCCTCTGCTCCTGCATGGGCTCCTTTCCATGGGCTGCAGCTCTGGCCCAGAGTCTACTCCTGCGGGGGGCTCTCCATGGACTGCAGTCTCCTCTTCAGGCTGCAGGGGAACTCCTCTCTTTCAGCTGTTGCAACATTTTTTTTCTTTTCTTAAATCTGCTGTCACAGTGGTGCCATCAGTGTTGCTCAGTGGCTCAGCTTTGGCCAATGACAGGTTTCTTTTGGAGCTGTCTATAAGTGGCTCTTATCTGACATGGGGCAGCTTCTGGACTCTTCTCATAGAGGCCACAAAGGTCAGATTTGCAGAAGACAAATCTATGTTTGTTCTTACAGAAATATTTGGCATGATGCTAAGACATAGTCCAATACAACAATTACATTGTAGACTTCACTGTCCTCCCATTAGTTCCAGATCAAGCACAGTTCAAGCTTGTATATTTCTGCAACAGCTTTCAAAATTGAGTTTATAATGGCAGTTTTTGAATTCAGAAGTAGTAATATTCAAGCCACTCCACTAAAGAAAAAAAATAATTAAAAAAGCATTACTAACCAGAAGAAAAAGATCAAGCAAACCAAAGTTAAGGAGGAAGCAATACCTTGGATCCTGACAATCATAACCAGAAGATGATATGCATCAGATTAACATCTAGCTAGAATATAATTTCCTTGCATTTTGCAAGCCTTAAGAAGATATACATTTATTTATTTATTTATTTTTCTTCATGGGTGTGGAACGCTCAAAAGCTAACCAGGTTTTAGGACTTTATTATTATTTATTCATTTATTTATTTATTTATTTAATTTCCTATGGATACCTTTGAGTTTGTTAAAAACTCCACAAATTCCCAGCTGGCCAATTACATTTCTCAGACTCTCAGTAGGAGTTTAATTCAGTAACAACTGAGAAGACCCTTAGGGGTATATATGTTATTATATATCATAAATCACTTTTTCTAATTTCAGCAGCTGTTCCTGACTCTCAAAGGAAAGGGATTGACATATTTCCTATGTCACTGGTAAGGTGACTGACATCACATTTATTATCATGCCCATTTTGACTAGAGCCAGTTTTGTAATAATTTTACAGCCGACATCAAGTTGAGTATTAAAGTGAACCTATGTTATTCAGAAGAACTTGCTTACTTTCAGACAAAACAATGCTGAAAGGCCCAGTCCAGCACAGCTATTAATTATTAATTGTGTTATTATTATTGCATGCATTCCTAAGGCATTCTTCACCATCCATCTGGTGTGTCCCTTGCATAATTTAAAAATACAACTGTTCTTTACTGGAGACAGGAAGAAAAGTGAGACTTTCCTTTTCTTTCTTTTGTCTGAAGATGGTTCCTTAGCAAAAATGACAAATCCAAGTGACAAATGCATGTAGTGTCCAGAATACAACATTAGGACCACTCTAGCATCCAGTGATAAGACAATCACAACGGGGTAAGTGTCATGAGGAACAATTCTTAGATTAACCTTGTTCTTTAGGAGGAAATTCTTACAGAAATAGATATGCTAATAAAATAAAAAAATAAAATAAAATAAAATTACAAATAAATAAAAAATAATAATGAAATCATCCCTGTCTGTCACAGCTCTGAATGTGGGTTTGGAAAGTGAAGAAAGCTATGAGTAACCTGGTCCCAAGATACTAAGTGTTAGCACAGAAACACTGATAGCTGATTGGAAACCTTAGAATAGAGCAAATATATAAATATATAATATTTATTATACAGGTAAAAATATAATATTATTCCCTGGATTACAAGGAATAATTTTACCTTTTACCTTTTCTTCAGAAACAAGGTAGCTATTAAGGGAAAATTAAAAAAAAGTTTCTAAAACTGAAAAGGCAAAACTGATTCTTTGTCCATTTATCATTACTGAAATTCTTATATTATTCAACTTCTTTAGTGCCATCCCTAGAGATAACTCTTGAATCAAATAATCAAATAGAGATTTAGGCAAAGAGAGGTTAAAATTGCTGGCTGATGGAGGAAGGCTGTAGGGAGAGAACCAATGGATTACAGGAGGCAAGAAGATGAATGGCACTTCAAGAAAGTGCAAGAATGGGATTAAGTCCTCATGCACAAGCAAAGTGTATGTCTTATAACTGCTGACACTCGGGCTCTAGCAGTGCAATACTTCTTTCTTGTAATGAAATTGTTCCTTTCTGCATGGCTTTCTGACTCGTTTGCTCTCCACAATTCCAGTTACTGCGCAGATTTGCCAGTTTATTGTACAATAATAGATAAGATCTATGTACCTATAGTATACAACTAACACAGATAACGTACTGACAGGAAGGTTTTCCTAGTAATAGAATCACAGAATATCCTGAATTAGAAAGGAACCATAAGGATCTTCAAGTCCAACTCCTGACTCCATTCAGGATAAGCTAAGAGTTAAGTCATATATCTAAAAGCACTATCCAAACACTCTTCCTTAGGAGACAATGTCCAATAGAATCTATGTAAATATATTAATTCATGCACGATGTTCTTGTATGTTATGTAGTATATACCCTTTATCACACCTTTCTCTCTTCTAAACTTGAGTTAATTAAAATTTGCTTCAGACTCAACGAAATGCATTTTATGCACTCCATCATAACATCATAATCTCCCTTACAACGAAATCTCTTGATTTCTGCTCAGCACATGATTCTTGCTAGATGACTCTGTCCTTCCAATGAATTAATGTTGAAGTTCCTCAAGAATAAGTCAGATTTATTTTTTTTTATTAATCACTTTGCTCCAAACACTAGCATTTGTAAATTCTGCACTCTGACAACACAAATGTGGAAGGTATCATCAATGCATAGAGCGAGACTAAGACATTATTTAGAAAGAAGTAGCCTTGAAGGTTGCAGTACAAAAATGATATGAAATTAAAAGAATGAAGTAAAAAGCAGATTTTTAACATATACATATATATATATAATTACATAAATGGTCAATGGGTGGGATAAAACTTCTTTTCTAGAAGGACTTGGATGCATTACTCATCTGTGGGTTGTAAACATCAGTGTGATGCAACTATAAAAATATGATGAATATATTTATGAAGGGAAGAAAGATGACAAGATAACAATATAATTTAATAAAACATTAGTTAGACCTCACCTAAAATACTAGGCACACATCTAGCATAAGGCTAAGATTAATTCAAACAGAACTAGGAGCAAAGGAAAGACAAATTAAAAAAGAAGTGTAACGTCCCTCAGAACAGGTACCAAAAGTTGACTGAGTAAAAGACTGGAAAACAAACAAACAAACAAACAAAAACACTCAGAACTTCAGAGGATATGATTACTGCCTATAGATATAACAAGTAGGTAAGTATGAGAAAATGGAGAAATAAGAATTATATCAAGAGACAGTACTGCCAAAAGGAAAAAAAAAAAAGTGTTAATACCCTGACTACAAATCTGTGTAATCCAGGTGTTAGAAAAGAATACCCATCAGACAAGAGAGTTTCTCAGAACAGAGACAGCATAGCCACCATAGGATAAATATAGATCTTGATAAGTTAATGAAGGTGTTAAATAATTTTAATAACATTAGATCTGATTTTCATAAGTTCTTTTCCAGCTTGATACCCTTTTTTTCTTTCTGTGAAACTTCTCTTTTATGAATGATTTCTCCTAGAAAATAAAAAGAAGCTAAGCATGTTTTTTTCATAGTCCAATACTCTCAGAATAACTTTTTAGATATTCTGTACCTTGAGGGTGTAATATTTAATATAAAATTTGCTTATTTGAAGATATTTGATGTTGCACAGGATTTTTATTTATTAGAGCAATAAAAATATACTGAAAACACAATACAAAGGTTTACACTTTGCAAAATATAACGATCACAATACACAGTTCAATCATCATACCAGTGTGGTCCCCTTTACTGGTCTCTATAACATGCTCAGTGTCATAACATAAAGCATATCTAGTAGTCTGGAAGGAATACATGGTTTGAAGCCAACTCAAGCTCTTCAAAGAGAAAAACTGCTTGTTGTTTAATTTTCTATACTTTATTTTGGGTTAAGCCACATATCGTCTCCTCCATGCTGGTCAGGCAGACATACACAATCTTTTAATGAACTCTGGGGGAAACATTTACACCACCAGTTGATCCAATCAGATGTCATAGCTGTTTCTCTAAAATAAAGCAGTAAGTGTGGTCAGTCATACCCTGCATTACTCCCTGAGCTTCATGGGCACATCACTTTTGTCTGTCTCCACTGAACCTTCTTCCCTTTTAAGATTTTATTGGGCAGTCACACAATTGAAGTGTCTGTCATTCACCATACTAAACGAGCATAGATTCCACAGCTCATACAGGGAGCAAAGTGTAGTAGCTGTGGTATGACTAATCTGCACTTAAAAGAAAAAAAAAAAAAAGTAAAAAAAAAAAAAAAGGCAGAAATTTTAATATCAGCCATACTAAAAAAATTCTTAGCATAGAAACTTCTAGAGTTCCTAGAGCTATAACAGTCTTCCTGTAGCCAATGCAGGTTGCTGAGCCATCATATATGCTGACATTTTAAATCCCTGTAACTGAATCAATCTAGTATGTCTGGCTCCATGAAAGAGGGTGCATCATAGTTCAAGGTTAGAGAAAGACTGTGCAGCTAAAACTAGCTTGTATACCGCTTGCAAATACTCCATCAAATTCATGTGGTAGATGTGACTGATGGTTCATTTCATAAATAAGATCTTAAGGTCATCTAGTGCTAACTTCTTGGGCATCCCATATTCATACCTAGCTGCACCTCGAATGTTCCAGCTGTTACTAACTTTGCAGAAAGAGATTTATTTTCCTAGCCACTCTGATTAGCAAGCCCAGTGCCGTTAGGTTCCAAGCTCTAAGTCAGAGGTTTAAGTTTGCTGAATTTGTATGAATTGGTATGATTACATACCAATCACACCAATTGTCCCCTGACTATTTTTTTTTTTTTAGTTAGTTCTGCCAGATCTTAAAAAAAAATATGTTCTTATATCATAATGCTGTTAAATCATTAAGTCTGGTTAGCAGTCTGCTTGTGGCTGGGTTAAAATTAATGGTGGTTAAAATAATATGTAAAAGGTAAAATAGTATTTACCAATAACTCTGTTGTGAAGCTACAATATTCTGCAATGGTAGCGTTGAGTGCTGAAACTTCCTTTTTCAAGCATTTGTCCTTAATCAAAGTAACCCATATCATTATCTCATTTGTTTATGCCAGGTGAAAAATAAGACTTTTATTTGAAGCTCACTTTACTTTCCCTATGGGCCTTAGCTAGACTGTGCTAGAGGCAGCACTGAGTCAACAGAAGAAAAACATGAGGAAAAAAAAAAAAAAAAAAGAGAGAAGGGCAACCACATAGGAGACTAGCTGGAAGAATACATGAAGGATGAACATTAAAGAAGATAGATTAAGAGTATATGAGAAAGGAAGACCATGCATAAAAGAAAGAGCTTTCAAAAAGAGAAAGGGAGAATGAAGGAATTCATAGGTTTTTCTTTTCTAGTTGATAGTCTCTTGCATACTAGGAATTCTTTTTTGTTATAATCTATTTTGTTTTTTTGTCTATAGATACAGAAATAAATGCCCAAAGAAAAAAGGTTTCACTTGAAGAGAACAGCAGTTGCAGCCAACAATTATCTGAATGAAGTATGAATAATGGGCGCAGATTAAAAAGAAAAACAGTACTGCATAAGCCATAAAGTGAAATATATTTACATCAAATAGGCCAAAATAAGAAAGAACTTCAAATAAATTAAATTCTTTCTAAAACTGAACATTTAGCTAACTATAAGCTTTCAAAGATATAGAAGGCTAACTGTGGATTTTCACAAAGTCAGTACAATGAAGACATACAGAACTTGAGTAAATTCAACTATCTCTTGGGAATAAACTGTTCAAAAAATATGGGTTTTTCAATATACCTCTTTGACTTCTTCAGTTCTGATGTACAGTCAAGTATTCTAGACAATGTTCAAAAAAGAAAAAGAACACATAAGAGACTTCACTGATAAATTAATAAAAACAGAGTAGATAAAGAAAATGTAAAAGAAATGTGAGGGCTTTTATAAAAGCTTCAGAAATGTCTTCTTATGAAGAAATGTAATCCCCAGAGGCATAAGTATGCATTTACAGGAAGTGGATTCACAGAATAAAGACAGCTTATAGATTCTAACTGAAAATAACAGGAAGACATATATTTGATGGTTTCTAATTGATAGAAGTGCTGAGTCATGACATTTTTATTTTATTTATTATTTTTTAAAAGTGAATCAAAGGTGGTGTGGATAAATCATAACAAAACTGTTCACACTATCCAGAGGTGGAGATACCACATGGAATGAAAAAATAGTAGGCTACAATTTTCTGCATGTTAATTAATTTCTTAGACAAGTCAAAGAGAACAGGCACCCTTTGAAACAAACAAGTAAAAGATATTAATTAAATGTAAGATCAAAAATTTTGGAGCTGGCTATAAGTGGCTCTCTTGTGTAATATGAAAATGTTCCACATGGCTTGGTAGAAATAACCAAGATATTTTATTCCTGTGAACTTCATTAAAATAGACTGCTAGGTAAACTAATTATCCAACTGAGTAAAAACATAATTTATTTACTATTTATTACACTTCAGAGAATCCACATTGGAAAGAAAACTCAGAAATGTGTGACTTGTTCTTGCTGTGTAGAGAACAAGGTACTTTTCCTCCAGAAGAAGTTGAAAAAAGTTCTCCCAAATTTAGATTTAAGCACTGCAACAAAGAGGCAGCTTCAGTATTTTGGGCTCAGTGGATATTCATAATGATCCCTGCAAGACAAGCAATGACAATTATAAAGAGAAACCTACGTATTTATTAAATTATTTGTTATCTGTTTCTGTTCCTTCACTGTAGTAGACTACAGTTCTAGCTGGAAACATCACTGTTCTTCAAAGTTTTTCATAGAATCATAAAATCATTAAAGTTGGAAAAGACTTCCAAGATCATCTAGTCCACCCATCCCTCTAACACCAATATCACCCACTAAACCATGTTGCTAAAAGCCAGGTCCAAACTTTCCTTAAGCACCCTGAGGGATGATGAATCTATCCCTTCCCTGGGCAATCCATTCCAATGTCTGACTACTCTTTCTGAGAAGAAATGTTTCCTAATTTCCAAACTGAACCTCCCCTCGTGCAACTTGAGGACATTCCTTCTAGTCCTATCACTAGTCGTCTGTGAGAAGAGGCTGAATGCAGTTCCCAACAACTGCCTTTCAGGTAACTGTAGAGAGCAATAAGGTCTTCCTGGAGCCTCCTCTTCACCAGAATAAACAGCCCCAGTTCCCTCAGCCGCTCCTCACAGGACTTGTGCTCCTGGCCCTTCACCACCTTTGTAACCCTTCTCTGGACACGTTCCAGGGCTTCAATGTCCTTCTTGTACTGAGGGGTCCAAAACCGAACACAGTACTTGAGGTGCAGCCTCACCAGAGCAGTGTGCAGGGGAACGATCACCTCCTTGGTCACACTATTCCTGATACAAGCCAGGATGCCATTGGCTTTCTTGGCCACCTGGGCACACAGATGGCTCATGTTCAGTCAAGCATTGACGAACACCCCCAAATCCTTTTTCTCTGCACAGCTTTCGAGCCACTCTGTACCAAGCCAGTAGCATTGTGAGGGGTTGTTGTGGCCAAAGAGCAAGACCTGGGACTTAGCCATGTTGAACCTCATCCCATTAGCCTCTGGCCATAGATCCAACATATCCAGGTCTTTCTGCAGGACCTTACTACCCTCCGTCAGATATACATGTCTCCCCACTTTGGTGTCATCTGTAAAATTACTGAGGGTGCACTCAATTTCCTCATCCAAATCAATATTAAAGAAGTTGGGTCCCAACACTGAACTCTGGGAAAAACTGACAGTAACCGGTCACCAGCTGGTTTTGACTCCATTCACCACCACTCTCCGGGCCCCATCGTCCAGCCAGTTTTTAACCCAGCAAAGAGTGTACCTGTCCAAGCCATGGGCTGCCAGTTTCTCCAGGAGAATACTGTGGGAAACCACGTTAAAAGCTTTACTGAGGTCTAGATTGACATTTTTATTTATAAAAACTCATTTTTTTTCTGTATGTGTATTTATCCATATGTGTTGGTTAATATGAAAATATACTATCTTGTTGCTTAGGAATAAATAACAACTTTTGAGGTCTCTAAATTAAATACAGTTGTTCTATAGTGACAAAGACTTCTTGAGTGCAGCTGTTAGGATGTAGGATTCCTGTTGGCATATGCTGTTAAACAGTTGCTGAATTACTGCAATTTCAGGTGACCATTGTGTGTTGCAATAGCAGCAGCATCCAAGCCAAGGTATGGTTTTGCCAGACACTTGATTCATGTTACTGATAAGAAAATTCAGGTCAACATTGGACAGCCTCTGTCTTCTTGCTTCATCAGGGTATATATCTGCAGGTCTGTGGACATTCCACTGAATATCACTTTTTTTTTGTGTGCAAGGAAGGAAGATTCCTTTTTACTGAAACAAAATCTTCAACATTGCTGTGATCATTTGGGTTATTTTGAATTTCAGAAATCATAGAATTTATTTATATATATATACATGTGTATATTTAACTGAGGGCATGTGACAATATCATGTGACAATATACATTTCCTCATCTATTAGAGGCTATTTGGAAGTGCATATAAAAGAAAGATACCCTATAAATCTTCTAAACTTATTTTTTTTTTTTTTTTGAGTGGGTTATTTATTCACATTTACTCCATATCCAGAAAGTACGGTTTCTCAAAAACACTTTATTTTGACAATTCTGATTTACTCCCATACTGTTTGTCTAGTAGTACTTGTTTGTCTAGTAGTACTTGCAGAAAAGTAGGGGTTGAGCATTTTTTTGAGGGAGATAATCAAATTTTCCCTCCATATTGTCATTTGAAATATCTGTCAGAGGCTCCAGTTTGCTTCTAACTCATGATTTCTGTCACTAGTTAATGTTGGATGAACTGGAACAAGCACACTAGCTATGTGCAGTTTGTATTATTTTTTCTAATAAAATTTAAAAAACACCTAAGAGAATTAGTCATTCAGTTCTCAGAGAGAAAAAAAATAACACCTCTAAACTCTCTAAAGGAGTTCAGGAAGCTTTTGAAAATGTAGTGTAACATCTTTGCAGCTTGTGAGAGCCTAAGTTTTAGATTGATTTTAATAAGAGAAATACCCCAGAGGACTGGCTATAAAAATTTCTGATGAAATGTCCACAAGAAATATCATATACTACAATGACTATACATATAGATTATTGACACTTCAAATTTGTCCACTGCCTGGAGAAAAATCATACCCTTCTCTAAGGCCTTTTTCATTTAAGAAGTCAAAAAGACCCATTTCTGAAAAGCAGAATTGATGAAGATTGACTTCCTACAGCTCTCCTTGTGTTGATTCTCTGGTACATAACAGCTGAGCTGAGCTTATTTGGCAACATTCCCCTCCTCTGAAGGCATTAATGTCTTCTAGTTAAAAGCCTTTTGTTTTTGTTTTTGTTTTTCCACATAAATTTCAGGAAATTACTCATTTTGAGACTTCAGTTCTTCTCATCAGATCTGAGAGACAGTGAAGTACAGATCCTAAGTTGCATTTCCTTTGGACATGATATAAGAAGTGCAGCTAATGTTAACCGGAAGTTTAGAAAGGAGAAGAGTAAGAAGTGAAATAGCATGGGAGAACAATAGTAAGTAGAATCATAGAATCATAGACTCATAGAATACCCTGAACTGGAAGGGTGCCAAAAGGATCATGAAGTTTAACTCCTGGCTCCACAGAAGACCACACAAAAATAGCATATGTCTGAGAGAATTGCCTAAACACTTCTTGAGTGCTCAGGACCATGACTGCTGCAGTGGGGAGCCTGTTCCAGGGTCCCACCACCCTCAGTGAAATTTCCTAATATTCCATCTGTACCTTTCCTAATACAGCTTGGGTCCTACTGCTGGTCACCAGAGAGAAGAGATCAGTGCCTGCCCCTGCTCTTCCCATTGTGAGGAAGTTATAAACCATGATGAGGTCTCCTCTCAGTCTCCTCTTCTCTAGGCTGAACAATCTAAGTGACTTCAGCTACTCCCCATACATTTTTCCCTCTAGACCTGTCACCATCTTCATAGCCCTCCTTTAGACAATCTCTAGTAGTTTTATACTGTGGCACCCAAAACTGCACACAGCACTCAAGGCGATGCTGCATCAGGGCAGAGTAGAATGGGACAATTACTTCCATCAACTGGCTAGCAATTCTGTACTTGATGCACCCCAGGATACAGTTGGCCCCTTTGGCTGCAGGGCACAGTGTTAACTCATATCAACTTGCTGCCAACCAAAACCGCCAGATTCCTGTCCGCAGCTGTGGTGGTTTTACCATGCTAGGCAGCTAAACACCACAACCACTCTCTCACTCCCCCTCCTTAGATGAGAAGGGGAAGAAATAAAGTGAAGAACAACTCATGGGTTGAGATAAGGATAATTTAATTAAACTAATTAAAACTAACTAAACAATTTAACTAAAGGGGAAAAAAATGGAAAGGGGAAAAGAGAGGGGGAAAGGGAAAAAAAGAAAAAAAAAATAACAAAACCAAAAACAAATAAAGGCTCTGTGAAAGTGTAGAGGAAAGAAATAACTCTCTATTTCCCACAAATGAGCGATGCTTGACCACGTCCTTGAAGCAGGGCCTCAACGCACGTAGCTGGTGTTTCGGAGGAGGACCGACGTTTTCACAATGAGAGTCCACCCCTCCCCTCTTCTTCTTATTTCCACCTTTTATTGCTGAGTGTGACATCATATGGTATGGAATAACCCTTTGGTTGGTTTAGGTCAGCTGGTGATGTATCTTTTCTCACTTCTTTGCCCACCCCCTAGGAGGGTTAGAGAGAGTCCTGATGTTGTGCCAGCACTGCTCAGCAGCAGACACAACACTGGTGTGGTACCACTGCTGTTCTAGCAACAAGTGCAGAGCACAGGACTGAATTGGCTGCTGCAGGGAAAGTTAACATCCCAGCCAGACCCAGTACAGCAGTGCCGCCTCTTATCCCTTAGTCTGTACATATAGCCAGAGTTACTCTGTCCAAGGTGTAAAATGTAGCACTCACTTTAGTTAAGTTTTATGTGGTTGGTTGTGGTTCCCCGGCCCTCTAATTTGTCAAGATTTCTCTATAAGGTCTCTCTACCCTTGATAGAGTCAACCACTCTTCCCAATTTATAGTCTTCTGTAAATATACTCAGTATATATTCAAGTTCTGCATTTATCATAGTATCACAGAATCATTCAGGTTTGAAAAGACCTCTAAGATCATCTGGTCCAACCTTTAACCTAGTACTAAAGCCCACCACTATACCATGCTACAAAGTTCTAAATCTACACGCTTCTTGAAGACTTCCAGGGAAGGTGACTCAACCACTTCCCTGGGCAGCCTATTCCAATGCCACACAACTCTTTTGGTAAAGAACTTTCTCCTAATATCCAACCTAAACCTAAGTCCCTGGTGCAACTTGAGGCCATTTTCCCTTGTTTTATCAATTGGTGCTTAGAAGAACCCAATCTCCACCTCACTATGGCCTCCTTTAAGGTAATTTGGATAAGGTCTCCCCTGACCTTTTTCTCTAGACTAAACAATCCCAGTACCCTCAGCTGCTCCTTGTAAGACTTGTTTTCTAGACCTCTCACCATATTTGTTGCTTTTCTCTGGGCATGCTCCAGGCTCTTGATGTCCTTATTGTAGTGAGGGGCCCAAAAGTGAACACAGTATTTTAGGTGCAACCTCAACAGAGCTGAATACAGAAGGACAACCACTTCTTTGAAAAGTGGAAACATTATGAAAACATTAAAGAGATCTGGTCTTGAAATGGAGTCCTGGAGAACCCCACTAGTGACTGGCCACCAGTCAAATGTAACAATGAACAAACACAACAACAACAAACTACCACTTTTTATTGTTCTCCACTGTACTGGCCAGCTTCAACTCTAATTGGCCCCACATTAATTTTCTTCCTACAAATGTGAACAGCATCTCTGTAGTCCTCCCATGTTGCCTGACCTTGTTTCAAGTGGCCATACACATTTTTTTATTTATTTGTTTCTGTTTTAGCTCTAGAAGAAGATTCCTGTTCAGCCAAACCAACTTTCTGCCCCACCTGCTTGACTTCTGACCTTTTTGAATTGCCTGTTCCTGTGTTTTTAAGAGGTGGTACTTAAAAACTGACCAGCACTGATGGACCCCAGTATCTTCAAAAACAGTTTTCTGGGGACCTTATTGATTAGTTCTCTTAGCAGCTTGAAGGCTACTCTCACCATATCCAAGGTTGAAGTTTTTGTGGCAGTTTTCCTTCTGTCACCAAAGATTTTAAACTTGATTACTGCATGGCCACTACAGCCAAGGCAGTCACAACTTCACCTACTAGAACTTCTCTGTTTACAAGCAACAAAATAGGAGGGCACCCTTCCTAGTCAGTTCCCTTAATACCTGTCCCAACAAGTTGTCATCAAGTTGTTTTAGGAATCTCCTGGATCTGTTTGTGTAAGCTGTGTGGTATTTCCAGTTTACAACTGGCAAGTTGAAATTACCCATAAGGAAAAAGGCAGCTGATCTAGAGGTATCTCTTTGTTCCTAAAGGAAAAATCACTGGTAAACTCATCCTGTCTGGGTGGTCTGTAGTAGGCTGCTATTGTGACATCTATTTTTTTTGTTTGTCTCTTAACTCACACCCAGAGGCTCTCAACCTTGTCATTGTCTACTGCAGTCCAGCCCCTCCATTACATACAGCATCATCACCCTGCTTCACCTGCTTTGTCTATCCCTTCTGAAGAACCTATAACCATCCATAGTAACTCATCAGTTACAGGACTCTTCCCACCATATTTCACTTATGCCACTGGTGTTGTAGCTCTGGAACTAAGCCAAGGTCTTTAGCTCTTCTTGCTTGCTCCTCATGCTGTGTGCACTGGTATAGAATGAGTATGAGACTTCCAGAGGATGCATGGACCAGTGGATCTTCTGTGGATAAATTGTTTCTTTCAGTAGTTTGGCTTTATTTCTTTCTGTACATAGAATATTTCAACATTGGCTGAAATACTCTATTTTACATATTTTAAATGGGGAATTTGCCTGAGTAGTGGTGACATGGACTTATAATTTTCCCATATGTTATCTAGATGAAGACTTGTCATATAAATAAAGATAAATAGAATGCAACGTAAATTTGTGATTTATGATTTATGTATGGTACTCCAGAATAAGTGAGCTAATTTGTCATCTTGTTACCGTGTGAATTGGTATTATTCTGCTATACTTCCATCAAGCATTGAAGTAGAAAAAAGAATTTATCATTTGTATCCAATATTTTTTTTTTTCTGTACATTTTCTATTTCTGTTTAATTTTAATTTTATTGTGGCAAACAACTGTTGGATGGTGAGATTTTAACTCATTTTTTAGTTTTTATTGTTTTGTTTCCTGAGGTAACCTCATTGGGAGATTTGTTATGAGTTCCTTTATTCAGTGTCACAGAAATTATTGTTCTCATAATAACTACAAGGTAGCACAGGGTGACTGGTTGCTGTTCTTGGCTTTAAAAATTACCTCAGGATAAACTAGAGTCTTGTGGCAGTGCTGGGAAAAAAATAAAAAAAAAATGGAGAGTTCAGGAATGAAAGAACACTACGGAAGTCAAAGCATATGAGAGAAGGCACTGATTTGACAAATTAACTCTTTGTAACTAAAGTGGGTGAAAGAAAATACAAGAGAAATTAAGGGCAACATTGCTGGCCAGGAACAGTTCCTGATTTCAAAATATTCTCTCAATCTCAGAAGTGAAACTTGGGGATAAATAGAAGTACATTTTTGCTACATGTGGGGAAGGGGTGTATACATCTGAGATATGGTTTGGTCTGGGACCTTGTATATGGAAAGAGTAGAGACGACATCAATGGAATGTGTTCTTTCATGCTGTTTCCAGATTTGCTTTTGATATCTCTAATTATAGAATTCATTAACTTGCGGAAGTACTTTGTACTTCTCACTCATAGTCACCTTCTTATGCTAAAACTAATGAAATGGTTAATAGAAATATTTAAGTAATGCAGTCCATGTGAATGGTAACATATGAGAAATCTGTGATAGGGTTATCCCAGCAGTTTCACAATTTAAGATCCTCTTAATTGTACTCATTACTATCAATAGTAAATTACTTTTATGGAAGAGATATGCAAAGTACCAAGCTAGGAGTTGTATGTATAGGGTGTGCACATCAGCAGAGAATGTTATATATATTCTGTTCAGAGTGACAGCATATCTGGTGTTGGAACATGGCTTTGCAGTCCATAGGTGCGAAAAATTCCCCATGGACTCATTTGCTCCTAATCTCTCACTGGTAGGAATATGTGGAAGTGCTGGAAGAAATTATAGGGATTTTTTTTTTTTTTTCAGTTACTTCTATACAATCAAGTTTTACATCAAGACATCGGTATAGTCCTACTGTTCCATGGCTATCTTTAATTTATGCATAGCATTACAACACTGCATCTCAAAAGAAGAAATAGCAATTTGAGGGAGCACAACTACTTCCTGAGTAATATAGCGTTGATGGTGTTACTCAGGCTTACAGTATCTCAGGTACACTCAAATAGTCTAGAAAGTCTTGAATTACATTCCAAAGTAGTTTAAGTAGTTTCTCAGTTAAATATTAGAGATGTTGATCATGACAGGAAGGACTGCATACTGACAGCTTCTGCAGAAGTACAACC
Source organism: Aythya ferina (assembly GCF_964211825.1). NCBI lineage: Eukaryota > Metazoa > Chordata > Aves > Anseriformes > Anatidae > Aythya > Aythya ferina. Next base: position 90,288,945 of record NC_140297.1, on the reverse strand, counting down.
AATGATATGAAATCTCTCTTTATGTATCTCTTATCTAACTGTGCATTCACTTCTGAAAATATCACAATTAAGACTGCATGTATGTGGATGCTATTTCTATTTAGATCATATCTTCTGGGAACACAAATTTACTTCTCCATATTTTTCAACAAATAATTTTCAACATATTTGGAAATTGTGTTGGATGATTTATCTTGGTTATAACTGGAGGCAGAAATTCACACTGGATTTCTCTGTTGTAGCCAAAAGTAGGGCACATGAGATAAATGTTACTTGCACCGAAGACTGAATTTTCATTGATTAAGAAAAAAAAAAAAAAAAAAAAAAAAAGGAAAAAAAAAGAAGACAGCATTATCTCATTGGTTGAATCCTGATTTTTTTTGTTTTTTTTTTTTTTTTTTCTTCCTGAAATAAGGGCATTCTTTTATCTTTATCAAACTATTATTTAATATTTTTCTATGTATTGTTCATGGGTCCCAATGTATTCATATTTTATGTATGTCATCACAGTTAGGTTGTCAGAACGTTCATCTGATAATAAATTAAAGCTGTTTGTTAATGTTCTAGATGTAAATAAGAGCCAATGAAATACTCATTACAGATACATGAAGGCTTAAATCATTATCATATAAAATGCCTCATCTTCAGCTTATTAAAATGAAACATATATTTGCTCAGATAAAGTACTTCGTATAAATAACCATAAATAATTTCAGAATAGGAGTCAGGGATGTAATAATGCACTTCTAAATCCATTTTCTGTTTGTGGATTAAATCTATCAATAGGCAGAATAGAAAGTCTCCTTCACACACACAAAGATTATAACTGAAGCAGTAACTTCCAAAAATATTAATGGCATTTTTTGTTTGTTTGTTTGTTTCCACATACTTTTCAACAAGCCATGAATATTAATATTTTGAAAAAAAAAAAAAAAAAAAAGAAGAAGTGATTATATTGTTAAAAGAGTCATTCATACACAAAGTATTTTATTTATTTTAAAGTGCCTTTAATTTCAGTAGAAACCCAATAAAATACTGAGGAGGTATTTTCATTAACAGTTCTCTATAGGTTAGTATCCACCACAAAGGCTGGCTCAGGGTTGTCAGTAGGAAACATGGTAGCCTGGAACGGGTCTGAAGCTGTACCTGCCTTTTACACTTAAATGTCTATGTATATGCATAATCCAAGCAGGTAGGACTTAAAAACCTTAATTTCAAAAGATTCAGAACAATCGTATTTTAAATTTCATAACAGAGACATCTGGGATACTATGTTAAGCATCTTTTTCATGATAGACATTAAGAGGTGCAGGAAAATGAGTGTGAAACCTTCCCTGGGCAAAGGAAATTCAAAGCTCTCTTCCACCTTTCCAGAGAGTGCAATAACAACTGAGCTGTAGATTATACTTCTGAATCAACCCTAGACATTAAAATTATAATAAAGAGAAAAATACAGGAAGGAAAATTGTTTCATCGAGAGTGTGTGTGTATAAAAGTGTGGGATGCTGTAGATTGATGGTCAGGGCATGCATTTGTCCTGGTGTATTGGGTCTGACTGGGATGGAGTTAATTTTCTTCACAGCAGCCCAGATGGAGATGCATTTTGCTTTTACAGCTAAACAGCCTTTATAACAAACCAGTGTTTTGGTTATTGCTGAACAGTGTTTGCACATCAGTTATTTTTTCTCCCCTGCAATTAGACTGGTAAAGGATACAGATGGAGCAGCAGACCCAAACTGACCAAAGAGATGTTCCATATTATATGATACTGTGTACAGCAATAAAAGCTGGGTAAAGAAGGAGAAAGAGGGGATTCACAATCATGAAACACTCATGATTATGTGGTGTTGGACTACTGTTACACATGCTAAGGCTCTGCTTTTCCAAAAAGTATGTGGACATCTGCCTGCCAGTGGAAAGTAGTAGTTTTTCTGTGTGTGTGTGTTTGTTTTGTTTTGTTTTGTTTTTGTTTTTCTTTGTTTGTTCAAGCAGCTTTTCCTTTCCTTATTAGAGTGTCCTTATCTTAGTTGTCAAGTCTTCTCACCTTCATTCTTGTTTGCCCCTGTCCCATGTGAGAATGCAGTGAATGAGAGGCTGGATGAATGTTTGACTATTGGCTGAGATCAAACCAAAAAACTGTTTTCAATAAATTTTTTGCCAGAATTGTTTGCTCATTATATTCAATGGTTGTTTAAATGTACAAATTATACATAGTTAAGACTAGAACCAAGATACCACTTTCTGGTGAGACTCACGGACATCACAATATGACGTTGTTCACTCTTATGAAACAAACAACCAAAAACCAGCAACCTTTTATTTATATCAAAATTCTTCTTTAGAAGGGAAAATAAGGGTCTGATTTACTGCTTGCTGCAAAGTTATTAAAAGGAATCTGACTTAATTTGACACCCAGATGTGATTCTAGAAATGGAGCTTTCTGTGTATTACCTATCCAGCAAAGCTCAGGCTTAATGAGAGACAAAAGAATTATGTTTTCTTTACATTTCCTCTTGAGGAAAACAGATCTTCATGCAGAGGTCAAAAGGAAATGGTCTATCCCTTCGGAGTTTCAACTGGAGAGCTTCTTTCCTGATTAAGGGCAAGAAGGAATAAAACTCCCCTTATATCGTTCACAAGCTTCAGGCATCTGGGAGCCTCATATCACAGAATAACAGAATCACAGAATTTCTAGGTAGGAAGAGACCTCAGGATCATCGAGTCCAACCTCTGACTGAACACTAACAGTCCTCACTAAACCATATCCCTAAGCTCTACATCTAAATGTCTTTTAAAGACTTCCAGGGACAGTGACTCCACCACTTCCCTGGGCAGCCTGTTCCAATGTCTAACAACCCTTCTGGTAAAGAAGTTCTTCCTAAGATCCAACCTAAAACTCCCCTGGTGCAACTTTAGCCCATTCCCCCTCGTCCTGTCACCAGGCACATGGGAGAACAGACCAACCCCCACCTCACTACAGCCTCCTTTAAGCTATCTGCAGAGAGCGATAAGGTCGCCCCTGAGCCTCCTTTTCTCCAGGCTGAACAAACCCAGCTCCCTCAGCCGCTCTTCGTAGGACTTGTTCTCCAGACACCTCACCAGCTTCGTTGCCCTTCTCTGGACTCACTCAAGCACCTCGATGTCCTTCTTGTAGCGAGGGGCCCAAAACTGAACACAGTACTCGAGGTGCGGCCTCACCAGAGCTGAGTACAGGGGGACGATCATCTCCCTAGCCCTGCTGGCCACACTGTTTCTTATGCAAGCCAGGATGCTGTTGGCCTTCTTGGCCACCTGAGCACACTGCTGGCTCATATTCAGCTGACTATCAACCAATACTCCCAGGTCCTTCTCTGCCTGGCAGCTCTCCAACCACTCTTCTCTCAGCCTGTAGCTCTGCTTGGGGTTATTGCACCCCAGGTGGATGACCTGGCACTTGGCCTTGTTGAACTTCATGCAGTTGACCTCAGCCCATCGGTCCAGCCTATCCAGATCCTCCTGCAGAGCCTTCCTACCCTCGAGCAGATCGACACACACACCTAACTTGGTGTGATCTGCAAACTTACTGATGGTGCACTCAATCCCCTCATCCAGATCATCGATGAAGTTATTAAAGAGGACCGGCCCCAGCACCGAGCCCTGGGAAACGCCACTAGTGACTGGCCTCCAACTGGATATGATTCCATTTACCATGACTCTTTGGGCCCAGCTATCCAGCCAGTTTCTAACCCAACGAAGTGTGCACCAGTCCAAGCCAAGAGCAGCCAGTTTCTTGAGGAGAAAGCTGTGGGAAACGGTGTCAAAAGCCTTGCTGAAGTCAAGGTTGACCACATCCACAGCCTTTCCCTCATCCACCCAGCGCGTCACTTTGTCATAGAAGGAGATCAGGTTCGTCGAGCAGGACCTGCCTTTCATAAACCCATGCTGACTGGGCCTGATCACCTGCTTACCCTGCAAAAGTTTCACTGCAAATAATATAAATGTTTTTGTAAATTGTTTTTGTTTTCAATTACTAAAAATGATCATTCAAGATTAATCATGACTTCATTAAGAACCTTACTACATATGAGAACTTCAAAGTAGATAAATAACAGATTTAGTTGCTTTAATTCAACCTTAAAAAGTATTATTCTTGTCTCAGTTGAATCTACTGTAAATTAGATTTTCTTATAACTTATAATTTTCTGTTATATCTTGACTTTTCTGTTTCTAAATGATTCTGATAATTTTAGATGTTATACATTTTAGTGAAATTCTTATGAAATGAAAATGTTAATACAAAGAGTCAGCTATTATTCCTTGTTATTCCCCTCAGTCAGAAGTACTCACAAAATATTAATAACAGATTTTTGCATCTTGAATAAGGAGTCATTAGGCAAAAATAAATGTATCCAAGAGACACATATGCAATGCTAATTGACAACTGTGTACACAAAGAGCTGCCATTTATTTTATTACAGTCAAACATAACCTTTGTAAATGTCAGCTTTGTGTTTCGTTGACCAGCATTTTAATTTAGACATATTGTTCATTTTTAAGAGATTATCATTTTACTCCCTTCCAACACATTGTTCATTCATACTAATTGCCATTGCAGATCTCACGATTCTTTTGAAAGCAAAAATCAAACAATTATTATTTTATGGGACGAAAGATGGAAAAATGATTAAATTACTTCAGAAGAGCTTTTGTGGTGGTGAAGGTCATAAAATATGAAATATTTCCATAATTATTATACAGATTCCAAAATATATTGTACCAATGAAGAGATAATCATGATAATACCAAACTGCCCTAACAACAGAGATAGCTGGCAAAGATGAAAGGAGTGGGCACTTTGAACTTTTATTAGTATTTTTAAAGCCTGAATCAGTAAAAGTAACAGATGTAAATGGAACCTTGTTGTTCACAACGGTCAAAATCCATGGGAACCTCAATCATAGAATAAAGAATCATATCATTAGGATTGGAAAAGACTTCCAAGTTCATCTAGTCCAACCATCACACTGTTACTAACGTCACCCACTAAACCATGTCTTTAAGAATTATGTCCAAATTTCCTTAAGCACCCTGAGGGATGATGAATCTATCCCTTCCCTGGGCAATCCATTCCAATGTCTGACTACTCTTTCTGAGAAGAAATGTTTCCTAATTTCCAAACTGAACCTCCCCTCGTGCAACTTGAGGACATTCCTTCTAGTCCTATCACTAGTCGTCTGTGAGAAGAGGCTGAATGCAGTTCCCAACAACTGCCTTTCAGGTAACTGTAGAGAGCAATAAGGTCTTCCTGGAGCCTCCTCTTCACCAGAATAAACAGCCCCAGTTCCCTCAGCCGCTCCTCACAGGACTTGTGCTCCTGGCCCTTCACCACCTTTGTAACCCTTCTCTGGACACGTTCCAGGGCTTCAATGTCCTTCTTGTACTGAGGGGTCCAAAACCGAACACAGTACTTGAGGTGCAGCCTCACCAGAGCAGTGTGCAGGGGAACGATCACCTCCTTGGTCACACTATTCCTGATACAAGCCAGGATGCCATTGGCTTTCTTGGCCACCTGGGCACACAGATGGCTCATGTTCAGTCAAGCATTGACGAACACCCCCAAATCCTTTTTCTCTGCACAGCTTTCGAGCCACTCTGTACCAAGCCAGTAGCATTGTGAGGGGTTGTTGTGGCCAAAGTGCAAGACCTGGGACTTAGCCATGTTGAACCTCATCCCATTAGCCTTTGCCAATGAATTCATCCTGTCCAGGTCACTTTGACCAGCTTTCCCACCCTCCATCAGACAAACAGTCTTCAGTCTTGAGAAGAGAAGACTGAGGGGGGATCTTATCAGTGTTTACAAATATCTTAAGTGTGGGAGATAGTCAGATTTGGCCAACCTCTTTTCAGTGGTTTGTGAGGATAGGATAAGGGGCAATAGTCAAAAAACGGAGCACAGGAAGTTCCACACCAACATGCGAAAGAACTTCTTCACAATAAAGGAGACAGAGCACTGGAACAGGCTGCCCAGAGAGGTTGTTGAGTCTCCTTTTCTGGAGATATGCAAGGCACGTCTGGTCATCTACCTGAGCAACCTGCTCTAGGGAACCTGCTTTGGCAGGAGGGTTGGACCCGATGATTTCTTGAGGTCCCTTCCAACCTCTATAATTCTGTGATTCTGTGAACACTTTCCCCCGTCTTGGTGCTGTCTGCAAACTTAATGAGGGTACACTCAATTCCCTCATCCAAATCATCAGTAAATATATTAAAGAGGTTGAGCCCCAACACCAACCTTTGGGGAAGACCACTGGTGACCAGTCACCAGCTGGTTTTCACTCCATTCACCAGCACTGTCTCTGGGCCTGGCCATCCAGACAGTTTTTAATCCAGCCAAGAGTGTACCTGTCCAAGCCATGGGCTGCCAGCTTCTCCAGGAAGCTGTATCAAAGGCCTTGTTGAAGTCTAGGTAAACTACATCAACAGCCTTTCCCTCATCCATCGGGCGGGTTACCCAGTGATAGAAGGAGATGAGGTTGGTCAGGCAGGACTTGCCTTTCATGAACCCATGCTGACTGGGACTGATTCCCAGGTTGTCCCACATACGATGCATAATTGCATTCAAGATGACCTGTTCCATCACCCTTCCTATCACCGAGGTCAGGTTGATAGGCCTGTAGTTCCCCACGTCCTCCTTATAACCTTTCTTATAGATGGGTGTCACATTATGAAGTCTTCAGTCATCCGGGACCTCCCCAGATGATCATGTCTGCTGATAGATGATGGAAAGTGACCCAGCAATTTGCCAACACCCTCAGCACCCTCGGGTGGGTCCCATCTGGCCCCATGGACTTGTGACAGTCCAGGTGGAATAGCAGGGTTCTCTCTCCAAATGAATCAGTGGGGAGTTCTTCTGCTCCCCATCCCAGACTTCAGTCAGGAGGCTGAGTACCCTAAGGATAAGTGGTCTGGCTAGTAGAGATAGATGTAAAAAGAAGACATTAAGAACCTCAGCTTTTTCCTTATCCTTAGTAGTTGTGTTCCCCCCTGCGTCCAGTGAAGGATGGAGATTCTCCTTGGCCCTCCTCTTACTGTTAATATGTTTATAAAAATATTTTTTTTTATCCTAAACCATAGTGACCAGGTTGAACTCATGCTGGGCTTTGGCCTTCCTGTTTTTTTTCTCTGCTTATGCTGACAACTTCCTTGTATTGTCCCTGAGTTGACTGTCCCTTCTTCCACTAGACATAAACTCTCTTTTCCTCCCAGACACTCAGCAAAAGTTCCCTGTTCAGCCACACCGGTCTTCTTCCCCACCAGATCGTCTTACAGCATATGGGGACAGCCTTCTCCTGTGCCTTTAAGACTTCTTTCCTGAGGAGAATCCAGCCCTCCTGGACCCCTCTGCCCTTCAGAACTGACTCGCAAGGAACCCTCCCTACCAGTGTCCTGAACACATCAAAGTCTGCCCTCTGGAAGTCCAAGGTAGCAGTTTTAGTGCCTCCCTCACCCCCAACCCCGACTTCACTAAGAATAGCGAATTCTACTATTTCGTGGTCACTCTGGACACCCAAGACAACTCCCTACTATCACATCTCCCACCAGTCCTTCCCTGTTCATGAAAAACAGGTCTAGAGGGGCATCCCCTCTGTTAGGCTCACTAACCAGCTGAGTCAGGAATCTGGCTTCCACACACTCCAGGAACCTCCTAGACTGCTTCCTGAAGGCTGTATTGTTTTTCCAGCATATGTCCCCCATGAGAACAAGTGCTGGTGATCGAGCCAATTCTGCCAGCTGCTCATATATATAGAATGCCTCATCTGTCGCTTCATACTGGTTTGGCAGTCTAGAACAGACCCCCACCAGTATGTCCACTTTGTTGGCCAACCCCAAAGAGTACTTCTTAAATAATTATCTCACCTGATTCATTTCGATCCAGATTGAGGATATGGGTAACACCTATGAATTGTGGCTTGTAGAAATCACTTGTCCCTCAGAAATTTAGCAGGGCAATAAATAAATAAATTTTACTCATCCCAGTGGATGACCATTTACTTATAGGTCTATACTGTCAAGCTGCTGTTTTTAGTGCAGTTTGACTTCCCTCTGTGCCTGTCTCAACCTTCTCATCCCCCAGGGAAAGGGAAGCTGGCAGAAAGTTGTATTTGTATTCAAGTATATATGAATACTATGTTTTCCCTTTTCAGAGGGAAATGGTTTATTTAAGAGGTTTTGCATGATACTTTACAGGCTCACAGAGAACCAGAGCCAAACCTTCTACCACTGATATTTTACAGACCATTCAGGCATTTGTTGTCAGGTTGAAATGCTATAGCATCTGATGAGGACTTCTATGATATTAAAAATATTTCTCACATTTCTTTATAGAGAAAAAGAAACATCACCTGAGAGTGACTTTTCCAAAATTTTTATTGGAATTAGTTTTTTTGTTGTTGTTTTTTGTTTGTTTGTTTGTTTGTTTTTTGATAAAATGAAAATTTGAATATCACCAAAACCATCTTTTTAGACCTGAATAAACTTTGGAGAAGACTTTGATTCAACCCTGAAAGAAAAACAAACAAACAAACAAACAAAAATGCTCTAATATCTAGTGAAAAAAATATTTTAAATGTATATACTCTTTAATGATTTTTTTGTGTGTGATTTTTATGTGCTGAATATGATTTTTTATTTTATTTTAAGTTATTTTATTTTATTTTATTTATTATTTTCATTTTTAGAAATATAGGAAAAACTGGTTTACTTCAAAGTAGTTTATAAGTTCTGATTCATGTTTTAGATGGAAACATAGTAAGCACTGAGCAATCACTACAGATTCAAAATACATATCATTGTAGGGGCCAGAAAGCATTTTGATATATTTTACATAAACATTTAACTTAAGACATTTACATAAACTTTAACTTAACATGATGAAGATTTCATGCAATTCACCATTCAATAAGTTATAACACTGGTACAGAAAATAATTTAAGTTCAGTGTCGTGGTTTAACCCGGCCAACAGCTAAACACCACGCAGCCGTTCGCTCACCCTCTCACTCCCTGTCTGGGACGGGGGAGAGAAATGGAAAGTGAAGCCCGTGAGTTGAGATAAAGACAGTTTAACAAGACAGGAAAATAATAACAACAACAAACAACAACAACAACAACAACAACAACAACAATAATAATACAATGGTGATAATAGTACTATTACTAATAATATGTACAAACAAGTGATGCACAATGCAATTGCTCACCACCCGCTGACCGATGCCCAGCCTAACCCCGAGCAGTCCGGCCCCCTACCCCTGGCTAGACACCCCTATATATTGTTTAGCATGAAGTCAGATGGTATGGAATACCCCTTTGGCTAGTTTGGGTCACCTGTCCTGGGTCTGTCCCCTCCCAGCTCTTACTGCACCCCCAGCCTGCCTGTTGGCAGGACAGAGCAAAAGGCTGAGATGTCCTTGGCTTGGTATAAGCACTGCTCTGCAACAATGAAAACATCGGGGTGTTATCAGCACTCTTCTCATCCCAAGCCAAAACACAGCATTCCACCAGCTACTAGGAAGAAAATTCTGTTCTAACTGAAACCAGGACATTCAGTCAACTCAGTCTTGAAGAATGAGTTGAATACCACAAGAATGAGATTGAATTGAGTTGAATTCCACAAGAATGAGATTCTTGTGGAATATCTAAAACTTCAACTGTATTCAGAAAACTCTTACATAAATTAAAAGCTACTAATAGGAATGATGTGAAGATAACTTCTAATTTGGTAAGTCCCTAAAATACTGACTGTAAAAAGCTGAGAGTATATACTGGGAGAGGCATTACTTTTGCACTCTTTCCCTAAGTATACACCTAGGGAAATATACACAATCATGTTTGGAGAGAGAACACAGGGTTACAATGACCTTTGGAAATCTTCTGTTGATGCTCTAAGTTGAAGATGTTCTACTGGAATAGTCAAGTAAATCATCATAACATTTTTACGAAGACAACTAACAACTTTAAAAAAAAAAAAAGTGGTAAGAAGAATTATTAGAACAGTAATGGATAATTATCTTATCTTGATATGACTATTTTTATTTTATTTTATTATACTTAGAAATAGCAATAATAAATGTTAGAACTGCATGTAAGGTAAAAATATTTGGTTTATGCATTACCTTATTTACAAGGAAATATATTCAATTTTTCAACACACTGCTGTTTCTAAAAGTTAGTAAATAACATTGCTGTGTGTGCTTGCTACTTTGTTATAGAAAATGCTAAATCATTTATGGGAAAGGATTTTTTAAAAATATTCTTTTGAAATATTTACATTTTAAGCTTTCTCTTGTTGTAATATTGGGAGTCATCCATGTGTTGGAAATACTATTTTCAGAATTTATAATGAGGAAAAATGACCACGTATTTCACCATTATTAAAACTAAAAACAAAATTTTCCTTTTTCTCCTCTGTAATTATTTCTCAAATAGAAACAGAACTACCTACACAAAGAAACAACCCTCCACCCCATGATCTAATCAAGCCAGTTCTTTTGAAAACTTAGCAAGAGGAAAGAGATGATAATGTAATTATTTCTATTTTTAAATATTAGAATGCTGCTCAGTTACTGTGGAATTGAAGTTCTTAAAAACATTTAAATAGGAAGGAGACAGATTTTGTATAGATGGCTAGTCTGGCAAATCACATAGGAAGTTTTTTGTTTTTTAGTTTTTGTAAACAACAGTCTATTTCACATATTCACTACCTGTTTTTAAATGTGGCCAGTAAATGGAGATATTCATGTATAAATTCAACATTGAAATTATTGTGAATTAATTTAGATGACAAATATTGCAGAAAAACGGAACACAGAAAATTAATTTGAATTGTGTTCCAAAAGAAATATTGACAATAAAAGAATGTAAAAGGGAAAAAAAGAGTATGCAGAGAAATAATATGATTCAGTAATTTAAAATCCAGTGCCTGTCTGACTATATGATAGTCAGGTAGTGGTAGGGAATTAAATAAATGGTCTGGGCCCTGACTTTCTTCTATCAGGTCTGAAAACAAGGAGGTTAATTTTATTTTATGTGAGACTGGAACTTTAATGAGTAACACTTTCAATTTATTGTTCTCGACACCATCAAGAAAGATAGCATTTCTTATTTTTAAATTCTGTTCCCATACTTTTACTGATTTTTCAGTTAACTGTTCTTGAATTTTAACTAGTTTGTATTGCATTGGGAAATATAACAATTATTTAGTGACTTCATTAGTTAATGGTTATTTATCAAAAGCAAGTAATTACACAGTGGTCTATTGCTGGACTGGTTGTTTGTAAATGTCACTTAATAGGGCAAGAAACATAAATAAATGTTAAATAGCAAAAACATAAATTGTAATATTTTTTTTAATTACATGGCAGATTACCTTTTAAAATTTATATATTTTGGGTAAAAGATGTCAACTACATGCGTAGAAGAAAGAAAGAGATCTTATGCTTAGCAGTTTTCTTTCAGTTACCTTAGAATGTATTTGTGATACCCTGGATATTGCTAAATTACTTTAAAAACAAGCCTTAACCTTGCAGTTTGGCTTAATTAGCCGATGAAATGTAAGGCTTTTAAAATCAAATTTCGACTGAAAGCATTTCCTTTCAATCAGTCACATTCTATTTGGTCAATTTGTTACAGTATGAAACCTCAACTACACCAACTATTTGTGATTAAAAAACAAAAGTCTACTTTGAAAGACGATGGTGTTTGGCTTCCTTTCTATTCTCTCATTAAATACAAATGTTTTTACTTTTCCTACTGTCTAAGGAAATGTTTTACTGTATTTCATTCTTTACAGAAAATTATTCATGATGCATTTCTCTGTTCACTGAGTACTTCCAAACACTCATTCATATTTTAATGAGTTTTATTTTCTTTTTCTCCCCTGCCCAAATATTACAAGCAGTTGTTGTTTAAGAAACTTTTCTGTAAAAAAAGATATATATATCCTCTTATATATATCCTTTATATATATGCTTTATATACATATAAATTAAAAAAAAAAACAAAAACAAAAACAAGCAACAACAGCAAAAAGCACAACAGCAACAAAACAACACAAAGACAAACTTAAAATCAAGAGCTTTTATAGCATTCTACAAACTTTCACAGTGGTCTATATTAACACATTTCAGTTACACTTGCCATAGGATGGAAGACTCCACATGATCAGAAGTGGAGGTTCTGTTAAAAGCTGTGACCCATTAAGCTGTATTTACTTGTTTGCATTACATAACAAAGTCATATCAAAGCAGAAAATGCGAGTTTCTTTTCAGATACTAATTTTAAATGTCATTAAAATTTGCTGTCCAGAAACCAAAGATAATTGAAGTCAGCAAGAGAAAATTCTGAACTCAATGAAAGCTTGGTAAAGAGCAGTGAGATTTGAATTTTTATTTGATTGACTATCTTGAGAAGGCAGCATAAATTTTCTGCCACATGAAGATATATTGTTCTATATAGCAAATAAAACAGAGAGGAAAAGAAAAACAATGCTACGTGATATTCTAACGTTCAAAGTATTTGGAGTCTACTAACACGTCATTTCACTACCATCTCTCCTTATTTTTTCTACTTTGTTCTGTTTTAGACTTTTTTTCAGACATGAAATGAGAGAAGGGCAAATATATATATATATATATATATATATGAATGACTTCTGGGAGCCAAATATGTTACACAATTCAACAAAATATATTTTTAAAGTTTTTGATCAAAATTTCCTGTTTAATATTATTTATACACAAAACATGGGGAAACATCTGCCAGATAGCTCTTAAGAATATCACAGAAATTCATCCATAGTAAAAGTTAACAGAATGTATCCAGAATGGATCTCCAGTGCAATTTAAATACACTGTTGTGTTCATAAGCAACTCTGTTTCTGTATAATACGTATTTGTATAGTAAAATGCTTGTATTAACTTAATTCAGACAGTGATGATTATTAGGTGCAACCAACATAAAGCCTTTGGGATCCTTGAATATTTACTGAATCTGGTATGCTATACGAAAGTTCTGTCCTATGTATCCTTATGGCTGGTCTGTTTTCTTTGGATATTTTATCAAAAGTTGCATTTATCTTTTAATTTAGTAGTGTCTGTAGACAATTCAAAAATAAAGGAAGCTCACCTGATCAGCAATGAATACTCTTTTGTCTGTTTTGTCCACAGCAAGATGTCAACAACTTTGGGTCAAACACTCATTTAATTATAATTCTGCACAAGTAACTCCCAAGTCTTGCTTCCCAGACATATTTGTTTGTTCACAGTCTGCTCCTACAGCTGCTTGGCTCTGCATGGGGTTGAGCTAGAGCTTAGACTGCTCCCACTAGAAAAGGTTAGCAATGAGGCATGTAGGGAAAGGAGAAGTTTTCCATTACTTTACTTTCCTTGGTGAAAAAGGAAGTGGCCTGTTATGTGATGCAGTAAAAAGCTGGCTTTGGAGAACAGTGTTGCAGTTCCTTCACCTTTAGTAGTTCAAGGCAGAATTGATCTATGACAAAAGGGGGCATTAACTGCAATTGAAAAAGCTTACCAAAGCCTATTGAGGTGAAATGTCCTATAGTTCACCTGAGATTAAAGAAATAAACTTTGGAAGCAGAAGGCAAGAATACTATGAGTACTTTGCTTTAGAAATAATTTCTGTCCAGATTTTATTCCTAAAGTACGATAAAAGTGCTTTAAAAAAATAATATTTTTTTATTTATTTCTGCTACAAAATCTTCTGTTATTCTCATAATCTTGATTTGGGAAAAATAATACATGTATGTTGATTGATGAATATATACATAACTATATATCTGAATGCACTATTTCTATCTACTCTGTCGAGAGCTATTTTTCTCTTATTGCACCAATTCTTTTAAGGATATGTTCCTGATTTTATTCCACCAAAATAGATCCTAAAAGTTGCAAAGAAAGAAGCTCAGTTCCAGTTCAAATGGAATCATGTGAGTCCATGATAATTATCTTTCCTCAGTAGGAGTAAAATTAAATCTATAACTGCTTTGAGTAAATTTCTTTTAAGTTTTTGTGGCTTAGACAGCCTCTGGGACACAAATGCACCTAAGACTTGGAAATTCTTAATACTGAGTAATGTCTGATAGCATACATCCAATCTGCATAGAAAAGGCAGATGACAAACTTGTAGCCACTGTTCTTTCTTACTATTTTATCAATTTTTCAAAGAGGGATTTGAAAATGCTGGAAGCTCTTCCCTTTATTTAACTACTTGGATACAGCTTGAGCAGTATCTCTTCCCACAAATACTATAATGTGTAGCATGTTAGAATGGGAAGCAAAGATGAAGCTTAATGTCAATTTCAGATGTAAATACTGAGGCAGAGAAGGATGATTTCCCTCTATGGAAAGTTTACATATTTATCTATTGACATGTTAGGAGATGAGTCATCTGAAGAAGCAGCAACAATTGTTTGATATGTGAAAGTTCACTACAGAAGATATTTTGTTCAGCAAAAATCCTGATGGTCATTGCAGAGTTAGTTGGAGGAAGAAAAAAGGAAAAAAAAAAGAAAGTACAACTTGAAAAGTTCATCAGGAAGATAAAAATATATTAAAAAAATTTTAAACCCCAAAACATGAATTGACATTAGGACATTAACTTTAACAATAAAGTAATAACAACTACCTTCAACTACTTCAATCTTAAATCTTAGTTCCACTAATTAAAAATCTAAGAAATTTGCAGAGTTAGCATCTAACATTAAAATAGCTTCTAATTCTGATTTTAAGTACTTCCTATTATGCAGCATTCCAACTTTGGCACAATATAACACAATGCTCTTTAGCTTGGAGGTAAATCATCCCATTTGTAATTTTAATAACATCAGTGAGAATACTTTATTTCTTATATTGAGATAAACTTGAGGGGAGTGATTGTCCTGATATACTCTGCACTGGTGTGACCTCATCTTGAGTTCTGTGTACAGGTTTAGGCACCACAGTACAAAAAGGATGTGAAACTATTGGAGAGTGTCCAGAGATGGGACACAAAGATGGTGAAAGGACTAGAGGGGAAGATATATGAGGAGCAGCTGAGGTCACTTAGCTTTTTCAACCTGGAAAAGAGGATACTGAGGGGAGACCTCATTGCAGTCTACAGCTTCCTCATGAGGGGGAGTGGAGGGGCAGGACCAGTGATAGTACGTGAGGGAATGGAGTCAAACTGCGGCAGGGGACATTCAGGTTGGATGTCAGGAAAAAGTTCTTCATCAAGAGGGTTGTCACACACTGGAACAGGCTCCCCAAGGATATAGTCATGGCTCCAAGCCTATCAGAGTTTAAGAAGTGTTTGGACTGTGCTCTTAGTCATATGGTCTGAATTTTTGGGTAGATCTGTGTGGAGCCAGGAGTTGGACTTCATTGATGATCATTGTGGGTCCCTTCCAACTCAGGGTATTCTGTGATTCTATGATTTCTTTTTATTTTTACTTATTTTACACACAGTAGGGGTCTGAACCCTTTTATTTGAAACTGAGTGAGGTCTGAGAACCTTTGTCACAGCAGTCCATATACATGTATATTATACACATACACAAAAGGCAAAGAAACTATGTATAGAAAGACCCTTTGTACGTTCTGTGGTTAAGAATTAGAAATAGGATGTAATAGATGATGCAAACTTCATTTGAGTCTGCAGTGTGTTGATACTGGGGCAAAATACACTATAGAAACAAGCATTAGATTCTCATTTTACACATATCCAGAATATAGGACCAAAATTTTAAGTCCTATTCTCACTCCAATCTTTTTCATGTTGGTTCCAGTTTGCTTGTCAGATCTTTCTCCCATCTTCCTTACCCTCAGTAAAACCTTTGTTTCTTGCTACTTTCTGAAATTCTTCCACGCTTATCAATTATCTTTTAGCTTTTCTCCCCCTCCAGTTCACACATTAAGTCTCCTTAACTTCTGTGTCATTATGAAAGTGTATGTTTTTGCTGCTACTTAAGAAATAGTCGAACTGTTTTGACTGCCATATTTTCAGTTAGCCTCATGCAAATATCTTTCAGTGAACATTTCAGTCAAAAGCCCCTACTACTGAAAAAAATATCAGTAATTAGAAATAGAGCCTTCCAGTAGGGATCAAAGACAGCTTCAGAATGTCATTTTATTTAGAAACTTAAATAAATACATTTTTCTTTTTCTTTTTCTTTTTCTTTTTCTTTTTCTTTTTCTTTTTCTTTTTCTTTTTCTTTTTCTTTTTCTTTTTCTTTTTCTTTTTCTTTTTCTTTTTCTTTTTCTTTTTCTTTTTCTTTTTCTTTTTCTTTTTCTTTTTCTTTTTCTTTTTCTTTTCCTTTTTCTTTTTCTTTTTCTTTTCCTTTTCCTTTTTCTTTTTCTTTTTCTTTTTCTTTTTCTTTTTCTTTTTCTTTTTCTTTTTCTTTTTCTTTTTCTTTTTCTTTTTCTTTTTCTTTTTCTTTTTCTTTTTCTTTTTCTTTTTCTTTTTCTTTTTCTTTTTCTTTTTCTTTTTCTTTTCCTTTTTCTTTTCCTTTTCCTTTTTCCTTTTCTTTTTCCTTTTCTTTTCCTTTTCTTTTTCCTTTCCCTTTCCTTTTCCTTTTCCTTTTCCTTTTCGTTTTCCTTTTCCTTTTCCTTTTCCTTTTCCTTTTCCTTTTCCTTTTCCTTTTCCTTTTCCTTTTCCTTTTCCTTTTCCTTTTCCTTTTCCTTTTCCTTTTTCTTTTCCTTTTCCTTTTCCTTTTCCTTTTCCTTTTATTTAGCAGTATGGAAGAAATATAGAAATATTTGGGTTATTAAGGACTATGTGTATTTTTCTGAGTGTTCCATGGAAAGAAATCTCCCCACATTTATGGGACAGATGTCAGGTGTTTTTGTTGTTGTTGTTTGTTTGTTTGTTTTAATTTTTTATGTCTTTTCAGTTCCTGTGAGCCACAAGTTATTATTTTAACTACTTTGCTAGATTATATTAAGAATCTATCAGTAATAACACGTGACTGAAAAAAAACTGATGGTAAAATGGAGGTCAAATGAGCTCTGCTAAACGTTCATTTTGAGTGTATGATGTCTCTGTTGCAGCCATTTACCATTTTTTTACCTTTCAGACAATATTATAGAGGATAATTACATGGCAGTTAAATTGGTAGAAATTAATATATTTCCCCTTCCAAGAAAGGTTATTTTCTGGTTTGACTCTACCATACAGCATAGAGCTCAAATTTCTGTGTGACAAATTGGATACTGTGAAGTACTATATGCAATAAAAGTGATTAATACCATGAAAATAAGCGGACTTATTTTTCAGATAGATGTAGAAATATTTCATATATTAGATGTTAAATACTGTAGGATTCTCTTATTGAATAATTTGAAAGCCTAAGGAGCTTTACTTTGTATTCCAAATTATAGTCATTAAAATGCTCTTGGAATAGTCTCCTTAACTGAGCATTCCTCATTACACAACAAGTGAAATGATTACTTTTGCTGAGTTCATTTTCATTCTTCAGTTCCAGCATTATTTAACATACGGCAAAGATCTCTCTGAAGCAGACAAAATACACAATAGTCTTTAAATCAGTGAGTTTTTCTTCTAGTGTACCAGAAAGTACAATTTTTATGAGCCTCATACAAGCACTGCATAGAATATTCTGCAAATTATAAAAAGCTTTCTACAAAGAACCTCATGATATTATCTATCTATAGATAATTAGATATTTTCTAATATAGATATCTAGGACATATCTATTAGATATCTATATAGATATCTAATATAGATATCTAATATATATCTATAATATAGATATTATCTATCCTGTTTTGTAGAAGAGAAAACAGAGATTCACAGTAAATAGATATTTGATAATACAAGTGATACTGAAGATCTCTATAGCATACATATCTTGAAATATCTGCCTATCTCTTGCCATGGGCTAAGAGAGAACAGAGTTCACAGAGAAATATGAAAATAAAAATAAAAGTTTGTTTAAGTACCTGTCATGCTAGCCCTATCTGGATGTCCAACTTTTAAATCAAATATTTGATTATTTGAGGAAGTATTCTCATTATTTATGAAGGGTTAAAATGGAGTTTTATAGCAGAGCACAAATGGAAACCAAGTGTCCAAGTTCCTGTTCCCATACTAATACAACATAATCATGTTGCAGTATGTTTTAACTTAATTATGAGAATATGTTTAATCACTATTCTCCCCTCAGAATGAACAGTCTCCTTCATAAACTCCCTTGTTAAACAGGAGATTTAAACTATATTTTAATTGTCTATGGGAAAAGTCTTCTCTGCAGTCATTTGTTCAGGTCTTTTCAGAGAAAATATGATAAAATCATCTTATGAAAGAGAAGCCTACTAAGAGGCTAGTAAAAATACTGTTTGTTTTCAAAAAGAGAAAGGGTGGAAGAGCCACTGAATGTCTTTCTTTGTTTTATTGTAAGGGCAAAAAAGGTTGTTGTGGCTGTTATATGCATTTTGACAATGGTGCTGTGCTGTATTCAGATGCTTGATTGCATTTCACATCCTCTGAAATTTGCTTTTAAGTAACATAATATGAAACATAATTTGATATGAAATCAAAGGACCAAAACACAAGAGATAGCCATCTATGGAATTCTTAGATGTATTTTAAACTAGGATTCTTATGCCCCATTTATATTTTTCTTGTTCTATATATAATCCACTGCTCTGAAAAAGTTTATTTTTTTTGCATTTCGCATGTCAAAGAGACAGAAGTAACTGGAATGAAATTCCTTGAATGAAGAACTGGAAAATCCTTCCTTGGCCATCCTTCTCTTCCTGGATGACTATTTGCTCTTTCTGAAGAAGTTAGTGACACCAAATGTGAGGTATTAACCTGTGGGAATGACAACCTGTTCCTTGAAGTAACTTGCTTATCTCAGAAATGGGAAGTCCTTGGAGTGAGGTTGGGGAAAAGGATAAAGTCTACCAGAATATAGCCCTGATGTCTTCTCTGGTGAATAAAAGAAACACATGAGGAGAAAACATAAGCCTCTCCTTCACATTTCTTGGACTGGTTGTTCACATAACAAACTTTTGTATGTTTTATGGTGATTTTAATTGAAGTGCACACAACATTTATGACTGGCCACAAAGGAAAACCCTCTTTACTCTACTATGTTCTAAGAGAGACATTAGTATTTCTCTGGCTATTTTCTGTTGTGGATGATATATCTGTCTCTCACCTGTTATTTTTAATTAGTAGGTAACCATTGCTTTTGCCAGCCAGCCTGTGTTTCTGTAAAAATCGAAGAAAAACATTCTAATCCATTAACCTTATTTATTTATTTGTTTATTTATTTATTTATTTATATTTTTTGACTGAGAATGGAAAAACTCATCCAAGCATCCAAGGCAACATGGTAGTACAACTATCTAGGATAGGTAATTTTTGTGTTGAAAAATATAGTTACAGTTATTCTGCAACAGTTGTTTTAGCTTACGGAGAAATATTGGAACAATTCTACCTTACCTAAGGTGCTGATGATGGACAGTACCTCCTAGTAGCATTTTGGTCCACTGGATAAGGATCATCTTTTATTTGTGCATGAAACCGTGAATTTCTTTTTCTTTTTGTTGCTTTGATGCATCCCAGGATACGGTTGGCCTTCCTGGCTGCCAGGATACACTGCTGGCTCATACTCAGCTTGCTGTCAACCACAACCCCCAGATCTCTTTGTGGGGCTGTCCTCCAGTGTCTTAGAGAGGGAGGCATCCAGGCAGGCCAACTGTCCTGGCAGACAGGAAGGTCAACAGTATCCTGGGATTCATCAAGCACAGCATCGCTAGTTGGTTGAGGGAAGTGATTGTCCCATTCTATCCTGCACTGGTCTGGCCTCACCTCAAGTACTGTGTGCAGCTCTGAGCACCACAGTACAAGAAGGACATTAAACTGTTGGAGAGTGTCCAGAGGAGGGCAACAAAGATGGTGAAAGGCCTAGAGGGGAAGACCTATGAGGAGCAGCTGAGGGCATTGGGCCTGTTAAGCCTGGAGAAGAGGAGGCTGAGGGGGGACCTCATTGCAGTCTACAACTTCCTCGTGAGAGGGAATGGAGAGGCAGGTGACCTATTCTCTTTAAACACCAGTGATAGGACCCGTGGGAATGGTGTTAAGCTGAGGCAGGGGAAGTTTAGACTGGACATCAGGAAGAGGTTCTTCACCGAGAAGGCAGTTGCACACTGGAACAGGCTCCCCAGGGACGTAGTCACTGCACCAAGTCTGTCTGAATTTAAAAAGCGATTGGACTGTGCAGTTAGTTATATGGTCTACACTTTTGGGCAGAACTGTGTGGTGCCAGGAGCTGGACTTGACGATCCTTATGGATCTCTTCCAACTCGGGATATTCTATTCTATGATTCTGATTCTATGAGTTCTTGGTTTTATATATATATATATATATTATTTTTTATTTTTTATTCAGGTGGTTTTTTGTTTGTTTGTTTGTTTGTTTTTAATATATTGTAGAGAGAGAAAGGACTACCAGAGCAGTCTTAACATTATCCAGTGTATTTTGGATTTATTTTCACATCTAGTTATGATTTTTAAAGCTGCCTAACAGCCTACTGTCTATGGCAACTCATCAGTGAAATAATATTTCAGAAATATTTGTATTATGTAGCATAGGGTATTTTAAAAAAATACATTCACTACTGATAGATCTCTAAAAATAACACTGCCAGTTAGGACTGTTTCAACTGTAATGTTTTATGTAATAATCTTTACAACCTACACAGAAATTGCACTGACTGTGCTACATGACCTTAACCCAAATAAATCAGAACCTATTTGATCATGTTTTTATTTCATGTTTAAATAGTTTCAGCTTACACAACACACGGAAAAAAAAAAAAAAAGTGACCTCCAATGGGTACATTATGTGTTGTTAATTGCTGTCTTGCTGTTCCAAAAAATGGTGGGATAGCCAATTTCATTTAAGCAACATAAATGTTACAGGTTCCTGCAATATATATATATATAAAAATTTAGATGATGTATTAAGGACAGAGGCAAATGTAAATCATATTTGTTGATCACAATGATCGTGCCTAAGCCACATTGCATATCTATTGATCTAGTGTCAATTTTAGACTGAACTGACTGTAGATAAAGCCTCAAAATCCTCCCTCCAGTTTCATGCTAGGGATTTCATGCTATAAACATTAACTAGTTGCTGAAAGGATAAAACACTTTCTCAAGTCTCCTTGAAAGGATAAATATAGGTTCCTTGTAAGTATCTTTGTATATAAGTCTTGTTCTTTGTGATACAGGAGGAGGTCATTCCCAACTCTACCCTACCTGTGCTTAGGGAAGTTGCAAGATCAGCCAATTTGTATGTCTCCTGGTATTTTGGGGTGATACAAGACAGTAAGGCAACTTTTTCTGATGAAAAAGACCTATTTCTTATGCCCTTTCTGCTAATAGGACAGCTCTGTACCAGAGATGAAAACTCGGAGAATCCCATACCATCTGTCTCTACGTTATATTAGGTGCTAATGTTTCTTCTGCTCTAAACTGGTTTAAACATGTCAACTGCCAAAGTAATTCTTTCATGATTTATGGAAAGCCCCTCATCTCAGTTGTCTTCCTGTATGCACAGAATAACTTCACTGGAAATATACTGGTGTCTCTGAGGCTAAAATATTTTCAATTTACCTGTTCACTATTCTATGCCTGTACCTTATATAAACTGCCAAATGTCAACTTGCATGGCTTCTATGAGACTACATCTTAGTGAAGGAATAGAAGGTGGATAATTTAATGATAGATTGCACAGGTAGATAGACAGTGAACCCAAGAACATAGACTATTACTATGATAAGGTACTTTGGATTAATATGTATTCAGTCTTCTGTAACACTAAAGGAGTAAACAGGATTCAAATTGCTTAAACTATGTAAAATAGTTTAGGACCTTACTGTAGGTCCTTAGTGTAGGACCTTACTCCTAGGGATGTCTCCCTCGTTTTATTTTATTTTATTTTATTTTATTTTATTTTATTTTATTTTATTTTATTTTATTTTATTTTATTTTATTTTATTTTATTTTATTTTATTTTATTTTATTTTATTTTATTTTATTTTATTATTATTTTATTTTTTTGTATGATGGCATCAAAATTATGCAAATAGTTATTTTCTAATATGCATGGTTACTACAGTGTTAACTCGGTGACAGGAACCCCCCAAAAGAAAAATGAAATGCCTCTAGTCCCTTCCCTATTCACTATTAAGAACTAACCTGACCTCTGAAATTTGCTTGGAATGGTTACCCTCATATTGCATGGATTTAGCATCAGAAAAGGTAATCTACTTGTTTTAGTTATTTTATTTTACCTTACCACCTGCCATGTTTGAAACAATGAGCACTTTTTCTTGGAAACACATCAGAGTGAAGTCATTCGACCATAGAAATGTGTGAGAATATTGGTGTGGAATGAAGAAAATAAGTTGCATGGTTTTAGTATTATAAGAATGAATATAGAAATATTTAAATATGTGCATCTCAGGTGCCAGTGGTCCATAAGAAGATTAACCAGCCTGGGGAGAAGCTCTGAAAAAGTGAAGTTGCTCATATTGGGCTTCTAAGAGGTTCAAAGTAAAGGTCTAAGTCACTGGCCTCCTAAGAAAGACTGTGGAGCCAGTGTGGGGTGTTTAAGAGTCAGATATTTATGAAAAAACCAAAGTTGATGCATGTGACTTTCCTTGTAGAAAGGAGGGGCCAGTCTTTATGCTTAACAACTTTTCCATTGGACATTTCATATGGGACAGAGAATTTTTTTCTTTGCAAAGAAAGGAAGAGAAAGACTTCACAAAGATGGGTATATTGGAGGCTGCTCCGTATTCTATTATTAGCAACTTTGTAAGGCACTTGGACAGCATCTACATTATTTATACTATATACATTGTAAATACTATTATTTTAGTATGTATTATATAATTTCCTTCTTAAACAAGATTATTGTACACCATTGTACTTCTTCAGCTTAAATACATGTTCAAAATCATTTTCCTTGTTAATCTTTTTTGCCTTCCAACTTATTTTCCAGTCACACAGTTAAACATCATGGAGAAAAAAACATGTAAACTACAACACATACAGGCTGATCATTTCTGAATGTAAAAGGTAAAGCGTCTATAAAACTGCTCTTGAAGTCATCTTCTATAGCATAGTGTTTCAGATTAGGATAGTCTGCATAAAAAAAAGCCTGCAGTGGCTTTTTTTTTTTTTCTTTTCTTTTTAATGAAAACATTGAATATATTTTTGAGAAAACTATAAAACAGAATGATTTGTAGAGGGAAAAGTCTTGATGGTCCACCTTGTGCAGACCCACCTGTGCTACCTATCCTAGTGAGAGATTTCCAAGATAGTTTTTTTTTTTTTTTTACTAGCTTTTGGTGGATTTCATCCTCCCTACATGGAACAACTGTATTTTTTTTTTTTTTTCCACTCTACTGTTTCCAAACAATAGAGTGCATTGCTGCTTAAAAAGGACTATTGTTATGTCCCTTAGAAGTTATAAACCTTTTCGATTTGTAAACAGGAATAGACTTTTTTTTTTTTTTTTTTTTTTTCTCTGTTAACCTACCTATTTATACTTTTTCCTAGTGTTTTATTGACCTGAGTACTAGTAATTTAATGGGAGAGCCCACGACCTAAATAGGACTTGATGTTAATCACAGGATTTGGAATTTGAGTGCAAAGTAAAGTACGAATAAGGAGAACTTGAAAGTTATGTAAAATATGCCCTTAGAAAATCAGAAAAACTTATGGAGTTGGAGAAGAAATGAAGGCTAGATGATAATGAGGCTAAAGAAAAATGAAGACAAGCAGAAAATATTGAAAATGTATCTCAACAATTCTGTTGAGGGACAGAAAATGATGGCTTACACACAATGCTAAGCTGTTTCTAGTCACAATTAACAGGAATAAATCAAAAAGAAATATAGATTTCATAGAACAGTTTTATGCTATCCTAAACCATAAAAAATGATGGGCATTTGTCAAGAGAGGCAGTCAATGAACCAGGATGAGTGTACCTTCAGCAGCATCACTCTCATCATTTACTTGTCTGACATGCTAAACAGTATCAGTGACAGAAAATCAACAGCTTCCCACAACAAAACACTTCCTGTGTCTGTGCTTTGCTTCTACGACAAAACATTTTATTTTCATCAGATCAGTGTGATTTAAATGCATTTGTGGCTAATAGCTTTAAGTAATTAGAAAGAGAATATCTATTATAACAATATTAACGGCCTAACAATATTAAGCCGTGCACAGCAGTGGCACTTTTGAGCATACCCCAAGATCCTGGTCACTATTAACCCAGTCCAGGTTTCAAATGAGACCATAGTGTAGCTCCCTACTGCATCGTGATTTCCTTCCTGCACATCAGGGCAGAGAGGAGATGAGGCAGTATGAGGTCTACCTCCAACATATAAACAATGCACACTTCTGAACTTGAAACACGGAAGCAAAGAATAATTCACTTAGCCATTGAAAAGAATTCCCAGGCACCACCTTTCAGACATACTTTAATATTTTTCAAGTATGCTTAAATTTTGCACTTTAACCCAAAGCAACAGCTTTATGTGCATCTGGAGCCCAAATACAATACTTTCATCATAAAATCACATTTCAATCTAAGCAAGCATGTCCTATTCACCTCCATTTTACTGCCTCGTCTTTTGTGGCCCCTGAAATGAATATCAAGCTCCCCACTGATTTCTGCTGATCAGAGATGGAGTATGAGCAACATGAATGAATTGTGAACTCCATTAAAATCAGCATCTTTGACCTTGAATAATCAGAAAGTGTAACATCTATTATACTGCAGATTTATGGTCTGTGTTAGGATTTTGCAGAGAAAGGTCTCAAAAGTTTTAAAATGATGTGACTGTTATTTTTTAATATATGCAAAATGTTGAAATTTCACTGTGAAACGTATGTGTTTACTTGCCAGGCAGTTAATATTTTGTAAAGAGAAGGCCAGGATAACATCTGAGTTGCCTGCTCAAATTATATTGGGATCACAACTCACAGGGCTGGATTTCTTCATCCTTATATCAGTTTTACAGGCATATAAGTCCACTGAATTGTATTGGCTACTCTCACATGAAAGAATGAGATTTAGATCCACAGAGTATTTTGTAAGACAAGGTCTTGGCTCTCCTCTACCTTGCATTCCCACTGCTCAAACAGAAACAGTCTGAAGTAAGTATAAAAACAGCAGAACACTTTTTCACATACCTGAAAGCTAATCAAAACGAAGTGGGGTGAAAGCAAGAGCTGGCTCTGTGGAAACCACTCCTTTCAAAGGATAAAGATACTTTTTTTTAAATTTATTTTTTTAGTGCAAAATGTTCCTTTAAAGATTGTTAAGGGAAAAATGATACCTGAAACAAAAGCAAAACAATACCTGCAAAGATGACAACAACAAAATCTGTAATTCCTACTTTGCACTGAGCAGATTTTGTAATTAAACAACATAAACGAAAATCTAAACATTAATACACTATTAAGAAGTTTATTCTTTGTTTCCTTGATAATGAAATTTTATGATATCTTATGTCCAGAAACAGATCATTCTAAATAAATAAATAAATAAAATTGATTAAAATGTATATCATGTTGTTGTGAAGTTCCTAGAGGGGAAATTTCAGAGTACTAGAAAAGATAAAAATGAAAATAGGAAGTGAAGGCTATCAGTACAATTCAGAAGGAGTACAAAGAAAAGTCAGGTGGATATGTTTTTATTACTGGAGTCTATACAACTGCACAATAGGAAACCAAGAGTTTAAGATCTGTGTCTGAAATAAATGAACGCTGCATTGGTTAGCCTTAACCTTTTTGAGATTTATGTGCAGATCTGCCTTGCCTTTAAAGGTTTGAACCGGAAAGGACAGACAGCTTTTTGACAGATTCTGACGGAGTGATAGCAGGCTAGACTCTGACATTTTCCCAACCCTCTGGCATTCAAGTTGCTGCACCTTGTCATTCACATCTTCCTGATATTCAGCCATCTCACTTTATTATTTATTTCTCTGAGAGTTGATTAAAGTTTGAAAAGTGAGGTGGAGGAAGATGCTGCCTGACTTCTCACCTTACCTCTCGGTGAATTCTGCTTCTGATCTTTGTTTATCAGACCATCACAGGTCTGATACAACCATCACAGTCCAGATGTAATGACAGGTGATTTTCTAAATATTGCTCCAAACCCAAATCTTGGCACAAGAAAACACCAACCAACTTTTAAAAATATTTATAAAAGAGCCGGAATAAATATGAAGTAAAGGAACAAGTAGAATTTTAATGAGCTTTTGCTCTGGGGGTGAAAAGCTATTGAAAACAACACCCTTGCTCTCTGTACTCTTTCCTTTCAGAACAGCATCAGTACCTAGGTGATATTATGGTTCAATGGCTGTGGGTAGGAACTACTGATATTTATTATTTAAAAGTAAGCCATCTTAAAGTACAAAAAATACAAAAGAGAAAGCATTAAAATCAGAGGGTCTATGGCATTCTGAGGATCATCCCATAACACTGTACTATGGTGTCACTTATGCTGAGGTAATACCAGAAAGGACAGCTTTTGTTCAACGACTTAAGTGTATAACTATCAGCTACACCTACTACATATATATATCTGATATTGCAAGGTAGATGAGAAATCCACATTTAATATTAATAGGATTATGAACCTGCTGTGACATGTATTTAGCCAAATTATAAAGACAGTGTTGCATCAAACTGTGTGACTTTTATTAATTCATAGTAGGTTTGTTATGTTTCAATTGGTAGCATGTTTCCTGTGAACTTTGTTCATTTCTCACTTCTTATTTTTATGAACAGTTGCAGAAGACACGGAAGTGGGTTGTAGCATCATGGATGGCCAGATGACACCAAGTTTTAAATTCATATTTCCTCAGGCTGGCTGAGTTGATTTACCATAAGTGTTTTTCCTCAGTGACCAGCTGAAGTTCAAATTGCAAATAACTGGAGGGTGAACAATTCACAAACAAGACAGAAGAGAATCTTTTGACTCTGGGGAAGTACTCAGGGATCACAAAAAAAGGTATTTTTGTCCCATTTTTTAATGATTTCTTTGAGCTCAAAACAAGAGTATATCATCTTCAATGTACCTCTGTACCTCGTGTAGATCTGGAGCTTAGTGTAGCAAAGAAAATTGTTCTTTCTTATGCTGAGATCTTTTATTTATTTATTTTTTCATAAAATGCCTGATAAAACTTTTTTTTTTTTTTTTTTTTTTTTTTTGAATGGGGTGGCAATAACACAAACATTATTAGACTTGAAATTTACAATATCGCAATGCAGTGTAAAAGGTGCAACATGTGAAGAGAAGTCAAAAGACACATCTACAATACTTTCAGGCTGTGGCTAATCATCTACTAGGTGAGATGAGTAAAAGGAAACATATTACATAATGCTCCAGTATTTGCACTGGCTTCTTCTTCCTTTCTGGGTACAATTCAAAGGATTGTGTTTGATCTAGCCCTACAGAGGATTAAAGGAGGATTAAGAGGATGAACAAGTAAGTCGATGGAAGTTTGCCATTGATTTCAGCAAGTCCAGGATTTCACCTCCAGTGACTGCCCTCTGTAATCAGAAAAATGTTCCTCATCTTGGGCCTGTTACAAAGGACAGGATCGAGAGGATTACATTTTTGCAGTTAAGCAATCAAATGTCTAAAAGTACCAAAGTCAAGAGTAGATGTGAAACCATTCCTCCCCTCCTTTATGGATATGAATAGCAGAGATGTCTTTGCAGACTCTGTAGCCACTCACAGGCTGGCTTTGTATGCAGGAGGGGGAAGAGAAGTGGGAGCCACAAGCATGTGAAGGGAGCAATGATCCTTGCAGAGAGTGCTCTTGTTTCAGAGATGAAACCCCAGCCCAAGTCAGTTTCTGAGCAAGAGACCCTGGGCTAAAATGAAGGCAAGTGACAGCAGATGAAATAGACTTCTGAGTAAAATTGTGGGAAAGAGCAGCAGCAGAGAAGCACAAGAGATATAAAAGTTATTTACAGAGGTCCAAACAGCTAAAATCCTCCTTTGCTTGTAGGACATATCACTGCTTACCTCATGGCATCTGCCTCAATAGGAGCACTTGTCATCCCAAAGGCAGAAGGGTCAGACTGATTTTCTTTGCCTGCTGACAAGCAAAAGAGCTGTACTTACATGAAGAGAAGGCATGCCAGGAAAACTTCATGGTTAGTCTCAATCCATCCTCCTGAAGGGTACCACAATCTTCTCTCTCTCTTTCTCTCTCTCGCTATGGTGAGGTAACTCTCTAAGGTGGATCAGGCACCAAAATACCTTGATTCTGAAAATTCAGTCAGTGTTTTGTCCTTACCACCCTTATTCTTAGAAGTAGGACAGTATATTTCCTGATGTGTTAGGCTTCATTTCAATGGCAGAACAGACATTTCTTTGACTACAGAATTAGCTGATATCTCAATTTTATAATATAACTTTAACAAATTATATCTCAACTTTATAATATAACTTTAACAAATTAAATCTTTTTCTTTTCTTTTTTTTTTTTTTTTTTTTTTTTAAACAAAGCAAAACAAAACAAAAAAAAACTTAAAACACAAAACCAGAACAAGATGGATTAAAATGGGGTTGCTTGAAATGGGATGATAGGTCCATCCTAGTCAGTTGTTAAATATAACCTTTTTAGTTAGGCCATCTAGAGAGACAGTTTCTTCAAGCCTTCTGGGGGTTTTTCTTTTTGATGACTCAAAAAAGAGGGTATGCATTCCTGTTGCAACAAAACTGAAAAGAAAAAAAAATGTTGAACCGTGATTTAGTTAGATAAGCTGGTATTTAACTAAACGATCTTCCTGGAGGTAAAATCATAGAATAGTTTGGGTTGGTATATGCCTTAAAGATCATCTCATTCTAACTGCGCCTGCAATGGGTGGGGATACCTTCCACTAGATCAGGTTCCTCAAAGTACCATCCAACTTGGCCTTGAATGCTTCCAGGGATGGGGTATTCTGAATGGGCATTACCCATTCTTCTGTGGGTAACCTGTTCCAGTGCCTTACCACTCTCAGAGTAAAGAATTTCTTCCTTATATAAATCTTCCCCATTTTAGTTTAAAGCAATTACTCCTTGTCCTATCACTACACTCTGTGATAAAGAGTCCTTACCCAGCTTTCCTGTAGGCCCTCTTTAGGTATTGGAAGGCCACTATAAGGTCTCACTGGAGCCTTCTCTTCTCCAGGATGAACAACCCCAACTTCCTCAACCTTTCTTCATAGTGGAGGTGCTTCAGCCCTTTGATCATCTTTGTGGCCTTCCTATGAACTGATTCTAATACTTCCATGTCTTCCCCCCCCCCTGCCCCGAGCTGGATGCAGTACTCCAGGTAGGGTCTCATGAGAGTAGAGTAGAGGGGGAGAATTACCTCCCATGACCTGAAAGCCACACTTCTTTTGATGCAGCCCAGGATACAGTTGGATTTCTGGGCTGCAAGTGCAAATTGCAGTCTTATTTCAAGTTTCTCATCAACCAAGACCCCCAGGTCCTCCTCCTCAGGGCTGCTTTCAATCCATTCTCCACTGAGTTCGTATTTATCTGGCCCCAGCCCAGATGCAGGACCTTGCACTTGGTCTTGTTGTACTTCATGAGGTTCACACAGATCCACCTCTCAAGCCTGTCCAGGTCCATCTTTATGGCATTTCTTCTTTCCAGTGTATCAACTGCACCACACAGCTTGGTGCCATTGGCAAACTTGTTGAGGGTGCACTCAATTTCGCTGTCCATGTAACCAACAAGGATGTTACACAGTGCTGGTCCCAATACTGACCCTTGAAAAAAATTTGTCATTCCTGATGTTCACATGGGCACTGAGCCGTTGACCACAACTCTTTGAGTGCAACCATTCAGCCAATTCCTTACCCACCAAGTGGTCCATCTGTCAAATCCATGTCTCTCCAAATTAGAGAAAAGAATATAATGGGGGACAGTGTCAAATGCCTTGCACAAGTCCTGGTAGGTGATGCCAGTTGCTCTTCCCCTATCCACTAATGCTGTAACCCCATTGTAGAAGGCCACCAGATTTTTCCTGAATGATCTTCCCTTAGTGAAGTTATGTTGGCTGACAACAATCACCTCCTTGTTTTCCCTGTGCCTTAGCACAGTTTCTAGGAGGATCTGCTCTTGCCAAGCACAAAGGTGAGACTGACTGGCCAGTAGTTCCCTGGGTCTTCCCTTTTTCCCTTTTTAAGAATGGAAGTTATATTTCCCCTCTTCCAGCCAGTGAGAACTTCAGCAGACTGCCACAGCTTCTCAAACATGATGGAGAGTGGCTTAGCAACTACATCTGCCAGTCCCTTAATACCCTGTATCTCATCATCCCATGGAATTGTGCACCTTTAGGTTCCTTAGCAGGTCTCAAACCTCATCTTCTCCTACACTCATCATGCTTCTAGTCCCTGCCTTTGACTTCTGGGGCCTGGGCCATGTGGCTGGAGCTCTTGTCAGTGAAGACTGAGTCAAAACATTCCTTAAGCACCTTAGCCTTCTTCATATACCTGCTGACCAGGTCTCCAGTTTCCTTCCAGAAAAGGCCCACAATTTCCCTAGCCTTCCTTTTATCACTGTTCAAGATGTACAAGACCAGGATAGATGAGGCCCTGGGCAAACTGGTCTACTGGGTGTCATACCTGACCATGACAGAAAAATACTGATTGTCAGGGAGAATATATTGTTAAATATATTCTTGGGTTAATTTTATTTATTTGTGTAGTAATTTCTATATGAATTAATGGCAAATAAAGTAAATATACTTTAAAATTTGCAATCATGTCTTAATGCTTTGTCATCATTTTCTCTCCTTGATTGTGTATGAACATTTCCTTTTAATGCAAAGCATTTATTAATTCTTTAGAAAAAGATTAATATTCTATTGAAGACAAATATATTTTACTATGAAAAAAAAAAACCACATCATATTATTTAAACTTCTACACATATATGGCACATAACAGAATTTTTGACAGGTATTTTTAACTTATTTTCCTTAAATGGATTTGTGATTTTAATGTTTTTCCAATTCTCTGATTCTTAAAAGTAATTGTGTT
Organism: Aythya ferina; assembly: GCF_964211825.1. Taxonomy (NCBI): domain Eukaryota; kingdom Metazoa; phylum Chordata; class Aves; order Anseriformes; family Anatidae; genus Aythya; species Aythya ferina. The sequence continues at coordinate 90,257,807 of NC_140297.1, read as the reverse complement.
TTTTGAAGTCTAAGATTAATCCGTCTGTCTAATTGTGACATTCTTCATGTTATTCGTCTTATTTACTAATTTAAAAACAAGTCACTTGTTTTAAATAAATAAAGATGATTATCAAGGATAAGCATAGCTGCAAGTCTTGAAGACTGTGCCTATGGTGCATCTTACAATGTGCCTCACTTGACACGTTTTTCTGACTAGATTCTTACGATTTTTTCACCACTTTTTCAAGTGTTAATGAAAGTCTGGTCTAGAAAGTCTAGAAAGTCTAGAAAAGTCTAGCTCATTAAAGATGAAGAATGAGTTCCAGAAATATAGGAATGAGAGAGGTAGGCATACACCCTTCATAACACTTTAAGGAACCACACAAGGAACATGTCCATGTAACTATATGTATAGAGGTCTGAATACAATTGAAAATCTAGCCTGTACAGTAAACCAATAAGCTCTCACATCCCCAGATATCTTCCTGAAAATGTGATTAGGCCCAGATACATATAGGTGACTTCAATAACAAATACATAAATAAACTAAAAAAAAAAATATGTAGTGAAGGTACATTTTGGTCTATTTTCCCATGTGCCTGGTGACAGGATGAGGGGGAACAGGCTAAAGTTGCACCAGGAGTGTTTTAGCTTGGATATTAGGAAGAACTTTACTGAGAGGGTTGTGAGGCATTGGAATGGGCTGCCCAGGGAAGTGGTGGAGTCACCATCCCTGGAGGTCTTCAAAAGACATTTAGATGTTGAACTTAGTGATATGGTTTATTGGAGGACTTGTTAGTGTTAGGTCAGAGGTTGGACTCGATGATCTTGAGGTCTCTTCCAACCTAGACAATTCTGTGTGATTCTGTGATACATTGTTTTGCTAGGAGAACTTGGTGGAATTTTTGGTAGTGTTGTGTCTGAATACGTCTGTGGATCTAGACTTGAGAGACTTCATGTATGTCTGATTCTGGGGACATATTTAAATTATCCTAGAAGCGAGGGCTGCACATTTAGTTTATGCAGTGTTCTCAGACCCATATAGGTTCATAAGCTGTCATGAAGTATGTAGGCATTTACACAACTTCGAGAATCAGATTTCCACACAGTCTTCTAATTTTACCTTGATTCTGATGTGAAAAAAATGAATCAACTTTTTTTTTTTTTTTTTTTTTTTTTTTTTCTTTCAAATTTTCAGTGGAGTAATTTGATCTCACTTTTATAATGTGACAGAAAGCCTGCCTGTTCTTTCAGATCCTAAAGCTCAACAACTTTCACTTTCTTTATGGGTTTATTTTTACAAAGGAAATTAAGCTGTATGAGTGAAGAAGGGGAGAGGAAAAAAAAAAAAAAAAGAAAAAAAAAAGAAAAAATCCACTGGAAATATCCACTGGAAAGAGCAAGAGGCAACAGAAGGGGAGAAAATATGAAGGAAATAGCTATATATCTTTCACAAGGACTTTCCCTCTGAATACCACAGGAGTTATGAGAATGGACCCCCTATACAAACAGGCCTTTAGCTTATAGTTCTCTGTATTGATCTTTGATGTCAGGAGAAAATAGCACACACTGTACATGGTAAATATGTTCAAAACCTCAAGAAAGTCACGGTAGACAAATGCATTACAGGGACAGAAGTGATAGGAGTTGTACATTATCAGACAATAATGTGGGAAAAAAAAAATGTATTGTACTTCTCATTCAGTCACTTAACACATTGTTATTAGCAATGCCAACAAGTAATGCTGGAGTCTCAACAAAAATCCTCCCTGTATCTACCTGGCTCTTGTTGATATCCACATTTAGTTGCATGCTGAGACAAGTCAGAGTTCTGCCATGAAGGTCTCAAAGTCACAGCTCTATATATTATTAAACCAAATGAACAAGCTACAGTAAAACAATAAAATAACTCCATCTAGATATTCTTAATATAATACATGTACATAATTTTGAACACTGTGTGTGTGTGTGTGTGTGTGATGTCATCATAACCCTTCAAGAAAATTATTTTCCTGTATCTTACTTATTACATTAACAGAGAAACAGCTGTCATTCTGACGAATGTTCTGAGAGAATGCAAAATAATAGGATGTTAAAGTATAGCCAAAACTACTCGGCATCAGCCAAACTCATTATTGGAGATCAGCATCCCTATCAACATTTAATGAATTATGATCAATTTTAATTGACTGTTTATCATTCCACATGGACTGGCATGCTAAATCTTTAACATAATAACAAAGTGGGCCTAAGGCCAGTCATTGCCAAAGTCTTTCTTTGAAGATTCTTTAAGCCTATGAATAATCAAACATATCATTCAAAACATATCAAACTGTGGCAGTTACTCTGACCCAGCCAAAGAGTTGTTCCAACATCTGTGTTTCTAAGTGTGTGAAAGGTACTGAAGTGCAAAATGGAAGTGTCAGAAAACTTTATTTTACTAACATTCAACACGTTAGTAAAATAGTTTCCATATGATGGAAATATTTCAAAGTTGGAAGGCAATGAGTTTAGTATCCCAACTAAAGATAAATAATTTCTATGTAGTCAATATTTTATTGACTGCCTATAGAGACATTAACTTCTCTGTGTGAACTTCTCTTCTGTCTTTCATATTCATGCATCTTTTAGTTATGTCTTCAACATCAAAGTTAAATTTAGTTTTACAATCCAGGCACAGTTTTTTTGTTTTTGTTTTTTTTTTTTTTTTTTTTTGTTGTTGTTGTTTTTTTTTTTTTTTTTTTTTTTTTTTCTCTCTCTTTTTATTTCTTCCTCTCTCTCTCTCTTCCTTTCTTTCCCTTCCTCCCTTCATCCCTTCCTCCCCTCCTTATGGTAGATAGGTAAGACAGGTAAATTTCATGGCCTAAATTTCATGGCACTTGGAAAAGTCATTCTTTAGTAAAGGTGTTCATTCACCTCTTTGCACAAGTCTCCTGAAAAGGTCAAGTGTATTTGGACTTGGAACAAATGCTTGAAAAACAGTTCAACACTAGTTTTTACCCAAGTGTATGCCTACAGCCTATAATAATACATTAACACTAAACAAACAGTTCCATATAGATATAATGGTTCAAAGAATCTTAGGCAAGCTTTTGACATGGAAGTGATTTTTGTTCATGCTGCGTATATGTTGTAAAACGTTTTTAATGAGTAATCTTAGAGTTTATACTTTTATTGGGAAAAAAAAAAATTAAACAAGACAAAGTAAGAGTGCAGTTAACAACATATGATTGTGGCAAGTCAAACTTAGACATTGATGACTGCATTATAACATTGTGGTTATGAATAATCCAAGTCCTATCCAAATTCCAGTGTATTTATACACTACTTATCCTCCTGGAATCCTTAAATAGCCTAAATCCTAGAAACACAGTATCTTTGAGAGGTTCATTCTTCAATGGTTCCAAAGAACTGATAAAAAAAGGATTTTAGTTTACATATAACAATATTGCTAACAAAACTACAACTTTCCTACAAAGAAGTCTTTACAAAAACTTCTAAAGGGGGAGGCTGACGTATATTGAAAAGAATTGACTTGCATGTACATTTATTTTCACAGTTCTTATGAGCCTAGGAAACACCATTTAAGATGAGGCAGTCTTGCTGAAATCCTGCGTGACTAGCCAGAGAAGCGAATAAAAACAGCAATAATTCCTCTGACTCCCTGCTGCCAGTAATGTGCACTTTATGAACATACTTTTTTATAAGAACCCTAAATGTATTCTCTTTCCCTGAATTTGTCTTACTGCCATTTAAGATCATCTAAGTACTTGGAGTCCACAGCTTCTTTTGGCAATGAGTTTCCATGCAACAATGAAGAAGAAAATATTATTTTGTTTGCCTGTAACCAACTGTCTCCCAACCAACCTTATGTGATATCCCCCTCTTCCTGCATTACAAGGAAAGTGATTAATGCTTAAGTTCCCTATAGTATTTGTAATTTTATAGCCCTTAAATCTTCTCTCCCCTCAATTGTTCTTTGCCAAGCAGACCTTTGCAGGCATGTACTGCAGAACTTTCAATATTGTAAAATCAGAGAGACTCTCACTTATCTGAAACAGTTTTGTTTCAACAAAATAGAATAGTGTAGAAACAGATGGTTATGTGCAGGGTGGCATTTCCTACTTCTGGACCCTATTCCTTTGACCTATGAGTTGTCAAAAATAAGCTCGGACTCTGTAATGTAGTATTTAATTTGTCATTTTATAATTATTACTGCCACTTACCACACTGAAGTTTTTTTCTTATTAGGAGCGTACATCACTATGTAAATCTGAGGAGGTTGCCATAGACTTTTTAAAATATCCATTGCTATTTATTACCTGAAAAAACGTGCAGACCAAAATTCCCAGCAAAGTTGTCTCACAGTTACCTTAGACAAAGTAACTTGAAGAGGAAGATTTTCTTGCTGACAGTTTTTTTTTCTTCTTCTTCTTCTTTTGTGGGGAGGTGGCTATTAATGGGAATTAATTAATGGGAACCATATGGTGAAGTACTGAAAAAAAACACTGCATTAATATCACTTTCTAGCTACAGACACTTGTTAAAATGGCCAAGTTGTTGCTATTAACATATTCAGAGACATTCTCAGGGTTTTTGTTTGTTTGTTTATTTGTTTTTTGTTTGTTTGTTTGTTTTTGGCAGTCATATTAAATTGTATGCCACTCTCATCTAATCTGAAAATCTTGTGATTTGTTGTTTTATAGATCACAAAGACCAATACAGGACAGCTGTATGTAACCTTTCATATTTTAAAATCTGTTTAGTTTACTTTTCAATAAACTCATAATAAAGAACAGCCTGCTTTTGTGTTTACATGCCACTCATGTCAGGATGCTTATGCCCCAAAATTTGCAAGTTCTGATATAAATGTTATGCTTTTTTCCTACCACCATATTTGAACTTCTTACCATTCTCTGTGCCCCATTCACTGCGACTCTTCTCATTTGATTCTCTAATTTCAATAATTTGTCAACATACTTAAAAGCAGTACAAGTGGATCCAATGATAAAGCAATAATTGGGCCCTATTGAAAACACGAACTCATCCTTTATAATCAGATCTATTCCATCAGTCTTTCTTGTTCTTATGATAGATTGTAAAATATTTATGTGTAATGAATTTCATGTATTAATTAATCATTATTGTTAATGTAAGCAATGCTCTTTACCACATATATCTGAAAATATAACCATGCCTCATTACCAGATTTTAGAGGATGGAATCTGTGAGTACAGTTTATAACTCCTTTATGTCTCAATAATCAGAAGCTTGACTGTTTCTGCTCATTAAAGATTCACCAAATGTATTTTTCATAAGTAATAATAATGAAAAAAAAAAAAAAAAAAAAGTTAAGAATTGCTGAAACTAGCTTGGTCAAGAGTGTGGTTGGATTATAGCTTTATCAGTTGTTAACATTCTGCCCTAATATTAAATCCATGAGCAGCAACTGTCAGTGCCAACATCAGGAAAGAAACATTTCAGTCACTGTACTGGAACCAGATGGAGAGTAGAGGAAAAGAAATATCCTGAGTGTATTGAGGACAAGGTGTTATCCTTTTCAATTGCATATTGAAAAAAGAAAAGAAAAAAGAAAAAAAAAAGGTCTCGAGAGGATAATACTCCTTTTTATGAAGAATTACGTGAGATCAAAATATAAGATTTTTTATTATTTTTTTTTTCAAAATATATGAATTTCAAAATATATGAATTCCTTAAGAATTTTCTGTTGCACGTCTGGAAGTGAAGAAAACCATTCCTTTGAAAAGTGGTCCTTTGAAGAATGGCAACTGTGGCCATTCTTACCTGACTTGGCTCATGCTCTGATGTGAGAGAGCATGGTTTCCCATACACTTAATGACCAGTGCTGATGTAGAGTTTATCCCATTTGTCGCATAATTAAGAATTTATTTCATGATATTGCTCACACAGTTTATTTGAGGTAATGAAGAATGACAATTATTTGAAAGATTTCAAGGAAAGAAGAACTCTTCCTATTCAATGTACTTTAGCATATAAGCCTACATGTAATGACCTCTCAGTTCAACATCTGGAGCTCAGAGTATGGTGTTACTTAAACAGTCATCATGTACAATAAATATTGGTAATATTTATTATTTATGGAAATATTTCTTAAATTTTCTTTTTAAAATTTTGGCATAACAGAGGTGCCTGAGCTATCATAGTAGGGCTGACAATTCTGCATAAGTGTTAAGCAGCCCTGAGTGAATTGGGGGATACCATCACTTCATTTAGGTATGGGAATACCATAACTTCATTTAGATTACATTGTATTTGATCAGATAAGATATAAGAACATGCATGGGAGGAGAAGAATTTCTAGTGGCAGTCCCAACTCACTGAACTATTTATCCATTTTACCTTGGCTGTAAGAAAGAGCAGATATTGATTTAGAGACAAAGATAAAAATCTAGGTTTTCTGTCCAGATAGTTTATCTTCAGTTTGAAGTTTGAAGGATCTCACAACTTCTGCTAGCTAGAGGAATCATATATTTACTGAGACCCCTGTCTAGATCGTTTCCTGGGTAAATACGAGCTTGGAGTTAAGAAAAGAAGAATTACAGAGAGATATTTAACTGTGATGATATTTTTGTTCACATTTTCATCATTAATTATTGGCTGCCTTCTCTATTCTCTCTTCAGCATGCTGGGCACTGCAGATATATTTTCTTGGTATGTAGTTATTTTTTAATGTAGAGAGTTCCATGACTCAGTCATGTGAATTCCACTCCGTAGTGAACATCCCTGGGCTATGACCCTTTTCTAGAGCTGTCCTTTTCATACTAGTACTATTTTTCTACCTTAGAGAATTATTATGGTTATAGATGAATTCAAAATTGTGAATTGGTCAGTTAATAACATGATATGCACAGTAGAATGGATGTCTAGAGGAGAACTGGATGAAATAATTTGGCTGTCTTATTTGTCATGTAATTAAAAATAAATCTTTGATGACACTGAATTATTTCTTAAAAGAATTTCAAGTCATTGAAGTATTAGTATTGTGGAAAAATGCAGAACAGGAAATGTCAAACTTTTCACTTTGACACTTTTAACTAGAGTGTTTAATTTGTTTTTTAAGTTGAGAAATGCTCTAACTTCTAAAAGTTTCAGTGCTGTTGGAACCAAAACCAAAGGGTAACAAAGAAACTACGTTCATCAGACTTAAGTGTGTTTGTTGTTGTTGTTGTTGTTGTTGTTGTTTTGGTTCAGTTTTCCATACTTTCTATGAAAGTTTCAGGTTATCCGCAAAAGATTTTTTTCATTTGATTTTGCAGAACTACCAGGAAACCATTATGTATAAGGTATAGTGACTACATACTCCATCACTAACATCATGCCTGACAGTTGCTGTTGTCCTTCTCAAGGTCTATAAAATTTTCCATTTCCAAGCATGTGCATTTATTATAATGGCAGATAAGAGAGAAGGACAGATAATTAAGAAGTGAGTAAATGTCCATCCTGTCCACGAATATTGGGATATTACATTTCTTCTCCATGTCAAATTCACTAAGTAGCGCTCAAGATAGTTATAAACTGAATTATAGTCTGAGTTCCTAAGGTAGTTTATCAACAATTGACAAGATATAAATGTGATAGACAACGTTATATTTTTTTCCCATTACAACAGAGTTTTCATTCCTAATATATATATATATAATTTGGTTCTGCTTCTTTTTATTTATAAACATTTTATCATATATTGTTTCTTCAAATATTGCAAAATTTTTACATGAATTAGTTTTAAATGTATATTTTCGCTTTTGTTTCATCATCAGCCTTTTGTTGGCAAAGACTATTGCAAAGACTATTATTGCTGCTTTCAATTTCTTTGCTATTTGCATAATAGCAGGTTTCAGATGATGTGACCTTTTCCTTGATAAAAAGAAAATAGAGCATCAATGGATTGCTATCATCAATGGGATACAATTAACCAGGCGATGATTTAATGAAAGAATAATGTCAGAAGAACTGTGTTGGAAAAGCTATTTTAAGACTTGGAAACAATTTTATGCAAAAAGCATAAGCAGAAGGTATTGATTTCATTAGCATAGTGCTTAGGAGTTGACAGCATCCTTGATTTTCTTCTCTTTTCTCTAATTTTATGCTTAAGTGATCATCGAGATAAGTGATGTGGAAGAGAGAAGTACTTCTCCTTTGTCTTTAAAAGATGAAGTGAAACATTTAAAAAGTAAAAGGAAGCTTCAGTCATCTGCCTTCCTAAATTACTGTAGTTGCCAAATAATGAAAGCTGTGACCCCCATTAAATGCATCGTGATCTTTGCTCATTTGCTAGCTGGAACCTGATCCAAACAATTCTAAGCAGATAACAAAAAATATTATTCTAAGTGACTCCATTTTAATTGTGGTATTCTTTTCTTTGTCTTTCTGGTATTGTGACTTAAATATGATAATATTTCTTTCAGTTTCTTTGTAGACCAGTGGGAGAGAAAGACAGACTGATCCTAAATCAACTTTTACCACAGTAAAAGCCCAGGACTCTCTTTCTGTTCTGAGAGCTCAGTGTTCTGAATCCCTGTTTGACCTGGAAGAACAACTTGTTAGTGAAGTGAAACAAATGCAAATTCCAATTAAAAAAAAAAAAAAAGTGGACATTTAATCATTTAATTATCAAATTTGCTTCTAGCAAAATGAGCCTTCATTTTTCTTCTGCTTTTTATTTCTGTGGAAAACCTGCAAAAATGAGATAACTCATAATCCAAATCTCATCCTCTTTATTTACTCTCCTTGCTTTTCTTCTTGTCTTGAATTTCTGTTCTAGCCTAGCAAGTGCTGTGTATAGAGGGTATGACAGACTCCAGCTGCTTTTCTTTCAAACAGAAAATGGTTCTGACTTTAAAAGCTATGGCATGAGATTTCAGTATGCCAGGGAAAATTCCTTGGTAGTTTATGTCAGTATTAGTAGCCTATGTAATGAAATACCATATACTCGATTTTAATCCTTTAAGGTAATTTAGACTTTTTCTCACTGACATTTGTCTTAATGTGTCAGTGTCTGAATGTGTCTAATAAAAATGCTAATAGGCTAATTCCCATTTGAATTACATAATACGGTCAAGATTGGCAAAGTAATAATGATTGTCCATCAAGAACAGCAAACAGTTGTTTCTTCAGCACTTCAAAATATTCCAGTATTAGTTATAAGAGACTGGAGCTCACTCCAATTCTCTTTAATTGTTTCAGTCAAAATGTCACCTAGGTGTGTGATTTATCAGGTTCATTTAGCATTTACTGTAACAACCTCACGTGAATATGGAGAAGTTCCTGCAAAAAGAGCTGAATAGTATGAGATGACCAAAACACTAATAACCAGATTATCTAAATGTATTCATTGTAGGGGAAAAGGAAAAGTGAACAGAAATTCAGTCTAACTATAGTACCACATAAGTTCATTAGTACTTTAAAACGCTTAAAGATAATTTTTAAATAAAAAGAGACTTTTCATTTCTGAAAAATAACCTGTTTTTTAAAACATAACAGGAAAAAAAATAACACATTTGAAAGTATAAATTTGACACAGATCTACTTACATATCTTTAGTAGTTTAACTTATAGTTTACCTCTGTCTTCATTAAAAAAGCCCACTGTAACTCTTGGAGTGAGATAATAGTGCATAGGGTATTTTGAAATGTTTTATTGTAATTATGAAATTGCTGTCTGTGCTTGCATTCCAGACAGTGAAAACTGAATGTTATTCAATTCTCAGAACATTTTTCAGAAACAAAGAAGGACATTCAGTGAATTAATCAAGAGCGAAGTAGTTAGCCAAGCACTGCATTCTTTTTTTTTTTTTTTTTTTTTTGACATAATTATAGGAGAATGTTCATGTAGTACATTTTAATCATTATTTTAAAAAGCCAGGAATTCTATATTACTTTCCCATTACTTCTTTTTACTTATCCATTACCTTGTATACACCTGCTTATGAAATTTTCTCAGTAGCATCTAGGATATTTGCTTTTGACAGGGATAGTGGAGCTAGCAAGTAAGGTTCTTAATCATTGTAAATATTTTCCCCCCAACACTCAATTCAGTAAATCACTGTTCCAGACATTTTCCAGAAGTTCTTCACTTTACAATTTTGACAGAAGCTGTTCATTCTGAGTAAAGCAAATACATGTACATAAAGTCAAAGACCCGAACAAAAGTTTCTGGTTGTCATTTGGAGAAATAAGAGGGGAATGAAAAAAGTTTAAATTGGGACAGTATTATACAGGTGGTATAAGCTGACCTTTTAAAAGCAGTATATGGACTTTTCTATTCCAGCTTCCAGTACAACAGTTATCCAAACAGAGAAAGATTAGTCTGGTTTCAGATCAACAAAGGCAGATATGCATCATTGGTTTAAAGGAGGTAAACAGATAAAAATAAACAGCCAAGAAATACTAGAAAGGGATTATTTAAAGGATTCTTTGCTTTTAACAAGAACATCATATCTGAAACCAAATCATCTCACAGAAAATTGTGGATTTTAATCATTATTTAAATTATATGATTTTTAAGCTATAAAAAATGTCTGATTTGATCTTTTTCAAATGAGTTAATTTGTTCATTTATGAAAATATATAATGATATTACATGATTACAGATGAAAATTTCAGTTGTATTATGTAAATATAAAAGAAAAAACTGGTCAAAATTAAAGTATGCTGATTTTATTTACATAGCATACTTTTATATGTCTGATATTTTGTCTTCCTTGTACAATTTGTGTTATAAAAAGTTTTCTGACTGCAGTTAAATTTCCCAAAGTTAGACAGCCTCTTTCTTTCCCTGCTATTAGTCTCTGATGCACACAAATTGTGGACATAGGTTTCTACCTTTTTTGTAAATATAACAGAAAATCCCAGAAATTGAAATGAAGCATAAATACAGATTTAAAATACATACTGACCTAAAGTGAAACACTAGCTTTAAAATAATTCTGTATTGCAAACATAGGCACAAATTCCAAGGCGTCTCACTGGAAGTTATATGAAAATATTTTGCACTGAAACTTTTCCCAGCTAGTAGTGTGACGGTCTTTGACAGGAACTAAAGAAATTTATTACAACCTTATACCTGGTAAGTCTTAGGCTATAGTGGGGTGCTGGACACCTGATCCAACTAGGTCTCCTAAAAGAACATAGAAGACAATGATTACATTCTCATTAAAATAACTGGCTTTGAATTATTTTCTAAATTTCCTTCACATAGTTCTCACTTTGTCAGCTCATTGGAAAGTAGAGACCTGGACTTTTATCTCACCAGCACAGCTGAACAAAAAAGAGTTTTACTTTGAGAGCACCATAAGTGACAGTATCTCCCCCTCTCTCAACAGCATGGTATTTGTGATTCACATTTGTGAAAATTTGTGATTTGTTCCTAACTGACACATAAACATGGAGATCACGTGGAATGGAAAGTAACAACTTTGGAAAGCAGAACAAACTATCACTTCTGATGATGTGCAAATTATTTTAAATCTGAAGTCTAACAAGGAGACTTTAGAAATAATGATCTGTGTACTAGTTTGTTGGAACTTTTAGCTCAAGCTTTCTTTCTTAAATTTGTTCTGTAGTCCAGAAAACAGAGATGCAAAAAACAGTTAAGAGTAAATGCAGATTTATTGGATCTGGCAAATATTTTCACTAAGAAACAGTAAGCTCAAAATCAAACCCTTTCTTTAGCATTATTGTCAATCAGTCAACAGGGGAAACTATCCAAGCCATTCTTCTCCTTCAATGAAAATCTTCTTGCAGCGCATTGAAAAACAATTCTCTTTCAAGAAATTCTATCAGTTTAAAACAACAGCCCTGAAGCAATGTCCAAAAGCAGCTGTTCAGAAGAACAACAAGAAAAGAATAAAAATAAAAATGATATAAATTCGGAACAATGAGTTATTTGATGCCTTTTTTTTTTTTTTTTAAACCTTCACCGAATCTCTCCTAGGATGTAAAGTAAAAGTGAACTTCTCTAGATAACTTTACATGAGGTTAAGCAATTCATTTTTAGAAACATTTGATCTACAAATTTCACTTTACAAATTGAGGTATCTGCCATGATTAAAAATATTCTTTTCATTTTCTCGTTAAATGAATTCCAAATTTACCAGGCTTTTTATTACTGGGCTCTTATGTGCTAAGCCAGGAATTTAAATAAAAGGTGGTGGAAACGGACCACCAAATAGTGCAAGGGGCACCCTTTTTTTTTTTTTTTTTTTTTTTTTTTTTTATGTAGGATCCTTTTGTCAATGAAAGTTAACTAGCAATTCTGTAAAAGAACATAATTATAATATGTGGTGTCACAGGCCAGCATACTGCTCTTCTATCCTGACACAAAAATAAAGACTTGTATGAACTGTAGAAGTAATATATTCCATGTGCTATGTGATGCTTTTATTCTGCTTCCATGTTATGGTGTTACATATACATGTATTTGTAACCTGCATAACTTATACTGTAAACCTGTTAAATCCTATCCCCTTGCCTTTCCAATCAGTTCACCATCTAAAACTATGAAATATATAAATTTATCCCATTTGGAAGGCTGATGATTTGCTCACTCTAGGCACCTTTAATACCAACCAGCATTAGATATTGAAGGTTTTATCTGGTCTTCTGTGGAATGAGCTCAGAGAATTTAATATGAATCAAAATTATGATATTGCCCATCAAAAATGGCTAATGATTTTGGATATGTAGATTGTTCAAATATTTCAAAAGGGCTTTAAATGAAGTATCAAAATTTTGGAGGCTGCAGCCTGGCAGGTTTAATTGTTTTCTATGAGAAAGATAGATTTCTATTTGATTATCTACAGTTGAGATATTCCAGAATGGGACTGTATATCAATAGCATGTGATGAGAATACACTAAGGTATAATAACATTTTGGATAAAAATAGCATATATTGCTTTTCATGGGTAAAACCAATGATTAACTTTTCAGAAGCAGTAATGTTATGCCCTTAATATTATTATGCTTTTATAATAATATTATGCTTTTATATTAAGCATAATAATATTATGCTTTTGCTATTCTTCCTAAATGATTGCTGATACAATAATAATGTATTTGTGTGTACTGATGAGTGTTTGTCGTTATTGTTGTGTGTGAACATTTTATAACCATAAAAATTTCCATGGATTTTCTGGTTCTGGTAAAAATTTCCCATATTTCTCTGATTTCATACATGACTTTTCTTACATTAGACTTTTTTTTTTGTCAGATGCTTTAGTATCTCCTGTCTCCATATCACTGAGTCTCCTGTACTCAGGAATCTGTTACACAAACTTAAAATCAGCACCCCAGATGTGCTGAACATTTTGTGAAATAATAGTTAGGAAACCTGAAACTCTGAAAGTTCTTTTACAGAAGAATTGTTGAGTTTGAAATAGTAATTATAATAGGAGGATTGAGACATATGTTCAAAGGGAAATCGACCACTTAGAATTTTATAATAAGGATATTGACATCTGTTACTTAGCCAGCTGACTTTTTTCTTATAGCCCAAATGCAAATGTTAATCACAAATGGCTTGAGGATGCATTGCAACCTATTGCATCTGCTAATGTTGATTCATTACATCTGCAAGCAACTATTAAGTTAGTACATTATAAATTCTAATTTTAGAATCTACATCTACTTTACGTTACAAACCTACATTGACTTCTGATGATGACTGGAAAAAAGGGAAACCACTCACATTTTTAAAAAGAGTAGAAAGGAAGACATAGTGAACTTCAGACCAGTGAACCTCACCTCTGTGCCTGGGAAGATCATGGAACAGATCCTCCTGAAACCAATATCTAGGTACATGCAAGACAAGAAGGTGATCCAAGACAGCCATCGTGGCTTCACCAAGGCCAAATCATGCCCAACCAATCTGGTGGTTTTCTATGATGGAGTGACTGCATCAGTTGACAAAGGAACTCCAAACAATGTCATCTTCTTGGACTTCTGTAAGGCCTTTGACACGATCCCATATGACATCCTGATCTCTAAATTGGAGGGAGATGGATTTGATGGGTGGATCATTCAAAGGATAAGGAATTGGACTGAAGGCTGCACCCAGACAGTGGTGGTCAATGGCATTCAGTATTCAGGGCATCTTGTGATGCAAGAGAGTATGACAGAAAACATCACATTTTAAAATTATAACAAATGGAATAGAAATGCTCACCTATTCTGTCACATCATCCACCCTTCTTCTCTCAATTAATTTTTCCCCTATATTTTCATAATTTCTCACATTCATTCCTGAAGACATTACTTTATAAACTTTCCCTATCTACTTTCTGCGAATACCTTTTTCTGTAGATCTGTAAGCCATTTTTTTTTCTATGTCCTCAACATTAATTTCAGGAAAACATGTAATGCAACTAGCTGCTTTGATACACTTAGAAAATATATATATTTTCATACACATACAGACATGCACACATGCATATTCATATGCCACGTGCATAATGGGGCATTAAGAAACATATTAGTACAAAAAACATTAATAAAAAAATGATAAAAAACAGAGGAAAACATAAAAAAATGGGGGTGGGGGGAGGGGATTTATTGGGAGAGGGGGGAACAGGAGAAATCAGCATATTAAACAAAATGAGAATCATACAGGGAAAATGAAATAAGCTAAGTTTGCCAGAGAAGCAAAAGGATAAAAGCATCATATGACTCAGGGAAGAACATGAAAAGATTGGCTAGTCAAAATACGCAGAGAGGCTCAACAGCTAAAAAAGCACCAAGAACCAAAATATTAACACAGTACAAATCACATTACAAGGAAGTAAAATATAGGAAGTGATGCAAACACTGAAAGAGGTGAACAGACAACAAATCGCAATAACATCTTGGATATACAGAAGGGGTATTTTGAAAACGCGCTAAACCTTATACTCCCATTCAGGTACTAGCATTGTAACCACTTAAGTGAACCAGGCTGCCTGCAAGACCAGATGGTTTTGAGGATGCATCCTTCAAACAGAGAAGAAACAAGACAGACTGCAAAGATTTTACATGTTGTGAAAGTAACATTTACATATTCTTTGACATAGATGTTTTACAGAAATGATGAGGTTATCAACATACTTCATGTTAAGCAAAAAGTGTGACTGTTTATACTTCAAATCATTTAGACTGTTACTCTGTTAATCTGAAGAAGTCAGGTAAGAGAAGCAGATTTGAAGACTAGTGTAACAAAATTTCTTTGACAGACAGAAGGAGTAGAAGAATGGAGGTGTTTCTAAGATAAAAGATAAATGCCGAGAAAAGTAGGATATGAGACCAAAATGATGGATTGGTTCTCAGGGACAATTTTTACTGAGGGCCTGCGGAACTTCTGTATCTTTCAAGCCATCGCTAGGGTTGGCAGATGTCAATGGCATTCAGTAAAATTGAATTCAAGGGATAGAAGAGTACATCTGCCATTTTTTTCCATCTTCAGTTTTCTCAGGCCTGTGAGCCACTGTGATCAAAAGGTTATGATGGTATAGACCTTGCTGTCTCATTGCTGTTTGCAAAAGACAATAAATTGTCAAAGATGACCATAGAAACAAAGGTATAGTTAATCCAGCCACCAATTTATGGTAACATGCAATAGGACATTAGTGCTTTAGGCTTGACGGTAGAATAGGATACAAAAACACTGCCCTCTGTGCTGGGTCTGGCTAGGATGGAGTTAACTTTCCCTGCAGCAGACCATACAGTGCTGTATGCATACATGTTTGGATGGGGGGAAGGTGTTTTTAATTTTTTGTTTTGTTTCTCACTGTTCTACCTTTCTACTAACAGGTAATAAATTTTATTAATCTCCTTATGCTGAGTCTCTTTTGCCCATGACAATAATTGTTGAGTGATCCCTCTGTCCTTTTTTCAAACCTCGAGCCCTTTTTGTTGTATTTTCTCCCCCTTTTCCTTTGAGAAGGGGGAGTAAGAGAGTGGTTGTGGTGGAGCATAGCTGCCCAGTTGAGCAAAACCATCACATCAATGCAGGAACACCCCTGCATGTCGTGATGCCATGTTCTACTGCAGAATGCATTTGCCCTATAGCCAGTCGCCTTAGTGAGACAAAGTATCTCCCTCACATGAGATACATAAGTCACGTAAGTCCTATTTATGTCACTTCCTTAATCTAGTAGCATTTCTTAGTCTTCCTTACGTGGAGTTTGACTATGATTACTGACCTGATTGTGATTATTTTATTGTGATTTGATTTCACTTTATTTCATAGATCTACGCTGTGGGTCTGGCTGGGATGGAGTTAGCTTTCCCTGCAGTGGCCCATACAGTGCTGTGCTCTGCACTTTTAGCTAGAACAGCACTGGTATCACACCAGTGTTGTGTATAGGAGTATAGCTAAGCAATATATAGCAACTATAGCTAAGCACTGCACCAAGACTCCCCCCAGACCTACCCCCAGTCAGTAGAGTAGGTGGGGTGGGGACATCACCAGGGCAGCTGACCTAAACCAACTAAAGGGATATTTCATACCATGTAATGTCACACTCATCAATCAAAGGTGGGAAAGTGGAAGGAGAGAGGAGGTTCTCATTATGAAGATGTCATTCCTCCCAGTCATCAGCTATGTATATTGAGGCCCTCCTTCCTGGGACATGGTTGAAAATCACTTGTTGATGGGAAGTAGAGACTACTTTTTTTTTTTTTCTTTTCTTTTCTCTCCATGTATTTCTGTGTAGCCTTTGCTTGTTTTCCCCTTTATTTATCCATATTTCAAATCTCTATTTATTTATTTATTTATTTTTATTTCCAGTATATTTTCTTGTCTCCCTCTTCTTCTAAGGAGGGGGAGTACCTCCAGCCGTGGTGGAGTTCAGCTGCCCAGCAAGGTAAAACCACCACACACACCTACAGTGTCATTCTGATATCTTAATCCGGTAAAAACTGGGACAGTATTTTTTTCTACTTCTGCTTCTGAACTGCACATATAACACTTTTTACTCAGTCTACAGAGAGGGGAAAGGAGGTTCCTGGGGATCCATCTCAATTTGTGTAGTTACCAGTGGGAATCTCTCCATTGTTTCACTAGGAATATGATAGTGTTTTAATAGAATATCATTTTTTCAATGCTGGAATCATATCCTCAGCTTTTTTTCTCATATTCTTAATGTAAATGGGTTATGCGTATATATGCATATATATGCGTATATATAGAGAGAGAGAGAAATGGGAAGAGTTACAGAAGCAGGGCATAGTTCACATTTCCCAAATGTGAAATAAACCTTGAAGTATCTTTTCTTCCTGTGAAAATTTGCCTCCAAAAAGAATGATAAATCACCACAATTTTTAAAAGAATTTCTGAAAAAATGCAAGATTCATCAGACTAGAGGTGTAGCCACTTTAACTAACAGTGTCTTCTGTTAGTCACTGATAAAAGTTTCTTGGTATTCAGTGAAGATTTTGGCATTCATAAAAAATAACAACAGAAATGTTCTCAATATACCATATCATGATACCACTGGATGGTTTCCAATAATAATTTCCAACAAACGGCTTAGCTATATGTAAGGAGTCATGACTGAAGAGTATCTTGGTAAAATGTAAAAACACATTTATTTTTATTTTTATTTTATTTTATTTTATTTTATTTTATTTTATTTTATTTTATTTTATTTTATTTTATTTTATTTTATTTTATTTTATTTATTTTATTTTATTTTATTTTATTTTATTTTATTTTTCGTTTTCATTTTTATTCAGGTTTTTATTCAGGTTTTTATTTGATTTGATTCCAAGCATACCAGCTCTTAATGTAGATAGGAATGATCCCACTTCTTTTGAATTAAATAAAAAGAAAAAAAAAAAAAAAGAAAACAAAAACAGAGGTAAAAACAAAACTATTTTCCCAAGGGAACTGGATGTTCCTAGGCCTCTTGTCACACTGCTTCTCATTTCTCATTTCTCTGCTTTTGTTAGATGTAACAAATAAAGAAATAAAGCACTTCTTGTAGCTCTTTTCTGGAATCTCTGGTGATCCTTGAAAATGTACTGGCATTTCTGCCTTTAACTTCATTATGAGACCAAATAATGAAGACATAGACAAATGGATGAATGTTCCATGAAACTATAGTGCTTTATAACAGTAGTTTGAAGGAAATGTGGTTAATGGTTAATCTTGCAACTGAAAGGGAATGGTTTAAAGCCCTTTTTTTTTTTTTTTTTTCCCTTCCTCTTATGCAAAATCTTAGTTGTTGCTGCATGAATTTTGAGCACGTATTTCCTTTAGCAATGTCTAAAATCTATGAGACCAATAGATCTGACCCATTTAGATGAATGCCTGGTTCCATCCATTACAGAACTTCTTGAGTTCTATGTAATAAATTTAAGACATTGAGGCAGCTATTTTCCATAAACAGTCATATGACAGAGGACATAAGGTCCTTGAACAAAAAGCCAACCAATAATGTAGAAATAAAATGTAGACAGATATCAAAAATCCAAAGAAGTAATCTTTCTTTTAATCACATCATGAAAGTAGAGAGGAAGATCTAGCAATCAAATTCCCAGCAAAGCCCTTTTTAAAAATGAAAACATCTTAAAATGAAAACACCTTAATGCAAATCTTCCCGTTGCAGCACTGTAGAATTACATTAGAGTAAATACATTCTCAAATGTGGGGTAGAAAATAGCAACATAGAACTGAAATTGGATGGATAATGGAAAATATTATTTTTAAATGCTGACCTGAATTTTTAAATATTTAATTCATAGAACATTTATTCTCCTATCACGCTTTCTCTCAAGAATTAGTCTACCAATACATTCTAACTGTACACATGAGTGTGTGAGGTAAAAGAAATATTTCAAGGGGAATCTGGATTTCCTTCATCCAAAAGTCAAAAAGAGTATCACATGACTTATCTCACAATGCAATAATCTACTTTTAATTTGCATGCTTATAATAAACCGATAGTACATGCTGAAAATTACTTAGTACGTTCACATAATCAATACATTAAAGTAAATCAAGAGCTACTAATGAACATTCTTTAGGTAAAAAAAAGTAACTGATTCAGTCAAGTAAATATTTTCTTCTTAATTACCATTTAGGCATTCACTTTTACCCAATCTTAAAGGAAAATAATTCACAATTCTTTTACTGTCCTACTTCCATGTTCATATGTGAGCTTAGCTCACAAAATTAACCTTTTCATAATGTTCAAGGAAACTTCAACTGAAATTTTTCAACTAAAAAATTATGTACATAAGTATTAATCAATAATGATAATAATTAGTAGAGATGGGTAAACCTCAAAAAATTCAAAAAATGGTCCATAAGAGTATTAAAAATCTATTAGATCATATACATCATTAGAACCTTTTTTTTTTCTTGAACTTTAATTTTCTCATTGCTTAAAAAAAGCCATTTATATCAGAAAAAGTCATGTTCTATGTTTAAAAACAAAACAAAACAAAAAAAAGCCATCTTCTAATTCCAAAGAATCATTTTGTTCCATGCAAGTAATGGGATTTGGTGGAAATTGTAGTGAAAACAGGTAAAATGGATATGGCTTTGTTTATAGACCCTAGCTGACGTGTTACCTCTGATACAGACTTATTCAAAATCAGTTTGAAAAATTGGTAAGATTTTCAGAAATGTGACACCTGTTATATTGAATGGAATTATTAAATATCCTGGCCATTCTATTATGAATATAAGGAATTAATTTTTACCATGCTGAAGTGTTCTTTCATTTAAATGAAGTAGAGTTTTTAAAAAATTATTGCATTTTTTAGCATCTCAAATCTGTTACTGGAGAAATTAGAGACAGTTCCTATAAAATGGTTTTTGTTACATTGAATGCTTTAGCAATAAGAAAGAAAAACAAAGAAAAGAATTTACAGGATTGCATTTCCCTTTAACATTTTGTCTATGTACGTGTTCATGTATATGTGGCTATGGATAGTTTATGGCTACATTTTCACAAATGCTTAGATTTACATACCATCCCAGTGAAGCCAAATTACTATAATTTGACAATACGAGTAGTTACACTCTGGGAAAATAACACAGCAACCTATTCCCATTCAAGTGTTAAGGTGAGAATAAATGTGTGTATATATACACATAGTTAAGCACTTTAAGAAAGGATTCATCTTATTCAACATCCCTGAACAAGCTGCTGTGTATTGCAATTAGAGTACAACAGACACAAGATCTGAAGTCACTTTACTACAGAAACTAACTCCATTGTCAGCAGACCAGCCTTCAAAGAAATAACAACCTCTCATGAATCAAAGTGATATTATCTTTGGTATTATAACTGCTGATCAAGGAATGACATTGACATATATGTTCCTTCAAGGATGAATACGAAAATATATTAGAAGCACAGAATCATAGAATCATTAAGGTTGGAAAAACCTTCAAGATCATTTGGTCCAACACTACTACTAATGTCATCCACTAAACCATGTCTCTAAGAACTATGTCCAAACTTTCCTTAAACACCCCCCCCAGGACAGTGACTCCACCACCTCCCTGTTCCACTGTCTGACTACTCTTTCTGAGAAGAAATGTTTCCTAATTTCCAAACTGAACCTCCCCTGGTGCAACTTGAGGACATTCCCTCTAGTCCTATCACTAGTCATCTGTGAGAAGTGGCTGAACACAGTTCCAAACAACTGCCTTTCAGGTAACTGTAGAGAGCAATAAGGTCTTCCTGGAGCCTCCTCTTCACCAGAATAAACAGCCTCAATTCCCTCAGCCGCTCCTCACAGGACTTGTGTCCCAGGCCCTTCACCACCTTTGTAATCCTTCTCTGGACACGTTCCAGGGTTTTGATGTCTTTTTTTGTACCGAGGGGCCCAAAGCTGAACACACTACTTGAGGTGTAACCTCACCAGAGCAGAGTACAAGTGGATGATCACCTCCCTAGTCCTGCTGGCTACATTATTCCTGATATGAGACAGGATGCCATTGGCCTTCTTGGCCACCTGGGCAAACCACTGGCTCATGTTCAGGTGAGCATTTGCCAACACCCCCAGATCCATTTCCTCAGAACAGCTTTCGTGCCACTCTGACCCAAGCCTATAGCATTACAAGGGGTTGTTGTTGCCAAAGTGCAGGACCTGGGACTTAGCCATATTGAACCTCATCCCATTGGCCTCTATCCATCGACCCATCCTGTCCAAGTTCCTCTGCCTGGCCTTCCTACCCTCTATTAGATCAACACTTTCCCCCGTTTTTGTGCTGTCTGCAAACTTAATGAGGGTGCACTCAATTCCCTCATCCAAATCATCAATAAAGATATTAAAGAGGTTGGGCCCCAACACCAACCTTTGGGGAAGACCACTGGTGACCAGTCACCAGCTGGTTTTCATTCCATTCACCAGCACTGTCTCTGGGCCTGGCCATCCAGACAGTTTTTAATCCAGCCAAGAGTGTACCTGTCCAAGCCATGGGCTGCCAGCTTCTCCAGGAAGCTGTATCAAAGGCCTTGTTGAAGTCTAGGTAAACTACATCAACAGCCTTTCCCTCATCCATCGGGCGGGTTACCCAGTGAAGGAGATGAGGTTGGTCAGGCAGGACTTGCCTTTCATGAACTCATGCTGACTGGGATCTGAATCACAGGGAAGTTCTTCTGCTCCCTGTTGCAGACTTCCAGGTTGGGAGGCTGAGTACCCCAAGGATAAGTGGTCTGTCTAGTGGAGACAAATGTAAAAAGAAGACATGAAGAACCTCAGTATTTTCCTTATCCTTAGTAGTTGTGCTCCCCCATGTATCCTGTAAAGGATGGAGATTTTCCTTTGCCCTCCTCTTGCCGTTAATATGTTTATAATTTTATTTATTTATGTAATTCTTAACCATAGTGGTTAAGACCACATAGACCACACACACTACTGAATGTTTAAGAAACATAGTCTAGAATATTGTCTAGAATAGACTGTCTTAATATATAAACTCAGAGTGGGCCAGGCACTTTTCTTTTTGTTTTTTTTTTTTTTTGAAACTGGTACCAATGGAAATTGGTACTGCTATTAATAATTTTAATATTTTAATCCATAAACTACTAATATTCTATTGCCAAAAATGATAGAATAAAGTGAATCATATTGAACAGGCAAGAAAGCCAATATTTATCATCCAAGATGGGTATGATGCAACATTTATTAATAAACACTAGCAAACTGTTAATAAGAAATAAAAATCAATATACTGACAAATAGGAAGCCAGTTCAACGCTTAGTTGAAAAAATATGGATTTTTTACTATTATTTGTTTTATTAATTATTTTTTAAACCTGAGTAAGTACCTAAAGCAATGCATTCTAAATTAGTTTCAATTTATGGCCAACATTCTGAAAGAGGCTTATAAATAAAGAACTGTAATAATCCTGTCTGGACATTAAAAAACAGAGATCATGAGTGTACTGCTTTTGTGACCATTTAAATGAAGGCTATTGTAGATATTCATTTTGAGAAAATGTATTTTTCAGTAACTGGAATAAGACTCACAGTACTCACTCACAGAACAGTACCCACAATTCATAGCCTCCTACCCCCATGTGCCCATCCTTCTAAATAGAAACTTTAGATAGAGGGTTATATATCAGACTGAAGTAAATCCACAGATTACTGTCATCCTTCTCACACCAGTAGGAAATCAGAGTCATCTGGTAAAATCTAGATATAGTCTATTACATGATTTCATCCCTATGTAAAATGGTACTTTTTCTAACAAGGTAGATTGTGATTTTCTAGATTTCAGGACTTTTAAAACAAGCTTTTAAATAGATGGAAAGTGCTCAGTAGAAGTATGGTTTATTTTCCAATAAAGTTCTTTTATCTACAGAAGACTCGAATAATAGAATCATAGAATATCCCAAGTTGGAAGGGACCCATAAGGATTACTGAGTCCAACTCCTGGCACCACACAGGTCTGCCCAAAGGTTTAGACCATGTAACTAAGTGCACAGTCCAATTGCTTTTTAAATTCAGACAGGCTTGGTGCAGTGACTACATCCCTGGGGAGCCTGTTCCAATGTGCAACCACCCTCTCAGTGTAGAACCTTTTCCTGATGTCAAGCCTAAACTTCCCCTGCCTCAGCTTAACCCCATTCCCATGGGTCCTATCACTGGTGTTTACAGAGAATAAGTCACCTGCCTCTCCTCTCCCCCTCATGAGGAAGTTGTAGACTGTGATGAGGTCCCCCTTCAGCCTCCTCTTCTCCAGGCTGAACAGGCCCAGTGCCCTCAGCCGCTCCTCATACTTCTTCCCCTCTAGGTCCTTCATCATCCTTTGCCACCCTCTGGACACTCTCCAACAGTTTTACATCATTTTTGTGCTATGGTGCCCAGAACTGCACACAGCACTCAAGGTGAGGCCGCACCATCACAAAGTAGAACGGGACAATCCTTTCCCTTGACTGACTAGTGATGCCAAGCTTGCTGCACCTCAGGATACAGTTGGCCCTTCTGGCTGCCACGGCACATCACTAATGGAATAAGTCCTCTGAAATGAGGAAT
Organism: Aythya ferina; assembly: GCF_964211825.1. Taxonomy (NCBI): domain Eukaryota; kingdom Metazoa; phylum Chordata; class Aves; order Anseriformes; family Anatidae; genus Aythya; species Aythya ferina. The sequence continues at coordinate 90,234,312 of NC_140297.1, read as the reverse complement.
AGATTCACTATTTTATTTTATTTTATTTTATTTTATTTTATTTTATTTTATTTTATTTTATTTTATTTTTAAATTTGCTGATTCTTGAAATTAAAAAAATAAGAAATAACATCTTGATTTTAGACGAAAACTGTAATAAATGCAGGAAAAATCTTTGTATCTATGCTGATCATATATATATATACACAGCAAAATATTAAGACAATAAAAGAGAAAGAAAGAATGTTCTTCATTCTCACTTTCCTCGTATTTAATATTTCCCCCCTCCAAAAAAAAAAAAAAAAAAAAAAAAGATAAATCAACTTCTCAAATGATTTTATTCAATGTTTCTTTTATATATTCCTATGGGAAAAATTTTCATTTTTGACTCTTCACTGGACCTGTGAATCTACAAATCAAAGGTCAGTTTTCTTTCAAGAAATATTGCAAGGACAACTTGATGGGTATAAACACACTGTGCTTTTAACCTTTCCTCAGTATAAATCAAAATGTAAAGAATCTTCCTCTTTTTTTGGTAGATTAAGGAACTTGAGGTTTCTCTATTCATTTTGATTGGAGTGGCTGCAGCTCAGATATTTATACCCTTAGCAAGATGTAAAGGAGTCTGCACGGAATCTGCACATGACCTTTGTAAGGGAGCTAAGTGAATTTTTTGGATGGAACTAGGAAGAGAGAGACTCAAAATACTGAAGTCAGCTCCATCCTTTGGAAGTCTGAACAGACGCAACATGAATCCATTGGATCAGCAGCACAGCATGATGACCTCTATTTTTTTCTGATATAACACTGCTTCCTCCACCTCCAAAAAAAGAATAGGGATATGGACCAGGGACCCACTTTTAGTTTTAGTTTTACTTTTTAAAGTAAAAATCTTTTTAAAAACTTTTTAGTTTTTTAGTTTTAGTCTTCATGGCTTTTCACCTCTCCCATGAAGATGAGATGGTTTGGTGAAGGAGGAATAGTTTTTAGCTCTCAGAAGAGGTGTTTAGAACAAAAGTGACCATAATAAAAATAACTATTTCGGATGACAATTTAGCTATAGGAGCTAAATTAAACAGGAACAATACAACAGGACTTAAGCAAAGTACAGTTTGTAAATGTAAAAGTGAGAGCTTTTACAAGCAAATAGACAATTCAGAATTGACACTTCGTTGGCATATATACACACACATATATATATGTGTATATATATTTATATTCAATAGTCTCTCTTTTGTAAATATTTGTGTTTATCAGGTGTTACCACCCTCAGATTTGCAAAGGAAAGAAATTGCTAAAGTTGTTAAATACTATGATATTGGAACTTGCCTTATGACATTATGTAATACATTATATTGAACGTATTACCTATATGTTGTGATCATTTATACTCTGCCAACCTCCCAGGCACCTATGAAATGTAGAAGGACTAGCATTTTTTTAAATATATATATATTAAAAAATGCACAGGATCTATATATATCATTGTATTTGATACTTAAAAAGATACCAGTATCTAACTGATCTTAAGTGTAATGAGAAAAAGTGTCTCTTTCCTTCAAAATGCTTTGAATTCTGTTTTGAAAATATTAATATAAGAGTTAAATTATATTTTTTCTGTATATTATTTCTAGAGGTTTTTTGTGTATATTACGGGTAAAGTTTATATATTGTGTATATTATGTCTAGAGTTTTTTGAGTTCCATTTTCTAGAATAGTGATTTTTTTTTAAAAAAAATATGTTTAGTAATATTAAGTTAATCTTTTTTTTTTTTTTAATTTTATGTTATTAAGGGAAGAATTATTTAAACTTCACATACCAGAAGACAGCATACTAGAAGAGAATTGTACTACTCACTGCTCAACCTCCTATTGCTAAAATCTGACTTTGTATGCTCAGTTCTAAACTAAAATCTGAGAGGTTTGTTATTTGTCAGAAACAAACATATTTTTCCAAAATAGGGATATTTCCAACATAAAAAAACATTAGTATGGCACCTCTGTGATAGGTAGATAGAAAGATAGAATCTAGCTTGGTCCTCGCTGCTGAAAATAATTGACGGCAGCACCTTTTTGAGATTCACTGAAAAACTATCAGCATCATTTCACAGCATTATTTTTTTTCCTAGGAAACAGAAAGGCTGCTCAGATAGTATAGAACTTTAATTTAACATAATGTGTAAAGCAGATGGGTTCGTTAATAAATACAGTTGGCTTTTAAAACTTGATATTACCAAAAATGATAGAACAAAACATTGCTCTATGATCTTGCTCTACCAGATATCCTTATGAAAATTTATTTTCTGGAATAGATTACTATGAAATCCTACCTTCATTTTATTTCTTCTTCATGTGCTTTTGTTACAAGTGGTGTGTTTTCTGTGTTTATGATGAATTTAAGAGATAATCTTGAATGAAAAGGTGGAATTAAAAAAAAAAAAAAAAAAAAAAGAGAAGGAAAAGAAGGAAGATAAAATCAATATAACAAGTTCATGAAGTATTCCATTAAAGTTATTTTTAATTTTACTATCAAATTCAATGAAACAAGAGAGAAAACATTAAAGCTATATAATATATGTGGAAATGTAAAGCATGTTGGAACAGTACTTGTTCCCCTGTAGAATCTCTTAAAATCTCTTAAAACAAGTCAATTTCATTTTTTTTCCCCTCATACCTACCTTTATCTATGTATGAGATGCAAAATAAGAGAATAAATCTTAGAATAAACTATTACAGTTAAGTTGGTATTGGTCTCGAGGAGTGAAATTGCTATATTACATGTCGTAAAACTTATTCATATCCCACAAAAAATATTACATTAAAAGTATAATAAATTGCAATACTTTAATCACTTGGCAAATGATTTGATTCTTTCTGTTCAATTTATAGTATCATTTCGGTAGCACCTGCTTCATAAAATGTGCATACTACTGATAGCTTTTATAGGAACATTATTAAAATAATTTATGCAGTTGCTCTTTTTAAATATATTTTTTTCCCCAGATAGTTCCACTTTTACTCTTTTAAAATCTTGTCCTCTTTCTCCTCATATTCGCCATTATCAGTTGTTGAGCTAATGAAGTATCTGTTCTTCAGGTAATATTATATTTCATTATAAAAAATATTTTTAATATTTCTAATATTTGCTTAAATAAAAATTACACAAATACATGTTTAAAAATATGTGTTTGTAAGATTATACTTCTGTTTTAGCTTTATGGTACTGCATCTTTTATTTTTAATTAAGTCTTTATTGAATATTTCATTGAAGAGTAACAAACAAGCCATAAGCTGTGAATTATACATGAACTGAAACCTTCTGCATTAGTGACATGGAAAAAGAGTTCCTACTAATTGAATATATATATATATACGTATAATTTTTTCCCCATGAAGATTATAGATAGAATCATACCTTAAGGGGGAAAAAACAGTTAAAAAAAAAATGGGTCTGTGTATATATTTATATATACTTATATAAAGTATATATATAAGTATATAGTATATATATACTATATATATATAGTATATAGTATATATACTATTAGTATATAGTGTATATATATACTATATATATATACACTATATATATACTTATACTATATATATATATACTATATATACTGTATATATATACTATATATATATACACTATATATATACTTATACTATATATATATACTATATATATACTTACACTATATATATATATAGTATACTATATATAGTATATATACACACTATATATATAAAATAGTATATAGTATATATATATAATAGTATATAGTATATATAAGTATAACTCATATAAGTATGTATATACACACAGTTATGATCTGTGTGTATATAGTGTGTAGTTATGACACTACAATCATGGATGGATCAATCTCGATCTCTCATCTGTATTCTGATGTATGAAGATAGAGGACAGTATGAAATACGTAGAACTACATTTAAATTTAATCATGACCTTCTAGAATAACTTCAGCAACAAGAATAGCATAAAGCCCCTCAAGAACAGATGAAATAAGATTATGCCAAAATCTGTAAACCAACTATCAAACCTGAAAAAAACTCTGACGTATTTGTAAGATCTCCTTGTGATCTCCTGATCACTTAGATTGCTCATAAGAAAAGCAACAGAAAACATGTCTTATGTGGTGTGAAAATGGCATATGTTTAAAGTTATTTTAATTCCTTGCAAAGCAAATATCTAGATTAATTAAATATTAAAAAAAATAATAACATAGCCCATTTAAATAAAAATGACATTTAATTATCTTTTTATTCTTTCTTTTCCATCTTTTTGAACACCTGTGGTCAGGACACCATATCTGTTATTCTCTTTATCTCACAACACTCTCTTTAAAAATGATTATTTAAAAACACTGAAGTGCATGATGTGGACAAAAAGGTGTTACTTTTCATAAATGTGCCCTATTAAGATCCCCCAAAATTCGCATAAAATGAGGAATTTTTTTTTTTTGTTCTACCTGTGAGACTTAATTTGTTCTGACAGCCAACAACTTCCAGGTATAGGAGGTTTTTCAATAAACCAATACAAGAGCAAACAGGATAAACTTTTCCTTATTGTATTGCTAAAAAAAACACAATTGGTAGGGATTTCCAACCAAACTAAACCCCCATCTGCTCTCATTATTATGAAAAGGGGAGATAACTGATGAAGGTTTTTTGAAAATTAGGAAATGGTCACAGTCCTACTACCAAGAAATTAGAAGTGTAATTTTGAGAAAGTGTAGCCTTCGAAAAAATGTTCCCATATTCATATTCAATTGCTACTATTTAGTGTGATACAGTTACACTAAAACAAAAGAGATTTTGGCCTGCCTATTTTTTTTTTCCCGACACTCTCTATTTATATTTCTCATTAAAACTAGATTAATACCTCAGGTGTAGTAATGCTCTTTGCTTTTATACACAAATCTTTGCTTTTTCATTGCATTTAAAAGCATAAAATGAAAGAAGAAAACATCAAGTAATTATATCACACAAATCAGGCCATCAAAGCTTTTGCTAGACTAACTGAATATTTCAATTGTCGTGGTTTAACCCGGCCGGCAGCTAAACACCACGCAGCCGTTCGCTCACCCTCCCCCTCCCTCTCTGGGACAGGGGAGAGAAATGGAAAGTGAAGCCCGTGAGTTGAGATAAAGACAGTTTAATAAGACAGGAAAATAATAATAACAAAAAAAATAATAACAATAATAATAATACAATGGTGATAATAGGAAAGTAATAATAATATGTACAAACAAGTGATGCACAATGCAATTGCTCACCACCCGCTGACCGATGCCCAGCCTAACCCCGAGCAGTCCGGCCCCCTACCCCTGGCTAGACACCCCTATATATTGTTCAGCATGACATCAGATGGTATGGAATACCCCTTTGGCTAGTTTGGGTCACCTGTCCTGGGTCTGTCCCCTCCCAGCTCTTACTGCACCCCCAGCCTGCCTGTTGGCAGGACAGAGCAAAAGGCTGAGATGTCCTTGGCTTGGTATAAGCACTGCTCTGCAACAATTAAAACATCGGGGTGTTATCAGCACTCTTCTCATCCTAAGCCAAAACATAGCATTCCACCAGCTACTAGGAAGAAAATTAATTCTGTTCTAATTGAAACCAGGACATCAATTAAACACAAGTTATATGCAGAATATAATTCTGATGCTTATTCTGTTGGTGGAGAGGATATGAAGGTCTTCCATTGCAGTTTCACTAAAGGATATGGCTTTTATAATTTACTCACTTAAAATAACAACCATGTGAATGGTTAATTCAGCTTAAGTAAGAGATGCATATATTAAGAAGAAGCCTGGTAACTATCGTAATTTTTTAAACACGTAAGACCATCTAGTACTAAAATCAAGAGCTTCAACTTTATATGTACCATGAACAGAAGTATTTCCTGTACAGCGCTAGATCTGTTCATGTATTTGGAAATGTTCACATAGATGAATAGTTGAATCAAAATGAATCATAGATGAATCAAAATGAGGCCAGAAATTACATTATAGTACAGAAATTACATTATAGTACATTACAACAGTAGAATGACATCATTATGGATACATTTTACTGAAAACACAGTAGTAACATAATACAGATATTTCAAATACCTTTATCTCGAGACAAATACACCTGTTAGTAACATACAATTATCTACATGTTTATAGATAAACAGTTAATATTCATGAATAGAAGAATTCTGTTCTAAACAGTACTGACCACTAATATCTTGGCTTTACATGAGGAAAAAAAAAAAAAAAGTATAGCCTAAGTCATTCTCATAGTTTTTAATCAGAGTTGGAGCCAGAAAAAGATGTCAGGCACAGACTTTAATTATTTCTTCAAAACAGTTATAGCCAACATTTAAAAAAAAACAGTCTAGGGATGTTAAGTGTATGAACTGAGATCTTTTAAAAGGGACAGTTATTAAATAAGAGTCTTCAATATGGTCTGAAAATTCTTTCTCAAAAATAAGGCTTTCACCTACAGTTTGAATGAAAAATTCTTCTCGTGAAAAAACACCATTTTTTTTTCAGAAACTTTTTTTTTTTTTCAGAATATCAGAAACTTAAAGCTGATGGCACATGTACAAAAAAAAAAAAAAAAGAAAAAAAAAAGAAAAAAAAAATTAAAAAAAAGTTATTCTATTCCTACCAGTGAAAACCTGTGAAAAAAATAAGAAAATAAACAAGAACCCTCTAAATATAAGAGAGGACAAAGAAATAGCTCTTTTCTTTTCAGAGAGAGTTCTGAAAAAGTTGTTCCCATCTGGTTATGAAAATGGAAATGGAAATGGGAATGGAAAAAATGGAAAATGAGCCAGGTTCCAGTCTGAATGTGTTCTAATATCAATACATTTATCTGCATTTTTGCTTTAGTAAATGAGATCAGTACTTGGTCCACTAAAAAGAAGTACTGTTTTCTCTCTCTTGTGACAAAAACAATTTTCCAATTATTAACATCCTGGACAAGGCAGAAAGAATGTGTTTAACAAGGCTACAATTAAAGAATTTAACACAGTTGGGAAGTTATCTAGAATATATCTCCATGTTTTAGTTATTATTCTTTCCATAATTATCACTACATATTTCTCTAACTATTTTTTAGCCTGTGATGAGGCACTTGTTTGCACATAACGCTGTATGTTTCTTCTGTACTGGACTGTCCACATAATAACCAGGTAAAAAAAAAAAAAAATAGTATTATCCACAGGGGCTTGTTCTTCTTTTACACATTTTTTTTTTCCTAGCATTAATGCCAGTTCCACCAGAGTTAATGAATTTGCAGTGTCTTTGATTTATAAGAATACAATGAGAAAAAAAAAATAATAAAAGAATATACTTCCTTAAAATGAATTCTTAAAGAGATGGGTTATACTTTTTCTTCTTTTACTCTCTCTCATTCACCCAGTTTGGGTGGTGAACTTTGGAGCATCTTGACTGGTAGAAGATTATTTGAATGGTAAAAGATTACAGAAAATACAGGAATAGGAAACCCATTTTAAGGACACACAATCAAACACAGCTCAGTTTTTAAAACATAATGAATGTTCATGATTACCCTTTTTCAGAAATCTCTGATGCTGCAAAAACTGTCAACATTAAATATTAAAACTATGCCACTCCTAACATTTAAAAAGTTGAACCTTTTAAGACCTTTTAGACCTTTATACTACAGATAGCTCTGTCTCAGACTCTCACCATGGTTTCATTAGATTGTGGTGTCAGTTCTGACAGCAGTGTTGATGATGGGTGAGTGATGACAAACAATGATGAAGGGCTAGAGAAGGTCTGGAAATATGGTCAAATCCATATGAGCACATGATTCAACTAGCTCAAATGTCTTACGGTATGATGAATAGCAAAAAATATGTCTGTGACTCCAGTTTGTGAATTACATGCTAGTTGGAAACTTGATTATTTATTTATTTTATCCTGACAATATAAAATATAAATACTGTTTCCAGAATTTAAAAACTAACCGAAATTGAGTAAGCACAGGTATTTTTCTTCTCTCTTTCAATCTCTCTCTTTTTTTTTTTTTTTTTTTTTTCTGTCAATTCAAATAATCTGTGATAAATCATATTAAAAAGAGTTCTAACTTTTGTTTTAAATAATAATCTAGTATCTGGCTGATGAAAACTAAGAATCCAATAGCAACACTGTATTTTCTGTATTTTGTACTACATTTCTGTAAGTGACAAAATAAGTATCTGTAAGAACTAACTCACTAACAATTGCAATTTGAATCCTAATTTTTCACTTCTTCATTTTAAAAGGCTATATTGTAACTCTCATCTGCACAAATATATACTTTTTTTAATTTCGTAATAATTCTGGCATGCAAATAATCTTACTAGATATTACATTATATCTTGTGATGTCGATGTACATGGATGTATGTTAATTTGCATGATCACAACTGTGCAATGTATGAAAAGTTAATGTATTAACTTTTGAATGAAATGAAAAATATATTAACTTAAAATGTATCTGAACAGACACAACAACTCATGTGGACCAGCCTACAAAATAGGACACCTGGTATGGATTAATGTGTTAAAACGCAGGTGCATTTCTTTTCTTTCTGATGCTATTCATTTGGAGATTTTTCTGCTCCTTTACATTTTTCTGGCTATCAATCCAAAACAGAACTTGATAGAAGCTTTGGACCTGACCCTGACTCAGTCTAAATCAGCAGTCCCATTATCTCCATTAGATCTATGCCGATTTACAGAACTGGTAATTATCCTCTTCTTCCTAGGAGAAGAGAGAACTAGGAAAGCACCACCACTATGAATTTATTTAAAACTATGGTTTTCTTCTAGTTCTACTAATAGAAATTCAGTTATTGACTGAATACATTTCATGCATGCGTTTCAATAACAAACTTGAAGTCTACTATATGGAAATTACCCTTATAAATACCTGATCAGACAATGCTGAGAAAATGAGCAGTAATATCACAAAGGAGGTAAGAATTTAGCTACATTTTGTTCCGAAGCCTTAGTAAATCTCTGTGGAACAGACTTAGAACTTTCATAGTTGTTGTGGTTTATATCAGGTAAATAAAATAGGTAAATAGAAAAAAAAGTTTTTTTTTTTTTTTTTTTTTTTTTTTTTTTATATACAGGAGCCTTAGTTTCTATACTTGAATTTAATTTTCATATAAACGTATATATATATTGTTTTTAATATACCATTTTTATAATTAGTTCTTTCAGTTGGATAGAAACTAAAATGTAACTTCCATATGGTTGTTTTGTACCTGCCTACAGCAGCTTACACCTTCCCATTGGTTGTTGTAATATTTTTAATATTTAATCATTTTCCTTTCTTTGTTACTATTCCTATGAAGATTTTAGAGCTTCATAATCACAATTTGAATTGTTCTTCTTCAATATTAATTTAAAAACAAACAACTGTTTCTTAAACCTTTTAGCTACACTAAACTTATGGATATATTCGAACTATATTCACTACTGATCCTTTTAAAAGTGCTTGCAAAACAAAAGAAAAAAAAAATCATAGAATCATAGAATGTCCTGGGTTGAAAGGGACCTTAAAGGTCATCAAGATCATCTAGTTTCAACCCCTCTACTCTGGGCAGGGTTGCCAAAATCATGAGAGTATTTTTTTTCCTTTTTTCTTCATTCCATATAATTGAAAATTTTATGGAGGTTCTCTGGATTACATATCAATCACTATCACATGATTATGTCTTGAATATTCACCTTTTCCAGATATCAGAAAAAAAAAATGTCTTTCCATCTTAACTATGAAAACTTCTTTGTCATATTAACATGGTTTGATTGTAAGCTTAGAAGCCACTAAAAATAAATATATCTTGTTGGAATAGCTATAAAATGTTAGTAATGAACAAAATTAATCATCTAATATTTCAAGGAATGTGACCACCATGTGCTGTGTGGCGCAATAAATAAAATAAACAACAACAACAATAATAATAAAAAAATAGTAATAAAAAATAATAAAAACAGAGCAAGTTACTACGATAATGGGAAAGGGATGGGGAGGAGTTTAACTAAGTAAGTAATTAAGTAATTAATTTAATTAAGTAAGCATTTTCACTACTAGAAAAACACCACAAATATGGTGTCTGATGCCTATCCAACTCAAGGTCCAAGTCAAGACTTAGTCTAAGTGGGACTGAAATTATGGGAATTTCTGCTTGGAATCTGGATTACTGTGCTAAGCTCAAGGTCCATTCACAGTTCAAATAAAATATTTATATATATATATATATATAGTCCTCAGAGTTGCAGAGAAAAATGGCCTTAGAACAAAGCAAAATGGGTAGAATGGGGTAGGGGGAAGGGAGGGTATTTCTCCAACCTTTGAATATATCAAAGATGTTATTTTCTGCCTGTTCTTTGCATTTGAAAGTCTCAGTGAGATTTTCAAATGAAAGAAAATAAGTTAGCAAACATTGAATTGTCATGGAATTATCAATTTACTAGCATAAATTGAACTAAAATTAATAAACTAGATTTTGACTATAAAATGGAAGGATAAATACACAAGGTTATCAGAAAAACTTGAATTAAATCATGTAAGAGAAACAAAATCATAGAAACATAAACAGATATCATATGAAATGAAACAACAGTAGGGAAAAGGACTGATAGTAGATTACTTTATTCCCTTAGAAGTCCATGGATTTCAAGCGTACTGAACCATCTATAACGGAAGTAAAGGCAACTGTATCAATAAGCTTGCTGCTGAATCCTGATTACTGGAATTGTTTCTTTTTCTCTTCCATAAAACAAAGGTTACTTCTTCCTCTGTGCTGTGAAAAAAAGAAAGTTAAAACAGGTTCCTACCAGACTTGATCATACCAGACTTGAATTATGATTACCTTGAAATTAGTACAGTCCCTTAATATTTTTAACCAAAAACACTCAATAATTTTCCTTATAAAGACTTGGAAACAGACTGGACTGACTTTCTATCTGTCACCTGAAATACTCTGAAAATATATAAATATCTTTTGATTTGATCCAGGGGAATTATTTGCAGCAAACCAATCTATTCATAAATACAGGTCTGTTCATAAATACAGAATTTTCTAATGTTCAGGAACTGTAAACAAATGATTACTGTTTTTCAGAATATTTTTTTTTCCTTGGAATTATTCAACAGCCATTTTATGTGAATATACTTTAACCTGTAGATTACTGAGAAATTGTTCGCTGCAAGTGTTGCTTTAAGCATTTACAATTTTATACTCAATCTGTTTAGGTTAGATACATACATAACTGTTAAAATTCTATTTCATAATTTTATGGGAGTAGACCTCCGAATCAGGTTCCACTTTAACTTTAAATGTAACTCTGATTTTAGGTATAGCCTAACAAATAAAATTGGAGAAGAGGAAAAGACTAACATACTGGCTTTTGTGTAACAATGAAAGGTACTCTTTGCTGATGGGATTTCTCAAAGCACTACTGGAAGAATAAATGCCAGAAATGTCTGCTAGTAATATACATATATATTTATTTATTTATTTGAAAGTGAGGCTATTAAAAAAAAAAAAAAAAAGACAATGAGAGCTACTTGGTAGTCTGCTGTTTTCAAAGATGGAAGACACTGAGTACATTTTATGTTTTGCTGTAAGAGTATAAGCATGATGTGCCATGGGTATGGTGTCAGGAAATGTTAAGGATTGTGGATTGCATAGAATCAGTCCTCCATGTTGACTGTTTAAAGGGTGGCATTTGCAACTGTAAAAAAGAGAAGGGTCCTTTATGTCTCTTCTGGTTTTGTAATGTGTAAACGTGTGGGTGAGGAAGAAAAGAGTGCAACATAGCCTAAATTGCATTTCTCTTCAGGAGAAAAAAGAAAGAAACAGACAGGTGGTTATGAACAGAAGTAGAAAGCTAGGAATAAGATGTCAGGAAGCAAATTAAAATGCCATAGGAAAAAAAAATAAACAAAACAACACTTAAAAGAAAAAAGTAAATCTGGAGCACAAGTCAAAATATGCTTTGGAGACAGGAGGAACAGGAAGAGAATGAGCTACAATAAAATTCAGTCAGATGGGATAATTTTGTAAATTACTATCCTCTCCACTATGAGTGGAGTGAGAACAGGCAAATAATGGATTATCACACAAACCACCTCCTGGTACCGACTTACAGATGAATAACAAAACTAAAAAGTTGTATTACAAGCACACTTAGAAAAGACACAATTGCTTTCTAGCATCAGAGTTTTTGTGTTAATTTGGTATGGCTTGATAAACAAGTGCAGCATGTTGGATAATATGCTTTTTACTTTCTTTCTCTTTCTGATTATGTCTGGGCTGAGGCAAATATTTGCAGGGCAAATATTTTTAATGAAACTTTTAACATCCTTCCTTTACTACCTTCTAATGGTATATAAGAGGATTCATTATATTTAAAATAATGGGGAAAAAAAAATTCATTTATGGTCTATCACTGTTTCTATGACACCAAAAAGATAAAAAGATAATCTCCCCTAATCACTTCATTTAAATGTAATACAACAGTTTATATGCAGTTATTCTTTTTTTCTTTTATCCTGCAAAAGGATTCGCTACTGAAATATAACAATCTGTGAATATATTACTAGTTCCTAAAATAAATAAATAAATCTTGAACTAAGAAGAAACATGGATATCCAATAGTTTTCTAGAGTTACAGTTCATTCTTCTATGTACATATTTTCTTGAGTTTGGCATATGTTTTCATGAAGGCACTGTTCCAAACTGGAAGTGACAGCCAGCCCAGGGACTGTCACCACAAGATTCAGCAGCTGGAGAACAGCAAAAAACATTGTAAGAATTCATTGGACAGGCAGGTCCTGCAGTTTTGTGCAGATTCATTTTTGCTTTTGCTTTTCAAGATTTTGGAACAACCTATGTACAGCAATTCAGTCAGTTAAGACTTACTGGTAGTACATACTGGCTCTACTATGTACTACCACAGAAATATCACTATAACCATTTTACATTTGAGGCTGCTCCTTGAGTACTGTGTTCACTTTTGGGCCCCTTGCTACAAGAAGGACATCGAGGTGTTCGAGCGAGTCCAGAGAAGGGCAACGAAGCTGGTGAGGGGTCTGGAGAACAAGTCCTGTGAGGAGCGGCTGAGGGAGCTGGGCTTGTTCAGCCTGGAGAAGAGGAGGCTCAGGGGCGACCTTATCGCTCTTTATGAGTACATTAAAGGAGGCTGTAGAGAGGTGGGGGTTGGTCTGTTCTCCCATGTTCTGGTGACAGCATGAGGGAGAATGGGCTAAAGTTGTGCCAGGGGTGTTTTTGGTTGGATATTAGGAAGAACTTCTTTACTGAGAGGGTTGTGAGGCATTGGAATGGGCTGCCCAGGGAAGTGGTTGAGTCACCATCCCTGGAGATCTTCAAAAGACATTTAGATGTAGAGCTTAGCAATATGGTTTATTGGAGGACTTGTTAGTGTTAGGTCAGAGGTTGGACGCGATGATCTTGAGGTCTCTTCCAACCTAGACAATTCTGTGATTCTGTGAACTACAGCGTAGATTTTCATATTTTCATGAATAAGTGTTAAGTCTTTTTATGGCTAAGTCTCATAATAAAAATACAATCATCAATGCTCTTTCCTGCTCTGGTATACAGAAGAACAATAATTTCATAAAAGGTGCCTCTCTCTATATTCTTTAGCTGCAGCACAAAAGCCTGGTTCACTTCACAGGGTGAATACTTCTATTGATATGACTAGTAAAGTCTCAGCTATTGGAATATTTAGCAACTGAAACGTCTTCCCAGCATGTCTTGCCTATCATATCCAGTGCCTAAGCATCCATTTGGAGCAAAACTCACCTTTCTAATCTCGTATGCACTTCTCCACCACATATATAGTTCATGTCCTAGAAATCCTTTCAGATATTAGCAAACAAGAAACCTGGTTTTAGCTGGCGTCCCACAGTAGAACAACAGACGTGTATTAAGTGTATGGCAAGGGAACAGAAGAATTTTTGGTTGCTGTATTTATTTTTTTATTTTTTTTATTTTTTATTTTCCCCAGAAGGAGATGGAACAAAAGATAAGTGAATTCTGAGAATAGGTTGGCAATTGCTGGAGGAACAAAGGCGAGACTATCACCACTGATTTCACAAAAATGGATTTCTTCCTGGATCAATATCTGTTGGATGGATGTATAATAATAATTTTTTTATTTTTTTTTTTTCCCTAAAGAATTATGTGCTACAGTTTTATAAAGAATAGTTTGTGGGTATTGAAATACCACATATTACAATAAAACCTACTATGAAATTATTTATCATTTTGCTAGCTATATTTAAACTGCTTAAATTAAATTTCATGCAGGTGTTTTTAACAATGTGAGCAATCATAAATTTTCTCTTGTTGTGTGAAAAAAATATTAAAATGCATTTGCAAAGAATTTAAATATCAAATAACTTTGCTTTTGCTTATATAAAATATCACTGCAGTTTTACTCTGAAGAATTGACACAGACATACTAAGCCAGTATTTATATAAACAAAAGTGTGTCAGTAAAATATGCATGCAATTGATTTATAGCTTTCTGTAGAATTTTTTCCATCTACATATACAAACTACATCAAGGTATGTCGCCAATTGGTAGCCAAGTAGAGGAACTGTTACGTAAAATTCCTTTATTAAAATTTTATAATTACTGATTTTTATTTTTATTTATTTTTTTTTTTTTTCTGTTAAGACTAATTCTGCCTCCAGGTCTAATCAACTATGTTTTGGATGTTTTCTCTGGATAAAAAAATAAAAGGAGAAACTAGCATTGTTTATATCAAAGAAGTGCAGAAATAATCCTTTTGTATTGCTTAGGAGAAAACATGATCTAATAGCTTGCCTGATGACTTCCAATATATTAGTGTTCCTAAATGTTTGATGTATCAAATATGTTTGTGTTTGTTTGCATTAGGGATTTTAGAAAGTAGAGCTATGAGAGAGTTGTGCATTGAGAGTTTTGCTAATTCATGTAATTTTAAAACAGATTTCACCCATAATTTCTAATCCATTGTTAGCTGTCAATCAACTCTTACACTAAGTGGGATGTTCTGGCTTCTCCTGGGAGTTGAAGCTTGCCTAAAATATAGTATTGATTTACTGAAATGCAATTTTCATTACAGATTGCATGCAGTGGGAAGATATGAAGCTGTATGAATACTCAATGACAATAGCACAGGAAAACAATATGTGAATACTGTAAATAATATATTGTGACATGCAAGGAGTTTTTTTGTTTGTTTTGTTTTTTTTTTTTTTCTAATGAGAGGAGGCCAAAATACTTTCCCTTGATCTTTTTTTTTTTTTTTTTTTTTTTTTTCTTAGTGGATTTTTGGGCTTTTGTCTGTACATCTTGGACACACAGGAATAAAAAAGATTAGAACTAGAAGAACCAGTGTTGATAAAACAAGAACCAGCCTCAACTTTAAATTTCAAACTTGAACCAAAGCACTTCAGATAACTGAGAGAAAAAACATTTTTGTTGTTCTTTTTCTGTGATGTTCAGATATTAGTTGAGGTCAGAAGGAAAAATATTATAATAGTGCAAGTTTATCAGTTGTTTTTCTTTCTCAATGGAACCAGAAAGTTTCTAGTGAAACCCAAATGCCAACCTTTTAACATATATTTTTAACACAGGATATTTTGAACAAAGTGCCTGGTGAAAAGGTGAACTCTATTTGGCCCTTAGAATGATAGGAGGGCTGCATAATGACAGTAGTACTTTCTGCAGAAAAATAGAGAAAACATTTTTCTTATCCTATGGTAGGTATTATGTCCTAAAGAAGTTGTAATGGAAACGAAGTCTTATTCAATCCTTTCTCAATTAGGTTTCCACAAGGAGAATTAAACAATTACTGAAGTAATCATCCTTCCCATACTATCAATCAGTATTTATTCTTCACTCTGTGAACTGTGTTTTGCTTTTTTTTTCTTCCCTTGAGAACCATTCTCTATTATTAAAATATTGTATATTTTGTGTGTGTGTGTGTGTGTATTTCTCTCGTTGCTAGAAAGCAAAGGAATGACAAAGAGCAAGAGGAGAAATAAAGAAACTTGTCTATGACCTGGAACGAATATGAACATACGTAATATAGCTACTGCCATTCCCAGATTAGATTTTTTTTTTTTTCCTGAATAACCCAGAAACAATTCATTATTTCCGAAAAGAATACTTAAGATGGGGCAACACTGATATAATGGGAATCATGAAAAATTAATTAGACTCCACCTAAGCCACTAAGAGTACATTGACTTAGAGTGAGGCTGTTATTTTTTTAGCATGCCAGTTTCATCGTCTGGTCAAAGAGTGTGAGTTATATTTAAAGTGAGGATATTTGCACTAGACATGTCTAAGTGCAAATAATTTTTTTTAAGTGCAAAGCTCTGGTCCATTATTATGGAGATAAGCAAGAAACAGTGAGATCTGTTAAAGCAGATAAGCACTGTGAGTAAAGCATCAGCTCAGTTCCCACAGCAGCTGCTTCAGCCCTTTGTGGCTTTGGGCAAACTGCTTAAAAATGGAACTCTAGTATTCAGGTGTGTGACAATCACTGTGATTTAACCCCTGAAACAAGGCACATAGATCACCCTGAGCTCTGTACTGATGTGAGTAACATTTCTTTCAGTTCTGAGCTAGCTCAGGTACCTCTATTATATGTTACAGGCTGTTATTTTAATGTGGGTCATATAAATGTTAAATAGGGAGGAACTTGGTTCTTTCTTTCACTTTAAAACTTCTTGGGTTTCAGCTTCTATAAAGACACTTAATCACAATGGGGGAAAAAATATATCTTGACCAGATACTTATATTGTAGTCGATGAAAAGAAATTGGAACAAGTGTCTGAACTGTTACTTACACTTAAGCACAGCCTTCCTTTTTCTTGTTATACTCAGGCACAGGCTATTTTTTTAAAACGAAATGTCAGATACAAAACCCTAGTGCTCTCTCTGTTGAATTCAAGGAAGTATAATATCATTCAGCACTCCCAGAATATTTGTTCTCAAAAGGATACCTCCAGTTGTCATTTCAGAAACAATATGAGTGCTTCTTCTCCTTATCTGTAAAATAATTATTTGAAACACCAGATGCAAAAGTAACAGCTTAGGTCAACTGTTGACACACAGTTGACACTCTGAAGCAATTAAAATTTATCATCAATTTTATCATCAATGTATTTTGAGAACCAGGAGTTCCCTTATGGTGTTTTGCATCATGGCTTGTGTTGCAAAATTAGCCTCCATGGTTGACCAGAGAGGGTAAAGAAATAAAAATTTTTCAAAAAATATATGAAGACTTAGGATGAATTTACACACACAAAACAACAACAAGAACAAAACCCATAAAGTATACAGTTTAGAGATTCTGTTTTTTAACTAGTAATTATTCTGGGGGTAGATAACAGCAGGAGCACTTCAGTACTGAATATCAAACTAGAGTTCAATAGCAGCACAAACCACTTGGCTGCAGGGTGTAATGGTTCATCCTTTACCTTTGCACTGATCCTGGGGGTCTCCCTCCCCACTAGGAACTGAATCAGTGTATTTAACCATTGAGCTATGCAGACAGAACAAAGTTTTGAGATGTCTTGACTTGCTGGAAGGTGCTGCACAGAAACAAATGAATGACACAGCTGGTAGAAGGACAGGATGAGTTTTTACAGCAAAGGGGAGAGCAGGACTCCAGCAACCAGTAGTGTAGACTGGTGTAAGCTGCTGTGGAGTCAGCCTAGCTGGATGGGAGAAGGGGAGGTGGAAAAGGAACTGCCTGAAAAATCCATGTAAGAATTGCATCCTTATTATTTACCATTTTTCAGGAGCCAACTGCTCCAAAGAATCTTCAGTTTTGATTCTTTTTTTTTTTTTTTCCTCCAATACTATGTATTAAAACAACACTTTTATTTCTTGTTGTTTGTTTGTTTTTGTTTAATTGTTTGTTTCAAGTAGAGAAAAACAGAAGTAAAGAAACAAAGAATGATTATACATTTCAGTAGGTATAGCAAAATTTCTTATAGGCAACATTCAATCAATACCTTTTTCAGGTGGACTATTTGTGTATGGTACAAAAACAGTTAATAGCACCCCAGCTTATAGTTTTAATCCACTGGTAACATACTATCATGTCCTATGCTTCCACTTCCAGAATCTTTGGACTGCAGGAGAAACTCAGCTTTCACTTGAAAACGCTGATGGATAAACCTCTAGCCTTGTCATTTCTGCCTAGATCATTAAACTTTACAAGGAGAAGGGGAAGACCTTATACAATGCCCTGGATAGGAGGGCATGACTCATGACTTGCTGGAGGGTTTGCTTCATTGACTGCCTCCTGCATCATGTGCTTGCAGTCACATGGCTCTAAAATTTTTTCCACTGTTATAGCATCTTCTACCCTTCTTAAAAGAAGGCTCAAAAACCTGAGGTTTCTCTTTAGTGTTTTTCTTTAAAGCACAAAGGAGCTTTACCTAAAATACCTTTATGAATTCCTGCTTTTTGAAAAGTGTAAACTACTCCCAAAGTCTTTCATAAAGTTTTTATTTCATTTTATTTTATTTTATTTTATTTTATTTTATTTTATTTTATTTTATTTTATTATTTTATTTATTTTATATTTTTTTCCTCTTCTCTGTGTTTTGTATGTTATATTGACAATATTATCACATTTTCTTCAAGGTTATAGTTATCTTAGCTGCCTATCTATAATTCTTTTCATTTTAGACAACAAGGCTATAGTCAGGTTGTGTTTTATGACAGCTTCAAAAGTCTGGCAACTGCTGTTGAAATTGTTCTGAAGTTCTAGACCTATGCTTTTTTCCTAATAATTTTCCCCTACAGGCCCTTTTGAAAATAAAATAAAATAAAATTTAAATGCAGCACTCAGGATACCCACTGAGATTAAAGGTCCTGTTTCCACAGTAAAAAACTGTTAAAGTTTATTTACTTTACTTTATAGTAATGGAACTATGAAGTTACAAAGATAGTTTTACTCCCTCCTCCTTCCACATATTTCAGTAGCTTTGGGGTAAATTCCACAATAAGCTTTAAAGTGAAATTACCTTTCATTAAAATAAGTAAATATAATAATAAAAATAAATTATAATAATAAAAATAATAAAAATAAGTAAATATAATAATGACTTCTAGCTGCATCAGGTTTCCAACTTTACTTTTTTTTTTTTTTTTTTTTTTTTTTAATGAGTACCGAATATGATAAAGAAAGACAACCATAGCTAAAGAACAATATGGACAACGACGACAACAAAAAAAGAGGACATTGTTGGAGAAAAGCATACACAACATCTGGTCTGTAAGGTGAGATGTGCATTATTTGAAGCTGAAATAGCTGAGACCAGAAGAAAAATCTCTATATAAATGGTAGAGTTAATGGATGGTGACCATGTATTGAAGTTGTGTTGCATTTTCCATTATAACAGATTCTTGGTTTATTTTCTGACTTATGCAGCTCTTCTGTTGATGACTACAAGTATTTAGGACAGTTCTACTTTGTCATGTGAATTCTTTTCCATCTCATCAGAGTAACTACCTTCTTTATTGTGTGTTTTACTCAGGAAAAAAATCATGCAGAACAGAAAAAATAGAGATGTGCTAAATGGTCAGGACTCCTCATCATACAGTCAAAACTATTTCTAACACTACTTTTGTTGTTGATAAATTTTACTGTATTTACAAGGAAAGCACAATGGGTATTTGAGGTGTGCAAGCTGCTTGATCTGTTCTTCAAGGTGATGAATCACATATGAGATGGAGGTAAGAGAAAGTAGTGCCTGAGGGCACTCTCTCCACAGTCCTGTACACACTTCACCATAGCTGCCTACTCTTTTGTCTGGCCAAGAAGATCTGGGCATACTCTCTTTAAACCTGCAGACCCAAGATGCCCTTGTTGCCTTTTCCGTGAATCCAACACACAGTGTAAACATATTCTCCTCTCTAAAATTACAGTCCTTCTACTGATAGGTAGAAATCATGGCACATATGTCATGATAGCAGTACATAATGGCTATACATTTAAATTCCTCTAAAAATGAAAACTCAAAATTATAAGACTCTTCTCCTCTGCAGAAAATTGAAATAATTCTACAATATAACTGTAAAGAATGACATTAAAAGAAAGTTGTAATAGATCAAGTTAACATTCAAGTTGCTGTGCGCAGCCAGTTATGCATCAGCAGAGACACAGTAGCTGAATTCTTAGATTGTGGGAAATAGAGGGTAAGGATAGTTAACATGGTCTGTGACATAAGAGAGTTGAGCTAAGTCATATTATCATGCATTTGGAAGAGCAGAACAAAAGAATCTCTGGCATCATAACTTTTAATTGGTGGAAGTTTAAGCTGTACTTAAATTTTTATGTTTCATTATTGTGCATCTGAAACTTAGAGAATGCTAAGACAGCTTCCTATGTGTTCCTGCATACATTGTGATATAGTGATTAATTGTAGAATTATATAGTGTTTTTCCCTGTTATTTTATTACATGGAACAGACCTGTATGCAAAAGGAAGACTACAGACAGAGTAAGGGTTCCACTTTGCAGCTGGGGAGTTCTGCTGGCTTAGGAGTGAGGAAAAATGCATTGCTTGCTCCTCCTGGTAGTTCCAGGGAAATTCACAGTTTTGGAAGAGTGCAAGGACTGTCACTTGTGGGTGGCCCATGTCACTTACTGTCTAAGGATGAAGTCTTAGTGATGGTGACATGGAACCATGGTGACCTGGTGACAACATACATGGTGACAAAATGCAGTAAGTTGCGTTTACTGGTCAATATAGCAGAAAGAGATAGGGAAATGTTACAAACACTTTGGTCTCAAAAGAAATTCTTCCATTCATGTTGCAATAAAACTAGTTTCAAGTATTAATTTTTTTGAGGTTCTACTTTTCATTTTGTTGTTATGCTATATTATTATTATTATTATTATTAGTAGTAGTAGTAGTAGTAGTAGTATCTTATTTCCAACATAAAGCCTACCTGTACTGGTGTGTCATTAATACTCCGGGGGAAAATATTTGTAAATGTAATAAAAGTAGTTGGTACATTTCAGAACATAAATGTTCCAATAGAAGGAAAGATAATGACTACCCTGATTCAATACATAAAGTATGTATGTATGTATTATAGGCTTTCATTATGATATTTTTTGTTTGTTTGTTTGTTTTGTTTTTCCCTTCAGTTATCATTTTTGAGAAACATAGTTTGTCTTGAGAGGCCAATTGTCATGTAGAGATGAAAAAAAAAAATCAGGGTTGGGATATTTACTACCAGTGTATGGTAAATTACTGAGTTCTCATATAAATAGAAAAGCTGTTGAAAATGTACAATATTCACTCTAATTTCACTCTAATTAATGTTGGTTGCTATGTGACATTTTTCCTTTTCCTTTTTTTTTTTCTTTTCCTTTTCCTTTTTTTTTTTTTCTTTTCCTTTTCCTTTTTCTTTTTCTTAATATTTTTCTTTTTTTCTTTTTTTTTTTTTTTTTTTTTTTTTGTTCCATGAACAGCATCAGTTAAAAATAGGACATTACAGATGCTGGATCTCTCAAATACTTTCTAAAAGCTCCATATTTTTATCTACTTTCAATCTCTCTCTCTCTCTCTCTCTTTTTTTTTTTTTTTTTTTTTTTTTTTTTTTTTGGTGACATGAGAGACAGAAAAGTAGGTTTTAGTCCTGAATACATTTTGAAAAAGAACTCTAGATTTTTCAAAGTAGACTATAGGCACACGTCTTATTCTGTTTTAGTTTCATACAGCTTTTAGCTAAAGTCTTTAGCTTTAGGTTACAGTCTTTGTAGCCAACACAAATTACGTAAGTCTTATGTTTGCTCTGATTTTAGCAAAAGATGTCATATTCCATCACTTTTCTAGAGTAAGAAAGAGCTTTCATTAAAGATATGCATATATAATATTCTTATCTTACAGATGTATTGGCAATGCTTACATTTAAAATAAAACATTGTTAAAGTGGTGATTCATGGATATTATCTTAGCCAGATTACTATAGGTTGCTTTAACTCCTTTCAGCTCTGTGGTAGAAATGTGTATGTGTGTGTGTGTATGTAGATTCAGAAACAGCCTTGAGCAATGTTCTTTCTGAAAGTACAAGCATTGCTTAAAAACATATTTTGCTCCCATTTGGATAGGTTGCTACTTTGATTTTGTTCTTGTCTGAAAATTTGAAAGGCACTCGAAGCTACAGTATAAAATATTCAGTAGCTTAACTTTCAGATAGATTCCTTATGTACCATCAGCAAACTTTTTTTTGAATGATAAATGTCACTGATCTAAATCAATAAGGATTATATAATGGTCTCAATTAAAAACAAACAAACAAACAAAAACGTATAGATTCTGGAACTTCCCAGAATTGAAGTAGTATAACTATTACAGATCAATCCACATTTCATCTAGTGGAATTATGGGAGGTAAGGAACTCTTAACTTGAATGCTAAAACAACAACAACAAAAACAGCAAACAAACAAACAAAAAACTCTATAAGTTTGAGAGCAAAAGTGTCAAAAATATTAACATATTTGGTACTTTTGAGGAACTCCTTTGCAGAAGTAACAATGAGGTATTTGAAACTGAATTAATGCAATAAATTTAAATTGTTTAAATTCTTTCTGAAAATTGGATACGTTGTTCAACATCTGAAAAAAATCTTAGTTGTAATTGCCTTGACAGAAGATGTAGAAGAGGATGGGTGGAGGAAAGGTATTCTTAGTTTGTTTTGAGTTTCTCACTACTCTAACTTGTTAGTAATAGGTAATAAACTATATTTATCTACCCATAATGAGCCTATTTTGCCTGTGACAATAATTGTTGAGTGATCTCTCCATTCTTATCTCAACCTTGGAGCCATTTTCATAATATTTTCTTCCTCTTTCACTTTAAGAAGTAGGAGCAAGAGAGCAGTTGTGGTGGAGCTCAGCTGCCCAGTTCAGTAAAACCACTTTGCCTTGTGAAGTAAACTAAGAACATTAAATATTTTAAATGCAAGAAAATAAAAAGATCGATTCTGATTTAAGAGCTTAAGATAAGCACTTAAAGACAATTTAGTTGTGACTAGGTGATCTTTCCCATTAATGAATTATTAAATGAGACAAGTCATGAGATTAGAATTAACACATACTTCAATAATTAATTGAATTAAGCTTCAAGTCTTAAATACATAGTATTTTAATTTAATAGACACGTGCAAAAGCATAAAGCCTTGTTTCATGACAACCTGAAGGGAAACTGAAAGAAGTGTTTCTTAATGGATCCAAGGCAAAATTATGTGGATGCTGGAAGCAAAGCTCTACTTTCTAATTAAGGCCACTAATTATTCAAACTATTCTGCACAGTCATTTTCTTTCCTATAGTGCTGGGAAGTCAAAAGGGGATCTGCTTCACATACATCATCTTGCTGCATTCATGTCTAAAATATGGAATGGCCTACAAACAAAGACAATTATTTCTGGTTTCTAATTAGCACCACAATAGGAGATATTAGATTTTTCTTCTTTTTGAATCACTTCTGGCTTCAAACCATGTCGCTAGTTAGCAATTCCTGCCAGAAAGCAAAGCCAGAAGGTTTAAAATCAAGCAATAAGTATAGAGGAACAGAATTAATGCTTTTCCCTAAAAAGCAGCTGGAAGATTAGGATTGCGGTCATGCCACAGTACTAAAGAGAAAAGAGTTTATTTTGATAAAAGGGTTAACAGATATTAAAAGCAAAGCATCAACTGAAGTGACAGATAGGGCTTGGAATTGGTGGGGCCAGAGGAGGTACCTCAGGGCTCACTAGTAGCAGATCCAGATACTAGCAGGGGGAAAAACTTCTATCATCTTTTGCAGGTGTTTTATTCAGAGATGTAGGTAAGTATCTGGTTTTGGTTGTTCTTGAAAATTATAATTTATAAGATTCTCTTCTTCTGCAGATGACTGCTTGCAGAACATAAATATAGATGATATAGATATAGATATTTTGTCCAATTTGCATATGAGCCTTCTGAAGAATGTAGTCAGAGGTAGGTCTTGAACCTGTGCTTTTAACTTGCCTTCTGCTGTTCTGTGGCTGTAGACATGTGCTCTGTAGAGCTCTGTTATGCTGTTTCTTTGTTAATAAAAATTATTACTTCGATTTCCATGTGGAATTAGGTGGTGAAGGGATTTATTTTATTTTTATTTTTTTAACTTGGACTTAAATGTAAGGTGAACCCTGAGCTGTTTACCAGTAAACACATAGTATTCAAAACTCAGTGTATTCAAAGGTATTGTAGTTTATGAGGGAAACACATAAACTGATATCTTTCTTTCATTTCTAGAATATTTTGGTTGTGTTTGTTTGTTTTGTTGTTATTTTTGTTTGGTTGTTGTTTTGTTTTTGTCAGATTAAGCTTGTTGAGTGGGACGTGCCTGATACCACTTGCTACAGCTTGTTTGGCTACCCATAGTCACCGTTGCAGCTTCAGAATGAGTTTGGAGGTGGCGTAGGTGCTTAGATGGTGGTTTAAATTTGTTATGGCTTTGTGAGACCTGTGTGTTTCAGGGACAACTGCTGTTGTAACCTGAGTTACAGAGACAGTTCCTCAACATAAGAGTATCTTAAAGAAATTCAACAGACAAAAATCAGGACTGTGCTTGTGTGAGCACATGGACTAATTTTTAAGGAGTTATGTGATGGCACTTTCCAGTCATCATGGAGATTTGATGCTCTTGTATTCTGTGTTTACTGTCTCTTGTTGAGGGCAGCAGGTTAGCCTCTCACTTTTTCTGTGTAAATGAGAAAAAAATCCATAAAATTCACTACACACAGTATTTTTTTCTCACCCCTCATCTATAATATTGTTATCAGCAGTAACAACAGTGAATGATGACTGAACAGATTCATACTGCAGTGGAGGCAAGGGTGCTGATAAGGGAGAAATCGGTGGGATGAGAGATACCATAGCAGTGACCTAATGTTTTAAGGAAGTCATTCCAGATAGAGAAGAGGAGCTCTAAATTGTATTTCTTTGGAAAAATTTCAGAACAATGTAGTATTCGGTGCAAGGTATGGCCTTATTTTGTGTCATCATTTATAAACTAGGTGTGACCTCTTTAATAAAATAACATCTGGAGTTTGTAGTACTCCAGTGCTGAACAACAACATCTTTGCTTTATGTGCCCAAGTCAAGAGAACTCTAATTGCATGTGTTCTGAAGTAGAAATAAATAACTATCATATAAATGTTGATGTCATAGAGCTATGCTTGCAGGAGGTGTTGTGCCTCTCTGTGGGGAATGGTTAAATAATTCCCACTTATATTATCTCTAAGTTGCTCACATGAATTGTTATTTTTGTGTCCAAGATTATTTTTGACAGTCAAAATAATCTTTTAAAACTTTATGCCTTTTATTTCCCAGCACTTAATGCAACAATTGGAGGAAAACAGCGTACTAGATTTCATTACTGAAGAAAGACTAGAAATCTTCCATTTTTAAGACAGTTGTCTTTGAAATTTCAAACTAGTATATAAGCAAACATGGAAGGTTAGCAGAAGTTTCCAAAGCTCCTTTATGATTTTCCAGCAGTGATTTCACAACCAGGCTACCAAACTACAACTTCTGTCCATTTCAAAAATATAATACCAGTATTATATGTTAGTAATCCCTGAATCTGCATATGATACATTCATTGGAGAGGGTTAATGTGTGATTGGCTAGTAAATCAGTCTTCTTTTTAGAGAAAGGAAAAAACAAAACAAAACAAACAAACAAATAAAACAACAACAACAACAACAACAACAACAACAAACAGTAAAGTACAACCACCACAATGATTGAAGATGACATAATTGTACATTAGTGACAGCATAGTACCTTCTGCTACTCACTAGTAAAAACTTCGGAGACAAATATAGCAAGAATAATCCAGAATGTTGGAAATAATACCCATTTTGACTTGGTTTTGAAGCCCTAACTAATGTGACAAGTTCACAAAGAATAATCCTGAAGTCACTGCAGCAGTCTCTTTGATGGTGGACGAGCCCATAAACCTCAGTTTGAACTGCGTCTGGGCCTACAAGCTTCAGGCTTGCCCCTGTCTGTTTGGAGTTGCCCCTTGCTTGTCTTGCCTGGAGCTGAGACATGATCAAGAATTTGCTACCTGGGAATATAATTGGACTGAAGTGTGGTCACACACTGTGCAAATTAATCTTTCATAATGGTTGCTGAGGTACTGGACAAAGAACTGGCTTAATTGATTTGACACAGGACATATTACTCTCATCTTCGGATGACATGTTCTGTAAAATAAAGGATGGGTGATTGGTCGTGGCAGAAGAGATGTTCACAAAGTGCCTTTTTGCCAGTTCCCCTCACTTCATTTCTGCTTTTGAACTGAGTTTTCTCAATGGCAACTGCATCACAACAGCTCTTGCTAATGCAAGATTAAAGACAGAATGCCCCCTTCTGCATAGGTCCCTGTCCTTTATCTGTATACACTCAGTATATCTATACATTCAGTATATCTAAAATGGCCTATCAAGAGCAATCTGAATTTGAGAAATCATATTTTCCACTGTATTCTGAATGCTGCTTTTGTATTATTGTTATTATTGTTGTTGTTATTATTATTATTATTATTATATACTTTCCAAAAGCCTGCTGCAAGTATATGTGAACAGATAAATCTTTGCACCCTATATGGTCGTTTTCACCAATGTGAATACTGCTAATTTTGAGAGCACTGGTTGATAACAGGAGCTGGAGAAAAATATTCCTGTGAAGAAAAGCTTAGTTAACTAAGAGGAATATGTACCTTTGCAGATAAGAGTCAGTAGGAGTAGTTTGTTCCTTTTGTAAATCTACATCTGTAATATTCTTGCATTTGTTCATTTTAAGCCTATTTTTAGAAGTTCTTACTGAAAATGTTTACATTGTTTTACCTGAATGAAACTGGGAAATATAAGATTTGAACAAATGCAACAAACTGCAAATCAGTCACAAAGGCTAAGCTTAATTTAGCAAACTAATCCTGTATGTATTCAGTAGGGAGGGAGCCAGGACAAGAAGGTGTGTGTTAGACTTGATAGGGAAAATGTGTTTTTTTTTTATTATTATTATTATTTATTTATTGTTGTTGTTTGTTTTTGACTCCAGCCGCAACTGAAAGAAAAACAAACAAACAAATAAAAATCACCTTTCTCTGGACTGTAGGGAAGCCAGAAGATCTTCAAGAGTCCTTGTCATACTTGTTTATTCCAAGACCAAATGAGTATGGAAGCAGATCTGTTTCTGACTTCAGCAGTTCTGTATTCATAGGCATGACTGAACGTTAATATAAGTTAGTGTAAAGAGTTTCTAGGGAATTTTGGTCTCTGCAACATTCTCAACTTGTTACCCATGAGTCTACTAAAAAATGAAATGATTGAATACTTCTCAGTTGAAAGGCGTTTAAAATGGGTTTTGTAACTTCTATGTTGAGATGTCTTATATATGCCTGATATGATTTTAAATAATATTTCAAAAGACACATCCAATAGAGAAATAAAAAATGTTTTTTTTTTTTTTTCGTAAACAAATAAATTTTTTATTACTTCAGAGTACTAAATGTCTATGTAATTGAGTCAAATTGAAATACTGCTGCAGCTATATTAAGATTGTGTAATGAAGCACAACTGATTATGCTACAGTTTTCCTAATATTAATATTATTATTCAAACAAGTACTTGTGTACCTTGTGGAGTATGTAGTAATGAAACTAATTTACCTTCTGAGTGTTGCATCTTTAATTCAACATTTGGTGTTAGATTATATTTTCAGATACTAGAGAGATGAATGATTTCTTTAGAGTAATAATTTGTAGAATAATAGATTTTTAAGGTCAGAGGGGGACTGTAGACTACTAACCAGTGGTTTCTGTGTCAGGCACAGAGATTTAAACAGAGGGATTGTTTTCAATAGCTAGTCCTTCTTCCAGATCCAATCTGATAGAAAATTGAATAACTTCCTATCAAACTTCATGCTAATTTCCATTAATTTTGTTGTTGTCTTGTTTCAATGCCTGTGTGTCCTTTTAACTAGACAGAGTTGTGTGGTTGAGTAATTCTTAGCTATGAGGTCTGTTTCTCATCTTCCAATACGGTGTGTTGTCTGGATTGGCAATTAAGACTTTAATCATAATGGCCATGTGCAAATGTGGAAAGAGCACGTTATAGTGAAGAAAAGCTCAGTTATGGACACTAGAATGAAAGTGGACTGTGTGTTTCTCTCTGGTGCTATGTGGTATATAGGATGAGAAATGAAGGAATATGCAGGAATATGCAGGCAATAGCAGAACAGTCAAAATTTCTGGAGGATCTAGTCTCTTTGCTGATTATAGTCATTACAGAATGTTCCCCTAAGAGCAGAACTCCTAACAGGAAGAGTAAAATGGTAATAAAGTAAACTTGTGGAGGGGAAAAAAATGGAGAGGTGGGAAGAGAAGGAAAGAGCACACACACAAAAACAAAACAAACAAAACAACAACAAAAGCACCTTGGTAAGATAAAAAATACTGTTAAATTGGAGCAAAAAAAAAAAATGCCAGAAATGGCAAGCACAGTTTTTGGTTGTGTAGGCTTTAAGAGTAAAGATGTCAGTCTTTAAAATTGTAAACTGGGAAATATTTGCTGTTTTTTTTCTAATATCTCTAAAGTAGCTACAAATATAAAAAGATAAATTTGGCCATTATCTCTACATATGCTACTGAGAAGCTTTGTATTTATTTTTTCATTATTATTATATATGTGTTTAGGGGAAGATTGTAAGATCAAGACTGTTATATTATCACTGTGATGGAAATAAAGATCTTACTGAGAGCTTTCACATCCAACAAGTTTGATTTACAGAACAAAGGTACGTGAAGTATCTGCAGTAGTATAGTGCACCTCATTAATGAAATTAAGTATCTAAACGATTGACTTATTGGCTTCATTTTTGAACTGTTGTAACACTTTATTCTTGTGTTGCTAACAGTTTTGCTAGTGTAAGGAGAGATTCAAAATCGTTTTGTATTAGGCAAAAGGAAGGAGTCTGAAAAAGAGGGAGAAAGCATTTTCTTGATGCAATAACCATCCAAAGCTATCCACCTGCATCTTCCTTTCTTTCTTAGCCATTGGGCTGAATGTAATACTCAGTCATCAAACAGAACATGTATGTCAATGTTCATACTCACAATGCACTCATATCTCACCTCTGTGACAGCTATGGAAATACTGTAAGAGAAAATTTAATCTTAAACAGTGAGTAATTACTTGGGGTAAGAGTTTATGGAGTGTACAGCACTTAGAAGTTTTTAAATAATTTAGTAAAGGCTTCCAATGTATGACAGATATTAAAACTGGTAATTTCCTTTCTTCTTCATCTTAAATGAAAGATAAATATAGGTATGCTAAGGAAGACTTCCTACTATAATAGTAGGGAGTGGATGAGCAGATGTAATTTGTATAAGAAAGGCTCTTGTACAGGTTTGTAGACTATACTGTACTGTGTTAGCTATACTAACACAGATACACCTTCTGGAGATCCTAGAAGCAGGTGAAGGAGAAATTGGTTTAGTAAGCAAAGAAATAAAGATGTTGATAATTGAGTAGAAGATGTAATGGTCTCTTAAAACAGCTGCAGAAAAGTATTGAACTCAGAGTTTTAGGTGCTAAAAAACTAGCAATAATGACGGTATTTTATACTGAGAGCTTGCTCTAATGTACAGTAGATCATCCAGCTTCTTTGTATTTATCATTAAAAAGTCAGGTGGAACTATAATCACTTTAATTATAAGCAGCTCATGTCATCATAAACCAATTTATTAGTGAATTTTCATCTAATTAATTTGTATCCCCCTCATCCAATGTATTATTTTATATGTAGATTCTGTGTTCTAGGATCATCACCAACATCTGAGTTCTCACCCTTAATAGCAGTAAGTGCTAAATAGACAGTGTGTGCTAAATGAGGCAATATGCTCCTGGCTTTTTCTTAAATTTGGATACTCCTTTGAATTTGTGCAGTACAAGTTACTGCAAGTAAGACACAATGTAGCACATCCTCTTCTTTTGCAGATTTATCAATTATATATGTACACAGTTCTAGAATTCTGCTATTTTGGTTTATGTAGTCAGAGAGAGATTAAATGTAAATATCTGAAGTTGTTGGTAACATAATTTGCCTTCTTGAAACAATGCTTCCCAGAAGTTTATTCATTCTTTTCTTCTTTCATTTTCAGTTCCAACTGTGAACTTTTGGTGTGACTAAACTTATATTCAACACACTTAAAACACAACATACTTCATTTTGCAACATGCAGAAAATTGGTTTTGTTTTCTTTCAGACATGTTAATTCAAATTACACAAACACCCTTAGTTTCTTACAAATCAGTTTCTACATCATCTGATTTTTTAAATGTCTCCCCCTTCCTTTTGTCACTGTTAATGATGTTGGTGCCCTGCCTCATCAGCAAGTATTTCCATCCTAACTATTTAGATTTATCTTTGTTCAGATGTCCTGCCTTGCACATTAAAACATATTTGGAACTCAGATACTGAAGTTCTTTCAGCCCTTGCAGACTTTCTTTATCTGTACTGCCAATATTTATTGCAGAATTCTTTCTGTTTTCATTATATTAGAGTCCCTTTTTAAAATCTTTTAGTATGCTATTATGGTAAATAAATCTCAGTATGTTCTAGAGCTTCCATAACGCTCATTTGAAATGTCTTGGGTTTTTAATAGTGAAATTTGATTATAAATATTTATTGATTAGCATCACTTGGCATTCTGTTTCTAAATCTTCACCTGCCAAAATGCATGCCAAACTTCTTGTATTGGAATTCCACGGCCACCTGCATTCTACTCTAATGAGGAAAAAATAGTCACTAAGGAGGGTATTGTTTCTATTATTATTATTATTATTATTATTATTATTATTATTATTATTATTTAAATATTATTGAAGGCACATTCTTTCTGACAGAACACAATGATTAACTGGTTAACTGGTAACTCATTGATAGAAATTTGTTTTAAAAATTCAAATGAGATTGTTGTGTTCTATAACTGTTTTAGCTCCATTACATGGAGGCTTATTGAATAATTTAATAATTAATGTTTTACTTGCTACTTTCAGATGTGTTTTCTATTTTCGTAGTTGTTTTTGTACCAAAATACTTGTTTGTGCACTATGTAGTTTATCGAGACAAAGGAAACAAATAGGCATTTTTACAAAACTTAGGCTATTTATTGAAGAAAAAAAAAGTGCCTTCTAAGAAGCGATTGTCATTTAGTTCCTTTCAGCATGCATGCACAAATGTTATCTAAGGTTGGATGCTGATTAAAAATTCTGATTTGCTGAAGACCTCATCAGGTGAATACTTTTTTTCTTTCAAATATTCAACTATATATGTGTGTTACATCCAATGAAAAATATATCAGCTTTATAGAAACAATATTATAACTTAAAGTTTCATAAATATAACATATTGTCATTAAAATATAAGTTTGCTAGGGTATCACTGGTAGTACAAATTTTCTTTAAAAACACTCCTCTAGTAAAAAGATGTCATGTTTACTTTATTACCCATTCTAAAATAAGATAAAGTTGCTATTGTTTAGAAAGTTGAATGAGGAGCAAAGTATGCAAAGGTAGCAAAATCTTGTATCTGTGTTTTCTTAGTTATGAAGAAAATATAAATTTGTTGACTGTCTTCACAGTGGTCTTAAAGCAGTGAAATAAAGCCCTGCATAGCTTGTCAGCAGGTCCGGACAAGTTCTTTGTGACTGATTTGGGATGAAAATGTGATCTTGAATGATTCCACAAACCTAGATTGGTTTTAAAAATTTAATATTTGTGCAGTTTGGAAATGTATTCTGAAGTTTAACAGCCTTAACTGTTGATTATTCTTTGATCTAGAAGGGCTTGTAGATTCTTGCCTATTTATTTTAATTTAACAGCTGGTGATCTTAAGAATAAGAATGTCAATGGAGATATGGACGCTTACATTAATATATACCCTATAGTAGAAATTACATCAATTAATTACAATAGCATTGCACTTTTATAGGAAAATCCTTGGTTTATATAAGAAGCAACTTTTGATAGAGACATCTTGCACTCTCTACTTACAAACATCTGTACTCAAAGGCAATTTTGTCAGTTATCAACAGTTCTCTGCATATTCTGGAGACTGATTAGGGATCTGTTATAACCAAATGGAAACCCACTTACCTGTTCTATTCAATATATTTCAATGTCCTTAAGTTCTGCAAAACAAAACAAAACAAAAAGTCATTTTAGAACCTAATAAACATGATAACATTTGTTGTTACCTATTTCCAAGATAGAGAGAGAACAGAGTACTTAAATACTTTTCAGGACCCTGCCAAGCATGAATATTTCTGTATGTCTTGCTAGTAACTTATGTAATTCCATCAACTTTTTTTGTGTTTGATTTTCCCTATTTGTTGACATTCTTTCATTTCTTTCTTATTTTATTCCAGCTGAAAGCTAAAAAACTTTCACCCTGTGTTGTATTACTGCCTAAAACATATGACTAGTTGTTACAACTCCATTAAAAATAATTCCTTGTGGATTCTTAACCGTATATTTGTACACACTTCTTTCACAAATTATGTGTTTTTCTAGATAAACAGATAAGTTGTACTTGAACACTGGTTGGTAAACTGAGGATGTATTCTCTCATTACAAGCACTTACAAGCACTTCAGCAGTTCATACATATCAGTTATAAATGCTGTATATAATATAAAGAAACAAACAACAACTACAATATAGAAGTGTTGCAAAAACCTCTTGCAATATGCAGTCCTGGGGAGAAAAACAACAACAACAACAACAAAAAACAACAACAACAACAACAAAAAACGAATTTGAATGCCTAGAAATGAACACATGAGGATGAGTAAGGTCTTTACTTCAGGAAAATAGATTAAAAACTTTTCCAAATCACTGGTGCATAAGGAAATTTAAACTCCTTATTTAGCCTGAGATTGGCTACTGTAGTGGGTTTACGTGGCAAAGTTTTGGTAGCAGGGAGCCATAGGGGTGGTTTCTGTGAGAAAAATCTAGAAGCTGCCCCATGTTTGGGAAGGGCCCCATTGTTTTCCAGATCTGAGCCAATAAGCGATGTTGTTTTGCGCCTCTGTGAGAACATATTTAAGACAGGGAAAAAAACGCTGCGCCACACAGCAGCCGGGAGAGTCAAGGGAGTGAGGAACGGCACCAAGGTCAGTGTAGAAGGAGGGGGAGAGGTGCTCCAGGCGCCGGAGCAGAAGTCCCCTGCGGGCTGTGGTGAGGACCATGGTGAAGCAGGATGTCCCCCTGCAGCCCATGGAGTACCACGGTAGAGCAGGGTTCCACACTGCAGCCCGTGGAGGAGACCATGGTGGAGCAGGTGGCCCTGCACCGACGGAGGCTGCCGCCTGTGGAAGACCCCTGCCGGAGCAGATTCTGGGCCGGACCTGTAGCCTGTGGAGAGGAGACCACGCAGGAGCAGGTGACCTGGCAGGAGCTGCTGCCCGTAGGGGAGCCAGGTTGGAGCAGTTTTCTCCTGAGGGATGGACCCCGTGGTACGGACCCATATCTGGAGCAGTTCTGAAAGAGCTGCTGCCTGTGGGAAGCCCATGCCGCATCAGTTCATCAAGGACTGCATCCTGTGGGTGGGACCCCACAGCACAGGGGACGAGAGTGACCGAGAAGGAGCGGCAGAGAAGAAGTGCTATAGACTGACCATAACTCCCATTCCCCCGTTCCCCTGCGCCGCTTGGAGGGAGGAGGTGGAAGAGGGTGGATGGGGGGGGAAGGTGCTTTTGGTTTCTTTCCTTTGTTTTTCACTTCTCTAGCTTGTTAGTATGAGCAATAAATCTTACTATCTTCTTATGCTGAGTCTGTTTTGCCCGTTACAATAATTATTGCGTGATTTTCTCGTCCTTATCTCAATCCTTGAGCCCTTTTCACATATTTTCTCCCTATTCCTCTTTGAGGAGGGGGAGTGAGAGAGCGGCTGTGGTGGAGCTCAGCTGCCCACTCGAGCAGAACCATGACAGCTACCAGAGCCTCCCAAGATATCAGTGACTGCAACAACCATATGAGATGCTCATATATGAAGCACAGGTTGACTCATTTATACATGGTTCTAATATGAGTTTACATGTAAGTCACAATCTGATTTGATCCCAATGAGATTTGCCCATATTTTTTGGCAAATGACCAAGATTTTTTTTTCTTTTTTTTTTCTTTTCTTTTTTTTTTTTTTTTCAGCAGACAAATATTTTGTGGTTTCTTTTGTAATTTCTTTGTAAATTATATATCCTAAAACAGATGCAAGATTCCTGTATGAGACTTCACACTTCCTTCCTGCTCTATGCATTAGCAAAAATATGCGCGTCTGACAATACTCAACATTGACCCCCAGTAGTGCAAAATTTGTATTCAGCCTTTGTCTGTTCAAGATAAACTAGTCACTAAAATGCATTGGCTCTGGCTTCCAGACAGCAATAGTTTCCAGGCAAGGATTTAAAACATTGAAATATAGTTGGTTGATTCTACCCTGAAGGTAAATGTAGGGCAGTATTAACTCCTGTTCTGGTATTGTGATGATTATTCAGTGATTTCTTTCTTTCTTTCTTTCTTTCTTTCTTTCTTTCTTTCTTTCTTTCTTTCTTTCTTTCTTTCTTTCTTTCTTTCTTTCTCTCTCTCTCTCTCTCTCTCTCTTTCTCTCTCTCTTTCTTTCTCTCTTTCTCTCTTTCTCTCTTTTTTTTTTTTTTTTTCAGCAGAACCACTTTCATCCTGAACATTAGTGCATCAGTAATCAGTAATCTCACCCTTTTACTAACATTAACTTTTATTGGCAAAGTTGATAGTATATTGCCTTAAGCTCTGTTCTTCATTGTAAGTAATATATTCTTATTTCATAAGATGGGTAAAATTATTTTATTAAATTGATTGGAGTTTGAAATCAGCACTTAGCAATAAAACACTTATGTCCCTGTGTCCAGTAGCCTCAGGTGTTTGGCATTTCTTAATTATGATGTAACAAGTGTTCTCAGTGTATCTAAATACTTTATTACATCTTTATTACATAAAACACATTTTCATTCAGCCAGAAAATAATTTTATTTAAATTTGTTCTGAGGAGGAGTAACTACAAAGTTCAGTAGCGCTGACTTGCTTATTCTGGGATTTAAATTTTAAAATTAACTGCTTGGTTTGAGTCCATTAATAGGGTTAGATCATCAAAAGATATGTTAGATAAACACAGAAATAAAATTAAAAGTAATTGTTATTCCTGAGCAGGAACAGTAAATTATTTATTCAATTTCCCTAATTAATATAATTACAGGGAAAACAAAACAAAACCAACCAACCAAATAAAAAACTTTCATACTACATACTACTCAAAGGAGATGAAATTAATGGAGGTATCTACTTTTATGGTCTGATTTTTATTCTTCCGCTACCCCTCTCCCTCCAAGCCCCCCACTTTGTATGTGAGATATGTGGATTTTCATTAAGTTTCTTTGATAGTTAAATAAGGTATCCCAAGCGGCTTAGGAAGTGGTAGGAGTTAGGTCAGTCAATGTGATTTTGAACCACTATTTTGAATCTGTTAGAGGCTGTAGTTTAAATCTTTAATGAGTGTCTTGCATGAAAGATTAGGTTATATTGGTGGTCATGTCATGACAATTTTCCAAACATTTGATGCATGGAATATTTTTGTGATTATTATTATTATTATTATTTGCCAATATTTATATGCACAACATCTATTCTAAAGAGTTTGCCTTTCAACTACAACAAGAAACTTATTGCAAAGTATTCCATAACCTTCATTCATTAGTCTCACGAATGTTACAACTGTAGTCATGTAAGATTAGATTCATAATATGCAAAATTAAATCTATAATCATTATAATATCAACAGGAATAGGTGGAGCATAGAATTTGATAGTTTAAGGTTGTGACTTTTTTTTTTTTTTAGAACAGAATAGACTATAGGAAGTTGGAAGGATGATAAGGATCATCAAAGCCTCATAGCTTCAGAGATAAGCAAAAGTTAGAGTATATTATTAAGGACATTATCCAAGTGCCTCTTGAACACTGACAGGCAGCAACCATCTCTCTAGGAAGCCTGTTCCAGTGTTTGACCAACCTCACAGTAAAGAAATTTTTCCTAAAATCCAGTCTGGACTACCTCTGGCACAGCTTTGCACTTCTCCCACATGTCCTCTCATCTGTGACCAGCACCATTTCACCTTCTTAGGAAGTTGTAGAGAGCAATGAGGTCACTTCTTAGCCCTCTTTGCTCCAACGAAAAAAAAAAAAAAATGTTGGTTTATTAATGCAATTTGAACTTCTTTGTAGTGCATTTTCTGAAGTTTGAATCTCATTAAATCCAATTTATTTATTTATTTATTTACTTATTTTCCTAGATAACTGTCAATGGTTATCAGTCTGTGACCTAGCTTACCTGCTATAAATAACTTAACCTCATTTGGTGGTGTTTTCATTGACAGATTTGCCATTGGAGTCATTGTCAAGAGGACTGGCTTCTCAGAAAACCTAGTAGTGTCTAATTGGGAAGGAATGTAATGTCATTATCTTTATTTAATACATTATATTTTCTTTTAATTAACAATATCCCCTAGATTTTCAGTGTGTTACTTAAAATTATGCTTATGATCTCTGTCATATTATGGCTCCAGTTAATCACATATCTGCCATTTTCTGCAATAAGCAACCTTCAGAATGGTTTGATAGTTGGAGCTTACAGTAACTGACACTGTAGATTGCATGAACTCTGGGGCATAATCACTTCGTATGTATATATGAACTCAATATAGAAAAGTCTTTTTTTTTCTTTTTTCTTTTTCCTTTTGCATAAGGACAACTGGAGATTTTATGCTTATTTATTTATCTACAGAAGAACACTCACTTAATCCACTCATAATGCCATGTTTATGTTGGAATGACATGAAAAAAAATAATGAAATCCCAAGAACAACTCCCCTAAGAATCTCCGGTAGGTTAATTATACTTCAAGGACTGATTCAAAAAATCAAGAATTTCTTTCTGATATGTTCACAAAATCTTTCATTGTATATACTCCAGTTCACTCCATTCTGAAATCTGAATGTAACTTTTTTCAGAAGAGTATCTGTATAGTGATTCAATGCCACTCCTAATCCTGTTCTAGGTGAAAAATTCCATTTTGCAAATACAGCTTTCTATGTGTGTAATACAGCTCACCCATTTCACAGATTACAGGGGTGATTAAATTAATACTTCAACAAAATTAGATGTCTCAAATTTCAAAAAATATACAAAATCTGTATGTGAATAAAAACAAATATATGGAGTTCATATAAAAGACTTTTCTACTAGGAGAAACTGGCCATCTATTAAAAGGAGACAAAGTAAAATTCATAGACAAGAAATTGATGTTCATGCACTACTATGCTTGAGAAAATTTAGTAAATGAATCAAATAATAAAAATCAATCAAAATTTAGCAAGAAAGGTATTTCTCCAACCTGTGGGCCCTGAGTTCAATTTTAGCTTTTACAAGACCTGTGGTTTAGCATCAGCTACTCATGAGAGCTCATAAGTAAAAAAAAAAAAAAAAAAAATTGATGGGGGGGTGTTTGTGGGTTTTGTTTTTATTTCTTTTTTATATGCATGTTTTTGGTGTGTTTCTGTCTTCCTCCTTGGACCTGTACAGATGTTAGCAAAAATGGAATTCTGGAGTGGAATTATGGTACTACGTTTAACTCAGTTTAGTTCAGGTCAAATTGGTATCTAAGTTGGAAAATCACATATTTATGACATCTCGTAGAACTAGTATTTCAGTTATGAGCTGAAAGCTTAGTGAATGTTTATTTTTCCGAACTTTTCCCCAGTGAGTAAATTAAGGGTAACAAATATGACAGCAGTATCCAGAAATAAAGTTGCAAAAATTATATTCATGACATCTCTGTTTTGCTTTAAGTTTTTCTTACATGTTTGTGAAAAGAGATAGTGAAGCTATTGGGCAGCAGAATAGGGCACAATGTGGCTACTTACTGGATTTTTAGACTTAGTCTTTGCATCTGTGGTAGGGATCCCTAAATCCCCCAAAATAATTTGTAGGGATATAGTGCTCTATTGTTTCATCTCCTGAAATATCAAGATATTTAGTGAAGCACACCAGTGGCTCTCAAAGACATCTGAGGGAAATACATGTCTTATATTGCTGATAGAGGAAATATGACTTGGCTGAAGAGCCAATATAAATGAGTTTTTCACATCATAGGTTAATTTTTAGTTTATAAACACACCAATTAAGAGACCTTAGAGACACTGACAATACACATAATGAATGAGATTAGCATCTAACATCTGTATTGCTATGTCTATTTTGAAATCTTTTATAAAATATATGCCCATTTTGTTGGGGCTTAGCAATTTGAGATTCAACCCAGAAGATTGTTTAAAACCCAAATTTTCCTGAAATGAGTAGGATGCAAGGTGCCATTTCATTGTCGCTTTGAGTCCATATGCATTTTTTTACACACTGAACACCATACTGAAATACTTATTCTTACATTACTATACATAATGCTCCCTGAGTGTCTTCCCAGTCACTTCTTCCATAAAACATTACCACTAATGCATTTTGCTTCCAACTGCAGATTATGGGTGATGTCATGACACATCCCTTTGGATTGTTTATAGCACTTTAATTTTTACATAAAATAGCTTTGCATGGAACATCTATGTTTCTAGGCAATTTATCTGTGAAGTTAACTGACATCTTGTGAAGGAGAGTTCATGTTTCAATTTTTATTCTGAAATACTCCTTATATGCATATGTATATGTACACACAAACATGTCCTCCTTGCTCTCTTTGAGAATATTAAATAGAATAGAACAAGAATAATTCATAGATATTGTATCCCATGAAAGGAAATGTGGACTATAACTTGAAGAGTCATGAGAAACTACAAGACAAATGTGATTTTGGCTTTGCTGTTTTTTCCACTGTCCATCCAATTTCTTGTATCTCTTGGCTCTTCTGGTCCTGTTTTTTTCTCCCTCCCCACCCCTTGCAACCCTCAGGAAAAGCATTGCAGCCAAAAACGTATTGCACCCTATCTATTTTACTAGTCTGATGTCAGGGGAATAGAAGATGAGCACCAAAAGCTGTAACTTGTTGGGAATGTTATCTGGAATAACTTCCAGCTGTTCAATGGCAGTCAAACTGTGCATTCATTTATGCAGTGAAACCAGCATATTTGGCAGAGAAATGATCTCTCATTCTTCCTTGAAGAACTCTAGGTGTGCCAGTTATGCAAGGCAACTGTGGGTAACTGGGTTTTGGAATAAAGCGTTTTTTGCTTGTTTGTTTGTTTGCTTTTTCTTTTTTTTTTTTTCTAGAGTAATCCAAGTTCCTATAGTATCTGTCTACCTAGAAGAATATGAAGATGAAGATCAGGGGAACATTTGGTTTATAAGGACTAGGCATTTCTGCCTTGCAAAAGCCTGCTAGGTAATGAGAAGTGAAAAAGTTGGATTGGTTTAGGATGGATGGATCCTATTAGGATGGATACAGGCAAGCAAGAAATGTGTAATGTCTGGGAAGATTTTAATGGAGACAATGAATTTTCACACTTGAGAGACTCAGAGGAAAAAATGAAGACTGACATAAAAACAAACAAATGAACAAAACATGTTTAATTGCAATTCAGGGTTGCATATTTACAAAATGAGAGGGCAGGATAAGGAAAAGTGAGGGTATGTTGGAGAAAATATGGTGTTAGGAAAGGAGAGGAATAGTGATTTTTAAATGGTTTCACATGCCTGATATATAATGTGCCATACATGTAAATGTGTCAGAATGCCTTGAAGTTTGTGTAGAGGAAGAGAGGTGGAGGTTGATTCCCCCAAACATCTTTTTCTGCTTTTATAGCTTTAGTAACTATGAGAGTGTTCTACAACCTTTTAGTA
The DNA here is from genome assembly GCF_964211825.1 of Aythya ferina. Classification (NCBI taxonomy): domain Eukaryota; kingdom Metazoa; phylum Chordata; class Aves; order Anseriformes; family Anatidae; genus Aythya; species Aythya ferina. Next base: position 90,194,276 of record NC_140297.1, on the reverse strand, counting down.
TTTATCATAGAAGCATTAAGTTTAGAAAAGACCTCTGAGGTCATCTAGTCCAACTGTCCCCCTACCATCAATATTACCCACTAAGCCATGTCCCTATGTACTACATCCAACCTTTCCTTAGACACCCCCAGGGATGGTGACTCCATTACCGTCCTGGGCAACCTGTTATAGAAGTATGTTTCCAGGTTTGACCACTCAAAATAAAACCATTTCTAAAGTACACTTGGTATCCAAAGCAGTTGGAATGACTTTGATCACAAAGAAATATGAGTTGAGGTGGTGCTCCTGACTTCCTGAAGGCTACTTATTCATCAGTCCAGCTGTAAATAAGTTATCATCTAAGTTAGGCCAGGTAATCACCTATTCTGGAGGAGGTGATCCTAGCTCAATGGTTTACTTGTATGCCATTCTGTGGATCCAATGAGCTATTTGGGCTTTATGATGGGGAACTTTTACAAAGCTAGTCCTGTTTCTTTTCATGTAGGATTCCATCAGTCAAAAAGCTATGCACACTTTTAGTTTAATTTCTGGAGAAGAGGAAGAATCAAGAATGTATGTAGCACTTAATATACAGTAAATTGTTCTTATTTGTAATAGACTGCTGTGAAACAGTCTTTTTTATACCAAGTTATTACAGTTAATTTTGGGGTAAATATTGCAAACATTTTATTTTCTCTCAGTGGACTGAAAACAAACTGTGAAAGAATAACATTTTATTGCTTTATCATGAGAAACACTTTGAAATATGAAGAGAGAAGGAATATAGGCCTCATTTTCACTGCATTTAATGATACTTTACCTCAAAGGCAAAAGAATGACCTGTTGCTATCTTTTAAGATTTACACCTGGAGCAAGCAGGCATTTTGTCTCTGAAGAGAGAAAGTTATAGAACAAAAGGATGTAAAAATGTATTCTTTTCAGTCTGAATGTATTTCACCTGTCTTTCATATCTGCACATTGATTTTCCTGGTATGAAGGTTATTGATGGTGAGAGATAAAAAGATCCACAGTCAACAAAGAGTTAAGCCGAATACATCTGTTTAAACTTCCAAAGGGTTTTGGGGAAATGAAAGCACCACCTAAGGCATTTTAAAGTTATTTTATTTGTTTCTCCTTTTATCTTCTTGTGCAGTTCGACACATAGATGAGAGCAGCCCTAGAGATAAAGAGAATGGAGTGAAAAGTATCGAAGATGAAGAAAATGGGTGTGGTGTTCTGCACCAGCAATACAACATGATTCCTTGTGCCCTGGCCTCAGGAGGAAAAAGAGGGTGTCAGAGAAGCTGTCGCTCCAAAAGTGAGGGAGATAGACTTCTGTGGAATACTGAGAGCTCTTTTAATAGTGGGGGCTTGAGTGCTTGTGTTGTGTGTGTGTGTAGCAAAGTACTTAAATTCCAAGGTGTATGGTGCAGTTTTCTGTCTTGTACAATCTTGTTTAAATGAATGTAGCAGGAGACCTAGAAATCCATGACTTCCCTACCTGTTGACTGGTTACTGAAATGGTTTTGTCTTGTATTAAATGACTGACAAAGTGATTTGTGTCAACCATTACAACCGGTATTGGTGACATTTGAAAAGGATTTATTTGGGTCAAATAAATTTATGGAATTAAAAAAAAAAAAAAAAATGTGGCTAAGAGTTTGTGGGGTTGCCACAAACTGCCGGTGCTTATGTAGAAAGAAAATCTCCAAACAGAATCTTTGGTTGGCAGACACCCTACTTTTACCTAGCCTTTCTCACCTAATACACAGTAATTGCACTATTCTGTGTAGACCTTATGATATCAATCAGAAGTCATGAAATTGTTCCCCTCATCTTGTTTCCTCAGAAGTATTTCCATTTCATTTTCTAATCACAGTTGCTAGCTTGAGCTTTGAACAGGAAAAAAAAGACGTGTTTTGATGCTAGAAATAGTTTTGATCTCAAATTCAAACAAAACCTCTTGAGAAAGTGCATGATAACACATCCATGGGCTAATCAGCATCAGGTTGACCAGACTGGCTTTGACCTACTTCCTTGATGAGTTCCTTGATTAAAAGTTACTAATGTAATGAATAATGCACAGTCTTTTAAAATGTACATGTACATGTACCTGAATATCTGTAATATCTCAAATTTGAAAATAGCTTAACATAGTGGCTTAACATAGATGTAGGCTTCTGTGGGAGGTACTTGAGAGTTCTGCACAGTGGCTGGAATGTAAAATAGAAAATGATTTGTCTTTTAGGGCATTATGGCATTATGGCTGTGATTTGATGTGTACTAGAGTTTGTGTGCCACTTAAGGGTCCCCTTTTAACGGGATAACTTTTTTTTCCTTCAATAATAGAAAAGAATCCTTCATTTTATAATTTGCAAGAAAAGTGGGATTATTGGTTAATCAATTGATATCAATGAATTTGTGAAACTATTCATGATTGATCTATGTTCTGACTGAAGAGCTACAGAACTTGTGTAGTTTTGCTTTACTTATTTATTTCTTCCAGCCTCTCCATCATATAAATCTGACTGTTATACACTGTAAAGGAAAAAGTCTAAAATTTGTGCAGCTGTGGTGTGGAATTCTAAGATTTTTGTAACTGTATCAAATGGACGACTCTCTTTAAGTCTCATATAAGTAGTTATCGCTTTCAGAGACATAAAAATATTTAGCACTAATGTTTCATAATATGAACATGTCACCTGACTATCTAATATCTTCTTGCCAGAGACTCTATGTGCCACTGACTCTTAGAAATTAATTCCTTTAGTGGATATACACAAGTAAGTGTGTGAAGACACCAGATGGGCACCCCTTCAAAATGTTGCTCTTCTGCAATGAGTAAAGCAATTTTTTCTACTCTACAGGTGCAAACATTGCACTTAGTTTATCTGTGTTGGCGGAATCCCTAAAAATTGCAAGCAGTGATTTGGAATGATTTAATGTTTTTCACTCATCTTTCCCTGTCTTAGCCACTATAGCGTCTGTAACTTTTCTTAACTAAGAAAAGGAACTCATTGTTTTAGTTTGTTTTCTTTCAAACGTGGTCTGAGTATTTGTTCTGCAACTCATTTTACAATGTCTTTTTGTTTGTTTGTTTGTTTAAATTACTATTCATCTGAAATATAATTAGACTTCATTGAGTTATATGCTCAGTGCTTACAAACAATTAGCAGAACACTCCAGAAGCACAGTGTTTGACAGATGGATATATCTAATCAGTTGCTGTCTTGAATTCAGTTATTAGTAGGAATGCTTTAAAATGTTTACTATTTGATGTTGATGTCTGTAGGTTATTTTATGTCAAAGCATGTAACCATTTTTCATCAGCAGCCAAGTGTAAAGTTGAAGTAAAGGAGTTATTTGACCTTGTCAAAAATAAATAGGTGGCTGTACTCCAACAAACAAAAGCTTGCCATCTTTCCAATCACTGTTTCTATAACACACTGCTGCTCTGTCTAAAAGTCATGTTGCCAATGTCAGTAAGAAAATGCATTCTAACTAGAGGAAGATAGGAAAAAAACAAATTAAAATTTGTTAAAAGTTCTATTACACACTTGTCCTCTTGTGTATTGTTGTTGAAGTATATTTCGCTAGCACTATATTTTCTTCTCTTTGATGACAAATGATCTCTGCCATAAGCATAATCTCATGAATAGTTTAAGGAAACAAGAGATTCTAAGAATAATGGTAGGGTATCTGAGATTTTCAATAAGGAATTTGGAAAACTAATTAAATATATATAAAGTAGCAACATTTCTCTCTCTCTCTCTCTCTCTCTCTCTCTCTCAATCTTTATCATGAAAAATGAACATCCCTATTCCTAAGGCTTTGAAGTATAAAAAAATGGAGTGGAAATGATTATTAATAGAATTTGCAATCTTCAGAAAATCCCATCAATATGTCTTATGGCAGAATTTGCTGGTACTTTACTGTTAATATATAAGCATTACAAATAAAGAAATAAAAATATTCGTTACTATTCATATTGGAAAAGAAAAGAGGAAATTTGCCTTGTGGAAGCTAGTAGGTGCAAAAATTCTGGGGTTTCTGCTTCTAATTCATTAATTAGTTAGAAAGTAAAAAATCACTACTATTTCTAATTTACACTTTAATTTCTAGGAGACTCCGAGCTTTATTGTATAATGTTTTCTTTCAGATACATGACATCACATTTAAGGCCACAATCTATAAAAATAAAATTTATATATTTTTTTTTATTTCTGTTAGAAATTTAACTATATTAAAAGTTCAAATACTTAATGAAAAGCTTTAGGCTTTATTATTTTGTGAAGTACATTTTTTTATTATTATTATTTTCTCAGTTTAAAGTGAACCTTGGATTCATTTAAAATAATAACAAAATAATTAAAAAAGTATATGTGCCTTTTTTTTTCTTTTTACGTTGAAACATTCTGAGGACCCACAGTTAATTTTTTTTCTCCTATCTTAAGGAAAAAAATGGTAAAACATAGTAGTTGAAAGTGAATTTGGAGAAAAAGTCACACACCTTGTAAAGGACATCATTTTCACCCACCATCTTCCATTCTGCATGTTCTTAACCTAATTCTAATCATTCTTCAGCTGTATTCACTGTTTTATTGACTTCTCCTCCCATTACTTTGATATCTCAAAATACAAAGGGATTTGTATTTCCTGTGCAGGTCCCTTGACCTTACTCTGTTTAATGGACAAAACAGCTTTCAGAGGAATTAGGATTATTTTCTTCCCTTTCTCAAATTTCTGCTGTGTTGCTCCACACAAGATGTCATGGAGGCACTGCAGGTGTTGAGGAGCTTCCTCCTCTTCCGGTGTGGTCTGGATCAGTCCATGACGAATGGCAAGGCTGTGTTTCCACCCCTGGAGCAATCAATTCCAGGTCTACTGGATACCCCTCCAAGTGAAAGCAAACTTCAGTCACACTGCTGCCAAAGGGATGGAGAAAAATGCACTAACTTTATCAGTTGTGGCATACCATTTGGCTGTCTTTGACTCTAGTTTGTATTGAAGTTCTAGCATGTCCGGCAGTGCAGCAGTGGTCCACCTTTAGCTTACTCTCTCCATTAGATTTTCGCACTGGCAATATAGGACTATTAAAGGGTGAGCAAGTCTCCTTGGCTCTCCAGCCGATGAACAAACTCTTAGATGGTAAATAGGGAGTCTCGGTTAGTAAGATATTGCTACTGGTACACTACTGTGGTAGTGATTAGAACCTGCTGTTCAGCAGTCCAATAACAGAAGGGTTTCCTGAGAGACCAGGCAGGGTAGACAGCTGCTTAATCTTCTCTGTGCTCAAAGCAGCTATACCAAAAGCCCACTGGTACCTTTTTAGGTCCTTGAAATACCCTCTCTTGAGGTAGTCTATGCCAAGAATTCACAGAGCCTCGGGGCCAGTCACGATGGGGTGCTTTTGCCACTCATTCCCAGTTAGGCTCACTTCAGCCTCCAATGCAGTTAGCTGTTGGGATTCCCCTGTCACTCCACAAATGCAGATGAGTGCTGTGCCTTGGTAGACTGAAGGCATTAGGGTACACTGTGTGCTGCTGTCCATTAGAGCATTGTAGTGTTGTAGTTCACGATATGCCAGGTCATCACATAGTCCAGTAAATCTGCTTGTCCCTTCCCTCTTCCTGGACAGAGGCAGGGCTCCTCTAGTCCTGGTAGGAGTATCTGACACTTAATTCTTGCAAATGTGAAGCAGAAGTCCCTACATCAGGGCCAGCAATAAACAAAACACTGGTGTGATACCAATGCTGTTATAGATACCAGTGTAGAGCACAGAACTGCATGGGCTGCTGCAGGGAAAGTTAACTCCATCCCAGCCAGTCCCAGTACAGTCATCAATGAAAACCTTTATCGGTATCAGACATGTTATTCAGCTCTGAGACACAGCTGGTGAACGGCCTCCAGCTGAATTTAATGCAGCTGATCAGAATACTTTGATTCTGACTCTTCATCTGGTTTTGATCCATCTAACTGTCCACTCATGTAGCCCATGCTTCATTGGTTTGTAAATGAGGATGTTATAGGACACGGTGTCAAAAGCCTTACTAAAGCCTTCCTTTCCCTCAAGAAAATGTCAAGAAGGATGTTGTAGAGGATGCAAAATTTAAACCCGCTGCTACAGTATAATCTCATTAGAAATCAATAGAGCCTGTTTCTGTGACAAACATCTAAATTTTACATATCCTGACCTGCATAATATCATTGCTTGAGGTTTTGCTTATTCTGAGTGCTGTGACACTGAATAATTCTTTTGAGATTAAGATACAACTTTTTAAAATGGTACAAGTTGGGCTCTTGAGAATAGGATATAGCAAGTTCTTTTGAATAAGAAGAAATCTTTCTTACTATTTTTTGATTTTGTTTGTTTATTTATTTGTTTGTTCGTTTTTCTTCCCAGTTCTGTTGAAGGGTTTTGCTTTTGCACAGGTGGAGTCAACCATACTGAACATATTAATTGCCTTATGACTCCAGTGATTTAACCTTTGTCTACTCACCTCTGCAACACCCCTATGCATCTGAAACACTAAGGACGCCTTTAGACATTTACCTACCTGTGGATTTTCAAATAGTCCCTGAGTGCAGCAGCCTCACGTTCTTCTGAGATGCCATGGTTACAGCATGCATAACTCTCCACTGAAAAAATGTCGTCTAATTTGGTTTCGCATAGAATAAAATCCTTTTTTTTAATAAAGATTTTTCACTGTGCATTTCAGAATGTCTTCATCTTTCAAGGGTTGATGGGAAGAGAAAAGTTAAATCAATCAAGCTGCTAGCACTCTAACTTCCTAAAGAAACATGCACCACTTAGTAGATATTCACATTACACTCCCAGTAGAGACTTTACATTTTGTACATGCTGCAGTTTAAGAGATATGAAAAAAGAGAACTCTATTCTTCTTTGCACTACAAAACTGTTGTTCAGGTCGTTTAGAAGTTGGTTTGATCTCTATTCTGCACATAAAATGAAAGATTAAGAAATGCTCACCATTCCCAAATGCAGCTGACCTGACTTTGAGTGAGAGAACTTCTTCACATAGCAATTGTTTTTATACTTCGGATTCTGGATGAATTTCCCCCCTGCCAAACTAGAATACATTTTTTTTTTCAATGCATTGAAATTGCTTTTCTAAAAGAAAAAAAAAAAGTCTTACTAATTTTTTATTTGTTTTCAAGTGTTGATACATTTATACATAGGTGCTCCGCTTGCCTGCTCTTCATTGGAGGCTTGCAGTTCTCTGAACATCATCTTTTGACTTTCAGGCTCTCTTTCTAAGGGAAATACACACCAAAATCATCAAACACGAAATGAAGAACCTAGCAAGTGAATACAAAGACTACAGAGTTGCAGACCCATTGCAGGAGCAGTAAAGGCCTAGTAGTACCCCACAGTAACAGAACACTGATAAAAGCCTCTATTGCAGAGCGTGAAACAGAGCAGGAACATGTGGCAAAAGTATTACTTCCTCAGCTTCAAACTGAATTTAGAGAACCATGTCCTAACTAGTCCTTGAGTAAAATCAGGGTGTAAGAGATGACATAAATAAACTAAAAACAGAAAAAGGGAAAGTACACTTTACAAATAGTTTAAAACCTCAGGTATTTTTATTCATCATAAATGAATGAAGAGGTAAAAAGCAAATCATCTAAAATCATTTTCAGGTCACCTTTAACAGCAAAAGTAATATCATTTCAGTATATGAGCTGAAACAGAGAGAGAAAGATCTGTTCATTTCAAAAGCTAGAATAGAGCAATTAGCTGGAAAGAATGTGTCATGCCTTCCAATAAAAGTTAAATTACAGTGAAATACTGCCTCACAAAACTGTTCACTGTGTGCCAAAGCCCACATATCAAAGTACACTTTATTCAATCTGTAACACTTCTAGATTGTAAGAATGGGAGGGACAATTAAGGGCCTGATTCTTTTCTGTGCTGACAGTTTGGTGCTTTGTGGAAGGATTGACTTCATTGGAGTCACTCCTTAAAACTGGACTAACTGGACTAACTGGACTAGAGGATGAGAATTTATAACTTCAAATAAATCCCAGATTACCTAATGATTCAAAAAAAAACTCTGGATGCTTTGTACATGTCTTTGCTTGACAGTCATGCCAGTAGAGCTCCAACACTGATGGAAATAGTAGAAAGACTTTGTATACTCCTAGCTCAGTCACTATTTTCTTTTCAGTTTTGCTGTATTGTAATCTGTTTCAGGCTTTCTTACACTAGCACACTCAGACCTCTTCCTCAGTCTCAGAAACTGCCTCAGAAATTCTTTTATCTAACCAAGGATCCATGGAGATCTATTTATGATCTTCTTTATTTTGTGTTCTTTATAATTCCCTTTGGTTTTATCTTGTGTATTACCTCTTCTTCAGCCCCCTAAAAAGATCGTTGAGTTCCATATCTTACTGGCATTACCAGGTCAAGGCAGGAGTCATCACAGAACTCTTAGGTGAGTTCCAAATTCCTGATTTATTTCCATCTGAACCAATAATAAATATATTAACCTCATTTTTAATAGAAACAAATAGTAGAATATATTTTGAAAATCAGAAGGATGTAGTAGGAAGTTCCACTTTGCAATATATATCATTATCTATCATTTCTCAAATTATGGCTTTCCAGAGTTAATCTCACTGAAAACAAACAAACTTCAATATACTCTTTATCTGTTGTGTATGTTAAAGGAAACAATATTTTGGTACAGCCATCAAAGCTTGTTGTCATTTAGGAAGACACATCACTTCTTATGGCAAATATCTTTAACAAGAGATTAACTAACTGAAGAGATTTATTAGGAAAAAATATTAGAGAAAGAAACATCTATGCTCATGGTGGCTAAGAGGTGATGAAGATAAGACAGGACACAGGTTATTCTGTAAATTCTTCACAAAGAGAAATAAACAAATAAAAACTCATATGTCTGCATGCCAGTAACAACCATATGTGGGAATAGATGGACAGTTTTTATTATGGAAACTGAAAAATGGCATTTGTATGTTTGATTCATGGTTCAATGTTGTACTCTTTTAAATTAAAACATTAAAATGGAGATAAGACGAGTCCTTGTAGAAGAAAGGTAAGATTTTTCCTTCTGTAGAAGCAATTGAGGGTGTTAGAGTTTTCACAGGCTGCAGAGGACAGCTGCTGCAGGGGGGGGCTGAAAACTGACAAATTTCTCAGATTGAGAAAAGGGACTGATGAGAGTTAGGGAACCAGATTTCACATGTAAGGAAAATAACCTTTGTAGGGACAGGAGAGGACTATGTTGCATTTGCTGCAACTCAGTCATCAATTTATCTGAAATAAATTCAGGAAGCAAAGACCCACTGGCAAGGACACAGCAAGAGCAGTGAGTTACCTTCCCTGTAGTTCTATTCTGTATGAACACATCAATTGAGATTTCTCTTTAAAAAGTTTAGCCTCATTTTGCCTTAGACTTTAAATAAAAAAATTGTTCTTTTGAAAGTAAAAAAACAAACAAACAAACAAAAAAAAACACTCCTCTGAGTTGTCTTCAGAGGCCAAACTTTGATGAGATCTGATACAATGTAAACATCTAGACATTGGACTTCTAATCTAAAACCAGTTACAGAATCACAGAATTGTCTAGGTTGGAAGAGACCTCCAAGACCACTGAGTCCAAACTCTGACCTACCACTAACAAGTCCTCCACTAAACCATATCGCGAAGTTCAACATCTAAATGTCTTTTAGAGACCTCCAGGGATGGTGACTCCACCACTTCCCTGGGCAGCCCATTCCAATGCCTCACAACCCTCTCAGTAAAGAAGTTCTTCCTAATATCCAACCAAAAACACCCCTGGCACAACTTTAGCCCATTCCCCCTTGTCCTGTCACCGGGCACGTGGGAGAATAGACCAAAAACCACCTCTCTACAGCCTCCTTTAATGAACTTATAAAGAGTGATATAGTCACCCCTGAGCCTCCTCTTCTCCAGGCTGAACAAACCCAGCTCCCTCAGCCGCTCCTCACAGGACTTGTTCTCCAGACCCCTCACCAGCTTTGTTGCCCTTCTCTGGACTCGCTCGAGCACCTTGATATTCTTCTTGTAGCGAGGGGCCCAAAACTGAACACAGTACTCAAGGTGCGGCCTCACCAGAGCTGAGTACAGGGGGACAATTGCTTCCCTAGACCTGCTGGCCACACTGTTTCTTATACAAACCAGGATGCTGTTGGCCTTCTTGGCCACCTGAGCACACTGCTGGCTCATATTCAGCTGACTATCAACCAATACTCCCAGGTCCTTCTCTGCCTGGCAGCTTTCCAACCACTCATCTCCAGTTCATCTCTAAAGTTACAGAATATTCAGGAAGTTCCTCTCTTTTTGAAATACTGGAAAACATTTATAATTTATAACCTATTTCTAACTCCACAGCCTCTCTGGGGAACCTATGCCAGTGCTCAGTCACTCTCACCCCCACAACAAATGAGAGCAACAGAGTACCGGCACAAGTTGCCTAGAGAGGTTGTGGAATCTCCCTCCTTGCAGTTCTTCAAAAGCCACATAGACATGGTCCTAGGCAACCTGCCTTAGTTGTTTCTGTTTGAGTGGGGCATTGGACCAGGTGATTTCCAGATGTCCCTTCCAACATCAACCATTCTGTGTTTCTGTGCTTTTGTAACCATAACTTTGTATTTCTACTATAAGAACTAGGTGGCAATATTTCAAAAATAATTATTTTATCATTTAAAAAATAAGGAAGAGCTAGTGAGAGTGGTTCATATGACCAGAACTTTTATATCAGAGTTACAGCCAAGGGTTTTATCTTTTGTTAGTGACAGGGCTGACAGCAGTTTGTGTAAGAGTGAGGGCAACAGGACAAGTATTTGAGTATTGCCTGTAGCTGGGAAGAACTTCAAAGATGTACCAGTTCTTATTTTTCAAGCAGGTTAGACCAAAAATTTGTTAGTTGTTGTTTTGGCAACAATATTATCTGCACTTCTCTGGGAGCAAGTCCTTCTTGGAGCATGGCAGTATGGAAAGAAGAGGAAATCTGAATTTTTTTAGTGTTTCCCTTGTCCAGTTACTAGGGTTAGAAACTTTATTTCTTATTTATGTGGTAGGAGAGCTATAAGGATAGAAATGTAATTTATCATCTCTCCATATTCCACAGGCAGCATTTGATAATGATTTAACTTGCTTTATCTTATGATGTGCTTTTCTCCCTTGTCATTTTCTTAATATTGCTCATTCTGTAGTTCACATTGGCTCTTGTGCTTTCTGTGTAACACATTAATCTAAGGTTTTACGATGGAATTGAAAGAAAAAAGAAAAAAAAAGTACTTTTAGAGAGCATCTTAGCTCTGATCTTGCAACAGACAAACTCATTTCTTTCTAGAGATCATGGTGAAGAGCAGACATGTTCATGGTCAGCCTCTTGGGCAATTTATCAATCTATTTTCTGTGATCCACATATGGGGAGTACCAAGTCATTTGTACTTAGAACTTTTGTCACATGCCTCAAACACTCTTACACAGAAGGGACAGATTAGACTGTACCCTTAATATTCTTTCTACTTGCAGTTATTTCATAGCACAGCTGGCATTGAAGCACTGTTATTGTGGGAATGGGAAAGCTTTCTGGAATGTTTATATATACGTGTGTGTTTTTAACTTCTTTAGGTTACACTGACCAAATTGAAGCCTGTTTAGAAACAGTTTTTTTCTGGAATAGGAAGGAGAGAGTTATGTCTGGAAATGATCTGCTCCTGAAATCTTTTTATTTTATTTTTATAAATATATATATTTTTGGAAGTGTAACAAAAGACCAGATTTTGCTGTTCTAGCTACAGCTAATGAAAATTTAAATTCTGTAATTAGCCCTATTCTTTTGCAAACAGAAACATAAACCAACATGACTGGTCAGAGTTGGACATTATGAAATGAACAGGCAATCCCTGCCTTTTTAAAACCAAGTTCTGTTTTCCTTCAGAGTGTTAGTACACGCAGCTAACAGCTTTACATACGATGTTCACTTTGGAGAACTGTGAAGCCATGTTTTGAGCCAAAGAATTTTTTTTTTTTTTTTTTTTTTTTAATTGGGATTGATTTAGGAAGGTAGGTATATTGTTGGCTGTTTTCCCCAATGATTTTAGAAGTGTTTCTGTCCTGTAATTACTAGATCTAGCAACAGGATATTTGAAAATAAATAAAATGTGAACTCTGCAAGCAGTAGAGAATTTTTTGAAACCAGTTCAAATTTGCCAGTTCTTCAGCTCCTGTGCCAATGAAGTCAATTCAGTAAATTAAGGAAGATTAGTATCTTCTGACTGTTTCACTAATAGATGAGCCAATTCAATTACTCCTGCAGACTTTCTCATTTCCTTTTGTTTAGTAATGGAAAGTTAAATCTGCTACACAACCATTCACAGGAGATGCATATGAAGGGTCATATTTAGTTTTACCAGGGGTGTTTTTTATATATTTCCTTGTGCAAACATTTGAAAGAAACCATATTTCTGAGCTCTTAAAGAATTACTAGACATGGTAATTTAAACTCAGAATCACTAGTGAGTTCAAGACTGAAATCCTTAGGAACAAAACAGCTACATCAGCAGCTGTTTTAATCACTGATGTTAGCTGAGAATCTGACCTCATGGGTATCTAGATGGTGACAGTGAAAATCATAAAAGATGATCTGCACATCCTCATGAAGTGAGGCATACAAGCTGTTACAGTAATTCCTCATGCAGACAACTTACTGAATTAAGCCTGTGTTCTTCAGTTCCACAGGTTCTGAAATGTGATACATAGGCCAAAGTCTCTGTTAGAACAGAAAATAAGGAAGAAAATACAAGATTATTATTATGTTTTTTTTCCTCAGTTTGGCCATTTATTTACCACCAGTTTGACCACTGTCTTTGATAGTTCCTAGTAGTGAGTTGCTGTGTTTGGAAACCTCAGTTATGGTTATGTAAGTATATAAATGATTATTCAGGTCCTTAAGAAGACCCTAGAAAAATGCAAAATAACATCCATAGTTCATTTTAAAGAAGTATATATCTATATATGTGTGTGTGTGTGCATATATATATATTGCTCTCTATGGGTACCTCAAGGGAGGCTGTAGCGAGGTGGGGGTTGGCCTGTTCTCCCACGTGCCTGGTGACAGGACGAGGGGGAATGGGCTTAAGTTGAGCCAGGGGAGTTTTAGGTTAGATGTTAGGAAGAACTTCTTTACTGAGAGGGTTGTGAGGCATTGGAATGGGCTGCCCAGGGAAGTGGTGGAGTCACCATCCCTGGAAGTCTTCAAAAGACGTTTAGATGTAGAGCTTAGGGAAATGGTTTAGTGGGGACTGTTAGCATTAGGTCAGAGGTTGGACTTGATGATCTTGAGGTCTCTTCCAACCTAGAAAATTCTGTGATTCTGTGATATATATAAAGTAAACAACAGCAACTACAAAAAAAAAAAAAAAAAAAAAAAAAAAAATTAATTTTAGTCAGTAAAAACAAAAATTTGTGGCTTGGTAATTTCCATGTAAAAAATTTGGCCAGTGAGTGTACCTGAGCAGATGCACAGACATATGTTCTTTTTACTGTGCCATCTGCTAAATGAAGATGGCCAGATGCACACTTTGTTCTGTGTCTTTGCTCCATTAGCTTCTGTTCCTGCCAGATGAGGGAGGGCCTGAGCTGGGGCAATTCAAAGAAATCCAGTGCCAGCTGGGATATTTGAGAAAGAGAGAAAGACAGTTTACAGAGTGGGAATCACAGTTTATCTTTTATAATTTGTATCAGAATTAGACTAGAAATCTCAGGTCTCCAGATGAGAAAATGCAATAAACTCCTTTATAATATCTGTCCGCAGTGAACAGACTCTAGAAAAAAGAGTGGTGAGTGTGCTTATCTGTTACTCCTAGTCATTAGCTGAGAATTTCTTTTTTTGTTTTTGTGTTTGTATGCTGTCTTAGGGCAATTAAAGTAACCTTTTCTTTGGTAGAGACTTTGCAACATGGCTATGATTATTAATAATGATAAGCATGTATCATCAAAGTCTTGTGAAACACTTCAATTTGCCAACTGCAATAATAACTATTTAAATTATTGAAAAGTCATCTTTTTATTTTCATTTGAAACTACATAGAGAAAAACAAACTTTATAAATCTAGATATTTCTCTGTGAATTGCAACATTATAATGACCATTGAACTAACTGTGTATGAATGAAATGCCTCAAAATAACTGAATTTCCAGTAATTTCATTATTTCTGTGTTTTAGAAACTGCATATGCACTAAGTATCATTTGCACTAAGTACCCCTTTTCTTTTTTTTGGTTGCTCAACCAGATAAGTGAGTTAATCTGTATATTATTATTTGTAATCTTTTAATGAAGTGAACATTATCTACAATTCATTTTCTTCTTTGCATTAAGAAAAGAAACGAGAAGAGAAGAAAGAAAAGAAAAGAAAAGAAAAGAAAAGAAAAGAAAAGAAAAGAAAAGAAAAGAAAAGAAAAGAAAAGAAAAGAAAAGAAAAGAAAAGAAAAGAAAAGAAAAGAAAAGAAAAGAAAAGAAAAGAGAAGAAAAGAAAAGAAATTACTTAGCCTAATTCTGATTAAGTAAACATGCCTGTTTTTAATACTTTAATTACGGTAACACCAAGAGGCTCTAGATAGGAATTGAGAATATTTGCTCTATTCTAACCAATATACAAACCACAAAACAGTGCCTAAAAAGTCATACAGGAAGCCTGTTATTTTCATTCCCATCCAATCAGGAAATCAGCATCTTAATCCTTCTCATATACGCAGTTTTCACTGATACCTAACAGTGTCATCAGATGATGCCTGGTTATTTTGTTGCAATATTATGATATTATAGTTTCTGTTTTTATTTACAGACACACTGTAAGCTTTTGCGAAATACTAAATGGAGTGGTAAAATGAAATCAGAACTGTGATAAAATTATTTCATCATTATCTATCTCCATTTGTTCACCCACTTGACTAAGCAGTGCAGTATTAGACATATTCTCTTTTGATTCTAGCAATTATGCTGTTCCTATTACCTTTTGTCATGATAAGCTATTAATGGTATACATACAGCTACAAGGAAAAAAAATCTTGAAAGATTTTTTAATGGTAAAAAATTTCTGAGGGCCTAGAAAAGGAAGACAAGAGTTGTGTGGGTAAATTTGATCACTGTTCCACTAACATTTGCATTGGTAAGTTGCTATTTTGATCATCTGAGTACTTTGTGTACATGCTGAATCTGCTTTCTGAGCTTTCAGGGTCTTTGAATGAACAATGAAAAATATGGGACTGATCACACACCTCCGGAGTCATGGTGCTTAATAATGTAACATTTTTGGGAGATACAAAGAAAAAGTAACCTATTGAAAACAGAGAGGGTGGGGAGGAGTTTTAAAGCTTATCTTTATAAGAGTAAGGGACTTTTCTTCCACATAAAAAAAAAATCAACATTGACAAGAAGCTTTAAGGGGTCACAGATTTAATGTGAAAACACATATGGGGTTCTCAAAAAACTTACCTTACCTATCTGAGAAACACTGTAAATTGCAATTACAGATTAATGGTTAGAATATTGTGTTAACTTTAAGTAATTTTTTTGCTTGTTTGTTTTGAGCAGGGAAGAAAAAAAAAAAAAAAAAAAAAAAGAAAGAAAAAAGACAGGGACTTCAGAGCTACGTCTTCTACCACTTTAACAAAAAGTGAAGATCTGAATAGAAACATTATTATTACAGTGATATTTGTGGTAATTAGGACTACTTTCCCTGCAGACGAAAGACCATGCAGAAATGTAAAGCAGTAAAACTGTCCTCAGAATTAGGTCCAATTAGTGGCAATCATGTCTTATATCATTTATAAAGTCTTCTTTTGGCCCAGTATGGAAGGAAGATTTATATATAAAAAAAAATAAATAAGTAGTTGTTTTATAAGCCTGTTGTAGAACTTTCTTCTAACCTCTCAGTTCTTCTGTATCTTGAAGAAAAACTGATTAGATGAAGTATTCTATCCTTGCAATTATCATGGGATCACAGGTACACATGTAATATTTAGCCTCTTTTTTTTTTTTTTTTTTTTTTTAATAAAGCATTCTTAATATGCTGTGTCTATAAGAGTCATAGAATCATAGAATGGCTTTGGTTGGAAGGTACCTTAAATTTCATCTAGTTCTAACTCCCCTACCATGGACAAGGATGCCACCCACTAGATCAGATTGCCCACGGCCTCATCCAGCCTGGTCCTAAGCACCTCCAGGGATGGGGTACCCACAACTTCTCTGGGCAACCTGTTCCAGTGCCTCACCACCCTCTGAGTGAAGAATTTCCTCCAAACCTCTAATCTAAATCTCCCTAAATCTCCCTGCTTTTACTTTAAAGCCATTGCTCCTCAATCTGTCATTATCTCATTGAACAAAAAATTGCTCTCCATCTATTTTGTAAGTTCCCCTTAAGTACTGAAAAGTTGCAATAAGGTCACCCCAGAGCCTTCTCTTTTTCAGGCTGAACAGCCCCAGCTCCCTTAGTCTTTCTTTGTAGGAGAGGTGCTTCAGCACTCTGATCAACTTTGTGGACCTCCTCTGGTCTCGTTCTAACAGGTCAACATCCTTCCTGTGCTGAGGGCCCCAGACCTGGATGTAGTACTCCAAGTGCAGAGGAGAGGGGGATAAGTACTAAGTACTCCCAAGGACAGAGGAGAGGGGGATAATCACCCCCCTTGACCTGCTGGCCACTCCTTTTGATGCAGCCCAGGATGCAGTTGGCCTTCTCAGCTGCAAATGCACACTGGTGGCTCATGTCAAACTTTTCGTCCACCAGAATCCCCAAGTTCTTCTCTGCAGGGTTGTTCTCGGTGAGTTCTTCTCCCAGTCTGTACTCCTGTGTGATATTGCCCCAACCCATGTGTAGCACCTTGTACTTGGACTTGTTGAACCTCATTAGGTTCACATGGGCCCACTTCTCAAGCTTGTCCAGGTCCTTCTGAATGGCATCCCTTCTTTTTGCTGCACCACTGCACCACTCACTTCAGTATCATCTGCAACCTTGCTGAGGGTGCACTCTATCTTATTGTCTACGTTGTTGATAAAGATATTAAACAATACATATCCAGGACAGAGCCCTGAGGGACACCACTCATCAACAGCCTGGATACAGAGGATAAGAAGTCCTTATCCATATCCTTAAAAAAAAAAAAAAAAATCCATATCCTTATATCTTTCCTTATATAGAGAGAGAAAGATAGGGATAAGTAGAGAAGCTGACAGCTCCACATAAGCTATTGTATAACTTCCAAATATTTTAGTTTTTCATCCCAAAGTTACCTTTCTCAGCAAAACAACATTTCTAATACTCTGGAACATGCAAGTTGAAGTCCCACCGTCTGAGATGAGAAAGAAAGCAACTCTCTCATGCAGTAATTTTCATGGGTATGATCATTATTAATCTTATCATGTTATTGGTACATAAGCAAAAATTATGTTCTCCTCTCTTAATTTAGACTACTCTCAACTACTCTCAAACAACTAACACCCCACCTCCCTTCAATCCTCTTGAAGTGTGGGAAAAAAAAAAAAAAGAGAGAGAAATAAAAGAAATTAAGATTAATTGGGCAATAAAAGAAAATCTGCTTTTGCTAGTATCATTTACTTTGACTAATGTAATTTCATGCTGCTGCTACAGACATCTGTCTAAACCATCATCTAAAAGCCTGAAACATAGCTAAATTGCTTTTATTGTTTATTTATCTGTTTATTTATTTATTCCAGCTAGGGAAAGTTCAGACTTAGCATTGTATTAAAACTATTCATGATATCAGTAAAATAAGTAACAAAACATTTAATAGGTGAAATCCTAAAAATAAATAAATAAATAAATAAATCTTGACAACTTTGAATAATCACTGGAAAAATTTACATTAGTATAAAAAACCTTTCCCATAATTTTCATTCCCAGGTTATTCTGTCTTTCTCCACTTTTCTCCTAATCCTTCTTACATATACTATAAACTAGAGTATTATACACCATACCATTTTTCTCATAGTCACCCTCTGAGAAATTACTGTATGATGACTGTGCACAATTCTGAGCATCCCTTCTTTTTGCTGCACCACTGCACCACTCAGTTCAGTATCATCTGCAACCTTGCTGAGGGTGCATTCAATCTTATTGTCTATGTTGTTGATAAAGATATTAAACAGTACCTGTCCCAGAACAGACCCCTGAGAGACACCACTCATCACCAGCCTCCACCTGGATATAGAGCCATTGACCACCACTCTCTGGGTGCAGCCTTCAGTCCAATTCCTTATCCTTTGAATGATCCACCCATCAAATCCATCTCCCTCCAATTTAGAGATCAGGATGTCATATGGGATTGTGTCAAAGGCCTTACAGAAGTCCAAGAAGATGACATTGTTTGGAGTTCCTTTGTCAACTGATGCAGTCACTCCATCATAGAAAACCACCAGATTGGTTGGGCATGATTTGGCCTTGGTGAAGCCATGATGGCTGTCTTGGATCACCTTCTTGTCTTGCATGTACCTAGATATTGGTTTCAGGAGGATCTGTTCCATGATCTTCCCAGGCACAGAGGTGAGGCTCACTGGTCTGAAGTTCACTATGACTTCGTTTTTACTCTTTTTAAAAATGTGAGTGGTTTCCCTTTTTCCAGTCATTGGAGACTTCACCTGACTGCCAGGACTTTTCAAATATGATAGAGAGAGTCTTGGCAACTACATCAGCCAACTCCTTAAGGACCATGGGATGCATGTCATTAGGCCCCATAGACTTGTACCTGTTCAGTTTCATCAAGTGGTCTTGAACTTGCTCTTCACTTACAGTTTGGGATGGACTTTTTTCCCTCAGCCCTCATCTTTAGGTACAGGGAAATGAGACATGGGAAGCCTGACTGCCAGTGAAGAGCAAGGCAAAGAAATTCTTGAGTACCTCAGCCTTCTCCACGTCTGTCATTATCAGTTCACCCTTCTCATCCATCAGAGGGGGCACATTCTCCTTGGCCTTTCTTTTCTGACCAAGGTATCCATAGAGACCCTTCCTGTTATTCTTTGAATCCTTCGTCAAGCTCAGTTCCATCCATGCCTTGACTTTCCTGATCCCATCCCTGCACATTGAGACATCATCCCTGTACTCTTCCCAGGCCACATGTCCCTGCTTCCACTCACTGTTCATTTCCTTCTTGCACCTCTGTTTGACCGGCAGGTCATTGCTCAGCCATGTCAGTTTTCTGCCCTCCCTGCCCACTTTCTTACACAGAGGGATGAAGAGTTCTTGTGCTCTAAGGAAAACATCCATAAAGAGTTGCCAGCTCTGTTCAGCTCCTTTGTGCATAAGAAAAGTATTTTAGGGGATCTCATCCACTAGGTATTTAAATAGCTTGAAGTTCACTCTTCAGATGTTCAGGGTTCTGACTTTGCTCTTTGCCAGGCCCATAGTCCTCGAGTTCACAAACTCAAGCATGATGTGGTCACTGTAGCCCTGGCTGTCTCCAATCTTACCTCTTTAATGAATTCATCTGCATTGGTGAGCACCAGGTCCAGGTTTGTCTAATATCTGGACCAGAAAGTTATCCTCAATGCACTCTAGGGATCTTCTGGATTACCTACAGTCTGCTGTGTATCTTTTCCAGCTGACACCTGGGTAGTTGAAGACTCTCATTAGGATGAGACCGTGTGAGTGTGATACTTCTTATAGCTGAAGCAAGAAGGCCTCATCAAGAGGCTTCCCTTGATCAGGTGGCCTGTAGTAGACCCTAACCACTTAAGTTTTGCCCACAAACTCTCAATCTGTCTGTGTCTGTTTCTCAGAGGCATCTCTTCGCAATTAGTTCCTTCCCTAACATAGCGGGTCATACTCCTTCCCCTTCCCTGCCTATCTCTTTTGAAGAGCTTGTAGCCCTCTGTTCCAGTCTCCCAGTTGTGTGATATGCCCCCCTATGTTTCCATGACAACAGAGTATTGTGACTGTCAAAATAATCAGGGAGACATATTTGGAAAGGGCAACATGTTGGCCAATAGATGGTGTGTTCATATTTATTTAGTTAAAAAATAGGTGGACTGAGATATATAATGTTTAGTAAGAATATATGTAGAAAGAATCAATGCAATGTATTTTTTATTATGTTGTTTTCAAACTCTCCAATATCTATAATTTAAAACATAGCGACTTTTCCTAACTAGAGAATGCTGTAATGCCTTGGATTGGGTGGGTTTCTGAGTAGATTACCTCCTAAACTTCATAGAGAAAGAGCAATATTTGAGCAGCTGATAGAATGCCACCAAGAGAATCTCAGTAATAAATATCTTTCCTCTTGAGACAATGCTGATTTTATCAGAACTGTTGCAATGCTTAACAGATATTAAGGAAGTGGAGCATAACATTCATAGAAGAAAAAATATTGTAAACTCTCTTAGCAATGGAGAGAAATCCATTAATAGGGACAGAAGGAATATTTAGAAGCATATATTATGAGACAGGAAAGATTTATTTGTTTATTTATTTATTTATGCATTGCCTGAAATCCACAAGTCAAAAAAACAACAACAAAACAAAAATGTAGAGAGTTTGGTGGGGAGACAACAAGGTCATATTCACTTATTGCATAATTTAATGCCAAAGTTTACCATGAATTTTTGAGTTTAGGTCAATTTTCTGGGCTTGAGTTTTGTCTGCCAAGAAAGCAGTTCAGATTGGAGAGTGAACATTAGGAGTCAAAACTAAGAACAGAAACATATACGAATAAAAAGCTGAGTCTGTTTTAGCAAACCATCAATATTTGTTTTGGGTAACAAGCCAGACCAGTTATTATCAAGCCATCCCAGTAATCATGAAAATCAGGGCATAGAAAAATATTTCAGGAACACATGTGTTTCTAATGTGAAGTGACACCTGTCTACATGGTGTTCACAGTTTGACACCTATTCTGAATTATAATTAAAGCCTAATCTTGTAGTGTGTAAATGTTGCTTAACTTGTTGACAGTGGGATGACGTGTATTTCTGTTACTGAATGATGAAAAGATCTGTAAGATCTCAGTGGAGACATAAATACTGTTCTGGGTCTTTTGAATTGCATGTGATGATTGGTCCACTATTCTATGATTCTTTATCACTTTTTTTTTTTCTTTTACATACTTGAATAATTAAAATCAAATCCTATGTGAGGCTATGAAACTTTAAAAAACATAACAAAACAAAACAAAAAAAAACTTTTGGAATAATTGAATCTTAAAGAACACATTGAAGCTAGCCACCTAAGAAGGTGCATTCAGTATTCTAGGTTGCATTTGAAAATTTAATCTTGTTACCAAAAAAGTGAAAATACCAAGATTTTAGAGAATGAGAACAAGAGAACTTATAATAAGGTCATTAAGAATTTTATTTATGCTGTACATTTTTTTCTTTATCAATGTTTATTTTGTTTTGCTTCTGAAGTCAAAACCTATTTTTATAACTCATGTGTGCATATCTGTAGGTATGAGATTTTATTTTTTTTTTTCTTATCAATATGCATGTCCAAAAGATTGCAGGGAATTTTAAGCATAGCTCCCTAGAAACTTAATATTTTAGGTTTATTGAACTTTTACTTTTCCAGTATGAATTCTTCTTCTTTAAAGTTAGAGCTTTGCATATAGAGGTTCTGAAGGGAACATGGACATGTTAGAACCCTAGAGAATTTGAGAATATATAGCAAGTTGTAGAATCCTGCTCCAAAAAACCCTGCTTCAAGGATACCTACATGTATCTGTGCTACATTGCAGAATAATAAACTCAAAGGAGCAGACCATAAATGTAATGATGATGTCTGTATGATAAATTAGATTCACTGTCCACATTTTACACTTCATTGCCACTCTGCCAGATAATCCATTCCTAAGCAAGGATTGAAGATTCTTTGAATAATTAGCTTAATTCTCCTTTGCCCTTTTTTCAGAAATGCAAAATTTAGCTTTCATCAACAAATCTGTTTCTGATGTTTTATAGTGAAACCAACTAACTTTAAAACAATGTTTTATGTCCATGTTATCATGAGTATACATTTGGAAAATAAGTATACATTTGGGAAATACAGAGAGCACAGAGGGAAAGCCT
This sequence comes from Aythya ferina, assembly GCF_964211825.1. NCBI lineage: Eukaryota > Metazoa > Chordata > Aves > Anseriformes > Anatidae > Aythya > Aythya ferina. The sequence continues at coordinate 90,172,199 of NC_140297.1, read as the reverse complement.
CTAGATTTTAATGGATCATGAAAAATTACTTCAAATCTTGGAATTCTGAAGAGATGAAGCTCTTATAAAGAAGGCTTCCTGTTTGTTATTCTTAGACCAAAAAAAAAATATATATATATATGTATATATATTTCTAATTCTTTCTTTATATATATATATATTTATTTTTCCCTAAATTATCTTTCATGATAATTAAAGACACCTGGATTCACCTTAGCAAAAAATGGGGAAGAAAAGCAAATGCACACTACAAAAAGTAATGCTTGGAACTGGAGTAATGAGCAGAATATTAAATGCCCAAAGGAACATTGTTGTATATGAAGATTTTATTGGCATTCACTTAAAATGACCTGAATAATTTATTGGTGCCTTTCTGCTTTTCCGCAGTGTATTCAGATACACCCATAATAAAACCTTAATGTCCTCATTGGAAATGGTAGTAGAAGTAAAAGTGTCTCTCTCATATTAAGTATATAGTATGTTATAAAAAAACTGAGAGTTTCATAGAGGTGGTTATAAATTATGTGTTATGAAATGCAGATAGTTGATGACAGAAATGAAAATCAATGGTAAATTCTATGGCAAATAAGGATAAGGACAGGAAGAAGCATTTTAGTATCTCTAAGAAAAATAAAGAGCTTAGTTTTGATTTAGATACATTGTTAAAAAGGGAGAACATTGATTCAGAAGGCAGGTACATTTGAATAAATACTAATTTACAGCCTGGGGAACTGTCATGGTGATGTTTTCACATCTCCAAGCTGAGTGTACCTTCAAGTTGTATCTAGAGGAGATATCAAAAAAAACATACTCTAGATGCATATCTGAGGCATTTGATTATATATATAATTATATGGATTATATGGATGGTAAAAATTATATGAATTCTGGGCAGTGAAATCATACACAAAAAAAAGCAATACCGCATGGCTATTGCTGACCTCATCCCCTGTGTTTTGTTTATTTGTTTGTTTGTTGTTGTTTTTGTTTTTGATTGTTTCTGTCCATCATCCCAAGGAGTCAAGGATCTCAAAAAATTAACAAGGTATTTTTCTGAGTTACTGCTGCCAATGTATTTTACACTACTGAGAATGCTCCAGATGAGGACAAGAGTTCCAGCAAGCCAAAGAACTTATATCTCAAGACACCCCTGTCAAGACTCCTGTATGTTGCTGAAAAGTGCTGATACGAAAGAAGCAGTATAAATACAGAACAAGTTGCGAGGTAATATGATTTGTCATCTGCATGTTTTTTTTGTTTGTCTTTGTGTGTGTGTGTTTGTTGTTGTTGTTTTCTTTCTGAAGGCCTAGTTTTATCAAAACTGCATACTACCCAGAAAATGAAGGAAGCAATACTTCACTACAAACAACTTTCTCTCAAGCAAGTGCAAGTGTAAAGTCAAAGAGAGGAGCTGGAAGACATTGTGGAAAGAATAAGTAAAATTATGTCTGTTATCCAGTGCCTTTTGGTTGCATATGTCACAAAATCTTAAAAAATATATAGAAAATAAACAAACAAAAATCAGAAACGTTATCATACTTTTTAAATAGCATAGAAGATGACTTCATCTGTGATCACTTTCAGAATTCTTGATGATATAACTTGATGACACCAAGTTAGGTGCGTGTGTCGATCTGCTTGAGGGTAGGAAAGCTCTGCAGGAGGATCTGGATAGGCTGCACTGATGGGCTGAGGCCAACTGTATGAAGATCAACAAGGCCAAGTGCCGGGTCCTGCACCTGGGGCGCAATAACCCCAAGCAGAGCTACAGGCTGGGAGATGAGTGGTTGGAGAGCTGCCAGACAGAGAAGGACCTGGGAGTGATGGTTGATAGTCAGCTGAATATGAGCCAGCAGTGTGCTCAGGTGGCCAAGAAGGCCAACGGCATCCTGGCTTGTATCAGAAACAGTGTGACCAGCAGGGCTAGGGAGGTGATCGTCCCCCTGTACTCGGCTCTGGTGAGGCCGCACCTCGAGTACTGTGTTCAGTTTTGGGCCCCTCGCTACAAGAAGGACATCGAGGTGCTTGAGCGGGTGCAGAGAAGGGTGACGAAGCTGGTGAGGGGCCTGGAGAACAAGTCCTACGAGGAGTGGCTGTGGGAGCTGGGCTTCTACAGCCTGGAGAAGAGGAGGCTCAGGGGCGACCTTATCGCTCTCTACAAGGGAGGCTGTAGTGAGGTGGGGGTTGGTCTGTTCTCCCATGTGCCTGGTGACAGAACAAGGGGGAATGGGCTTAAGTTGAGCCAGGGGAGTTTTAGGTTAGATGTTAGGAAGAACTTCTTTACTGAAAGGGTTGTTAGGCATTGGAACAGGCTGCCCAGGGAAGTGGTGGAGTCACCATCCCTGGAAGTTTTCAAAAGACATTTAGATGTAGAGCTTAGGGATATGGTTTAGTGGGGACTGTTAGTGTTAGGTCAGAGGTTGGACTCGATGATCTTGATGTCTCTTCCATCCTAGAAATTCTGTGATTCTGTGATTCAACTAACTTTGTAAAGACTTAACTCCATAAAGATTCTGAGGACTGAACTGACAGGCACTATTGAGAAAAATAAGTCTTCTAAGAATATACAACGTCACAATTTTTTATAGGTTGGGTCTTTTTGTTTTGTTTTGTTCTTTTTTTGTCAAATGGTGACAGATAAGAAAAGACTTTTGTTACCAAAACATCTTACAGCATGAAGCTGATATTCAATTTTAAATTAGCATTTAAATTAGCATAACTATGGTGTGTGTGTGGGTGTAACCTTGATAAATATATTTAAAGTATCTTCTAAACAAAGCAGTGATAGTAGAATTCAATTCTGCAAAATAAAGTGATAAAAGACTGGCTATATTTCTATTTAATATCAGTAATATTAACAATAATACTAATAAGACTCTGAATACATATAACTTTAGGGAGGTATAAAATAAATCTGCAATTTCCACATTTTATGTTTTCAACATCCTGGAATATACTGGAGGTCAAATAGATTTCCACCTTAGAGAAGAACTGGGTCAGTTTTAGAGTACTGGGGTTGTATACAGCTAATTTATTTATTTTTTCCTGAAGTATTGTGCACATGAGGTGAAAAGTGTAAACATCTTAAAAAGATACAGTAAAGTTCACAAATATAATACTAAAAATGAATCTTAAATATTTAGTGCATTCTAACCAAAATTTTTAGAACTTTTAGGATCTGAGTGGCTGGAGGAATAATAATATCAAAAAAGAATGGTTAGTTGTGAAATTTAGAAAAAGCGCATGTGCTTGTTTTTATCTTGCTATGAGGGGGGGGAAGGTATAAAACTGTAATTTTCTGGAATAATCGGAAAACACATTGCAAGAATAATACTTAGCTGTGGATGCTACCCTCTGTAATTGAAGCTATTCCTGATATACAAGGAAAGATTTAGGGTCTGGCAGACAGGAAAGTAAAAGTACAATTTTTCATTATTAGAAGTGTTATATATTTAATCTTCCTTCCCCAAAAATAGCTATAAAAGGAAACTGAAAAATGTTAGATGAAACCATTTTACTTCTCTAGGGAGCAAGATGTGCACCGACAGAGATAGAACATTTTATACCAAGCAGCAAACAAGGATAGCATTACACTTTCCTCGTTTTGAAAAGCTTAGATGGGACTATTGTGGCTAGCACTGACTTACACAACATATTCTCAACACTTCCTGTCCTTTCAGTTCTCCTTTCTGGTGTAGAGCAGAGAGATGTTTGCTTTCTTGATCAAAGGTGGCTGAAAGTTTCTCAAAAACTGTGCTGTTGCTTTGAAATTCTGGATATTATTTTGTACAAGAGAGTGTGTGCTTGAAGGGGGGGGGGGGGGGGGGGTTGAGGGAAGGGAAGAGGGAGGACATTGTTTTTTGATTCTTTTGTATACTTGTTGCCTGTGAGCTATATAATAACCTGAATATAAACTAAATTACCTTCCATGCTTATGTAGAAATGATGGCTTAATGAATAGGGAAGCTGGATCAGAACTTTTCCTCCCATGCTACTGGAAGAGTTACCTTTCTGATTTCTAGAAACATCATTATAATTCTAGTAGTATCTGTTGTTAAAGTTGCTAGGAGCTGTCATCAGTTGTGCTGTCTGTGAATAAAACTGGCTTCAGTTGTCTGACTTAATTGGGAATGAATTTAACAACATTGCTAATTAAAGTTGAATTTCAAATCAAAGAATAAAAATTAAAACCATGTTATTTTGCCAATAATTTTAATTTTAAATAGCTAATTTTGGAGCACTATCCCCTCTTCAGTGCAACTGTGAACATAGTGTTAGAAGAATATGCGGGGGGTACTTTGTGTTTTTGTCCAGCAATGGATAAGGTGGACTTTTTTTTTTTTTTTTTTTTTTAATGGAATTGCAATCCTTTAAACTGCCTTATAACTTCTGAGTATGTACAGCTTTTGAGAAAGTGTTTGAATTTTGATAAGGGAATCAAAGGAAGTGAGAAAACAGAAAATGCCACCCATTGTTATTTTCAGTGAATATTGACATGAATATTACCATGAACCTTCTTTTTCTTATTCACCACAACTTGTACTGATTCTGCTATTTTTAACATTAGGTACATTTGCTTATTTATATATTTAACCATGATGTTTTCTTAAAATGACTATTTCTTTCCATTATCTGCAAACTAATCTGAATTTTTCAACTGTCTCTACCCGTCTTGTCTGAAAAGCTTTGGCTGAAGTGCGTCCAATTACGTATTAGAGCTACTCTATGCTCTATTAATGTCCTAGAGCTAAAAACATCAGAAGAACTGATGTTTTCCCTATAATTTTAGCTTAGGTTACTAATACAAACAGAGATTTTTATGTAGTTGAAAAAAATATCTTGGTCTATGAACTGCAACATCTAAGTCTTATTGGAATTCTGCTCTGAAACAATATATTATTCAGAAACTAGTTGTGATGAATGATTTTTAAAATACATGGATGACCAAAAGAGAATGCCGGTGGTTGATTATATACTGTAGACACAAATGTAACAGCTATTGTAAACCCCTAAGTGTTCTGATATAAAATAGAAATATCAGACATCCTGTGAATCTTATTATTTTACTTTCAATTACCTACATCACATAATAGACTTAGAAAGCTGGCAAATAGATTTTTTTTTTTGAATGGAAATGTTTTCTAATAATATTTCCTCAATGCCCTTTACACACAACCATTATTCATCTCTGTGAATTGCTCTTTTGGGAGATAAAAGAAATTTCACTGTGTACACCATTATTTCATCTCAATGCTTTAAATAGATTTTGTTTTTCTTGTTCCTTTTCAAATGTTGCTTAAACATATGCAGAAGAACTATTTGATCACTGTATTTCTTAGATATATATGCAAGTTCAATTCTCAGGAGCATTTCCTATCTAGAGTAATAGAAGAAGCTACCGACAAAATTTCCTATCTTAAAAAAAAAAAAAAAAAAGTGCTGTCTGTAAAATCCTTTCATTATGTGTCTCATGTCTTTGGTTTTAATTGAAAAGTCACTAAAAAGAAGCCCTGTTTGTACTGGAAGAGACCTAACACTACTTGTCAAAGCACTTCTCCAGCTAGTGACTTTAAATAATGAGTTAATGCTGTGCTTTTACAGTGCTCTAGCTTCATTGTATGAGGAGAGAAAAATAAATATATATATATATACTTCTATTCAGTACATAAGAGTAAATCAAAACATCATTTTAAAATGGATATATAAATACTAACATACTGGAAAAATTCCCTACTTTGCCTAACATCAGCTCTCTGTTATTAATATGAGAGATTTATCAGTTAGTAAAGTATCACACTATAAAGTTTATCATTTGAATTTATGAACTGTGAATCCTAAAGGTATAAAATTTAGGAAAAGAAGAAAAAATATCTGCAGTACAAAAACAAACAAACAAACAAACAAAAAAGCTTTATATATTACTTCCTTAAGTAATGAATTCTCCTTCATCAAGACTTCTTGATCTTTAAAGAGAGAATGAGAACACCTCAGTTTTAAAATGCGGTAAGCTTTGCTGGAAAGTATATTTACACCTAGTAGAAAAATCTGTTTAATAGCAGAAAATTGGCAAGGCAAATTAACTACTTTTACACTACTGTTCTTAAGAGAAAGATTACGTTGAATTTTACACAACATTTTCAAAAGTCACAGAGTCAGAGTCAACTCTTCACAAGAGCATGCATGTATCTTTAGAGATTTTTCTGATTCAGTGCAATGCTCTGCCACCTTTGCTCCCTCTCACCCCTGTCTGATAGAACCTGTGCTGTCTCTGGAACAGCAGTCGCCATACACTTTTAAAGCATTTTAGTTATTTTCTTATTTTATTTTATTTTATTTTATTTTATTTTATTTTATTTTATTTTATTTTATTTTATTTTATTTTATTTTATTTTATTTTATTTTATTTTATTTTATTTTATTTTATTTTATTATTTTATTTTATTTTATTCCATTTCATTCCATTTCATTCCATTTCATTCCATTTCATTATTTTATTTTATTTTCCCAGAAGGAGTCACAATATCTACAGCTTGTATCAAGCCTGAAACTTTTCTGCCTGCATAATTTCCTTTATACTAATGTTTTCCTCTTTGTGCGATACCAAATAATTTAGACTTGCTTTAGAGGAAGAGCTCTGTGTAATTCCGTGTTAAATAATAGTATTGAGATGGTAATGGTTTAATTTTTGTTTTCAGGTAGGAATCATACTTTTGGAAACAATAAAATGCACACACATGACAACTATACCATCTTACTTACCCAGTGAAAAACACATTTAAAAAAAAAAAAAAATGTTGTTATGAATTAATGTTTGGGCTGACATAAATATTTCATGATCTCATTTTGTTAGTTAGATCAGATTTCTATGTGTGATTGCTGTTTTCAAATCATGCTTTTATTTATTTATTTATTTATTTATTTATCATGCTTTTATAATAGTAATGGAGCACTTTCTAGATATAATGTCTCATTTCCTGAAGGCAGGTTTTATGTAATGTTACTAGAAGAATGGAAAAGGTGACATGGATTTACAGTTTAAATCCATGTGTCATTTGTCCCAATCCAAGAACAAATGCTTTCTAATTAAAAAAAAAAAAAAAAAAAAAAAAAAAAAAAAAAAAAAACTTTACTGGTTCTTGGTCACAATCTTCATTGTGCTGACAGCTTTTCTTGGAAGTGTAAGAAGAAAAAAGTTCATGAGGTTGATATTGTCCTTAGAAACTTAGTCACATATGGCCCATTCATTAATGTGTATCTTTCACTTAAACACTGCTGCATGGATCCGTAGATGTCAATGAAGATGTTCTGAATGACTGTGTTGGGTCTTCAGCACAAAACGTTTCTAGAGATAATAAGTGTGACAGTCAAGCAGACATAAGTATCGGTTATTAAACTGGGAGAGGAAAAAGAAAAGGAAAAAAAAAACAAAACAGATCCTCACCATAAAGCTTATTATACAAATTCTTTGGCCTCTAGATGACACTGTGTACCTAATACTGCAATAAGTCTCTAACCTAGAAAGCCCAGTCCACCTCCTACTTCCCTTCTCTTAAAGAAGTTGCTGTTGCACAAAATAGTTACATATATATGTATGTATATATATACACACACACAAAGGGACAAATGGGTAGGAATGAAAGGTAAAAGCTAAGAGTATTTGATCATTGATTTTAGAATGCATGTTTACAGCTTTCTCAGCAAACTTGGGATTGCAGCAGTTCATGATTTGGTTGATATTTCCTCACTATGTCTGGGATTGTGCTTGGAGAGAAGACTCTCTAGTATTTCTCTATTTGAATGCATATTTATAACTTGGCTTTAAAAGATTACTTTGAGAGAGAAGCTGGCATTCAGGAGCATATGTATGTATGCAGGAGTGTATGTATAAATATTCAAAACTCATTGAAAACAGATGAGTTTGGGGAGATTTTGCTTTTGGTTTCATTTTTTTTTTTTTTTTTCCTAATCTACTGATTAGGAAATAGTTTTAAAAAAATCTCAAAGAGATTTATATATATATATATATATATATATATATTTGTGTGTGTGTGTGATTTTTGTGTTTCTATTTCACAGTTATTCAGTAATTGTTGTTTCCCTACTAAATTAAAGAGGTAGGCCTATGCAGTAATAGGAATGCTACTTTGTATTTTATTTGTTTATATCTGACAGAGATGGATTGCAGAGGGCAGCATTTGGGACTTTCATTAAAATATGGTATAAATAGGATAAATGCCTACACCTGCACATTTCAATGATATCACAAACAGTAAGGCAAGTACTCTTGTCCTTTGTGTTAATCCCCATTGGAACTTGCTGTAAAGAACAAAACACCAAAAAATGAAAGAGTGCTATCACCAAAGGTGAAAAAAAAATCATGGATTAATATGTAGTATGGGTTTGACTCATGTAGGGTAAATTTACAATATCTCTCTTCTGTGATAGTGACTTTAAGTTTTCAAAAAAAAAAAAAAAAAAAAAAGAAATCTTAAGCACTCATTAAGTCTAAGTTACATCAGCTGCAGTCTTATCAGGATAAGTAACAAGTTTCATATTTCTCCTTTTTAAACTAGATGGAATAATAGACATGTTTCTGGACTTATGATACTAGGAAAATCATACAATTGCAGCCTCTTAATCATGTATCCTGAAGTTGTGTGATAGCAAAATTTATAACTGATTTATACTTTTGTGTGTGAGGGAGAATATAATCTAGTAGATACCACTTTGTTGGCGTTTGGGAATGTGAAGCTAAGCACCTTGTTAGATCTCATTTGGGGTTCTACGGATTTGCATGAGAAGGCTTTATAATACCTGGCTTGGATATAGGCTCAAATGTAAGACTGTCTCAGCCTTCATAATGACCTCTGAATCAGAAATAATTTGGTGACTGATAAGCCAGATAACAACTCTAGTCTTAAAATGACCAAACCTCTGATTTTTTTTTTTTTTCCTTTTCTTTTCTTTTTTAATCTTTAATGTTGAGTAAAGGGAGATAATTAAATGGGTTGTAGACAGGTAGGATGAAGTACAAAAACCTATTGGGGAAAAAATGGTTAACAGATAAGGAAAGATCTGGAAGATCTTGAAAGTTTAAACACATTCAAATCATCAGATCTGGATGACGTAGATTTTATGACAGTAAGGGAAACAGATAATGAGTGTGCAAACTACTGTGAAGCATATTCAACAAGTCACAGAGGAACAGAGTATCTTAAGGAGTGAAATAGAGATCAAAAATGGAAATAATGGGATATTCAAATAAAGAATGAGACTGAGATATATGACCAATATTTTTCTCTTAATTCTTTTAACAGATAAAGGAAAAAATATGAAAAAATAAAATTAAAAATCAGCGATCAACTCTAGAGCAAATGTTTCACAAAACCTAAATTAACCTTAATAATATATAATTAATATAATGCAGTTTCATTGCTTATTTAGCTTTTTGGATGAGAGTAACAAATTTTTTATAAAGGGGGAAACACAAGCTCCTTTGAGCTTGTACTGAGAAAAATTCTGCACCTGCAAAAGACAACTCCAATGTGTTCATTATCATGATTCTGTCCATGGACGTGGTGTTTTCCACAGGTATGCTGCTGCACAATGTGGAGAGGCTGCAACTATGAGGATGCATTGTTACACACATGGGTGACAGAGAAAAGTATTTGTAGGTGGGGAAAGAGTCTTTTTTTCCTTTTCAGTAAAATGTTAATGTGTTTTAGAGCATTTTTTTTTCAGCCTACTATTTTTTCAGAATTATTCACAAGTTTGTAAAAGGATGAATTTTTATGTTGAGCTTGTTAAAATTCTTTTATTGGCTGTCAGCAGAAAAATATTACCACTGTGAGGAAAAGCTATGGCCTTTTCAAGTTCCTATTCTCACAAACTGTAAGTTGTGTTCTACATAAAGGCATAGAGGCAGTGTCATTTTATACAAAGATGGGGGAAATTGATAGCTTTTTCTTATATTGTATAATGTGAAGCCAAATGTGTTGTAAAACTGTTCTGATAACCAGCCATTAAAATTGAAAAATATTAAGAATGAGAATAAGTTTAAGAGTTGTGTACCTTATTTCTTCAAGGTTTCAATTTCTTGTACCTTATTTCTTCTTTCTTGGCCATGTGTAAACAAAAACACACACACACACAAGTAAAAAACTATGTAGGGTAGGTAACGCCACAAGATAGTTCTTGACTTTCAGCTTTTGTATGATATGGATTTCCTCTAAGCATGTGTAAGTCATAAAATGAAACAGCTTTCTCACTAAATTTAGTATAAAAAGAGTGTGGAGAGTGATTAAGACCTCTAATTTTAGGTTCTGGCTAGTTTGGCTGTTTTTTTAGATTTTTAGGTTTTGGCTAGTTTTAGTGAGGGAGGCTTGTTTTAAACTTTGCAAATGGGTACTACCACTGACAAAATGTTATTTTTTATTTTTTAATTATTTTTTGGAACAAGAGAAATTAATTTTGTCTTTAAGAAAAAAAAATGCTAAAACTTTTCTTTAAATAAATAAATAAATAAATAAATATTATTAAACAAATTAGTGTTATCTCCAGAGCTTGACATAAACAGTTTCTGGTAAGATATCTGAATACTGTTCAGAAAATATTCAACAAATACAGTTGAAAATATTCAGCTAAGAATATTTTACACAAACTATAGTTACCTACATTGTCAATATGTCACGTCCCCCTCTTCTTATTTTGAATTATTTCTTATTATTTGAAAATATTATTATTTTGAAATTGTTTTTGAATTTGTTTAATTTTGTGATATTATCAGTAATCACAAATCTAAACTTCATTCAAACCACATTGTTTTATGAAAATTCTTTTCACAGATGATAATGCTTTCTTTCTCTTTTCATATTCCAAAACAAGAAAAAAAAAAATCCATGCTAATTATTTCCTAACAAAATACTGAATTTGTAATGAGGTGATTCTGCTGTTAAGAAAAATGTGACATATAGCTGTAATATCATACCTCTTTACAAAATGTGTTATTCATATATACTAAATATGTTTGTCTTCTTTTGCAATTCTTTTTTATTTTATTTTATTTTTTGGTCTGATCTTCCCTATTTTTTCTGAATATCTGGTTGGGCAACTTTAGCATATCTTCAATGTATGATTTGTATCTTCTTGGTCTTTATTCTCCATTCTTTTTAATAAGAACAATCGTTACAAGTAGAATATAATTTATAAACAGAGTGAATTTCAGCAAATGATCCACGTTTAGTCTTTGCTAATCTTTGTATTCCTTGTGGAGATGTATATGTACTAATAGATATGGCAGATAGCTGTAGTAAGTTGTCATCTCTGTAAAGGTGAACTATACATCTACTCAGATGAATCATTCATTTTGCAAGGAAATATGAAGTAAGAATGTTGTGAGTTGAGATTCACAGGTTTTACTCCCTGTTTGCTGGGAACTGTTTTTTAATAGTAAAATATTTCTCTATCTCCATCTCTTATTCATTGCTCAGTGGTGAGAACAGTGTCCACACCAAATTCACATCAACTGCACATTACAGTTTCCCTATATATTGTTATATAATAACAATATTTATAACATATATATAACAATAATATAAAAAATAAATACATATAAAATATATAATAATGATAAAAGTATACATATATATCAATATTTATAATATATTGTTATATAATAACAATATTTACAATTATTAGTCATAGTATATTAATGTACAGTGTTTACATTATCTTGTCTATGACAACCTGTCTCCTCACAGTCTTCACTCGTGTCATTGTCTCTCAGAATCCTATTTCTATTATTTTCCCATTGTCAGGATACAAAACACCTCTTTTCTTAGTTCTGATCTCACTGCAAGAGATTAAGTATGTGGGGAAATCAACTGTTAGGACTATATGCCTAATGCATATAGTAGCTACCCCTCCAAGGGAGACTGTGATGGATAATATTTATTTTTCTATAAATGTTCACTACTATGTTATGTAACTTTAAGAGAAGAGAGACCACATTGCACTGAAATGCCTGGAGGGAAGGAGATTGCACAGTGTCGCCTGCCTCTTAGGGGGCTCTGTGCTCCCCATGTGGAATCTGGCCCCTGTTTCTACCTCTGTGCAGTGATTCCCCTCGTCTCTTTTTCTCATTGCTTTTCTTGTTACACCTTCTGGTTTTGGAAGCTTTTTACCCTGCAACATTCTTGGCTGCTCCACAGAAAATGAGCCACTTTTCCAGGTTTTTTTTTTTTTTTTTTTTTTTTTTTTTTTTTTTAGGAAATCACAGACTTTACTGAAATAAAGCTTAGAAACAAGTGCCCAGGTGCAAAGACATAATGGCCTCAGAGAGAACTAATTCTAAACCTACTTCACTTGCACAAGCTCTCTCTGACCTGTTGCCTTGAATTTTCTCTTTTTAAAACCTAACCTGTCAGTCTTACTGTCTTCTAGCAAAACCTGAATTCTACTAGAATTTTGTCATTGAGGAAATCATTGTAAAAAGTAGAACTAGGTAGGCTTACTTTGTACCTGTGACTGACTTAGGGCCTCATTACACTGTGCATTGGAAATATTTTCAGTGTTTGGTAGCTTGAATAGGCTTTTTGTAGGATCGTGTATCTCTTTGGGAGAACATGTGTCCATGTTAAAATTAAACTTCCTTTCAAAACTATGAAGTGCCCACACTTAGCAAACTAGTCTGAGAGCTGTACAAGTTAAATGTGTTTGCATTTGGACCATCTTTTGCAATGCACTATAGTGTGACCCAGTGAAACTGGAGACTGAGGGACTGTTTTGACAATGATGTCTCTTCTTTTCTTCTCCCTTCTATATAGTTCTATATAGTTCTTCTCTGTGGAATGGAAATCAAGGCCTTGAGATAGGAATAAAAATCAGCACTTTGCTGGATTTCATACCATAAAGCATATCAAGTGTTGTAGATCAGATAATTCTTAATGTAATATATACACACACATTAGGGATATGGTTTAGTGGGGACTGTTAGTGTTAGGTCAGAGGTTGGACTCGACAATCTTGAAGTCTCTTCCAACCTAGAAATTCTGTGATTCTGTGATTAATTTTAGAGGAATAAGTACTGACTGGTCATAAGAAAATAATACAAATTGATACTAATGTCTTCATATTGCTTCTTCAAATCCAGATGTACTGAGGCATTACTGTGAGACTGCAGGTCAAGTTCTGGACAATCAAAGTCAGTTGAAGAACTTTCCACTGATGCTACCAGGGGCAATATTTCTATCAGTATGTTTAATTTATCTAGAATAAATTACTTGGCAATTTAGTCATGGTAATATGTATATATTAATAATTTAAATAATCATCCCTAACCAGAATGATTTCTTGCTAATGGAAGATTTTCTAATATGGTGCAGCTTTGAAAGCTGCATAGGCATGGCCTTAATAGGCTGTTACTACATTATATGGAGAACCAATTCACTTTAAATAAAACCACTGCATATTATAGTACAAATTCACCTATTATAAATCACCTAAATTTATATTAGGTAATTGAGGTACAGATATGTATCTGCATATGTCTGAGAATTTAGGACTAGGTTTATCTTTCCTCTCTCTTCCTACTTCCACTCCAGTTTTATAGAATTTTTTTACAGAAATTAAAATATTGAATGTTACAAAGCAGCCAAACAGTAATGAGTTAAATGATGAAGAAATGTGTGATCTCTGTAGCAGAATGAATAGAAGATGCAAACTTTTTCTGTGTATAATTAATCTAGTACAGAAACAAAAACTTTTTATACATAAAATCCTAGGTTTAGTTGTGATCTGTGACTTCCAACACAGTCTACATTTTGCTTTTGTGTTATACCTTTTTATATTCTGCAAGTTCAGCTAATAAAGTCTATAAAATTTCAATTGGAAATCCTCCCAAAAAATACAGAGCTACAATGTATAGGTTCATTATAATTGTTTTGGGTTTCCTGGCTTTTACTTACAGAAGGAATGTAAAAGAAATGGTCTTGATGTGCTTGTTATTGATGCCCTCTCTTCTGGGACTTCTGGTTACTTAGAGTTATTGAAGATACTGAAAAGATGCAGGAACCTTGGTATCAGCTACCAAGCTTATTAGACTTTAGCTAGCCACTGCATACAACAACAGTTGTTCTCATCCAAGGGGAAATTAAAGCAGTTTCCTGGGACACCACAGGACAGACTCTGGGGATCTAAGCACTATTCTCACCCATTTGTCTGGTGTGACATCTTTGTGAAAAGTTGACCTGAGTATCTCCTGAATGTGTGTATGGGGTGGTTTTGATTATTATTATTTTCTCCGGTATGACTAAGTGGAATGAAAACCTCTGCAGGGCAGGAAAAATATTTTTCCCTATATTTATATAGCCCTTAGCACACAGAGGGCTTACACAACAGTGGTATTGATAGATGTACATACTTGCTATTACTCTAACAAGTAAAGCAAGTTATATGAATGCCAAAACTAATGAAGTCTGATTACTGCTTAGTCTGAGCATCATATGGCTGAACTTTCTGATATTCTTTGAAGGGTAAGCTCTGAGATGTTATTGCTCTTGAAACATTCATGTCACTTTTTTTCCATGGTGTCCCAGAAAGATGGTCTTTTCTTTCAATGGTGGAACTGTTAACGGGTTTTCTTGCCTTGTTTTGTAAAACCTAAAGGAACTTCATATCTTTGTGACTTCAGCTGCTTGTATGATAGGAATTAAATTTTCTAACAATCTCCAAAGTGGTAAGACAGACAGCAACATTCAAGTGTGTGCATACACGTGTGCAGAGAGGGTTTGAGAAGTGACCGTTGATGAAGTAAACCAGATTTATAAATAAGCAAACACTGGTATATCCCTTGTTCAAAATTCAGAACCTGAGACAACATAGTTTTGAATTTTTTGTATCTCAGAAATGTTGATTTCACATTCACCACCATTCTTCTAAGGAACTACCAAAGAATTTCTGGGTAAAATATCTGTGGTAAATCAGAATTACTGTTTCATGTTTTCTGCATATTGAAACTGTATTATCGCCTACCGTTTCTTCAACAGGGATTCTAGGATATAGACTCAGCTGTTTTTTTTGTTTTTGTTTTTGTTTGTTTGTTTTTTTTTAGGAGAGAAACTGTCACTTTGAAGTGCTATGACTTTTCCACATCAAAAAGGCTTAAAAGCAATATATTTAGACTAGTTCATGGTTGCTATCTTACAGTACTTTTTAGACGTAAAATCAGACCACAGACTTCACTAGCAGACCATTGTAACTGTGCCTCTCAGGGCATGGAGAAAATTGCTGTTCATCTGATCAGTCTGAGTCTAGATGACAGGTAGTTCCCACCTTTTAATGAAATCTTTCTTCATCAATGGCATCTGCTGAAGATGTGATTAGAGACACTGTATAAAGAAAGGAAGGATGAACAAATGGATAAAAAAGAGGGGGAAAAGGCAAAACAAACAAACAAACAAAACCCTCTTCCTAGCCAGTTTTCCTTCATCTGAAGACCAAGAGAAAAACATTTTGAAAGTACAGTTCCTAAGAGCACAAACAACACATTTATTTGCTTTGTGACATTTAGATAAAAGGGTGGACTTCTTCAATTTATTTATTTATTTATTTATTTTTCAGAAAAATATCTCAATAAGGTTATAAGGTCACAGAAGAAATAGTTAAAAAGGTAAAATTCTCAGTGAATTTTAAATGTAAGTAATTGAAAATCCTTTGTAGGATGCTGTGATCTTCATATTAGGATTATAGGCATATCAAAGGGAAACAAGGCAGGAGCACTGTGTTGGAAGAATCCAGTCAAGAAAATGTCTGGAGACCACATGTAGGAGACACAAATATTATGTTTCTGGAAAAGGTGCCACCCTACCTGCAGGATCTTGTTCTGACAAAGCTCTGAGAGATATGTCTGTTGCTACCAATGACTCTAGATGCAATAAAGATAATAAATAAAACCCAAGTCATATTCTGGCTTCCCATCCCAAGAAGCTCAAAACCAATCAACCAAACAAACAATAAAGCTAAATAGAGGTCTGAGGAGAGAGAAAAATAAATCCCAGGTAACAATGTGCTTACAAGAATATTTAGAAAGAATATTAGCTTCTCCTCTGATAAAATGGGTAAAGATGAGATAATTGTACAAGGTCAAGATTCACTGTGCTTTATGGTATTACCATGTGTTCTGCAATGTGTAGAAAGAATGACAACCTGCTGAAATTTGAAAGGCACACCCTTCTTTAGTCTGTAAACAGCTTGCATTCATTCACACATTAATGCACACAGAAAGGCAAGAACTGGGAGACAATCTATGGAAAGGGAAGACAAAACAAAACAAAAAAAACTTCGATTCACAATTTAGTCCAGACGTTACTTACTGCACAAAAACTGTTTTATATTGTATGAAAAGAGTTTTCTATCACTCACATAACCTATTTCTTTCTTTTTTTTTTTTTTCAAAATAGATCATTTTAGTTTTCACATATATAATTTATCTTTCTTTATTTTGCAAATTTGAAGATTAGTCACTTCCCTTGACCTTAACTGTGTTGAAAAAGAAAATATGTTATAGTCCCTGAGATTTCATGTTAGGTTGTGAAGACAACACAAGAGGCAAACAAGAGACAGCCTGAAGTTTAGTGATGACAAATCAGGTTTGCAATGCTGTCTTGAGAAGTAAGATGGTTTTATGAAACATGCAAGTGATTGAAGGCTGTACGTAAAAATACAGTGTTTCACTGCTTTTATGTAAACTTGCAGACATTTCTCTGTACATAAAATGTGAAACATTGAGGTAGTTTGAATATATATTTCTGTTTATCCAAGTCTGGGAGAAAACAGTTGAGAATTACTTGAATAACTCATTTGAGAAAGGGTTAATTACAGTAATGAGAAGTGCTTTTTTTTTTTTTTTCCACTTCATTGGCAGTACAGAAACTTCAGAGGTTGAAATTACTTCAGATGAACAGAAGCACTTTTTGAATGATATAAAAATGTTTTTCCTATCTTTTGCATGCTGAAGATGCACATAAATTTATTCTTAAAACATTCTGAAACAATAGACTGAATGTTCATTTTGAGAAATGTTATAATGAAACTTTTCCCTTCTTTCCCCTTCCCCCCAAAAACTTGAAGAGTAAGAGACTGAATGTCAGAAGTAGTGACTATATTCGTCACAGATCAATCCAGACAAGTTTCTGTCAAACCTTACCTTACCTTATCTTTTGGTGTAATTTGGTTCAAATTTCTTGAACTTTTTTTTTTTTTTTTTTTTTTTTTTATTCCCCATTTTATTGCTAGTGCTCTGGCAGACATTGAAAGAGGAATCCTTCATTGGATTAAAAGCACAATTAAATGATGAACTGAAGGCATACAAAGAAGTTCTTAGGAACATAAAGGAAAATCTGAGTTGCACTGTGATGTTGTGTATGCACAGTAGTATTAGTCCAGGAAAAGCAAATGAGACAAATTCTCTGTCACTGCTCTCTGTGCTCTAGTGGACAAATTAAGAAGGGATCAGAGACTTTCCATGTATATAGGTCATGAGAAGAGACATGATCTGGAAGCATTTTTCAGAGTACTAATTAAGAAATATCAACTGTTAAAATCTATGTAGTATATGTAAGTTGAAATCAAAATGCATGGGACTAGCTCTGTGTCTGAACAAATTGTATTGAAGCATATCTCTTCAGTAACCCTCCTGTGTACAGGACTTCCTCCAGCTTTGTGAGATAACATAGTGTTAGACAGTAATTGGTCTTGGGAAAAATTAGACTGAAAGAGAAGCAAAGAGTGAGGTAAATTTTCTAGGGAGTAGTGGGTGAAGAGAAGATAACATTGGAGATGTTACTAGGTTTGATTACAGTACAACTGTTCTGGTTAAGGTAGTGGGGCTGGAGAGAGGTTTACTGTGGTTATGAGCAGGATTAGGGTCACAGGAGTCCTGGTGTTAAAACAATGTGGAAAATAAAAGAAATTATGTTTTGGTATTTGGCAAGAATTAACATCAAAAACAGTCTTTAATGTAATGTGCTAAGAGTATCTTCTACAGCCAAGTTTGCTAGAATACATGAAAGAGTTAAACACTCATTTGTCTTGTTGTGCTATCATGTCTCTGTCATGGAAAGAATGGAGGCTTCTGCAATGCTAATTTAAGAAAATAATTCTTGGTCTTGAAAAATTAATGAATCAAGGAAAATTAAGTTTCCAGAAATAGGTTCTGTTTTGGGCACAGTATGCAACATGAACATGATCATGGTGTGCTTTAGGGGACCTTATCACAGAAATGTACTTGACATCTTGGCATGTCAGAACACCACAGAGAAAATTATGTCATTAATAGCTCAGATTACAATGACTTGCTGTTACAGACAATGATAGAGGAGGAATAGAGACTATAACATAGCTGCATAGTGAAAAGAAACAAGTCAACTATCTTTTAAAAGCAGAAGTTAGATGGTAGGTGACGAATATTGCTGTAGGTGCTAAACAATGTTGCTAATGTATTTTTATAGTCTTGTGCCAGATCACAGAATCACAGAATCACAGAATTGTCCAGGTTGGAAGAGACCTCAAGATTATTGAGTCCAACCTCTGACCTAACACTAACAAGTCCTCCACTAAACCGTATCACTAAGTTCAACATCTAAATGTCTTTTAGAGACCTCCAGGGATGGTGACTCAACCACTTCCCTGGGCAGCCCATTCCAATGCCTCACAACCCTCTCAGTAAAGAAGTTCTTCCTAATATCCAACCAAAAACACCCCTGGCACAACTTTAGCCCATTCCCCCTCATCCTGTCACCAGAACATGGGAGAACAGACCAACAACCACCTCTCTACAGCCTCCTTTAATGTACTTATAAAGAGCGATAAGGTCATCCCTGAGCCTCCTCTTCTCCAGGCTGAACAAACCCAGCTCCCTCAGCCGCTCCTCATAAGACTTGTTCTCCAATGGAGAACATAGATGGAGTTGTTCTAGTATTAACGTGAGATGTGTTGATGTTTGAACTAGATTTCTGTGATCTATATCATTTTGATGTCATACAGATGACATAAATTTTTTACTACATATATATTTTTACTACATACATATTTTTAACTCACAGAATATACAGTATTGTTTGTTTGACCCATTTGGTAGTGTAGAAGATTAAAATTGAAAAGGGAAAGTTCAGTAGAGTGAATAGAGCTGGGCTTCTATTCTAGATGATAAGCCAGTACTAATCAGGCTAATCTAAGATTTTCAAGACTTGGTTTAGTTTCCTGACACACCAGTTACGCGTATAAACAAACATGTTCCCTACATAAAAAAAAATGCTATGGGTGATGTACCATACAGAAATAAACAGTGCAACCAGGGTGCTTAGAACAGCTAATGAACCCTGTCAGAGTGCGGTACTAATGAAGTTTATCTGACCTATTGTAATAAGCTAGCTGCTGTGCTTTATTTGTAAATTCCCTCTCCATTCAGCCCACCCTTTCCAACTAGCTAGTCCATGGAGAGTGAAGTACAAGTGGTGATTTCTCTTTCTGTCTCTTCTCAGTTGGTGACCTTACCTTTCTCAAACTATCTGTCTTTTCCTCTCTCCTCAAAACCCTTTGTCATGTTGGCCTCTGTGTGACTCATTAACCTGTGCTGTGCATACCTACTCTTTACTCATCTCATTACTCTGCCTCTTCATTTATGTATGCTGTTGTGTTAGGAAAAAAACAAACAAACAAAAACACCACCAGCACCACCAACAAAAACATATTTTGTATCATATTTTCTGCTTAGTCCTGCATTGTTTCCTAAAGAGAATATCTACTCCACTGAGAGTCATTTATCTGCTGTGGTGATCATTGGGGCAGGCACAAGATAGGTATATTTAGGAAGGACTCAGTTGGTATGAGTTGAGCTCTTCAGATATATACAGACAGATCTTGATGCATCTTGTGAGTGATCTTTATTCTCAGACTCCCATTGCCAAGACCCTTCTTGGTACGCTCAGAAAAAAAGGCAGTACTACAAACACCATATGCCAGTGGATTTTATATGCTTAGAGAAGAATTTTCTCAATTTCACTATTAAATACATAAAATTAAATTAAAATTAATAAAATAAATTACTCCAAATTCCTGCTTTTAGGTTGGACATCTTTGATCCATCCTTGTCTGACTGTGAAAATAAGTGTTATATCACAAGGGTGCTAAGTAAACAAATTATTTTGTTGTAATACACAGTTCTTTGCATTATCTTGGGAAGGTAAACCTATTTGAAAAGTATGTGTTGTTTTTTGTTTGTTTGTTTTTTTTTGTTTTCTAAATTTGTAACTTCTCTGTTGCTCAAATCTAGTTTATTTTGTTATATGTACCCTCTATTTCAGATTTTAAAAGAAAGAAAAATCAGTATATTGTTTTTTACTAACAGGTGCTATACAGGTGGCTGCTGCACCTACAGTTAATGCTTTTCTATGTAAGGAAGTTAGACTCTCTGAAACATTGAAGTACTGTTTGACCTCAAAATGTCTTTGAATTAGCTTAGTCTTTTTTCAAAGACATTTTCTCATAAGACATTTTTTCTTGAAATTTTTTTCTTATTTATCATAAGAAAAAAATCTCTCCACCTGTTATGTTTTTCTCTCACTCCTAGAGCAAATTAAAGATATTATGAAGTTTTCTGGCAAGATATCTTTCCTGTTTCATGTCTGAGCACATTTTCTCTTCCTTCCTATATTTCTTATTGTACTGGGTCTGGCTGGAATGTTAACTTTCCCGGCAGCAGCCCATTCAGTGCCGTACTCTGTACTTGTAGCTGGAACAGCAGTGTTATCACACCAGTGTTGTGTCTACTGCTGAGCAGCAGTGGCACAGCATTGGGCCTTTCTCTAACCCTCCTAGGGGGTGGGCAAAAAAGTGAGGAGAGAAACATCACTAGGGCAGCTGACCTAAACCAATCAAAGGGATATTCCATACCATGTGGTGTCACACTCAGCAATAAAAGGTGGAAACAGGAAGAAGAGGGGAGGGGTGGGCTCTTGTTGAGAAGACGTCGGTCCTCCTCTCGAACACCGGCTGCGTGTGTTGAGGCCTTGCTTCAAGGACGTGGTCAATCATCGCTCATTTGTGGGAAGTAGAGAATAATTTCTTTCCTCTGCACTTCCATATAGCTTTCATTTATTTTGTTTGTTTGTTTTCCTCCCTTTTTCCCCTTTCCCTTTTATTTCCCCTTAGTTAAATTGTTTAGTTCATGGTAGTCTTTATTTAATTATTATAATTATTTCCCTTTAATTAAATTATCCTTATCTCAACCCGTGAGTTGTTCTTTGCTTTACTTCTCCCCCTCCTTATCTAAAGGAGGGGGAGTGAGAGAGCGGTTGTGGGGTTTAGCTGCCCAGCACGGTAAAACCACCACAGTCCTTTTTGGCGCCCAACGTGGGGCTCGAAGGGTTGAGATAACAATAGAATTGATTAAACGCATACAACTAACACACTTGCTTGCTAGTAACCATGTTCCTTGCCCTGTTAATAATAATGGCTTTGTTCATATGTCATGCCGTGTCATATTCTCCTTTCTCCTATATATCCGATCCGACAAAGTGCTACAATCTGTGTTCACTTTTTTTAATTCGTTGTGCTGCCAAGCACTGACCTTGGTTTTACTCTGGAATTCAGGCTCTGCGCTGTTATCATTTGGGTCCCATGGAAACTACCTTTCAGAGAATATTCAGAACTACACTGCCTTGCTTTTCTCATCGGGACACCAGTTTATTAATAATATCAGGAATGGTACCTTTCCCTTCTTTCACAGTGGGCTAATTACAACAGTTTGGGAGTATTTTGAAGATCCATCTGTAACCCATGTATTGCTATTTCTAATTCTGAATAACAGGTTTCATTTTCTCTCTAAGATTAGTCGATTGTTTAGAAAACTTATTTGGGAATCTGTCCCGAAACAGTCTCGTGGTGAGTGGCACGGTGTGTGGGATGATGTTAGCAGATACCTGTCACGAGTGTCTCCTCCAATAGTTTTGAACTTCACCCCTGAGCAAGTGCTAAATCCTAAAAACTTGGTAGAATGTTTGAGAGTTGTATGTCCTGATCCTGATAATGCCGGAGAACAACAGCTTGCAGCATTGTGCTGGGTCCTGGTTTATTCCTATCAAACACTGTTTAACATCATCCAGCAACCTGAAGAGAGGGAGGAAGTCTCTGAATCTGATGACCAAGTAACACATGCTGTGGCTGACCCAGAGAACCAACCAACTATTGTATCAGTCGCCCCCATAGTCAAGTCAAAACAATGGAAACGGAGGTCAGCCCGTTTAGTAAGGGAAGAAAATAATCCAAATTCTCCTGAAAGCTGGTTTTGCCATTAAAAAAAGCAAGGTCAAGGGGCCTACACAGGAAATCCAGTTCCTGGGGGTAAAATGGCAGGATGGACGTCGCCATATTCCAATGGATGTGATCAATAAAATAACAGCAATGTCTCCGCCAACTAGCAAAAAGGAAACGCAAGCTTTCCTAGGCCTCGTGGGATTCTGGAGAATGCATGTGCCAGGCTGTAGTCAGCTTGTGAGTCCTCTATATCGAGTGACTCGAAAGAGAAACTATTTTGAGTGGGGCCCTGAGCAACAACAGGCATTTGAACAAATCAAACAAGAAATAGCTCGTGCAGTAGCCCTTGGGCCTGTCCGTACTGGACCAGCTGTGCAAAATATACTGTACACTGCAGCTGGGGAGCATGGGCTCACCTGGAGCCTTTGGCAGAAAACCCCAGAAGAAACTCGAGGTCGACCTCTGGGCTTCTGGAGTCGGGGCTATCGAGGATCAGAAGCCAATTACACCCCAACTGAAAAGGAAATACTCACAGCATATGAGGGTGTTCGAGCTGCTTCAGAAGTTGTGGGTACAGAGGCACAGCTCCTCTTGGCACTGCGGCTACCTGTGTTACATTGGATGTTCAAAGAGAAAATTCCCACTACACACCATGCAACTGATGCTACATGGAGTAAGTGGATAGCGTTAATTACACAGCGGGCTCGAATGGGAAAACCCAATCGCCCAGGAATCCTGGAAGAGATTATGGACTGGCCGGAAGGCAGAGATTTCGGAGTGCCAACAGAAGAGGTAACCCGTGCTGAAGAGGCACCACCATACAATGAGTTGCCAGAAGACAGAAAGCAGTATGCGTTGTTTACTGACGGATCCTGCCGTGTGATAGGGAGCCATCGGAAATGGAAAGCTGCTGTGTGGAATCCCATACGACGAGTTGTGGAAGCCATGGAAGGGGAAGGTGAGTCGAGTCAGTATGCAGAAGTAAAAGCCATACAACTAGCCCTAGATATCGCCGAAAGAGAAAATTGGCCAGTATTGTATCTTTATACTGACTCATGGATGGTGGCAAATGCTCTGTGGGGGTGGCTGCAGCAATGGAAAGAGAGCAACTGGCAGCGCAGAGGTAAGCCTATCTGGGCTGCTACCCTGTGGCAAGATATTGCTGCCCGGGTAGAAAACCTGGATGTTAAAGTACGTCATGTAGATGCCCACATGCCCAAGAGTCGCACTACTGAAGAACATCAGAACAACAAAGAAGTGGATCGAGCTTCGAAAATTGAAGTGGCTCAGGTGGACCTAGACTGGGAACGTAAGGGTGAGCTGTTTGTAGCTCGATGGGCCCATGAAACATCAGGACATCTGGGGAGAGATGCCACTTACAGATGGGCTCGTGATCGAGGGGTGGACTTGACCATTGAGGCCATCACACAGGTTACCCATGAGTGTGAGACCTGTGCTGCAATCAAGAAAGCCATGAAGGTAAAATCTCCCTGGAACAGGGGGAGATGGTTAGGGTTTCAATACGGTGAGGCCTGGCAAATCGACTATATCGGACCACTCCCAAAAACTCGCCAAGGCAAACGGTACATACTCACCATGGTAGAAGCAACTACTGGGTGGCTGGAAACATACCCTGTAAACCATGCCACAGCCCGAAACACTATCTTGGGCCTGGAAAGACAAGTATTGTGGCGTCATGGTACACCAGAGAGAATTGAGTCTGACAATGGGAGTCATTTCCGAAACAATCTTGTTACCTCCTGGGCAAAGAGGCATGGTATTGAGTGGGTGTACCACATCCCTTACCACCCACAAGCCTCTGGGAAGGTTGAGAGGTACAATGGACTGTTAAAGACTATGTTACGAGCATTAGGTGCTGGGACGTGGAAACAATGGGACACAAATCTACCAGAAGCCACTTGGCTAGTTAACAATAGGGGGTCTGACAGCCGTGCTGGTCCTGCCGAAACAAAACCCCTACACACTGTGAAAGGAGCTAAGGTTCCCGTAGTGCATATAGGAAGGTGGATGGGGAAGGCAGTGTGGGTTGCTCCTGCCTCGGGAAAAGGCAAACCCACTCATGGGATTGTCTTCGCCCAAGGACCAGGGTATACCTGGTGGGTCATGCAAAAGAATGGGGATATCAAGTGTGTGCCTCAAGGAGATTTGACATTGAGAGAAAACTAATCTATAATCTAAGTTATATGTTGTAGGAAGATGCTGTAGGATCAACGACAGGTCAACTTTGCAAGGAGCCGGGCAGTGCAACAAGGACTTGAGCTAAGCTGATGCTGGTGTCCAGACATCCAACTCCGCCTGCCTTGAGTGGCCACTTTGGCAGATGAAGACCTAATCATCAACAGTTCTTATGAACATTTTCCAAGAAAGACCTATGGAATGAAAAGATACATCTGCCTATTAATCCTGTCCTGTTAAATCCTTGTCCTGTTAAAGGACAAGGGATAATGATGAGAATGCTTGTATGCTAAAGTATGGGGATCTGAGTGTGACACAAATGTTATGGAATAAGGGGTGGAGGTTGTACTGGGTCTGGCTGGAATGTTAACTTTCCCGGCAGCAGCCCATTCAGTGCCGTACTCTGTACTTGTAGCTGGAACAGCAGTGTTATCACACCAGTGTTGTGTCTACTGCTGAGCAGCAGTGGCACAGCATTGGGCCTTTCTCTAACCCTCCTAGGGGGTGGGCAAAAAGTGAGGAGAGAAACATCACTAGGGCAGCTGACCTAAACCAATCAAAGGGATATTCCATACCATGTGGTGTCACACTCAGCAATAAAAGGTGGAAACAGGAAGAAGAGGGGAGGGGTGGGCTCTCGTTGAGAAGACGTCGGTCCTCCTCTCGAACACCGGCTGCGTGCGTTGAGGCCTTGCTTCAAGGACGTGGTCAATCATCGCTCATTTGTGGGAAGTAGAGAATAATTTCTTTCCTCTGCACTTCCATATCGCTTTCATTTATTTTGTTTGTTTGTTTTCCTCCCTTTTTCCCCTTTCCCTTTTATTTCCCCTTAGTTAAATTGTTTAGTTCATGGTAGTCTTTTATTTAATTATTATAATTATTTCCCTTTAATTAAATTATCCTTATCTCAACCCGTGAGTTGTTCTTTGCTTTACTTCTCCCCCTCCTTATCTAAAGGAGGGGGAGTGAGAGAGCGGTTGTGGGGTTTAGCTGCCCAGCACAGTAAAACCACCACACTTATATCTTCTTGTTTACTTCCGCAGATCTCACATTCAACTATTTTATCAGTTATATAGTGTCCTGGTTTCAGTTAGAACAGAGTTAATTTTCTTCCTAGTAGCTGGTAGAATGCTATGTTTTGGCTTAGGATGAGAAGAGTGCTGATAACACCCCGATGTTTTCATTGTTGCAGAGCAGTGCTTATACTAAGCCAAGGACGTCTCAGCTTCTTGCTCTGTCCTGCCAACAGGCAGGCTGGGGGTGCAGTAAGAGCTGGGAGGGGACAGACCCAGGACAGGTGACCCAAACTAGCCAAAGGGGTATTCCATACCATCTGACGTCATGCTGAACAATATATAGGGGTGGCTAGCCGGGGGAGGGGGCTGGACTGCTCGGGGTTAGGCTGGGCATCGGTCAGCGGGTGGTGAGCAATTGCATTGTGCATCACTTATTTGTACATATTATTAGTAGTAGTACTATTATCATCACTGTATTATTATCATCATTATCATTATCATTATTATTATTATTATTATTATTATTATTATTATTATTATTATTATTTTCCTGTCTTATTAAACTGTCTTTATCTCAACTCACGGGCTTCACTTTCCATTTCTCTCCCCCGTCCCAGAGAGGGAGGGGGAGGGTGAGCGAACGGCTGCGTGGTGTTTAGCTGCCGGCCGGGTTAAACCACGACATATAGACATTACACTTACCTTTTAAGAAATGTCCCAGGGTAGCATTCATTTTTTTCCTTGTGATCTTCTTTTTCCTGTACATGTAGAAATGGGATCTAGCCAATATTTTAAAGCCACAGAGGGGCTGCCAGGAGCTAAGTATGGAATTTAACTCCCTTAAGTTCATTATTATTTAGCTATGGAATTTTGCTCAGGACCATCTATCTACTCAAGAGATATTTTTTTTTTCCCTGCACAGTGTCAGTAGAACGGTCAGTACAATTGCACTGTTGTGAAGCTTCCTAAAGGGAAAACAAAGCCTATAAAAGGATATCCTGTTTATCTTTTACATTTTATACTTAATTTTCTCTTAAAGCTTTCTGCTATTTTTTTTGCTTGTTTGTTTATATTTTATATCAAATGTAGTTTTTAAATTTCATATTAAATTTCATTCTGGAAATTTTGTTTTGTTTGTTTTTTTAGGACAGGTATCCTGGTATAGCTACACAGCATAGTCATCTCATGCTACATTATAAATCCTTGAGCTGATGCTGAGCAATTAAGTAAACTCTCTTTGGAGCATCACAACACTCAGATGAGATGCTTGCTCAGTCATAAATTTCTATACAGACTGTACGGTCACATTAATTTGAGGGCTGCACTTTTGAGGTGCAGGGTTAATTACGTGCAGTGTATACTTGCTGTGATTCGTGCATGTAATTCTTCACATTTAGCTCCACAGAAGTTACTGGAGTTACTTCAAGTAATGCTTCTCTGTGCACTACACACCAACTGAGGAGTTTTTGGTTAATTCAGGAGATTTTTTATTTTTTATTTTTTGCATATTAAAAAAGCTAATAAATATAATTTGTGCTTAGTTGTTTCATTATTATATTGCACCAAAGACATGTCTAATTTATTCTGCACTTCCAATACTGGATCTTTTTCATTAGAGGTATCACCACAGAATACGCGCAGTAGACCTGAGGGCCTTTGAGAATTAGAATAAGAGAAATGATTCCTGTTGATGTTATGAATCTGGATATTACGTGTTAAAGATTTGCTACTCTTAGAGATGCCAGTTTATTACATTTCTTCAATCATTCTTAACCAAGTACTCCTGTTTGCTTGATAGTGATAAGAAACAATACTTAATTCATTGGAATCTGCAATTGGACCTCAAGTTGCACATAGGTCTTATTTTAGTCTTTGTAAAAGAGAATCACACAAAATTTGCTATATTGTATATCTGTTTGCATTAATTTTGTTTCAATTGAAAGAATTAATAACCAGAATATGTCATAAGCTGAGAGTACCATGTAGCATGACTGAATCTTTCCAAAGCAAATTGTCTTATTTCATATTTCTCATCTGAAAGATCTTAAAACATATTAACACTGATTTCTAGGCTTGGTCCAGGGTCGCAGCTTGGAGATCTTTGTGTTGCTATGTTAGTGCACATAGGTGAGAATCAGAAACTTACTGTATGTAGGAAGTCCAGACAGTCTTCAAGTAGCATATATGTAGTTATGCATAGTGCAGACATTGTAGTAGCTAGCATTAAAGTATGTTGTGGTATATATCAGGCTATTGCAGTTACATAAGAACTGATTGATTTTTTCTTAGCTAGTTAGCAGTGACCACCTATCCTATCTTTGTAAACACTTTTAGACTGTTTTACTATTAAGTTGATGGCATAAAACTTAATAATGAGTTTCAAACCTCTTCAAATAGAGAGTTTGTCTAACCTTTTTAACCTAAACTAAATTTAAATAACTAGGAGTGTGCATGCAGTCAGTTACGGTACCTCAGCAGGGTGGTAGTAATTCACAGCCAAGAAAAGGCTAACTTCTTAATTAATTGCTTAGACATAACTGACCTGTGAACATAATCCATTTCAGTGAAGCTGATAGAATGCATAGATTCTAATTCAGCATATATTTGTTTTATAGTACTAAAACTATATATGTGGAGCCTTTTTTTTTTTTTTTTGTGTTATTGATTTACATGCTACCTACCAATGATTAAATATAACTATAAAAAACAAACAAAACCAAAACAAACAAACAACAAAAAAGCATTTGTCACAAATTATTTAAGGTATAGTAATTCAATAATGTAAGGGTAGTACTTCAAAGACTCTTTAAGCTGTAGGCCAAATGCAGACTCCTTAATTTTCTTGGACTCGAATAAAAGTAAAAATTGTGCACAGTCATCATACAGTAATTTCTCAGAGGGTGACTATGAGAAAAATGGTATGGTGTATAATACTCTAGTTTATAGTATATGTAAGAAGGATTAGGAGAAAAGTGGAGAAAGACAGAATAACCTGGGAATGAAAATTATGGGAAAGGTTTTTTATACTAATGTAAATTTTTCCAGTGATTATTCAAAGTTGTCAAGATTTATTTATTTATTTATTTATTTTTAGGATTTCACCTATTAAATGTTTTGTTACTTATTTTACTGATATCATGAATAGTTTTAATACAATGCTAAGTCTGAACTTTCCCTAGCTGGAATAAATAAATAAACAGATAAATAAACAATAAAAGCAATTTAGCTATGTTTCAGGCTTTTAGATGATGGTTTAGACAGATGTCTGTAGCAGCAGCATGAAATTACATTAGTCAAAGTAAATGATACTAGCAAAAGCAGATTTTCTTTTATTGCCCAATTAATCTTAATTTCTTTTATTTCTCTCTCTTTTTTTTTTTTTTCCCACACTTCAAGAGGATTGAAGGGAGGTGGGGTGTTAGTTGTTTGAGAGTAGTTGAGAGTAGTCTAAATTAAGAGAGGAGAACATAATTTTTGCTTATGTACCAATAACATGATAAGATTAATAATGATCATACCCATGAAAATTACTGCATGAGAGAGTTGCTTTCTTTCTCATCTCAGACGGTGGGACTTCAACTTGCATGTTCCAGAGTATTAGAAATGTTGTTTTGCTGAGAAAGGTAACTTTGGGATGAAAAACTAAAATATTTGGAAGTTATACAATAGCTTATGTGGAGCTGTCAGCTTCTCTACTTATCCCTATCTTTCTCTCTCTATATAAGGAAAGATATAAGGATATGGATTTTTTTTTTTTTTTTTAAGGATATGGATAAGGACTTCTTATCCTCTGTATCCAGGCTGTTGATGAGTGGTGTCCCTCAGGGCTCTGTCCTGGATATGTATTGTTTAATATCTTTATCAACAACGTAGACAATAAGATAGAGTGCACCCTCAGCAAGGTTGCAGATGATACTGAAGTGAGTGGTGCAGTGGTGCAGCAAAAAGAAGGGATGCCATTCAGAGGGACCTGGACAAGCTTGAGAAGTGGGCCCATGTGAACCTAATGAGGTTCAACAAGTCCAAGTACAAGGTGCTACACATGGGTTGGGGCAATATCACACAGGAGTACAGACTGGGAGAAGAACTCACCGAGAACAACCCTGCAGAGAAGAACTTGGGGATTCTGGTGGACGAAAAGTTTGACATGAGCCACCAGTGTGCATTTGCAGCTGAGAAGGCCAACTGCATCCTGGGCTGCATCAAAAGGAGTGGCCAGCAGGTCAAGGGGGGTGATTATCCCCCTCTCCTCTGTCCTTGGGAGTACTTAGTACTTATCCCCCTCTCCTCTGCACTTGGAGTACTACATCCAGGTCTGGGGCCCTCAGCACAGGAAGGATGTTGACCTGTTAGAACGAGACCAGAGGAGGTCCACAAAGTTGATCAGAGTGCTGAAGCACCTCTCCTACAAAGAAAGACTAAGGGAGCTGGGGCTGTTCAGCCTGAAAAAGAGAAGGCTCTGGGGTGACCTTATTGCAACTTTTCAGTACTTAAGGGGAACTTACAAAATAGATGGAGAGCAATTTTTTGTTCAATGAGATAATGACAGATTGAGGAGCAATGGCTTTAAAGTAAAAGCAGGGAGATTTAGGGAGATTTAGATTAGAAGTTTGGAGGAAATTCTTCACTCAGAGGGTGGTGAGGCACTGGAACAGGTTGCCCAGAGAAGTTGTGAGTACCCCATCCCTGGAGGTGCTTAGGACCAGGCTGGATGAGGCCGTGGGCAATCTGATCTAGTGGGTGGCATCCTTGTCCATGGTAGGGGAGTTAGAACTAGATGAAATTTAAGGTACCTTCCAACCAAAGCCATTCTATGACAGTCACTGATCAATACAAAATTATATCATGGGGTTGCCAGTATAGGAAATATCTTCTGACCCTCCTAATGCCAGGCTATTACCACAATATAGAGAAGCAATGATTTCAAATAATGGATTTTTTTTTTTTTTTGTAAGGTAGATTGAATTTCTACTATTTTTTCTCATTGCTTATCTACTACAGGCATAAGATTCCATTTTTATCTAGAAGTCTCTCTCATACATCTGTGTGCACCCACACGCTCACATGCACACAGATCTGAGAATACTTTAAAATTATTAGCACTACCATCAAGCTACAAGACTTTAAATTGCAACCTGCTATCCTTTTCATGCCAAAGACGGCACTTAAGATAAAAGAGCTATCTATTGATTTTCCTCTTTCAACTTCTGAAATGAACTGCCAGTCTCTTGGATAGGTGTCCTGTTTGCAGGGCTGTTCTGTGAAGTGAACAGCAGTGCACCAAAACTCAGTATGCAGTGCAATAGTCTCACTTTTAGTGATGGTGAAATCTCTAATACAGGATGCTTAACATCTGACCTGAGAATATTCAGATAAACTCACGGAAGTTTTTCACAAAACTCCTCTCCAAAAGGAAAGAAGAAAACAAATAAAAAATAAACAAACAAGCAACAACAACAAAAACTCTTTCCACCTCCATTTCCCCTCCAAGAAAAGCACAAGACTGAAAGGAATTAAATCAGCTAATATGTATCAATGAAATCAGTTTCCTCAGGTGCAATATATTTAAAGTAAATTAAACTTTTCTGCAGTTTTGGGTTTGATAAAATCTTAGAATATAAATAATTTTTGAGATTCATAACTGAGTTCCACATTTATGGATGGCTTAATATTTAGTCTGGGAAAAATACAGAAACAAAAATCTGTGGTTTAGTTTGTCATAACAGAAGCAGTTGAAATTCTACTATTATGCTGGTAACAGAATATAGGTAAGTTATGGAGTTACTACAGATTTTTGACTTTGTAATTAAATGGCAAATTTAGTTGTCATATAATTGGGAAAGTAGTGAGACTACATAGACTGAATGAAGTATAGATGACAGATCCTAGTGAAACCACTCTACTTTGGGTTTTGTAATCCAGCACAGTTCTGGCAGAGTCACAGTGTTCCTGCTCTGCTCTTTACAGCTGCAAAATCTAAAACCAATCCCCAATTCAGAAATCACTTTAAATTGTTTCCCCTTTATACCTCCTCAACATGCAGTCACCAAAAATGTGAAGTATAAGAGTTCTGACTGATCTTTTATCTTATAAAAAGTCTGTAAGTGGTGTGGTAATTTATTATATAAAATATATGTGGTTTTAATACAAATTATTTTATGCAGTCATTATTGCAACATATGTAAATTGTTTAGAAAATCTGTGATCTAAATAGGCTATTTAAATGATAAATAACCTGTTTTTACCACTTCATCCTCAACTTACTGAAAAAGTAAGATTCCTGTGAATTAGATATCCTAATTGGATTAAATCTCCTTTTCCTCAGACTGAAGAGTCTCATCACAGAGACTCAGCTCAATTCTATTAATTGTAATTGACTTTTTTTTCCCCCCTTCTTTTCCCTAGATTATACATGTATATGTATGGGAACCATAGATCTCACCTTTTCATAGACTGTGAGAGAAGGTCTTGACTGAAATGGATGGGACATGTCATCATTCTCCTTCACACTCAGGGGAAAAGACTCTCAAGGGTCTGAGTCAATGAAAGAAACATCTTAGAGTCGGACAATTGGAACTGATGTGATTTACATATGTGAATGAAAATGTTAATCTTTGGAAATTTTTCAGTAAGGTATTTGAGAATGTATAATTTAGCTAAGTATCTAGCCACTATATCTGGAAACAATTAGTTACATGTTGATGCAAAATACACTACATATTAATAAACTGACAAGGGAAAGATAAAGACTTAAGTAAAGTAGGTGGAAAGAAGCTAAATAATATATTAGAAGTAGCTGAGGGCTATCTGAGGAGCAGGGAAATTTAAATGCATGTTTTTAAGAGAATGTTTGAATAAGTAATAGGAATAAATGGTTACTGCTTGTTAGAGTAAGTTCAGGAAATATGTATGCAGAACTATAGGAGCACTTTTAGAGGTCTGGGGGAGGTCCAGTCATAGACATTTGAGGCTGATAATCACATTTTGTTGAAGATGAGTACAGTGTGGTACAAAGTGGGAATGTCTAGCAAAAAGACAAGGTATTAGTAAAAGAATTAAAAATGGCTGTAGGAGTTGCCAGGAGAAAAGTATGTGTACTTGGCCAAGTACCATGGCTACGTAGAGAACTGGGAATAACAAGTTCAATTTTTAGGATACAGGCGCACAATAAGAACTAGTGGAAGGACCTAATCAGTTTACTGTGAAGAGAAATCTGTGCCGATATTAAGCATTTCTCAACTTCTATCCCAACTACATTCATGTACAACTGCTCCACCTAGATGCTTTTTGTCTGTCAAAAGCAAAAGGGGAATAGTGAGATCTGAGCTCTCTAGCATTTTGAGAATGTCACCAGTGAAAATGTAGGCCAGTAACATATCAATTATTTTGTGCTGGACATCGTAAAGGTAGATCAGCATTTATATGTGAATGTCACAGACTCACGGAATGATTGAGGTTGGAAGCATCCCCTAGAGATCATTTAGTCCAACTTCCTTGCTGAAGCAGGGTTATCTAGAGCACATTACCTAGGATTGTGTCCAGACAGCTTTTTAAGATCTCTGGGAAAGGAGGCTTCACAACCTCCCTGGGCAATCTGTGCCAGTGCTCAGTCACCCTCACAGTAAATAAGTTTTTCTTCACCTTCAGACAGAACTTCCTGTGTTGCATTGCCACTTGTCCTATTGCTGAGCAACACTCAGAAGAGTCTGGCTCCATCCTCTTGACACTCTCTCTTCATATACTTCTTGATCAGATCTGATATATTGATCAAATCCCACGGAAGTCTTTTCTTCTCCAGCTCCCTAGCTCCCTCAGACTTTCTTCATAAGATGCTTCAGTCTTTTAATCATCTTAATCACAGAGCTATTTTCTAGCAGGTCAGCCACCAGCCGGGGCTAGTGCATTGGGTTATACCTCCCCAGGTGCAAGGCCCTGCAATTGTCTTTGTTGAATTTCAAGGTGTTATTTTCTGTCCACCTCTCCAACCTGTCAAGATCCTTCTGAATGGCAGCACAGCATTCTGGGGTATCAGTTACTCCTCCCAGTTTTGTATCATCAGCAAACTTGCTGATAATCCTTTCATCCAAATCACTGATAAATAAGTTAAATATCATCTTCCCAGGGACAGAGGTGAGGCTGACTGGTCTGTAGCTCCCTGGGTCCTCCTTCTTTTCCTTTTTGAAGACTAGGGTGATATTTGCTTTCTTCCAGTCCTCAGGCACCTCTCCCAGTTTCAAAAATGTTTGAGAGTGGACTAGCAATGATGTTTCAGCACTCATGGGTGTAACCCATCAGGGTCCATGAACTTGTGGATGTTAAATTTGCCTAAATGATCTCTAACCTGATCCTCCTCAACCAATGGAAAGTCTTTGTTTCTCCAGACTTTCTCTCTGGTCTCCTGGGTCAGGGATTCCTGAGGGCTGGTCTTGGGAGTGAAGACTAAAGCAAAGAAGGCGTTCAATATTTCTGCCTTGTCTGCATCCTCTGTCATCAGGGTATGTGTCCCATCCAGTATCAGTCCCACATTTTTCCTAGTTTTCCTTTAGTTATTGATGCATTTGGAACAACAGGTTAAGGGATCATAAGCACAAGTAGTGTTTTCCTCTATTCCTCCAGATGCAGGGAATGATAAGGGAAGAAACAGGAAGAGACAGAAGATCAATACCTGGCTCCAAGCCCAGTGTCACTGCTAGAAATTTGTGGTTTTTTTTGGATCATGAATCATTTTACTTGACACCAGGCCTGCTGGCAACAGACAGGATTCACCTCTCAAAGGCAGTAAAGGATCTTTGCTCAGGAGTTAGCAAGGCTCATTGGAAGGGCTTTAAACTAGATTTGAAGGGGGAAAGTGATAAAACAAGGCTTGATAGAGATTTAGCTTGGAGGCAGTATTACAATGTTTGTGGGAGAGTGTACTAGCAAGGACCCTCAGTCTGCCATCCTAGTAGAGGAAGGGGATGGAGACCATGCAACAGCAAATGCATGAGGGATATTGATGGATTAGAAAAAACAGGAGTTCATGAGAATGGTCACATAGGAATTAAGGCTTCTACCCCAAAAAGGTGATAGGATTGCTAACCCAGCTGGGTACATCAATACATGCAACATGGGTAACTAACAAGCAGAGATGGATGCCTTTGCCTTTGTGCAACAGGAAAACTATAACATAGTTGGCATCACAGAAACATGGTGGGATGGCTCACAGAGCTGGAGTTTTGCAATGGATGGCTATAAACTCCTCGTAAGGAATAGGCTAGGAAGGAGAGGCAGTGGGGTAGCCCTGTATGTTAGGGAGTATTTTGATTGTCTAGAGATTAATAATGGTGTCAACAGGGATGAGTGTATATGGGTAAGAATCAGGAGAATCAGGGGAAAGGCCAATGGCAGATGTCATGGTGGCAGTATATTATAGACTGCTCAGCCAGGATGAAGAGAAAGACAAAATATTCTATAAGCAGTTGGGAGAACTCTCACAATCACTAGCTCTTGTTCTCATGGGAGACTTTGACTTAGCAGATGTCTGCTGAATATACAACACAGCAGAGAGCAAACAGTCTAGGAGGTTTCTTGAGTGTGTGGAAGATAGCTTCCTGACACAGCTATTGAATGAGCCAGCTAGAGAAAGCATTCCACTGGACCTTTCGCATGTGAACAGGGAAGGACTTGTGGGACTGAAGGACCTGTTCAGCTGAACTGCTGAACAACCCCTATTTAATCTGTTTTTACTTTCCAGAGCTACAACACTACTGAGTTCATTAAAGATTTCCTAAGGAAAAAAATGCTAATGAGAAAAACTCTACTAGGAAAAATAAAGAAGCAAACTAAACCAAACAAACACCAATGAACACCACCAACACCACCACGAACAAAAATATGATCACTATTTTCTTTCTTATACACCTAAGAATAGATTCATTTTTGTAAGTGACTCTTGATTTCAAATATGAAATGCCTGCCCATTCTGGATTCCATATGTCATATCAGCATCTTTTAAACTCCCCAAAACTCTATACATCTGTACATCTTTTTCATCTTTTTTTTTTTTTTTCTTGTATGTGTGTAGTGTGCGTTTTGTTTGAGTCACCCAAAATTCCAGAATGAACAGGTTACTTATACTACAGAGGGATTTTGTCTGAGGGTTTTGTTTTGTTTTTATTTTGCTTGAGACCAAGCAACACCATCTTTTGTTCAATTTTTAATGAAATGAGCAGAAGTCCCAAACCTACTTAAGAATTGTCTTTTTCTTTTCTGTTTATCCCCAAGGTTTTCTCTGGCAACCTTGGCTTGGGGTAACACTTGGAGGTTTCTTGTTTATGTTGGAAGCTCTTTTTCAACTCTACTTTGCAGTTTTCCATAAGCATGCACACACACAATAACAACAAATCAGGACTCCAGAATTCCAGTTCTTGGACAATTTCTATGACCACATCATAAAAGTAGTTCTTGAATGGTGCTGGCATGTGCCTTGTATTTTTTAGGATGACTGTATCTATCTGTCTATAAGTTAAGAAGTTACCCCATTTTCTCTCTGCATGAAAAACAAACAAACAAACAAACAAACAAAAAAACACATTTAGCTCCGCTTTTTATTTTTTTATTTTTTTTAACATAAATATCATCCAGAGTTTTGAAAACTTGGGCACAACTCCATTTTGCTCTTTGTTTAGTAATATTTCTACCAGATATCAGCTTTGTTTTGTCATGCAGGAAACTGTGGTGCAAAAAGGAAGATTGTTTTGGCATTGTTATGACCTCTAGGTGTATTTATTAAACTTGTTAGTCATCTGGTTTTTGTATAGATGACCTAAGTTACAACCCTTTTTTATAACAGTTGAAATAAAACATAAAAATATGAGACAGTTGGAAAAGAGAGACCCTTAAAACTGCCTGACTGCCATGCAACAGCTATTCAGTGTCACCAGTAATATTGCTAAGGATTGTAAAATATCATTCCCAGAATGAAAAGCTGACCATTGTGCTCCTTAAGATCAACATGCACAACTATGACATATGTTCAGCAGCTGGAGGACAAGATTTTGATACATATTTGTTGAAAGAAATAAAGATCTAGAGATGTTTCCTTTCATTATATTAATGAACATGGAGATCTGAAACAGTTTGCAGAGAAATATCAAATTTCTACATCTTATAGTTGTTTTAATTGTAGATTTTTTTTCAGAATGAAATTATGTCATTAAAAGTTAACATTCAAACTGTAATACTTTCCAGTGCAATAATACATACAATTAAAATATAGTCTTTTATTACTTCAGAGAGTTCAGCAGGACCAAAAATAATTTTGTTTGATGCTATCAAGTGTTTAATGAAATAAAATAACAATTACATTAAAAAATAATATTAATAAAAACACTAAGCCTCAGAGTCTTCTGGGAAATATCATGAGTCAAGAAAGTGAAACATTGGCTTTGGACACAGAAAGTGTTCATATGAAATAAAGATCGATTTGGTGTCTGGAATCATTTGACCCAAAATCTTTTTTTTGAAGTGCATTAATATCTGTTTCCCTCTTATTCATAGTGAACACAGGCTAGTCAGTACCTCTTCAGTTTTTGTAAAGTGTCTCTGGATTCTACCAGTTTGTTACTGCAGGGCACTTCCGTACAACCCTATGTGGTGGTTTTACTCAGGTGGGCATCCAAGTTCCAGCACGGCTGCTCTCTCACTCCCCCTCCTCAATGAGGAACAGGGAGAAAATACAATGAAAAGGGCTCAAGGGTTGAAATAAGAACAGGGAGATCACTCAGTGATTATCGTGATGGGCAAACAGACTCAGGATAGGGAGACAGTAAGATTTATTACCTATTACTAGAAAGCTAGAGAAGTGAGAAACAAAGTAAAGAAACCAAAAATGCCTTCCCCCATCCACCCTCTTTCACCTCCTCCCCCTGAGCAGCACAGGGGAATGGGGAAATGGCGGTTGTGGTCAGTTTATAGTGCTTCGTCTCCACTGCTTCTTCTCGGTCACTCTCGTCCCCTGTGCTGTGGGGTCCTTCCCATGGGATGCAGTCCTTGCTGAACTGGTCCAGCGTGGGCTTCCCACAGGCACCAGCTCTTCAAGAACTGCTCCAGATATGGGTCCGTACCACGAGGTCCATCCCTCAGGAGCAAATTGAACCAACCTGGATCCCCGACAGGCAGAAGCTCCTGCCAGGTCACCTGCTCCTTGAGTGGGCTCCTCTGCACAGGCTACAGGTCCAGTCTGGAATCTGCTCTGGCAGGGGTCTTCCACAGGCCGCAGCCTCTGTTGGTGCAGGTCCACCTGCTCCACCATGGTCTTCTCCATGGACTGCAGAGTGGAACCCTGCTCTACCATGGTGCTCCATGGACTGCAGGGAGACAGCCTGTTTCCCCATGGTCCTCACAACAGACTGCAGGGGACTTCTGCTCAGGCACCTGGAGCACCTCTCCCCCTCCTTCTTCACTGACCTTGGTGCCTGCAACGCTCTTTCTCACTCCTCTCTCTCTCCCAGCTGCTGTGTGTGTAACAGCATTTTTTTTCCCCTGTTTCACATATGCTCTCACAGAGGTGCAAACAACATCTCTTATTGGCTTGGCTCTAGTCAGCAGCGGGGCCCTTTACCTAACGTGGGGCAGCTTCTAGATTCTTCTCACAGAAGCTACCCTTATGGCCCCCTGCTGCCAAAACCTTGTCACATGAGCCCACTACACATGGGGAAAAAATAAAATAAAATAAAATGGCTGATCAAGTAGTTTTAAATGGGTTCTCGGTGATATGAAGTCCAGTGGCTGATCACAACCTGTGGCCTCATGGGTCACTATGGGGCCACTACTGGTTTATGTCTTGTAGCCTGTGAAGAAGTGGGCTTAGGGGCATGGAAGCAATCTCCTTATCTAATTGACAAACATCAGAGAAGGAATCAGGCTCTGCACAAAGGTACACAAAATGAAAGACAGCAGACACAGTTTTGCACCTTGGGAAAAGCCAACTGAATGTTAGGAAACAAAATTTGAAGTGAAGGTGGATTAACAGTTGAACAGCTTGCACAGAGAGGTCCTGGAGTGAGAAACTTGTTCTGAAAAGTCCTGGTTTTGAACTGGGTTTTCTACTGGAAGGCCTGCAGAGGCCTCTTCCGAAGTAAACTGTTCTGTGATTCTCCACCTATGTAAAGGGAAGTTATGGTGTGGGAATATCCTTAGGTTCTTGCATAGAAAATCTCCATAAAAAGCAGATTCAGCTCTCTGTTTTGCTTTTTCTTCTTACATTTTTATTCTGGTCTCTGATATGCTCAGTGAAACCCTGGCAGTATTTATAATTTCTGTGTTACTATGAAAATGTTTAGCTCTCTGAAAAAATACTTCAAAAAGTCTCTTTCTTTTCCTTTCTTTCTTTCTTTCTTTCTTTCTTTCTTTCTTTCTTTCTTTCTTTCTTTCTTTCTTTCTTTCTTTCTTTCTTTCTTTCTTTCTTTCTTTCTTTCTTTCTTTCTTTCTTTCTTTCTTTCTTTCTTTCTTTCTTTCTTTCTTTCTTTTTCTTCCTTCCTTCCTTCCTTCCTTCCTTCCTTCCTTCCTTCCTTCCTTCCTTCCTTCCTTCCTTCCTTCCTTCCTTCCTTCCTTCCTTCCTTCCTTCCTTCCTTCCTTCCTTCCTTCCTTCCTTCCTTCCTTCCTTCTTTTTTCTTTCATTCCTCTTTTCCTTCATTCTTTCCTTCTTCCCTTCTTTCCTTCCTTCTTTCTTTCATTCTTTCCTAAAGATGCACTCCTCTCTGATCCCTAAAAATGTATGCATCCCTCACATTTTCTTTGTCTACTGAACAGTAACTGAAGCTTTCCGCTTGTACTCTTTTTGTCCTTCTAATATCCCCTGGTTTTATAGCTGGTTTTCAAAGCTGTCTCCTTCAGTCCTGTAAGAATTGACACCCTTAAATGACCGAGATGTAAAGTCAAATTTTCATTTCATTGTCTTTTCAGCATTTTGTCTTTATCATAGGTTAATTCAGAGACATATTGTTTTGTATTTTACACAGCTTAATTCCACAAATTAATGAATTAACGTTATTGAAAACAGAATTTTAAAAACTCCTACAATTTGCTTTAATGTACAGTGTTATTATGACAGCAAACACAAAACAAGTGTGCTTTGACTAACTTTGGATTTCAGAAGACAAGGTAGAAAATGAAGACTTAATATTTTCCAGTAAAATTAATTTTTAATTTA
Organism: Aythya ferina; assembly: GCF_964211825.1. Lineage (NCBI taxonomy): Eukaryota > Metazoa > Chordata > Aves > Anseriformes > Anatidae > Aythya > Aythya ferina. Next base: position 90,132,485 of record NC_140297.1, on the reverse strand, counting down.
CACTTTTAAACACTGACTATATACTGACTATAGGTTGTTTTAGTTGTCATCTATCAGAAGTGGTCAAGAACAGGTGAGACAATTAGAACAGTTCCACTGAATTTTTCTGATATTAATTCTGGTATACAGTCTTTGTTTGTTTGTTTGTTTGTTTGTTAATTCTTACATGTAATTTCTTCCTGCTTAAACTCAGAAATCTGGTAATTCATTTGGTTAAAGTAGAACACAAAATGAGAACAATTTCACCATCACAAATGTGAAACTTAAGTTAAATGTGAAAATTTAGTTTCTGCTGAGTTCTCAAGATGCCAGGTTTCTAGTCTGAATAGAATATATCATAAATCTGTACAAGCTTAATTTCACTAAGTTATTTTAAGAACTTAAAATTTTGTAGTGCTAAAACGGATAAAGGCTTGCAATGGGTCCATGACTCATTGGCAGAGAAAAACATAAGAGGGTTAAACAATGTACATGCCATTATGTTAACAAGTGTTGGGCATAAAGATAAGCTGATAAGCTTTAATATGTTTTATTGAATTTGCATTTAATTCACTGTGTTGTGGAAACTCCTTAATTTCCAAAGAAGTGTTCGTTATAAAGCTGGGGTGTGCATCCTGTAGGAGACTAGAAGAAAGATGGCAGGGGAAAGACGGCCTTCTCGGCTCTCATTGTTTACCAGTCCTTCATAAGTGACTAACAATTTGAAAGAGCCTCAGTAATTTTAGGAGGATGGTTGAGTAGTATTAATAGAATCTCTGCACATACTATCCCACATTAGTGCCCAAGCTTACCAATCACTTTAAGAAAAACATGTCCTTGTATTATTTCCTACAGTTTATGGCTAGAGAAATGGTAAGGACCTTCACTGCATGCAATCAAATTACAGTTTTGAGGCTATCCAAATTGCCCATCCAGTGATAGTGCAGAATATCTGTGGGCTCTTGCAAAGCTGATTTTCAGACAAGGTAAGAGACTGGAAGTGCATTGCTGCATGGCACTTGCCAGGTGAGCAGAGTACCTCTTCCATTGTACCTTTACTTGCACTTCCCCAGATGGACAGCCTGCATATTCACAGGTGCTGAGACTTGCAATGTAAGGATAAAGACATGCCTTCCTGCAATGAATACCAGGTCTTGACTCTAGTTTCAGATTTGTATCAGTTTAACTGAGATCCCATATGAAATATTGTTGGAATCGATATAATATTCAAAGAATTTCTAGCAACCTCCCACCCAAGATTTCCTGACAGGATAAATACAACACCATTCCATGTAGTTTGTACTTTGCGCTCATTTGGATAAAATAGCGGTTACAACATCCTCCTTTTTAAGACTATATTTGACCCTCACACTCACCAGACCACAGTTGCCACAGATGAATAAAAAAATGTGTGTGTGGGGGGGGAGGGGAAGAAATGAAAAAGGAAAAAGTTCACTTATAAGTACAAACTAGTTTCTGTAAAAAGATAATTTCAAACTAGGGAGACTGATTTTTGCCTCATTATTACTCCAATACCACTCTGGGTTAGATTTTTTTGAGTTCTGAAGAGCTATTATTGATTCACATACCAGCATATATGAAGAAAAGCTGGGCCCAGAGACTGTTCTTTGCCTATGTGAGATAATGTTTGAGCGCTTCCACCAACTAATAATACGTGCTCACAAAAGGGCTCAGGCTGCTGGGATAATAGATAATTACAGCCACCATTGTCCAAGTAGTGAAATATCCAAATCTCCTGTAGGAAACTGTGAATGCGTTGGGACCCATGGGTACAGAGTTAACTGCCTGGCTTCAATAAATACAAAAAAGAAAACTTCTTAAAAGTTTAGTATGTCATTAGTGTGAGATCTTTTGAAAGATTTTTTTTTTTCCTTCTACATTCTCCAAAGCACTCTTATTTAAGAGTCAGGGGACCACTGTCCCAGTGTGTGGGTACAGCTTAGAATGCAAAGGCTCCCTTAGTTTGACAATGAAAATGAAAAATAGAATTTCTGATGATATTTCAACCATGGTACTTTTTTTTTTTTTTTTTTTTTTTTTTTTTTTTTTTTTGGGAGGGGGGACAATGTGTAAAGGTGAAAATATTATTTCAGCTTTTCCTTTTTTACTTTTTAAATAGCCATGAAAAGTATAATGATGGCTTCTACTTTCAAGGTGAATCACATGCAATCTTTTTGTTTTGTATTATAGCTCAGATAGATCTTTTCATTATTTTAGTCTTCCTCAGGGTTCCCGAATTGATGCTTAATGTCATCAAAAGAAAAGCAGAAAAGAGGGACAAAAATGCAAAAAAAGGGGAAGCTTGGTTTCAGTTAGTCTGAGTAGTCAAAAGGGAAAAGTTGGCTGTAACTCTGGTGGCAAGGAAAATGGGATAGCAAAATATATCTATATAACTCTAGCTAATATCAGTCTTCAAAACCTGGCTTTCCTGTGAAATGATCTAGTTTCTGTGTTTCAGCTAGATGAAAAATTTGAGATTAGAGGGGAAAAACTAGTTCAAGCCGATTGTTTGGTTGAAATATTTTTATTTTTATTTTTATTTTTTATTTTTTATTGGAAGTACGTTGGTTACCTGGGCAGTATTTAGATTTGCTGTTAAGAATACAAATAAAATATCTGGGTATTAAAACTAAATGATGTAGAGGTTTTGATGCTACTATTAGAAAAAGGGTCAAAGATAGAAGGATTAATACTTCAACATCGTTCAGCTAAGAGTAGAACACTCTTAGAAGATATAAATGATGCTCTTTTTCTTAAAATACTTCTCTCTAGCTGGAACATGGGAAACACATCTCTGTCTCTGTTGCCTTTGTTAAGTGGGATTGAATCTGAATTTTTCAGAGCTAAGGGATTCAGCCAGTGACATCTTCAGATTTTCTCTGTGGCAATGGAAATGATCAGGGCATATGGACTTGGTGCTTAAGCTACTTTGCCTGTATCTACACACCTGAGTTACATGCTTAATTTGAAGGAGATGAAGGTGGAGCAGAAAGTTTCTGACTTGACAACTCTTAACTGAGATCACACTGTGTCCACTTCCAACTTGCTTATAAATCTCTTTTGAAGGAGTTAATCTAAATAGTTAAGATTCATCTGAACTCCTTTGAAAGCAATTTTTCAACATTTTAAAATAAATTTTGAAGGAATATATATATACACACACATATATATATATATACACTTTACCAGGAAAAAAAATGTTATTTCTTTTCAAAAGGTTTATTCAAAGTTACTCTACAGTGGCTACAGTGGCTACCAATCATTTTTATTAAGGATAAAGGAAAATTGTTGAGAGTAACATTTTCTACGTCAGATATCAAGAGCTCAATAATTGAGCTCAATACAGAGATGAAGATGCTTTTTTTTTATTTTTTTTTTCAGAAATGTACTTTACAATATCAATTTTTCTTCTCTCACAAAAATATAAAACAGAATTATATGCTGAAAACTATTCACCTAAAGTTAATTTCAAGAGCATGACATTTCTACAGTTTCTCTCTCTTTCTTTTTTTTTTTTTTTTTCTATTATGTTATTAATTTTTTATTACTATGTAGCACTAGTAACAGTGTAATAGATTATTTCCGCAACAGGCATCCTGCAATGACTACCTGGGTGAAACTGTGTGACAACACAAAATTGTCTCTGAAACAGATGCCTCTGCTAAATGCTTGGTAGTGAAGAAGCAGCATGCATCTCTGAGTGGGAGCTGCTTATGCAGAGACTGCAATAATTTTTTCGGCCTGAAGCTATTAACTGTATAAGCAGATGCAAATCCTATCTTCTCTATGACTTCCTATAACTACCTTATGTAAGAAAACAGTAGTTTCATACTGTCTTACCAGAGTTGTTTTGTGATGTGATCTCACAGACCAAGCTTAAAATTACCTTTCAAGTTTGCTCCAAGAACAATAATTGAGGTAATAGTTGAAAAAAACAAAAACAAAAACAAAGCAAAACAAACTTGTTTTTAAAGACAATTAGGAGATACTTGGACTGTGATTGGACTGTGAAAAGTGAATAGCATAAAGAATAGCATCAGTATGAATATCAGTAAATTTGATACAGCAAATGTATTTCTAAAGATATCAGAAGGTACAATAACAAAGAGATTATTGTGGGAATACATAAAGAATAAAGCAGTAAATAGAGAGAGAAAAAAAATAACTGCTTTTATATAGGATTACATACTTAATCTGATCATTAAGGTTAGGGTTCAGAGAATGACTAAGCCCAGAGTTGCACGGACACTGGAACAGTAAAATGAATGTCAAGGGAAGCACAGGACTGCCATATTTGTCACTTCTTTGGAACTGTGTTTTCTCCTTTGGACCGGTAATAGTGATGAGTTCTTCAGGCTCACCCCTACCCCATCTACATGGAGTTTTTGTCTTCTTTTTTTTTTTTTTTTTTTTTTTTCTTATCACTCTTACGACTTTTAGACATCTCACACTTTTATTCTGATAAGTATGTCCTCAAAGAAAAGAGATTCTTCTTGCCTGAACTAGGTTCCTAGTGGTTTTGTAGAAACCTATTTTATACAAAAAAAAATTGTATTGAATATACCAGGCCTGGTCTCTCTGGTCAGGCCTATATGTGATGGGACATGAACTACATGTAAGTGAAGTTGAACCAGAAGATGTACTCGGAACACTTAATGTTCTCTGTTCTCCAGTTGCTATTGGGAACCTCAGGGACAGCTTCTTCAAAGTAAGAAAAAAAGTGGAAAAAGAAAAAAAAACGTAATAAAACAAACAAACATGAAATGTGAGTACTGTAGTCATTGGTACCTCAACACAAAACATCAAAACATCACCAAATGGTTTTTTATTTGTTTGATGAAACAGAGAGTATCAAGATATATTCTGTTTTCACTTTGACTCCTTTGTCCTCCTCTTCATTTTTGCTGTACACAATAAACACACACCCTCCTGCAATCTTCATATGGATTTCAGTGTTGGTGGTATTTTTTTTCACTCAGTCTTGCCTGCTCTGGAAACCCTGACACATTAAAAGCCTGGTACTAGAAATCCTTACTCTGCAAACATGGTCACCAGTGTCCAGCAGGTTCCCAAGCTGAGGCCTGCATGTAGAGGTCACCTGGCCTGCTTCATACCCACCCCCCTCCCCCCACCCAGTCTCCCTGGCACAGTGCTACAGTACTGAAGGGGCCTTTTAAACTGGTGACACAGGCAGCCAGCTCAAAGCTATGCAGTGTTTTAGAGCTCTTCTGCATCAAGACCAGATACCAAAAATGGCAAAAATATGTATTATTTATTTATTTAAGTAGCATCCATTTCCATTTCAAATAAGGTGAAAAGGTAAGAACAATGATTTTTGTTTGTTTTTTCCTCTTTGTTGGAGAGGGGGGGAATGTGAGGTGGGATTTTGAAGATGAACCTGAGGATAAGAAGGAGGGTGTATCCCAATGTTGTCTTGTTTTTCCTGGGAGTTAAAAGTTTACCTTAACGGGCAGTAAGTTAAATTAACTGAAGTTGTGGCACTGATGTTCAGATTGACTTGGAAGCTCTAGTAACCTTGATTGGGGTGCCAAGGGTTTGTGGCCATGGTGTGGTCATAGGGTAGGAGGAGTGCATGTGCCAACAGTGCATCAACAAACAGTTATGAACAGTCCCAGGGGATGAAAAAGGCTCTGGCTGGGTGGGAAGAGGGTTGTGAACAGGTGGGCTTCCAAACTTCCTACCCCAAGAGCCCAGCTCGGGGGCTGCAGTTGGTGCTTCTGTCTTACTGTACCATCCTGTGAGGCTCCAGAGGGCTTGGGGTCACTCATCAGGTCTGAGGCAAGTCAAGAGCTTCTCTCTAGGCAATGGGCTGCTGAGGGGTATGCTCACCCATGCTCAGTTCTGGCTGGGTCCCCAGGTCCATGTGTAATCCCAGGCACCACCATCCAGAGGTGCAGAAAGGAGTCTTCAGAAAACCGGAGAGAAAACATCAGGCAGTTATATATGTGATTTTGAATCACTGTCAGGGTGAACACAGCTGTGAAACGCAGCCTCTCACTGATACCACACAACATAGCACATTAAAGTTCATAAAAGCAAAACAAACAAACAAAAAAGAAAACAACACATTGTCTTATCTTCAAAATCCTTACCTCATGGACAAGTAAAAATATAAGTCTAGCTTTTCTAGTAGTAAATTTTATTTACAATGGTACAGTGGTTGGGAATTTTCCAGCAAGACTATATATTTAAAGAAAAGAGAAAAAATAAAAAACAAAACCCACACAAACCCCTATAGTAATGCTGCCACTCAGAAAACAAAAAGCTCCACCTGTTTGGGTACTGTAGGTTGCCCAGGAGCAGAAGCAGATGTGAAATTTCATATGTTTCACTGTATGCTCCTGGGGCATGCCTTATGGAGTGCTGACCAAGTTAACCAGGTGTATGTCTTTCCTTACTCCTAACAGGAACAGATCAATAAATTCATGTATGTATCTAAGGATAGAGGACAAGAGCTTATTCAGTGTGCAGAGCTCTCCTATCCCTGCCATATGATGCCTGTTATAAGAGGAATAGCTTTGGGTTCACCATACAGAGATTTTTATACTTGCACATTAAAATATATGGGAATGTGTTAATGTGTTTTTCCTAACCCTTATTTACTTTACTAACAAAAGCATTACTAATGCTAGTAAGTTGTTAAGAATAATTTATTTTCCAAGAAATGAGAGGGATGGGGAAACTGAGATAAAACTTCATGTTTTGACTTTTATTTAGTCAACAATCATGTTTACCTCTTGTTTCTTCTTTTTAGTATTGTGAGATGACTGTTGTAAAACAGGAATGACACAAAGATCACAGAATCACAGAATCACAGAATTTCTAGGTTGGAAGAGACCTCAAGATCATCGAGTCCAACCTCTGACCTAACGCTAGCAGTCCCCACTAAACCATATCCCTAAGCTCTACATCTAAACGTCTTTTGAAGACTTCCAGGGATGGTGACTCCACCACTTCCCTGGGCAGCCCGTTCCAATGCCTAACAACCCTTTCAGTAAAGAAGTTCTTCCTAACATCTAACCTAAAACTCCCCTGGCACAACTTAAGCCCATTCCCCCTCATCCTGTCACCAGGCACGTGGGAGAACAGACCAACCCCCACCTTGCTACAGCCTCCCTTGAGGTACCTATAGAGAGCGATAAGGTCACCCCTGAGCCTCCTCTTCTCCAGGCTGAACAAGCCCAGATCCCTCAGCCGCTCCTCGTAGGACTTGTTCTCCAGGCCCCTCACCAGCTTCGTCGCCCTTCTCTGCACCCGCTCAAGCACCTCCATGTCCTTCTTGTAGCAAGGGGCCCAAAACTGAACACAGTACTCGAGGTGCGGCCTCACCAGAGCCGAGTACAGGGGGACGATCACCTCCCTAGCCCTGCTGGTCACACTGTTTCTGATACAAGCCAGGATGCCGTTGGCCTTCTTGGCCACCTGAGCACACTGCTGGCTCATATTCAGCCGACTATCCACCATCACTCCCAGGTCCTTCTCTGCCTGGCAGCTCTCCAACCATTCCTCTCCCAGCCTGTAGCTCTGCTTGGGGTTATTGCGCCCCAGGTGCAGGACCCGGCACTTGGCCTTGTTGAACTTCATGCAGTTGACCTCAGCCCATCGGTGCAGCCTATCCAGATCCTCCTGCAGAGCTTTCCTACCCTCAAGCAGATTGACACACGCACATAGCTTGGTGTCATCTGCGAACTTACTGAGGGTGCACTCAATACCCTCGTCCAGATCATCAGTGAAGATATTAAAGAGGACCGGCCCCAGCACCGAGCCCTGGGGGACACCACTAGTGACTGGCCTCCAACTGGACTTGACTCCATTCACCATGACTCTTTGGGCCCGGCTATCCAGCCAGTTTCTAACCCAACGAAGCGTGTGCCAGTCCAAGCCAAGAGCAGCCAGTTTCTTGAGGAGAATGCTGTGGGAGACGGTATGAGGATGTATGTGGGTAATGCAGATGTCTTCACTGGACTTCCCTCTCTGATAGTTGCTTATCTGTTTGGAGGTTCTGCTGAGCTTCTCATCCCTTCCTTCCCTCTTCCCCTTCCCCTTCCCCTTTCCCCTCCCTCTCCCCGCCCCCCCCCCCCCCCCCCCATTTACCCCCATTTATGTCTGAAAAATATTGTGTTTTCTCGTTACTTGTGGTATTACTTGTGGTATGTCTGCCTTCTCCTTGGGAAAGCTAGGTCTCTGAATCTCTTTTCTTTCTACTATGGGTTTCTCCAACTGGCTTTGTTAGCCTAACAATATAAAGTCAGATGTAGTAAGAAGTTTCATTAGCCACATTCTGTTCTTAAGAGTTGCAGAAGCTCTGGAGAAAAATCTTAGTATAGCGGTTACATTGTATAAATACCTGTACAGGGCCTGGCTGGGATGAAGCTCACTTTTTTTCATAACAGCCCACATGGTAATCTGTCTTGGACTTGTGAAAAAAACAGTGTTGGTAACACACTATTGTTTTGGTTATTGCTGAACTGTGCTTGCACAGTACTGAGGCCTTCTATCTCTCATTCTGCCTCACTCAATGAGTAGGCTGTGGAGCAGCAAGAAGCTGGGACACAAATTCTCCAAAGGGGTATTCACTTTGCAAAGCATGTCATGCTCTGAAGGAGAGGAAAAAAAAAAAAAAAAAAAAAGTAGAATTAGAATGAGCTGGTGTGAGCTGGTGGTTTTGTCTTTCAAGGAGGCTGTTGCTCATAGACTGACGGGACATTGTGAGAGGTGGTGAATGATTGCCTTTACATCACTTCCCTTCCACACACTTCCTTAGCTTATTTAACTGTCTCTATTTGGACCCACAAGTTTTCTCATTATGTCTTTTCCTGTTCTCTCCCCTGTACTGCAAAAAAGATTGTGTGGGTGTCTAGTTGACGGCGTTTAACCCAACACAATATTATCAAGTGTTTTTTTTTTTTTTTTTTTTTTTTTTTTTTTTTTTTTTTTTTTAGTATTATAAAAATGTGCTCTGTAGCTGACGTTATATCTAAAATTTGTCTATGACTATATCAAGGTGAAGGTAATATTCATGCCAACTATACATTCCAAGACTTTCAGGAGGTAGATTTTGACTTATTCTGCAATAGGTCCTAGCTAGTTTATTCTTAATTCCCATCAAAACTCGCTAAAGCATCTTAAATTATGAAAATAATTATTTTTAGAAAGAAGTTAACATACCTTTAATATACAAGAATTTAACATGCACATTAATAGAAACAGAATTTATAGAAATTCTTAGACTGACTGGAATAAGGAGAATTTTGTGACATCAGGGAAATAATACTTCCCTCTCCCTCTCTCTTTGTGAAATCAAATCACAAGTAATGAAGTATAGCCTTAGCAGTGCTATAGATGTCCTGTTTTAAAGAATATTTATTAAGGCAGATTTTCCAAGATACAGTCACAAAAACATTTACCTAGTTCTGTTATGAATAATTTACCTGAAAGGTTAAATTTACAAATTAATATTTCAATTTACAAATCTCTATCCAATGAAAAGTCTGCAGCTCAACAATCAACAAATAACATTTATTCCTTTATGTTCCCTTCTCTCTTGTCTTAAAAGGAACACATCAGTTAATTTCTATAAATGTCTTTTTAAAATACTGGTAAATAATATAATTATGTCTTTGAATTGGTATAAGTAGTGATATACCAATATATTTCTCTCTATATTAGATATTTCTCTATATATTAGAGAAATGTTATTTATTTTTTCCTTGTTATTCCTAGGGTGTAAATTCACTTCTTCCCCTCTCTGACTGCATTTTTGTCTGTCCAAAAGATTCTTCAATAAATAAATAAAATAAAATAAAAATATAAGTTTAAACATAGCATTCTGTATCACAGAACCTTCATATAGTCTTTTTAGGTCTATCGCACTTTTATTAATGTGTTTTTCTTCAAAATTGAAAACAGAAATCACTGAACTGTAAGCAGTGAACTGATATAACAGATAGCCTGATACTCAGTTATCTCTCAGTGATTTCTGAGTTTTATTATTATTATTATTATTATTATTATTATTATTATTATTATTATTATTATTAAACCCATGACTATTGTGTTATCTGGTGTAAATAAAGTTAAAAGATGAAATGTATTTGTTTTCTTTAAAAACTATAATTAAGTGATAATCATTCTTTTTTTTCATCCACAGTTCTAAGAAGCTTTTGCAAACATTAAGCAGCCTAGGACAGTAATTAAACATTCTATCCCCAACCCCTGACCTTGTCAATTTCTGTTGTAAGAGATGTGGAAGTCTCATTAACAAAGGAAGAAATGAACACTTATTTTATTAGATGAACACTGTTTTATTAGAAACCTTAAATAGCAAGTATATTTTAAAAAATGAAATTCCAAAGTCATCTATAAGTTTATAGAGTTCTAAGTGTTGGCTTACAAAAGTAGTATATTCACCTGAGATGAAATTCTTCTAAATTCAGTCTCCTTTTTACTTTTTTGTTGCTCATTTCTGGTCAAAACCAAATAAAAACATTATTTTTTATTTATTCTTCACAAAATAAATTACCAAAATCTAACAGAAAAGTTTTGTTCTTGACAGAGGATCTTCTGATTGTTCTTCCAGATATAGAAAAATGTTATCTCTCTCCATCCAAATTGTGTCTTATGCCCTCAAAGCAGGGTAGTTATTTCAATGATTCATGTGAAAAAAAAAAAAAAAAAAAAAAAAAAAAAAAAAAAAAACACACAAAAAAAACCCTACAAACCACAGTAAACTTTGTGGTGTTGTAGCCACATTTGGTATATTATTTCTCTATTTTAATATATTGTAAACCCTTTTTAAACCAGAGCTTTCAGCATGATCAAATGGCAATTTGATAAGCCAAAAGGAAGATGTATCCCAGCAAGCAAACTGGCACGTAGTCATATAAGAACATTTGGCAAAGTCAGTAATAAATAAAACCTGCTGTAATAAATTTGGCTTCCAAGTGTCTTTAAGGATATAACTACATGAAGACTGAGCAAGAGATACTAAGTATATATTATAGTGCCACATCTCAGTTGTTTTCACAATTAGCTTGCATTAAAGTGCATTTAGTTTGCCAGGGTTTATGCTGCAAGTGCTAAGTAGCTAGTTAAGAAACCTTCAAAAGCAGAAATTTCATTAAACTAAACTAAGAGTAATTATATAATATGATCTTCTTGACTCTTCTTTTTAGTTACTCTAGTTTTACATTGGTTTTAAGTGTGAACTCATGCAGATTTCTAAATCTCCTAATTTTGAATGTTTATACTGCAAACACAGTTTATATTAATTTCTCAGGTCACAGGCTGCAGTTGCTAACTTTAGTCACGTGAAGTGCTGAAGTGAAAGGTCTTTTGCACTGGTAATTAGAACAGAAATTTAGATCCACCTGCAGAGACTGATGAGGAGGTACTTTAGCAACCTCTCTTCTGCTGGAGGACTGTTGTGATTTAGCCCAGGGAGACAGCTTAGAACCACTCAGCCACACAGTCATTCTCCTCAGGTGCAAAGGGAGAGAGAATCGTAAAAGTAAAAGCACCATAATTTATGGGTTGAGATAAAGACAGTTTACTAGGTAAAGCAAAAGCTGAGTGAGCAAGAAAAGCAAAACAAGCAATTTATTTGTTACTTTCCATTCACAGGCAGGTGTTCAGCCACTTCCAGGAAAGCCGGGCTCATTACACATAATGGTTTCTTGGGAAGAATAATGCCATCACTCCAAACACTTCACACTTTTCCTCCTTCTTTACCCCAGCTTCAACTGCTGCGCTGATGTCACATAGTATGGAATATCCCTTTGGCCAGTCTAGGTCACCTGTCCTAGCTGTGTTCCTTCCAGACTCCTGTGCACCTCCAGCCTCCTTGTTGGCAGGACAGCACAAGAAGCAAAAAGTTCTTGGCTCTGTGTAAGCACTGCTCTGCAACAACTAAAAATATCAGTGTGTTATTGTGGTGGTTTTACCGTGCTGGGCAGCTAAACCCCACAACCGCTCTCTCACTCCCCCTCCTTTAGATAAGGAGGGGGAGAAGTAAAGCAAAGAACAACTCACGGGTTGAGATAAGGATAATTTAATTAAAGGGAAATAATTATAATAATTAAATAAAGACTACCATGAACTAAACAATTTAACTAAGGGGAAATAAAAGGGAAAGGGGAAAAAGGGAGAAAAACAAACAAACAAAATAAATGAAAGCGATATGGAAGTGCAGAGGAAAGAAATTACTCTCTACTTCCCACAAATGAGCGATGATTGACCACGTCCTTGAAGCAAGGCCTCAACGCACGCAGCCAGTGTTCGAGAGGAGGACCGACGTCTTCTCAACGAGAGCCCACCCCTCCCCTCTTCTTCCTGTTTCCACCTTTTATTGCTGAGTGTGACACCACATGGTATGGAATATCCCTTTGATTGGTTTAGGTCAGCTGCCCTAGTGATGTTTCTCTCCTCACTTTTTTGCCCACCCCCTAGGAGGGTTAGAGAAAGGCCCAATGCTGTGCCACTGCTGCTCAGCAGTAGACACAACACTGGTGTGATAACACTGCTGTTCCAGCTACAAGTACAGAGTACGGCACTGAATGGGCTGCTGCCGGGAAAGTTAACATTCCAGCCAGACCCAGTACAACCTCCACCCCTTATTCCGCGACGTCCATCCTGCCATTTTACCCCCAAGAACTGGATTTCCTGTGTAGGCCCCTTGACCTTGCTCTTTTTAATGGCAAAACCAGCTTTCAGGAGAATTTGGATTATTTTCTTCCCTTTCTCAAAAACTTCTTCTGCTGTGTTGCCCCACACGAGGATGTCGTCAATGTACTGAAGATGCTCAGGAGCTCCCCCTTGCTCCAGTGCAGACTGGATCAGTCCATGGCAAATGGTAAGGCTGTGTTTCCACCCCTGGGGCAGCCGATTCCAGGTGTATTGGATGCCCCTCCAAGTGAAAGCAAACTGCGGCCTGCATGCTGCTGCTAAAGGGATGGAGAAAAATTCATTAGCAATATCAATTGTGGCATACCACTTGGCTGCCTTTGACTCTAGTTCGTACTGAAGTTCTAGCATGTCTGGCACTGCAGCACTCAGTGGTGGCGTGACTTCATTCAGGCCTCGATAGTCCACTGTTAGCCTCCACTCGCCATTAGACTTTCGTACTGGCCATATAGGACTATTAAAGGGTGAACGAGTCTTGCTGATTACTCCCTGACTCTCCAGTCGGTGAACCAACTCATGGATGGGAATCAGGGAGTCTTGGTTGGTGCGATATTGCCGTCGGTGCACCGTTGTGGTAGCAATTGGTACCTGTTGTTCTTCAACCTTCAGCAATCCTACAACAGAAGGGTCTTCTGAAAGGCCAGGCAGGGTAGACAGCTGCCTAATCTTCTCTGTGCTCAAAGCAGCTATGCCAAAAGCCCACCGGTATCCTTTTGGATCCTTGAAGTACCCTCTCTTGAGATAGTCTATGCCAAGGATGCACGGAGCCTCTGGGCCAGTCACAATGGGATGCTTTTGCCACTCATTCCCAGTTAGACTCACTTCAGCCTCCAGTACAGATAGTTGTTGGGATCCCCCTGTCACTCCAGAGATACAGGTGAGTTCTGTCCCTTGGTAGCCTGATGGCATTATGGTACATTGTGCGCCAGTGTCCACTAAAGCTTTGTATTCCTGTGGTTCTGATGTTCCAGGCCATCGGATCCACACAGTCCAATAAATCCAGTTATCCCTCTCCTCTACCTGGCCAGAGGCAGGGCCCCTCTAGTCCTGGCTGGAGCGTCTGCCACTTAATTCTTGCAAATGCACAAATTCTGGCAAATGAGAGGTAGAGGTCCCTTCATCGTGGTCAAGAATAACATCAGCTCTTCTACTGCCTCTGGGGTACTGCCCAATAGAAACTGGAGCAGCATTTCTCTTAGGAGCCCCTCTTCTTGCTGCTGTATTTCCTTTCAGTTCACGTACCCGAGCAGCTAGGGTTGAAGTAGGTACACCATCCCATTTCCTCATATCTTCCCCATGGTCACGCAGATAAAACCACAAGGTGCCACGTGGTGTACGTCTTGGGTACTCTCTCTCTTGAGCAGGCGAATGCTGATTCTTAGTGGCTGAAGTATCACTCTGTCTAGATGAGGGGGAATATACTTTCTCCACAAGCTTGTCAAGTCCTTTAGACAATTTCTCCACAGCTGAGACACAGGACTGTAGCGGAGCAGAGAGATTGTCTTCATATTTTTGAAGTTGGCAGGAGACATCATACATTGTTGGTCCCATCCCCTCATCCCAGTGAATTGCTGCCAGGGTACTGGCATGTGCTGCTGGTGCACTCCGCACAAATTTACGCCACATGGATGTTGTGCACTGGACTTCATCGGGGTCTTGAGGTGTCTGGGCATTGTCCAAATCACTATAAATCATCTCCCGCACAGCTAATTCCCGCAGATGTTGGAGACCTTTATCCACAGTGGTCCACTTGCCTATGTGATATACAATATCTTCCTTATGGGGATATCTTTCTTTGATAGCTGCCAGGAGTCGTCTCCAGAGGCTGAGGGCCTGTGCTCCTCTCCCGATTACTTTGTCGATTACCCTTTCTCTAGAGAGGGATCCCAGCTGCTTGGCTTCATTGCCTTCTAATTGTAGGCTACTGGCCCCAGCATCCCAGCATTGGAGCAGCCAAGTGAGGATGTGTTCACCTGGGCGTCGACCATAATCCTTTCGTATTTCTCGCATCTCACTCAGGGATAAGGATCGAGTGATTTCTGATTCCTTTATGATTTCCGTCTCGTCTTCCTGCTGTTTTTGTGATGGCTCTGCTTTAGAGGTGCCTGCCAATTCCCCTTCTCCCTCCTTCTTAGGAGAGCCTTCTTCCCTTACTAAACGAGCTGACCTCCGTTTCCGTTGTTTTGACTTGACTATGGGGGCAACTGATACCATAGTTGGTTGGTCCTCTGGGTCAGCCACAGCATGTGTTACTTGGTCATCAGATTCAGAGACTTCCTCCCTCTCTTCAAGTTGCTGGATGATGTTAAACAGTGTTTGATAGGAATAAACCAGGACCCAGCACAATGCTGCAAGCTGTTGTTCTCCGGCATTATCAGGATCAGGACATACAACTCTCAAACATTCTACCAAGTTTTTAGGATTTAGCACTTGCTCAGGGGTGAAGTTCAAAACTATTGGAGGAGACACTCGTGACAGGTATCTGCTAACATCATCCCACACACCGTGCCACTCACCACGAGACTGTTTCGGGACAGATTCCCAAATAAGTTTTCTAAACAATCGACTAATCTTAGAGAGAAAATGAAACCTGTTATTCAGAATTAGAAATAGCAATACATGGGTTACAGATGGATCTTCAAAATACTCCCAAACTGTTGTAATTAGCCCACTGTGAAAGAAGGGAAAGGTACCATTCCTGATATTATTAATAAACTGGTGTCCCGATGAGAAAAGCAAGGCAGTGTAGTTCTGAATATTCTCTGAAAGGTAGTTTCCATGGGACCCAAATGATAACAGCGCAGAGCCTGAATTCCAGAGTAAAACCAAGGTCAGTGCTTGGCAGCACAACGAATTAAAAAAAGTGAACACAGATTGTAGCACTTTGTCGGATCGGATATATAGGAGAAAGGAGAATATGACACGAATTGCATGACATATGAACAAAGCCATTATTATTAACAGGGCAAGGAACATGGTTACTAGCAAGCAAGTGTGTTAGTTGTATGCATTTAATCAATTCTATTGTTATCTCAACCCTTCGAGCCCCACGTTGGGCGCCAAAAAGGACTGTGGTGGTTTTACCGTGCTGGGCAGCTAAACCCCACAACCGCTCTCTCACTCCCCCTCCTTTAGATAAGGAGGGGGAGAAGTAAAGCAAAGAACAACTCACGGGTTGAGATAAGGATAATTTAATTAAAGGGAAATAATTATAATAATTAAATAAAGACTACCATGAACTAAACAATTTAACTAAGGGGAAATAAAAGGGAAAGGGGAAAAAGGGAGGAAAACAAACAAACAAAATAAATGAAAGCGATATGGAAGTGCAGAGGAAAGAAATTACTCTCTACTTCCCACAAATGAGCGATGATTGACCACGTCCTTGAAGCAAGGCCTCAACGCACGCAGCCAGTGTTCGAGAGGAGGACCGACGTCTTCTCAACGAGAGCCCACCCCTCCCCTCTTCTTCCTGTTTCCACCTTTTATTGCTGAGTGTGACACCACATGGTATGGAATATCCCTTTGATTGGTTTAGGTCAGCTGCCCTAGTGATGTTTCTCTCCTCACTTTTTGCCCACCCCCTAGGAGGGTTAGAGAAAGGCCCAATGCTGTGCCACTGCTGCTCAGCAGTAGACACAACACTGGTGTGATAACACTGCTGTTTCAGCTACAAGTACAGAGTACGGCACTGAATGGGCTGCTGCCGGGAAAGTTAACATTCCAGCCAGACCCAGTACAGTTATCACCACTGGTTTAATCAAAAATCCAAACACAATGTTATGTGGTCCTCTGTGAAGAAATTTAACTCTTCCCAAACAAATCATGACAAGGATGCAGGATATTCAAGCCCAGAACTTTGGCTGATGACAAGACTCCACCTTTTTGGGAGTTGGATATATGGGGTAAACTGGCTGCACAAGTTCTCTTACAATAGAGAAAAAGCAACAAGCATCTCTGGAAATTCATGACAATGTGTGGAAAAAGGGAAATGGTAATCTCTACCTCTCTTAATGACCTATAGCAGAAATTTATATCAGACAGGCTAGGTGTGGTACCTGACTTGGATAACAGGTAGCTGGAGCTGTTATGCAGAGCCCTGTGTGCTCAGTCCTCTGCTACACTGTAGTGTTACAGTGAAGGACTGTGTAGAGAACTGAGCAGTGCCTGTGCATTATTTCCTTGGTCTCTTTTTAAAGAACTGTAATTTACTGGAAAATATATTCCTGAATATTACTGTAATAACCCTCTTGAGTCTCTTATATCACCGTCTGCAATCAAAAGGGCAGATCTTGAGCTATTGTAAATCATGCTAGCTCCATTGATTTCAGCAAAGCTATATTGATTTACTGCTGCAGAGGATCTGGTCTGAAATATTTCTGTAGTATTGTCTGCATTTCCAAAGGTTTTAGAAGATTTGCAGGTTTTATAATGAAACTAAGAAACCTCATTATAGCCATTCTCAATAGCCAATGCATTTCTTTATCTTAAAAAGTGTATAAACAATTAACTTTGTAGGCCCAAGTGGTGTAATGTAAGAAAATGAGTATCAGGGATAGTGCATTGATATTAGCTGCTATAGAGCATCTTAATCAATGTTAACAGGAAAATATTTATTTTAATTAATTTATTTTTTTTATGTGTAGTATACTCACATATTCAGAATACAGATCCATTCTGCAACTGTCTGGGTCTCAGAAATGGAAGGGAGAAGGTATTTCAGTGATATATCTTCTAATCAGATGTATTGTGTATATATTTTTACAGTTCACAATAACCATTTTTATTGATAGTTATCAAAGTTATTTGTGAAAACAAAACAAACAAACAAACAAACAACTAGATGCAGTTAGAGGAATGAAGCATACCGTTGATAGCTGGTTCATTAGCAATTCTAAAATGTCATTTTAAGTGCCATAATGAAAAGCTTATTTGAGTGCATCCTTCTCTCTTTCTTGGCAGATAGAAAGAGGGAGAGTTGACATTGTAGGGAATGGTAGTGCACCAGACTACTTTATCAGTACTTTAAAACAATTGGAGTGCAGATGATCAGTTGGTCAAGAAAGATGTTAGTGACAGCTGCCTGAAATTGCAAGTAGATATTTTTGTGAAAATGGCTTTATTTTATATATGTCAAATTGTTGTAATTGTTATTAGCTTTGTTTGTAAAATCAGGTCTCATTGATCTGAGTAACTTTTATATGTGTTGGTAAAACAAGAAAAGCTTAGCCAGTGTAAAACCTGACCTATAGACAAGTTAGTCCCACCGTCTAATTCACCTTCTGTTCCTGACAAAATACTCTTTTCTTTCCTTTTTTTTAATGGCTTTGGTATGCTTCTGTAATAACTAATATGCTAGTTCCCTCACTAAACTCAGAATATAGGGACTCTATGTATGCAATAATGCAAATATGATGTAAAACAAGTCAGACTATCTCTGACAGACAAGCAAAGGACTGTCGTGGTTTAACCCGGCCGGCAGCTAAACACCACGCAGCCATTCGCTCACCCTCCCCCCTCCCTCTCTGGGACGGGGGAGAGAAATGGAAAGTGAAGCCCGTGAGTTGAGATAAAGACAGTTTAATAAGACAGGAAAATAATAATAACAAAATAATAATAACAATAATAATAATACAATGGTGATAATAAGAAAGTAATAATAATATGTACAAACAAGTGATGCACAATGCAATTGCTCACCACCGACTGACCGATGCCCAGCCTAACCCCGAGCAGTCCGGCCCCCTCCCCCCGGCTAGCCACCCCTATATATTGTTCAGCATGACGTCAGATGGTATGGAATACCCCTTTGGCTAGTTTGGGTCACCTGTCCTGGGTCTGTCCTTGGCAGGACAGAGCGAAAGGCTGAGATGTCCTTGGTTTGGTATAAGCACTGCTCTGCAACAATTAAAACATCGGGGTGTTATCAGCACTCTTCTCATCCTAAGCCAAAACACAGCATTCCACCAGCTACTAGGAAGAAAATTAATTCTGTTCTAACTGAAACCAGGTCACTATCTCTGATCATAATGAGAAAACATTTAGATAGAAGCTTCTCCTCCGCTCCCAAGTGATTGCGGAGATGTGGTTTACACTGTTTCAGAAAAAAAAAAATGTTGAAGAAATAAAACATTCTAATATTAACAAAGCTAAATACCCATACCTGGGAGGGACAGACTCTTTAAGTAGCTTGTTAACTGCCACAATTCTATGAAGGAATCAAGCAGTGAATAGGTGACCATATGGGGAAGTGGCTCTTGGTGGAGACAGTAGGACTGGAACACCCGGTATTATTTTAGCTCTGAAGTGGGGATTTCAAAACAATCACAGACTTCTAGCTTTTACTTTATAGGTATGTTCTTTTAGTTAGGATTTGAGAGGTCTGGCTAAGAAGTTTATCCTAAATATTAATAACTTTACCAACACAAATTAAATATATCAATTAAAGTGAAAAACTATTTGGAAGATCTCAATTTGTTTCCAAACTTACTAACTTATTTTGTCAATGAAAAATAAAACTCTAACTGTTCTGAATAATGGTAAATTGAAGAACAGAAATAAGTTTGACAGCATGCTTCCCTTTACCTTTCCCTCTGCCCTACCTCTAAGCTATCATAAGTCTGGTGAACAGACTGATATAAAGATAACAACATGCAGAAGTTGTAAAATAGGACTTTAAACTTAAAAACAGGATTGTTCTTATATACTGAGTTACAGATTCACCTGAGGCCAAGTAAATACTATCAGGTTTATTTTTTCAGTGATTCTTTCATACTGGCTAATATTGTACCGTACCATGGAATATGCCACCCCTACAAGTCTATGGCTCCATAAAGCATGTAAGACCTAGTATTTTTACTGTAGCCTGGTTTGGTCAAGCTCCCCTTGTTTCATTGTTTGCTATTGTAGGAAGATGAAAGTGAAGGAATCTACATATGTGTCTCTGCCACAAAGTGTTTTTCTTTAAGAGCTCAAATATATAATATATAATAAATATATAATATATGATATATACACATATAAATACTATATGTTACATATAATATATTATATATAATCATATTATTGTATATATTACAATATAATTTATATATTTTTTTGAATTTGTACATGGAATTGTCATTTGATTGTGAGCTAGAGCTGGACCAGCTGTCTAGTTCACAACTCATTCTTTGAGAAGACTGTGCATCAAATTTAGCAAGTTTTTTTTTTTTTTTTTTTTTTCTTCCCCTTTTTTTCTTCAAGGAGTAAAGGAAAATATGCATATAACTTTGCATAAATATTTTGTGGTGGTGTTGGTTTTAACTTTCCAAAGTGTGAAAAGTGTTTGCATTTTTTGAGTCACTGTTAATGCACGATGAAAATGAGATTTTACACTGAACATGAACATAATTAACTATGTAAATATTGTCTCTCTACCATATAATTGTGTCCTTCACAAGCACCCTGTATGCTGAGTAAAGACTGCTGTGTATTTGGTCCTGTACTAGCTAAGGGAATGGTTGCTGTATAACTTAACAGCAATTTTTCTATCCCATTTTTTTTGTTCCTTCTTGAATTCTGCAGCTGAAAGGTGACATTTTATCATTTCAGCATGTCATATTGTTACAGTGTGTAATGATATGATGTATCAAAATGAAAGTTCCACCTAAAAATTGGAAGTTATACCACACACCCATTTTCAGTTAATAAGTTGGATGTTAGTTCATATACCAGATTTCTAAGGCAGTATGAAGAGATGAGCTTGTCTGATTACTGTTATATATTATTAGTATATCTCAAAATACACCTAGTATTTTGTTCAAAAAAAATACACCTAGTATTTTCGTTCAAAACTTCATAAGTTTTGAACTCAATGCTTCCTAGATTAATTTTGTTTATTCTTTTATATATATATAAATGTGTTTGTTTTCTTAATCTAAATAATAATAATAATAATAATAATAATAATAATAATAATAATAATAATAATAAAGTATTTTATCTTTGTTCAGAATAAATGATAATACTTTCTCCATGGTAGAATTATTCCATATTTCACAGCCTAGTAAACATGAATATGTATTGTTCCTTAATATATATTTCCTGGAGTTGCTTAATAAATGTAGAAGGTGACATTGCATGATTATGTCTCATGCAATTCTGGGTATGCTGGAAGTGAGATTTGAACAAAACAGAATTAGTGGAAGTGCTGGAAAATCTTTTCCCTGGCAGACTCCTTCATCTTTATCCCTCCTGCCCTCCTGCCCTCCTGCCCTGGCCTGCCCTTCCTTGACTTACAAGTCAAACACTAGGTAAAAAACTCCACTGAATTTTCCCTTGGTCTTTGTAAGTAACATTGCAATTCCAAAAAAAACTTTGTTTTCACTGTCTTTCTACTGCCTAAATAATATTCTCTTTTGTTGCATGTTCTTTTAACAATAGAAGCTGTAATGCTTTTTTTTTTTTTCCTCAGTGAAAATTGTTTTGATCATTTCCACAAACTTTCCACTGCTTTTTGGAGGTAGTAAGAAAGTACAGAATGGGAATGGTAAGTTCAGAGAGAAAGAACATAATACCTACTTGCCTGGGATATTTCTTAGACAGTGATGTATAATGTCATGTTGCTGAAAAATAAAACTTTTACTTATTTATTTTCATGTTTATTTATTTAAAATCATTTTTATTCCTCCATCCTGGAAGGAGTCATGCATGATGTGAGGTTAAATATACACAATATTAATATAGTTATATCCTAACGCAGACTTTTTTCTATTGTAGAGCAAAACCTGAACAGATCAGTTTAACGAACTGGCATTGTATGGTACGTTTTTTTCAAAACAATTTGTGTTATTTATATTTACAAAGGCATATCATCACAGCTAGTGAAAGCTGTGATGATATGCCTTTGATGTACAGATTCTGAACATTAGATTTGGAGAAAGATTTTGTACACGTGAGAAACCTTTTTTTTTTTTTTTTTTAATTCAATTCTCTCTCTATGCAGGGTTAGTCTGGAATTCTTTGATGGAAACTATTTTAATTCACAGATTTATTAAAACAAAACAGGAGCATACTTACAGATTATTTATTGTTTAGCAATTGTTTTACAAATCTGATCTCTGTATAAAGATATAGAATATGGAGTATTCTAAATGATTTTCTGATACCTGTATTTACACTTAATGTTATACTATTTCAAAGAAGGGTTTACTGAACTTCAGATAATCTAGGGTGTTACTCAAAATGAACAGACTATTTCTGTGCTTCTTAGTTTTTTGTAAGATCTGATGGGGACGGAGGGGGGGGGGGGGCATTGCAGTTTTACGGTTGATCCAGGTTGTGGATATTCTGGTTTGTTTTACATAGAATGAAATACCAGTAGTCTGGAATTTATGGCAAAGGTGAATTGTCCATTTTGGCCCATCCATCTGCTAAGATCTTTTTGGAGATCCGAAACACCAGATGGACACCTGAATATCCAGGGAGATGGAGAGCAAGCTCAAGCTGCTCTATCAGCAGGCTGGGCAGCCAAAAAGCAGGCCAGCAGCAAATCAAGCAGCCAGCAAAAGGACAAAGCATCTGGCCAAAGGGAGAATGGTGGAAGCTGGCGACTGGGCAGTGGATGAGGTGGACAGAAGCCAACTGTGCTCTTAGCCAGCTGGCCAGGATCCCTGTTTGTCAAATTGATATATCATCAGATGATCACTTGTTATTCTACTAAAAGTCATGAGGCCATCTTTGCAGTTCATGAAAATCGGGAGAAAACAAGTCTTATTTGGGGTTGTTTGATTTATTGTTCTAGGAAAGCTAAGTAAGGCATTTCCCAGATTTTCCTCACTAATAAATAATTTAGATGTCTGGTAACTTTTTAAAAATGACAATTAGGGATATAAAGTAAGCCTACAGCTATGACTTTGAGGAATCTTCTGTTTTTAATCTTGTACAGCTGAGCAACTAAATAAATTTAGTTTAAATAAATAAATAAATAAATAAATTTTAGTTTACAGCTGAGCAAATGAATTCCAAATAAGTTAGTGCATTTTGCAGATCTAACTGCTAAAAAACTGCAAAATACAACCACAGATAATAAGTTAAAAATACATTTCCTTTAAGTTTGTTAATTCTGAACATGTCTGAATGTAAATTTGGAAACTGTCATGAAAACTGATAATATAAACTTGTTTTAAACTTGATGCAATATTTCTATATTTCTATTATTTCCTTGGACAATTCTGCTTTCTGGAAAAAAAATCCATAAAATCACGGGTTGGGCATGTACTGGGTCTGGCTGGGATGTTAACTTTCCCTGCAGCAGCCCATACAGTGCAGTGCTCTGCACTTGTTGCTAGAACAGCAGTGGTATCACACCAGTGTTGTGTCTGCTGCTGAGAAGTGCTGGCACAGCATTGGGACTCTCTCTAACCCTCCTAGAGGATAGGCAAAACAAGTGAGAAAAGAAACATTACCAGGACAGCTGACCTAAACCAACCAAAGGGATATTCCATATCATATGATGTCACACTCAGCAATAAAAGGTGAAAACAGGAAGAGTAGGGGAAGGGTGGGCTCTTGTTGTGAAAATGTCGGTCCTCCTCCCGAACACCGGCTATGGGCGTTGAGGCTCTGCTTCAAGGATGTGGTCAAGCATCGCTCATTTGTGGGAAGTAGAGAGTAATTTCTTCCCTCTGCATTTCCACATAGCCTTTTTTTTTCCTCTTCCCCCCTTCCCATTTCCCCTTTTCATTTTTATTTTATTTTTTCCCTTTTAGTTAAATTGTTTGGTTAATAATAATCTTTCCTTAATAATTATTTTTATTATTATTGTTATTATTTTTCCCTTTAATTAAATTATCCTTATCTCAGCCTGTGAGTTGTTCTTTACTTTACTTCTTCCCCTCCTCATCTAAGAAGGGGGAGTGAGAGAGCGTTTGTGGTGTTTAGCTGCCTAGCATGGTAAAACCACCACAGGGCAATATTTGCAAGAAGTAGCGTTATTATTATTGTTATTATTAGACTAATGGATGTAGTGGGGGAGAAAGCTAAACAGAGGTGTAAAATAGATTCAGTATACTTCAAAGTTAAATACAATTTTTATATTCACTACACAGTTAAATTCAGGATAAACATTAATTGACTAATCAGCAGTCCATACTAAGCTGCTTGACAATTGTGGAGTGTGTTACCTGAAAAGCTGCAGCCTTAGATGATATGAAATCACATACATTTCATACCTGCAAAATGATTTTGGTATTATTTGGCAAATTCCATGTAGAATATTAGGTTTAAACACAACCTTGTGTCTGGAGCATACAGCTACAGTTCTACCTGAATCATATTGTGTATACAGG
The DNA here is from genome assembly GCF_964211825.1 of Aythya ferina. Lineage (NCBI taxonomy): Eukaryota > Metazoa > Chordata > Aves > Anseriformes > Anatidae > Aythya > Aythya ferina. Next base: position 90,108,453 of record NC_140297.1, on the reverse strand, counting down.
AAAGTTTAAAGTGAGGCAGATGGTGATTTCTTTCAAGTTTGCAACTCAAATCTTAGAGAGCTCTAATAAGTTTCATTAATCACTCTGCATTCTGCTCTGTAACTAATACTTGAAGTTTAGAAATAACTGATTCCCTTTGTCCCTGCTGCATATTGGAAAATAAAGATGTTACAACACAAGCAGTTTCGATTTTAACTCTCCACATATATTTGTTCAGTTCTCTTTAACATATGACAGTCTGAAGGACAAGTAGGTGCCAGACATTACAGAGTGTAGCTTTGCTGCAGTGATAGTATGAACTTAATATCATTGTGGTACTTATCATCTACTTGCTGGAAAATAAATGCTTGTGTTCAATTCTATTATGGTGAAGTGTAAATTTAATAATGGGTTTTCTTGCAGCCTATTTGTGCTAGATATTTTATATTTTCATCACATGAAAGAGGAAAAAAAAAAAGGAAATATAATTTTGTTAAAATCTGGAGTGCAGATATGCAGGTTGGTCATCTGCAATTGACAATTCAAAATTGGTCTGTTGCTCCAGCATGGATGATAATAATCTTTGTGTTCAGTTTGGTAGATATGATAATCTGATCAGAGCAATCTGTCAGAATGATTGACATGAACAGTTTCTTAGGGCAGGAAAATATTCTAGCTTGCTTTGCCTCTAACAGAGCCTTGGAAAGTCAGCTTTCTTGCTGTCAGGATAGGCAGAGATATAAAGGAACAGTAGACACTATTTGACCAACAAGGGCAACATGACCCAGATATAGTTCTTCTGCATGCAAGAGCATCAGATAGGAAGAGGTTTGGCTTTTCAGGTGTTTTGTTTTGACTCAGGAATGGCATATTCCACCTTATTCCTCCTCCTTTTCTCAGTGACCTTTAGAATAGTTTTGTTCTGTTGCTTTAGGATAGTTGTGTTCTGCGTTTCCTTTTCTAAAAAGTTTTGATACGGCTATTAATTTGATCATGACAGAAACAGATAATTAACCTGTTAGATAGTTGAGTTACACTGCTGGTATACAACTCAGTTAGGCTTTGTTCATATGACTCCATTAAGACAAAAATAATCATGATGCGCTTTGACCCTTTAGGTTGATAACAGTAGTGCTCTAAGAGTTGAGAAATTACAAAGCATGATTTCTTTGTCATACATTTATTTTTACATTAAAGTAGTAAGAAATGACTTACACTATTGCAGATAGAGGGTTAGACTGGAGAACATTCTTTCAAGTCTTAGAAAACATTTGACACACCTTTCTGATTGAGAGAAGAATGTTAACTAAACTGGAAGTAGTTTGCAACTTCTTTGACTAAAGAATGCTGTCATTAACACACAAATGAAAGATATTAGCCTTCCTGTCCCTATTAACATAAAAGGTATAGTGGTTTTAGTTACCAAGAAGAGGCACAATGATGCTGAAAATATTGTAGGATGTTTTAAATGACAAGTGTAATAAAGTAAAATGAAGCATATGTAAACATAAGTAAGGATTACCAGGGTGAAATGAAATAAACCAAATGGTATTAGCAAATTCAGATGACAGGAAGGTATTTAACATCCCAAGATAGAGGTTTATGGTTGACCTATTTCTGTATTAATCTATGCCTGTGAAGTCTTTCTCCATAGTGCAGTATAGGACATAATAATAATAATAATAATAATAATAATAATAATAATAATAATAATAATAATAATAATAAAGCAAAATAAAATTTTGTGTGTTCTTGCTAACAATGTTCTATGTCATTGTTTGGGCTTTTCCTTATTTTTTTAATGATTAAAGTATAAGGAATTATAAATGCTTTTAAATAAAAAAATTGAATTAATTAAATAAATAATGATATAATCTAAGATAGTAAAACTAATATCAAGAATTATCCAGGTATATTTTACAAAGCTGGCTACAAATCTTTGGAAAGACTAATTCAGTTACAGAAATTTCTGACTGAAGTCCCCTACTGGTTCAGAATCAGCTGCATTATGTATCAGGAATCAATATTGTTTATATGTTTGTAGTTCTACAATTAAAACAAACAAACAAACAAAATATAATGACAGAGATTAAATAGCTATTACCCCAGCGCAGCACTCACAGAAGTACTCTATTGTCTATCCAGAAACCCTAACATAGAAGATAATTCCCTGCTTCCTGTTCTTTTCGAATTAAAGACTTTGAATATACCTTTAATTATGTAAAGCATTTAACACTATCCTGCATGGCATCCTTCTCGCTAAATTGAGAGATGTATATTTGAAGGATGGACCGTTCAGTGGGTAAGGAATTTGCTGGATGGTTGCACTCAGAAAAGGGCAGATTGCCCTGCCTATGTCAGAGGGATTGGAAATGGGTGACCTTTAAGGTCCCTTCCTACACAAAGTATTATATGTTCCTCTGATTCTCTGATTTTATGAATTAAAGTGACAAAACAAAGAAATAGGCTGCTTTCAGCTTTGATTTTGAACTTTTAACATGTGTATGTTTTTGCTTTATACCTGTTTTCTTGACACCTCCTTCCTTCCTTCCTTCCTTCCTTCCTTCCTTCCTTCCTTCCTTCCTTCCTTCCTTCCTTCCTTCCTTCCTTCCTTCCTTCCTTCCTTCCTTCCTTCCTCCCTTCCTTCCTCCCTTCCTTCCTCCCTTCCTTCCTTCCTTCCTTCCTTCCTCCCTTCCTCCCTTCCTCCCTTCCTCCCTTCCTCCCTTCCTCCCTTCCTCCCTTCCTCCCTTCCTCCCTTCCTCCCTTCCTCCCTTCCTCCCTTCCTTCCTCCCTTCCTCCCTTCCTCCCTTCCTCCCTTCCTCCCTTCCTCCCTTCCTCCCTTCCTCCCTTCCTCCCTTCCTCCCTTCCTCCCTTCCTCCCTTCCTCCCTTCCTCCCTTCCTCCCTTCCTCCCTTCCTCCCTTCCTTCCTCCCTTCCTCCCTTCCTCCCTTCCTCCCTTCCTCCCTTCCTCCCTTCCTCCCTTCCTCCCTTCCTCCCTTCCTCCCTTCCTCCCTTCCTCCCTTCCTCCCTTCCTCCCTTCCTCCCTTCCTCCCTTCCTCCCTTCCTCCCTTCCTCCCTTCCTCCCTTCCTCCCTTCCTTCCTTCCTTCCTTCCTTCCTTCCTTCCTTCCTTCCTTCGTTATGTTGGTTGTTAGTTGTTTTGTTTGTTTGTTTGTTTGTTTGTGTGTGTGTTTATCACACTGCAGTTCTTTTAGAATCTCTGTAAGAAAATAAATCTCACTCAAAGCTGGATAATTTAAAATAAAAGATGGAAACTATAGAAAATGTGAGAGCAATTTTTCAACCCTTCTGATGCTGGGAACCCTTGTTGAAACATCGGAGCAGGTTTTCCTCAAGTATCATGGCATGCTGTGTGGAGTTCTTGTCCCTTGCAAAAAATTCTCCTGTACTTTGTAGGGTTTTCCTGAGTAAGTCTATATAGTATTTCAAATGGTCAAGATAATTAACTTATTATAAACACTTTTATTTTAATACATCTTAAATACATGCATTTTGTTTAACTATACATTGATTAATTATTATATTGAACAGTTGTACAGTATCCATGGTACAGTGGTATGTACTTGAGTAATTATGGGTGTTCTGCAATAGCTGGTTGGTAAGTGGTCACAAGCTATTAATGGTAAAACTTATATACATTAAAGTGGAGCAAGCCTATAGATCACAAACTTCATTCAATAGTCTCCTGGTTGCACTACTATACTGATGAATGAGGAATTTGACATTATTTAGTTGGAAAGGTTAAGGATGGAAAGGAATTGCAAGATTAAAAGAACCTCAAGAAAAGTGATTTGTTGGAATTGTCCATACACATGCAACATAGTTGATTTTAGCGTGTCCTTTATTTTATTTTATTTTATTTTATTTTATTTTATTTTATTTTATTTTATTTTATTTTATTTTATTTTATTTTATTTTATTTTATTGTATTTTATTTTATTTTATTTTATTTTATTTTATTTTATTTATTTTGTTTTGTTTTGTTTTATTTTGTTTTATTTTGTTTTATTTTTTATTTTTCCTATAAAAGTGATAAAAGTGGGTGTTCTAATGGACATGCATTAAATGTACTAAATTCATGCTATCTAAGTAAACTAATTATAAACTTTGCAGCACCCATAGATATATATTATAATGGACCTCCTGCCTCCTCCCCCCCAAAAAATTTTGAATTTAACTACAGACATCGTTCTTTTGTAATATGGTGATATTTAACATGCATTAGTTCTATTGCATTAGAAAGCATAGTTGTTTTGTGTGGGATCAAAAGTATGACCTCTGCATTGTAATGCAGTTGCAAAATATATTTATTTTGTCTGGAACAATACTTTTATTTTCCTTACTCTATTATTTAAATGCAAGATGCTCTCCATTCAGAAACATAAAAATAGAAAAACAAAAAAACCACAGCCAATACATAAAGCTAAGGTCCCCAAAGATCTACGGATTCTGTGATCTTTATATCATTATTTGTTAAAGCTTTCCAATCATGAGATTATTTATGACATAATTATTGATTCGTTTTCACATGATTGATTTTAAATATATTTTCAATATGTTCTTCATGCCATTTGTAGAGTTGGATTATTCACTTGTTGGCCATGGTGACACAAGCATTAGTTTGACCAAAACATTTCTACTGACTTTCTTCTGTTCATCTGTGAATTCATTTTAGTAGTGTAATTGCCTTATTTGATAATCAGGGAGCACTACAGTAGTTTTACAGTGGTCTGATTAATTCATCAAGGACAGAGCTCCATAATGGAGACCTAATGGAGCACTGAGAACTCAGTTCTGGACAGCATATGAGCAACTTGTGTTTGACGTGAATGAAAATGATGTATATTCATCATTTCTCAATATCTGATCATTAGGGAATATCTCTTGATTTCAAGGGTATCACCTGTTCTCTTCCTGTATTTCTTTATTACCTCATTAGCCGTAATATATCATATGGATAGAATCACTGAATGATTGAATCATTAAAGTTGGAAAAGACCTCCAAGATCATCTGGTCCAACCATCACCCACAATGTCACCCACTAAACCATGTCCCTAAGCATCAAGTCCAACCTTTGCTTAAACACTCCCAGGGACAGTGACTCCTCCACCTCCCTGGGCAAACCATTCCAATGCCTGACTAGTCTTTCTGAGAAAAAATTTCTCCTAATTTCCAACTGAAACCTCCCCTGGCACAACTTGGGGCCACTCTTTCTAGTCCTATCAGTAGTTATCTATGAGAAGATGCTGACCTCCAGCTCCCCACAACTTCCTTTCAGGTAGTTGTAGAGAGCAATAAGGTCTTCCTTGAGCTTCTTCTTCTCCAGACTTCCCATTTCCCTCAACTGTTCCTCATATAATTTGTGTTCCAGGCCCTTCACCAGCTTTGTAACCCATTTCTGGACATATATCCAGGGCTTTGATGTCCTTCTTGTAGTGGCAGACCCAAAGCTGAACACAGTACTCAAGGTGTGGCCTCAACTGAGCCGAGTTCAGGGGGATGATCACGTCCCTGGTCCTGCTGGCTACACTATTCAAGATACAAGACAGGATGCCGTTGGCCTTCTTGGCCACCTGGGCACACTGTCAGGTCATGTTCAGGTGAGCATTGACCATCACTTCCAGATCCTTTTCCTCTGCACAGCTTTTGAGCCACTCTGTCCCAAGCCTGTAGTGTTGCATGGGGTTGTTGCGACCAAAGTGCAGGACCCAGCCCTTGAACCTCACCTTGTTGGCCTCTGACCGTCGACCCATTCTGTCCAGGTCCCGCTGCAGGGCTTTCCTACCCTCCGGTGAATTGACACTTCCCCTCAACTTGGTGTCATCTGCAAAATTACTGAGGTTGCACTAGATTCCCTCATCCAAATCATCAGTAGAGATATTAAAGAGGATGGGCCCCAACACTGACCCCTGGGGAACACCACTCATGGCTGCTCAACAGCTGGATTTCACTCCATTCACCACTACTCTCTAGGACCAGTCATTCAGACAGTTTTTAACCAAGCAAAGAGATAAATTACAGATAAATGTCACATCACGGGAACATGACCATATGGTAAATTATATAATGGGGTGTTACCCACACCCAGAGACTTCCTTTAGAACAAGACGTATATCCACACAAGTCTTCTCATATGGATATAAGCTGAAATGGTGTAAAGGCTTGTCACAGACCTCCTGAACCTGCAAGGTGGGAATGCCAGCCTAGCACAAGAAGAGATGCTGCACTAATGGTTCAAAGGGGGGACATGACACAAGAACCAGAGAAGGAAAAGTTATAGAGCACAGAGTCCAATTATTTTAGTTGTTCCTGGTAAGTAAGCAACAGTATGAAGTCCTCTATAAAGTAAAGTATATATATATATAATTGTATACATACATTCATGTGGAATTTGGGCTGTATACATTATATTGTAAATTCAATTTATGCCTGTACACAGAAACAATACAAGATATGTACATCACCTATAAAAATGAGTGGTACATATGTCTTTAAGTTTTTGTGTGTGTTTGTTTTGTTTGTTTTGTTTTGTTTTTAGTATATATTTATATTGAAAAACATATAAAAGGTATATAGATGGAAACTAGAATTTGACGAAGAACACAAGCCAATGATATTTCTCAAATATGATGCACTTCTGCTGTCATTTGATTTTAATGCAGATATAGTACTATCTGCAGGATTCCTAAAATTTAGATTAAGCTCCTTTCTTTCAGCTTACATACAGTATTTCTAAAAACATCTACTAGATTTAATTATGTTCATTAAAATAAGATTGAGAACTATAATTCTAAGAGAGTTTTTGTTGTTGAAAGTCTTCAACTTTTTTGCACATTTAGTTTTATGATGCAATTAAACATTGGTTGTGAAGTTTATCATCATCCCATGTCATTTTTAAACAAGTTTTTAATTAATGTGGAAATAAAGACATGAATTTGATGAGCAAAAAAATCAACATTATACCTATAAATCTGAAAGTGTTTACCATATGTAAGCATGTCTATTTATATACATATCATAATTTATATTTTTAAGATATATTGAACACAACTACTATGCAAAACAGTACCTGGAGGTTTTGTTGTTGTTTTTGTTTGTTTGTTTTTAAACAACACATATTTTCAAAGATTTAATGACTTTCATATTTTATTTTATTTTATTTTGAGATGATGGTTTGTGTGTCTGCATGCATTTATGTATTAAATGTAGAGGAAACTTTCTTTCATATTATCTTAATATTGAAATACTTGATGACTAGCTGCCTGTTTATATTTTCCCTGAAGCTAGCAAGGACTTTCAAAGCTTTGACATGACTGAGATAAAATTTGCTAACACGATTAAAAGTTAAAGCGGAAATGGCTCGCAGACTTATGGGCAGTGTGACAATGGAAACCTTAATTTTGTTTGCCTTAACATGTAGCAGAGATATTAATAGCTGCTTTCACATTTCTTGAGCTGGCACGTCAAATCCTCTTTCACTTGTGCATATACAGTTTCTCAATGTGACCATGCACGTCAGTGTGACACAGGGAAACCCTTTTACCTCCACTAAAACCACTTGTAACTCTGTAGAGATTTCTGCAGACCTGTTTTCCTATTCCTTTTCTTCAAGTACCCAGTGATTTTTTTTTTATTATTATTATTATTTTTTTTGTCTGTTGCATTCACAATTCTCACCTCATTCAGTTATTGATCTCTCCTGTGCTATGAATTCACTCAACACTGCCATTCTTGACATAAATGATTTCCATGGAGGAATCTTGAATCCATTGCTTTGAACTTAATCGACTTTTAAATTGAATTGAAGGAAGAAATAAAGTTCCATTTCTGTTCTGGCTGCTTTGGTGGTTCTGAGCTGAAAGGAAGGGAAAAAAACAAAACAACAACCTTCTGTCATCAAAACAGGCAGGCATGATTCTGAATACAGACAGATCCTGTTGTCAAGTACAGGGTTTGTATTTTACAATTTCTGCATCCTAATTTTCTATGTCCCTAACTGTTCAAAGGTACAAGTTGTTTAGGAAGTTTAGTAGTTTCTTTGTTGACTTTTCAACTACTGCTTCACAATTCTCTTCAGAAGGTCATGCTGTGTGTCTGAAGTCCCACAGTGGCATGAATAATTTCCCTCTTGGACACAGTGGGGTTTCTAAGTACAACTACCTTCTCCTGGGCTTTCCTAAAGGGAAAATACCCAGAAATGCCCTGAATACTGCAAAGGTTAAGTGAGCTGGCTTTTGGGGCACAGCAGGAAGCTTTACAGTCTATGTGTGTCTGTTACTTCTATCTAAAGGAGTCCTGCTCCTTTTTCTTGTTAGCTTCTCATTCCTTTAAGTTTGAAAGAATCGTTTATACTTCAGATGCAGATACTGCACGTTAACATGAAAGAAGGACATCTAAAATGGCTGTCCAATCAGCTGAGGTGACATTGATTATATGCTTTGTCAGTATCAGACAGTGTGAATTTAAGATCCGTACTGTAAGTTTCTGGTCATTTTGGCTATCAGCCATATCCAGCCTGGTTGTACAAAGCACCATCTGGTAATTATTTCAGCAGTCCTTCAAGTCAAGGTATTCACTTTTCCTAAAAAGGACTATAAACATAGGTCAATTTCACAAGTTACACTTCAGTTTCTGTGCAGATAGCACAATTCAGTTATAGCAAGTAATTATGGTGGCAAAACTCTATTCATGTACTGGGTACTGTATTAGGAAGCTAAAACATTTAATTCTTTTCAACATTTCATGTTACTGCATTTGGAATTTTTACAGAAGAGATACTTGAAAGAGAAAGTTCTGTAGTGGACTGTGGAAGTGCCCATAGCTTCTGTAGCAATGTCTTGCACCAAAATCTACCTAATCAACCTGTGGTACATTTATTGATCTGCTTTACCAGAGGTTAAGTCTGAGGTTTTCAGTCTTTCACTTGTAGTATCCACAAGTCTGTAGGTCATGTTCAGAGTTGTCAGTTACCTTAAATTTGCAGAAGTAGATTCCATGGATGTCTTGGAAAATACTTAGAAGTCTGTTAGCTGGAAAATATTGAAAATCATTGCTTCACAAATGCAACTCGTGATTAGAAGAGAAACTTGAGTAGAAGAGAAATGTATTTGAGTACAGAGCATTCTGATCAATCTAATTTTCTACTAATAGAATTGAACAAGTATTACTATATTCTGTATGCCATAGCACATTCCAACAGAGTTTACATATCCTAGATGGTACCTATAAACAAAAATGTAATCAATATGTTAATACTTGTATTATGATAATGAATAATCAAAGAAGAAGATTGATGTAATAAAGTGCTCTGTTCTGTTCATCTTGGCCTTTTTCTGTTCAGTTGATTGACATCTATAAGTATAGACAGAAAACTGACAATTATAGAATTTGAGTTTGGTCCCTCAGAATAAACAATTGCATTAACTGTATAATATGAGCTACAAGCAATATCAAGACCAAAATCTCTAAAGCTTATGTGGTTTTAAGGATTCTTGTCCACACCAGTGGAAAACAAAAAAGTTAAGTTTTTTTCTCCCTTACTTAGTGTGGCAAATCAGTGACAATATCAGAAAAAGTCAGCTGAGTACTTTTTTTTATTCATTATTTATGCCTGAGAGTTATTATTTACAGTGTCTGATCAGCTAGTCCAATAGTTTATATGATGACCTTGCAGTTTAAGCTAATTTTAAAGCTCACAGAAGTGATACACAGAAACACAGAATCACTCAAAATCACAGAATAGTAGGGGTTGGGAGGGACCTCAAGAGATCATTGGGTTCAAACTCCCTGCAAAAGGAAGTTCCCTAGAGCAGGTTGCCCAGGTAGGTGTCCAGACGGGCCCTGAATATCTCAGAGAAGGAGACTCCACAAGTTCCCTGGGAAGCCTGTAACAGTGCTCCGCCACCCTCACTGTGAAGTTCTTTCACATATTGATGTGGAATTTCTTGTGCTCCATTTTTTGGCCATTGCCACTTGTCCTGTCCCCACAAATCACTGAAAAGAGGTTGGAAAAATCCCTCTGCCTCCCACACTTAAGGTAGTTATAAACATTGATATGATCCCCTCTTAGTCTTCTCAAGGCTCGACAGACCCAGGTCTCTCAGCCTTTTCTCACAGGGAGATGCTCCAGGCCCCATATCGTCTTTGTGGCCCTCATCTGGACTCTTTCCAGGAGATCTCTATCTTTTTTGTAACAGGGAGCCCAGAACTGGACACAGTACTCCAGGTGAGGCTTGACCAGGGCAGAATAGAGGGGGAGGATCACCTCTCTTTACCTGCTGGCCAAGATCATTTTAATGAATGCCAGGATCCCATTGGCCCTCTTGCCAATCAGAACACCCTGCTGGCTCATGGTCAACCTGTCGTCCACCAGGACACCCAGGTCCTTCTCCGCAGAGCTCCTCTCCAGCAGGTCATCCCCCAGACAGTTCTGATACATGTGGTTGCTCCTTCCCAGGTGCAGGACTCTACACTTGCTCTTATTAAACTTCATTTGTTTTTTTCCTGTCCACCTTTCCAGCCTGTCCAGGTCTCACTGCATGGCAGCACAGCCTTGTGGTGTGTTGGCTCTCCTCCCAGCTTTGTGTCATTGGTGTACTTGCTGAGGATGGACACTATTCTCTCTTCAAGGTCGTTGATGAAGATGTTGAACAAGAATGGATCCAGCACCAACCACTGGGGAACACTGCTAGCCATAGGTCTCCAGTCAGACTCTGCACTACCGATCACCACTCTCTGAGCTTAGCCAATCAGTCAGTTCTCGACCCACCTTACTGTCCATTCATCTATCTCACACTTTCTCACTTTGCTAGGATGTCATGGGAAACAGTATCGAAAGCCTTGTTAAAATCAAGGTAGATGACATCCACTGCTCTCCCTGTGATGTCATTAAAGAAGGCAATGAGTTTGGTGATTTCCCCTTGGTGAATCCATGCTGACTACTCCTCATAACCTTCTTATCTTCCAATTGCTTGGAGATGCAACACTTCTGATGCAGCACTGAATAAGCCTTCATTTGCTCATGGCCCAGAAACCTCCAAGATTTTACTCAAATCATTCCTTTATCAGGAATCATCCCTTGATCAGGTGGCCTGTAGTAGACCCCAACCACAAGGTGTCCTTTATAGGTCCAGTCCTTAATTTTTACTTACAAGCTCTCAGACTGACCATGATTGTTTCTCCAAGGCAGCACTATACAGTCTATCAATTTCTTAACATAGCAAGCAACATTCCTGACCCTCTTTCCCTACCTATGTCTTCTGAAAAACTTGTAGCCCTCTATTCCAACGTAGTCCTCTATTCCAATGTTCCAGTTATGTGATCCATCTCACCATGATATCATTGAAGACATATTTTTCCAATTCCTCCACTGTTTCCAACTCCTTCTTTTTGTTTCCCATGCTGCATGCACTGGTGTAGAGTGTACATGTGTTGGCAAGACCATTATTTAAGAAAATGAGTATTTGCTATGACTAAAAACATAACAACTGTAAGGGCCTAAGAGCATGGCTTGTTAGGTGAGTGATCTAGTGGAAAGCTTAAGAACAACAATGTATCTAGCGAAATATTCTGAAAGCTATCATGTAACAGTTAAAGCTAGTGTTATTTCACTAGCAGCATTTGCAATCTGCAAGCATTGTCTCAGTAGAATAACTTTCTTGCTTCTCAGTATAATTGGCAATTGGTCATAAATTTTACTGTAAACTAGCACTCTAAAAGCATCTCGAAGAAAGATATTTTGACGGTTGCTGGACAACTTATTATTAAATTTAAATAACCAATGAAAAAAGAAAGGAATGATAAAGCATGTGTACTAAATGAGAATAAGAAAGATGCTGATTAAAGGTTATGGCTATCAAACCTGATAGGCTTTTCTCAGAGGCGGACACTATCTTAGTCATGTTGGAGTGAATCAGCTGAAGTAAAAAGAGTAATTTTGAATTAAAATCAGTATAAAGATTTGACTCTTCAGTGTTTAGCTATTAATACTACCACTAGTTGGTCTGTTTTCATATTGCATCCTTTTGTCCATTTTGTATGTGCAATTTTGAAAAGTTAAGAAAATCAAAAAGTGAAATTTGTTTTCTAATCCAGAAAATGTATGAGATGATAATTCTTATAATGACTTTAAAGAGATTAGATATCAGAATATGTTAATCACATTTTTAAAAGAAGTAGATGAAAATGAAAGGAGTGTGCTTAAGTGTCCATCACTGACACCTGCAGAGCCAGAATATAATATAATGCTGTCAAAATGGAGGTAGGAAGACGTGGTATTATTATCTTTTTAGAGATAATTGTAGACAGAAAAAGTTCATTTAATACAGAAGATATTATAAAAATTAAATTTTAAGTAGATTTTTTCTTAACACAGACACTTGATCTTAACACAACATTTGGAGCTTAATCATCTTTTGTATTTATTTAGAGATCAGTAGTAAAATATAATTTGTACAAATTTTACATTTCAGTATATATTATTAAAGGTAACTATATCATCATCATCATCATCATCATTAGTTTTAATGCTGGCAAAGTTTTTCCCTGAAGGATCCTTTACAGGCTTTTGGGTTCTAGTTTTAAGCTGTTAAAGGAATGACTCGGTTATCTATTTCAGAGCAGAATCCAAATATTGTCTCTAGCTTTGTGTCTGTAGGCATACATTTAATCTACAGGTTCAATGTGTTATACCCTTCCCAGTACCAGAAACCTTGTGGAGCAGTCATCTATATTCCATATCTATTATTGGTTTCAAAAGTCTCAGTGTTTGACTGGCAGTCTGGATTTGGTTTATACCAAAATTTATGGCATGGTTTATATCTGGGAATGGTATAGGAATTCAAAGGCAAACTTCACAAAGATTTGAAATCAGTTGCCATTTAATTGGGAGAAAACTCCAGAAATATAAGAACAAAATACCTATGTAAGGTATTCTTGCAGAGAAGGTATATCACACTTGACTCTTCTTTAGGTTGTGGAGGCTTCTAAAGCTCTTCCAGTACTATCTACTTTTTGGCCCCTTCTGAGAACAGCTTTTCTTCTGTATGCAACAGCTTCTGCAGTTACTTAACAACAGTTAACCATATAAATATACAAATATCAGCTTTGCTTTTGAGCCCAAGTATGGTTTGTTCTTCTGATTCCGTTGAGCATTTGTGTTCTGACACTACTATTTGATGTCTTTGCCCTGTTCTTGGGATAATTCAATTTCAACAAATCCCTGTGAAGCAGTAAGAAGAAATGGGTTTTACTCCTTATGTTGCCTTTTTGCCTCTTCTGTGTGCTAGCCAGGTAAACTCACGTATATTTTACTTGACTTCCTAACAGTATTGCCATAAACACATATTTCTGGACATATTAGTAACACTTCCTTCTCTCCTTAGTAAAAAGAGACTTAGAGAGAACAGGGCAGAAAACAGTCCTGAAAATAATAAAATTCAAAACTCAAACCAGAATATATAAAGAGGATATGCTTTGAAAGCATTTAGTACGCAATCAAGATTTAAACATCATATATCATAATTCAGTGGAATACAGCTTTCTTTCCTCATTTTCCTTCCACCATCAAGTAGAGGAACAGATTATTAGAAAGGAAGCATTTTGCCTAAAACATGATAATTTATTCAAATGCCAGTTCATGTTCTGGAAAAAAGGAATAGCCCCATGAGTATACTTACAAGTAAATTAAAATAAGAACACTGTGATTTTAACCAAGATGGTTATTTGAGATGCCCGAGCTCTGTGAAAATTGCAATAGGAGGTAGTACTGCTCCAAATTATGTCATCTTTCATTCCAAATGCGCTGTTAATTATAGAAGTACCTGTTAGACTGTACTTACTGTTATGTCAGTATTTCAAATGAGTGACCTCTATTTAAGTGAACTCCTTCTTGGATGAAAGCTATGATGTTTTACATATTTTTGACACAAAGGTTTAGGTTATTACTGTTTGATGGAACAAAATACACACTGTTTTGAACTCATTACATACTGGAAGATACAGTCCAGTATTGTGGCCTCTCACTGAAATAATTCTACACCTAACTTGTAACTTCTAGTTATGTCTTCTAAAAAAAAATCTAAAAGGCATAAAGAATTCACCTGGAGTGTAATCTAAGAGAGATCACAATCATGATTCTAAGTGATTTTTTTGCACTTTCATATGCAACAATTCCTGAAATAACTTTGTTGAATAGCAATGTAAAACACTTTTTTACTTTACTTTTTACTTCTAGCCCACATTACCTTTGTATATATCTATGACTGTAATTTTGAAAATGATGCACATATTTTGGTAGCTGTTTACCTCTTAATCTTTGGAAAAAGAAAGAATTCATTACTACTCTAAAGGTGTGAATAGAACATCTGCTTTCTTATAATAGAGATGTTTATGGAATACTACATCATTAATCACTAGCACTTTTGCCATATCTGGCCAGCCTATGTCTTTACTGAAGTAAAGATAGCAGAACTTAAAATATTTCATAGTGCTGATGAAGCAGCAGATGTTGTAAAGCAAGGTATGAAAAGTTGTAAGTAATAGAATTTTTTAGCCAGGTTTTAACTTGGGATATCATAAACTAATACAAAGTGTGATACTAAAATTAAAATTAAGAATATATATTCAAATGTTATTACATTTATATTTATTAAAATGTTTTTTTTTTTGAAACTTTAGGCTAATTTTTCTATTGTCTCAAAAAAATAAAAATAAAATTATGAAGTAGAAATATTCAAGAAACCTTCTAGAACAAGTCCAGATTATGGTTGCAACTTTAAAACTCATATGTATGTGTGTGTATATTTATATATATATATATATATTTTTTTTTTTTTTTTGAACACACCAGTTGATTGTCTAGTAAAAGTTCTATTTATCTTGGGTTATTATTAAACATTGTATCCCATCTTATGTCTGTGTATTTTTCTGGTGGGAAAATCACTGAACCTCAAATACAGAAATAAGATATTTTTGCTGTTGCTTGAGTCTATTTGATGCTGTCCTGTATTATATTATTGTCCCTAAATTTGGAAAGACATAGATTTTTGTTGGACCACTTGGTGGGTAAGCAATTGGCTGGATGGTTGCACTCAGAAAATTGGGGTCAATGGCTTGATGTTCCAGGACCAACAATGAATGGTATTCCTCAGGGGGTCGGTATTGGACCGGCACTGTTTAACGTCTTTGTCAGTGACATGGACCAGGGGATTGAGTGAATCCTCAGCAAGTTTAAGGATGATACCAAGCTGTGTGGTGTGGTCAACATGCTGAAGGGAACGGGTGCCATTCAAAGGGAACTTGACAGGCTTGAGAGGTGGGCCTGTGCAAACTTCATGAAGTTCAGCAAGGGCAAGTGCAGGGTCTTGCACCTGAGTCATGGCAATCCCAGGCACAAACTGTTCAGAGAAAGGACTGAGAACAACCCTGAGGAGAAGGACATTGGGATGTTGGTTGATGAGAAACTTAACATGAGATGTCAATGTGCACTTGCAATCCAGAAAGCCAACTATGTCCTGTGCTGCATCCAAAGAAGCATGACCAGCAGGTAGTCTGAGGGAGATGATTCTACCCACTTTACTCCACTCAAGTGAGACTCCACCTGGAGTACTGTGGGGGACCCACAACATAAGAAGGACATGAACCTGTTGGAACGAGTCCACAGGAAGACCCTTCATATGATCAGATGACATGAACACTTTTCCTATGAAGACAAGCTGAGAGAGCTGTAATTGTTCAGACTGGAGAAGAGAGGGCTCCAGGGATACCTTATAGTGGCTTTCCAGTACTTAAAGACAGCTTATAGGAAAGTTGGGATAGGACATTACCCTTGTCTTATCACTGACTCTTTATCAGGGAGCATAGTGATAGGACAAGGTGTAAAGAATTTTAATTAAAAGAGGGTAGATTTAGATTAGATGTAAGGAAGAAAATCTTCACCATGAGGGTGGTGAGGCACTGGAACAGGTTGCCTAGAGAAACTGTGGATGCCCCCTCCCTAGAAATGTTCAAGGTCAGGTTGGATGGGGTTTTGAGCAACATGATCAAACGGTAGGTGTCCCTGCTTATGTCAGAGACATTGGAACTGGGTGACCTTTAAGGTCCCTGCCAACCCAAATCATTCTATGCTTCTATTTCTGAACGCATTTTCAAGGTTATACTTATGTTTTTGATTCCCCTCCCCTCCCACGCTCTCCCCCCAGCTTTTTCAGCAATCAGCTCAACTCAAAGACTTGCATAATATGACCTTGGTCTCTCACAGAATTTTGCAGGTTCCAGCCTTTTGTTTAGCATTTATTGAGGATGATGCATATGTTTACATCTACCCAATGGCATACCAGAGGGAGTTTTCTGGAAGATCTGTATGTTATTCCAAATAAAATTGTCATGTTATGGAATTTACACTCCAGATTTATCAGCTGTGACACTGGGCAAGGACCACCCATGGGCCTTTGTACTTGTTCCTACTTGCAGGTACTCTTAAATGTTTATCAAGTCTCACACTGGGACTCAAAGAATGCAAGTAAGGTCAGAATTTCTCAATTCATTGGCACTTAATTTAGATGAGAGTATTGTGGTGGGTTTACGTGGCAAGGTTTTGGTAGCAGGGGGCCATAAGGGTGGCTTCTGTGAGAAGAATCTAGAAGCTACCCCATGTTAGGTAAGGGCCCCACTGCTGACCAGAGCCAAGCCAATAAGTGATGTTTTTACCTCTGTGAGAGTATATGTAAGACAGGGGAAAAAAAAAAAAAAAAAAAGCTGTTATACACACAGCAGCTGGGAGAGAGAGAGGAATGAGAAACAGCGTTGCAGGCACCAAGGTCAATGAAGAAGGAGGGGGAGAGGTGCTCTAGGTGCCTGAGCAGAAGTCCCCTGCAGTCTGTTGTGAGAACCATGGTGAAACAGGCTGTCTCCCTGCAGTCCATGGAGTACCACGGTGGAGCAGGGTTCCACTCTGCAGTCCGTGGAGAAGACCATGGTGGAGCAGGTGGACCTGCACCAATAGAGGCTGTGGCCTGTGGAAGACCCCTGCCAGAGCAGATTCCAAGCCAGACCTGTAGCTCGTGGAGAGGAGACCATGCAAGGAGCAGGTGACCTGGCAGGAGCTTCTGCCTGTTGGGGATCCAGGTTGGAGCAGTTTGCTCCTGAGGGATGGACCTCGTGGTACGGACCCATATCTGGAGCAGTTCTTGAAGAGCTGGTGCCTGTGGGAAGCCCACGCTGGACCAGTTCAGCAAGGACTGCATCCCATGGGAAGGACCCCACAGCACAGGGGACGAGAGTGACCGAGAAGGAGTGGCAGAGAAGAAGCGCTGTAGACTGACCATAACACCCATTCCCCTGTTCCCCTGCATCACTTGGGGGAGGAGGTGGAAAAGGGTGGATGGGGGGGTAGGTGCTTTTGGTTTCTTTCCTTTGTTTCTCACTTCTCTAACTTGTTAGTAATAGGTAATAAATCTTACTGTCTCCCTATGCTGAGTCTGTTTTGCCCATCACAATAATTACTGTGCGATCTCCTCATTCTTATCTCAACCCTTGAGCCTTTTCCATCATATTTTCTTCCCATTCCTCTTTAAGGAGGGGGAGTGAGAGAGCGATTGTGGTGGAGCTCGGCAACCCATCCGAGTAAAACCACCACAAGTATGTATGTAGTTTAAATAAAATTTAAGGGAGTAATGCTGTCTGAATGTGACTAAGTTTAAGGCAACACAAATCCATGTAGTTGCATAGCTCAAGAATTCTTTGATCAAACAATTAATTTGGCTCATGAACTTTTCATTAATACCCCCTCTCTTGAATATCTCTTGAGAAAAGGCAATCCAGTGACTTGGGTGGCAGTAGTCTGCTCCCAACTGCCATTGTAATGATAGGTATAGTATCTGTTGTTGAGTGGCTGAAGTAGCTGTGAAGCAGAGCAGCTCACAGGTTACACCTCCCTCTCATGTAGGTGCAGTAAGTCTAACATTTTTGACATGTACTCTTCTTACTGTGCTGAGATGGCTGTCAGTCATCAGACTGTGCTGTCAGTCTGGCACCCAGCCAAGCAGATATCCTGGATTCGGCTAGGATAGAGTTAGTTTTCCTTCTAGTAGCTGAGTTTGGATGCTGAGTTTGGGATTTAGTAAGAGAATAATGTTGATATCACACTGCTGTTTTAATTGTTGCAGAGCACTGCTTGCACTTAGCCAAGGACTTTTCAGCTTCTCGCTGAAAAGCCAGTGAGGAGGCTAGGGGTCCAGCCAAAGCTGGGAGGGGACAGAACCAGGACAGCTGATCCAAACTGGCCAAAGGGGTATTCCATACCATATGTCATTATGCTGAACAATTAATATGGGGTGGCTAGCCAGGGTGGGGGGACCAGCTGCTCAGGGATAGGCTGGGCATCGGTCAGCGGATGGTGAGCCATTACCTATGTGCATCACTTGTTTTGTACACATTATTACCAGTAGTACTATTATAATTATTATTTCCTTAATTTTATGCCCTAATAAACTGACTTTATCTCAACCCACAGGGTTTTATTTTATTTTATTTTTTTTCTGATTCTCTCCCCCATCACAGAGAGGGAGAAGGGAGTGTGAGCGAATGGCTGTGTGGTGCTTATCTGCTGGCTGGGTTACACCACAACTACAGGTAACTGATTCTTGGACTTTCTTGGATGTGATCACAAGTAGACAGTCACTGTACATCTCTTCCATGCAGTAACCAAGTTATGTTTCTGACCTTTCTGGAAAACTTGGATGCAAGCAATCTAGTATGACATTCCATACAAATAAGAAATGGGTGATATTTACCTAGAGTTCACCAGTACAGTGTGTCTGAAATTAAGTGAACTTATATTTAAGGATAGAACATTTCCATCATGGTGTTGTATCTTCATTTTCATCTTCCCCTCTGTTTGTTCTTATTGGTAGTCATGTGTCTTTTAATGAAGTATATCTTTCTGTTTTATTTAATTCTTCTGGATGACACTGCCAATTATTGGTCCACATTGTACTTTTCTAAGAAGCACTTTGGTACCCAAGTTTCCCCTATGAAAAGTATTACTCAAGTCTTCTGGAAGTTTTGAGGGGACTTTCTGCCATAAATTACTCAATGTACAATAAATAATTCAGATTATTTGCCCTACTTTTTCCCACGTGCTACATACATTTTATACTGTGGAACCTATTAACAGTATCAGAGTGCTAGTCTCACATGATTTTGTTCTAATGGTTCTGCTTATGTGTCATTAACTTTGTATACCACAATATTGCTCAGTGTTCAGCTCTGTTTTCAGTGGCTTTTCTGGTATAACCTCCAAGTACATTTCAGAATTATAGATTTCCAGTTCTCCTGCTCGTAAGTGTAGCCTGACTTTCTTGTTTGCAGATGAATGACTTCTGGCTTATTTGGCTTCTGGCTTCACATCCATAATTAAAATAGAAGTATATATATATATATGTATATATATATATATATATATATATATATATCAGTCTTGTAAGAAGTCTACTGAAAACTCCTGCATTTAATTATGAATGTGTGTTGCTGATTTTGTTGTGAAAAATCTATGAGTTTAATAACCTCATATATCACAGCACTTCCGAAATGGTGAAACAAAGAATGAGAGCCCCCCCTTTTTAGGTGGTATATAAGCACAAAAACACAGAAAGTTTTTCCCAAATAGCTTGTGAATAGCTTTTCCCAAATTTTCCCAAATATCAACAAATATTAATGAGAGGATATTAATTGTTACAGCCTAGTTAGGAAAGACGAGGCTGTATAGATAACAGTTTTATGGGGTCCATATAGAAGGGAGATAGATAATGTAACATTTAAAATTCTTCAAATATTTTGAAATTTACCAGAGCCTGAATATTGTAATTAAAGTTACTTTCAGTGAACTAAGTTACACTCAGTGTTTATTTTCAGACAAAGAACATATTTTCTCAAAAAAAATGGTGTCTATGTTTTTCTACAGTCAATGAGAAGAGGGTAGCTTCTTGGATAGATACAACCTTCAGGACAAAAAAAGAATCAAGATTAGCTGGTAATGTGACTGTAGAGGCTTTAATAACTCAGATAAAATGCATATACCGAGTCACTAGTGATCAGTAAATTTTCTTGACTGGGAGGATTTACATTACCTAAATTTCCTGTGTTACTCTTAAAACATCTAAGCACTGCAATGGCAAATATAGATTACAGCAAAATACTTCAGGAATTTTATTTCCTTTAGTTTCTGTTAATTATGTCTATGAGAAATTTCATATGATAGTGACATACTGCTGAGACAGAAAGAAGTAAAACTCTTTCTCATGTTGGAAAGCATAATGGCAAAATATCTGAAGGCAAACAAGTGCTTAATATGTTAATATTCAATGATAGCTATAATCTCAAACTTTATCCAAATATTGTCCAAGTGATGAAAGAATATTCCTATCTGAGTGGAGTATTCCACTATATTTTAGTCTGAGTTTTCAAAGGGTTGACATGTTTCTGGACATAATCATAAAAGTTTAGTTTAGAAGGAAACCCAATAGGTCACATACTTCTTATTTTCACTCTGAAATAAATGAATAAATAACCCACCTGCCTGGAAGCCCTCTGAAGAGATGATGATCTTTTCCTTTCTTAAAATAGATACAAAGAAGAGCATAATAATATTCTGTTATTACCAGACACTGTGTACAGAGAGTAGTAATTGGCGTGTCCTGTAGTTCTGTTGTTGCCTAGCCTGCTTCTGTTCTCTATCTCACAGGAAAAATCTAGAGGTACCTATAAGAGCAGTGTGTTACAGAAAATAATAATCTGCAAAGGAAAAGCAAGGTAATAAATAAATAAATCTGTCATAATCTAATCAACTTTCTACTTTTATGAGTAATGGGGAACCATTCACTTTTATGACCTGGGGAGGGGGGCTAGAGACTATGCTGAAATATTATTTCATTGTGCTCTGATATTTGATCCACTCCTTAATCCTCTGTTCTGTGGTACTGTGGTAGTTTTTTGTTTGTTTGTTTGTTTTCTAAAATCTTCTAGTAAAATCTTGGGGGGGGGGGGGGGGGGGGGGGGGGGGGAACGTTCTTCTTTATAAAGATGGTGAGATATGAACAAGTTTAAGGAAACTGTTTTCTTTCTAATCCAGAATTTGGACTGTTATTTCAATAGTCATGTGTATATCACAGCAACATTTGTTATTCATATTATTATTTTAATAATTGGTGTCTCAAAAAGTAGTTCAAAGCAGCTAAAATGAAAACGAGAAATTCCATCATATCCCCAAATCTGTCATCTTTATATTAGATCCTAAATTTTGTCGTGATATGATAACGTTTCCCATATAATACCACCGAGATCAGAATGCCTCTCTCTAATCTTTTAAAAGACCTGGCTTTTAAAAGGTGGTTCTTGAAAAGTGAGCAACTCCCATGGACCTCTAAACCCTCTAGAACCGATTCCCAATGGACTCTGATAAATAGTTCTCTGAGGAACACTTTTTTTTTTTTTTCTCTCTTATAGTCCAGGGTGGCAACTCTGCTAACTTTTGTTGCCCTTACACCATAGACTGATATTCCCAGTCTATGTCTGGGAAGTTGAAATATCCCATAAGAACAAGGGCAACTGAACCAGAGATTTCCCATAATTGTTTATAGCATAGTTTACCCATGCTATTGTCCTGTGTGGGGCTGATATTAAACACCTGAGACAACATCTTAATCTCCTTAATCTTCACTCATAGGATCTCTATCACATCATCCCTAATGGCAAGGGCTGTACAGTCTAATCTCTCCTTTAAATGTTTTTTTAAATGTTACTATGTAAATCTCCACCTCAGCTGTCCTGCCTATCCCTTCTGAAAAACCACTAGCCCCCCATTCCAGCACTCCAGTCATGGGACTCATATCAAGTCTCATTAAAACCAATGGTTTCATAACTCTGGGAAAGGACCAAATTTACCAGTTTATCCTGCTTTTTCCTCATACTACATGTGAACACATTATACAAGCATTTCAGATATGCTCTGGATCCCACAGTGTTCCCTGGAGAGGCATAGATGCTCTAGCTAGCCTTGACACAGTCAGATGGTGCCTTTAGCTTAACCTCAGTGATCCTAATGGTATCCCCAAAATTAATTTACATGAAATTATGTGATACTTATAAATATTATACTTATAAATACAATACTTATAAATATTTAATAATAAATACAATACTTATAATCTTTTTTTTTTTTTTTACAAAAAGAAAATTACAAATCTATTTTTAATATGAATGTTTCATCAACATATATCGTTCCTCTTTCCACAATAAATAAGAAAGTTTTTTATGTTTTGAATGTTCCTTTGTTTGTTTGTTTGTTTGCTTTTATTTTTAGGGGGTAGAATTCCATTTGCAAAACAAGAATAAAGTATTTCCCACCCTACATATAGCCTGTGAATAACAAAGTACATAAAGCAAATCATAATGTTCCTTCCAAAGGACACTCCCCCACAACCCACACTGGTTCATTCAAAATTATTTTTACTACTGGTTATCTAGAATTAACTTACTTACTGTATTGTTATTTTGTTTCTAATAATTTTCCAAAAATGTTGGTAGCAAAGAACATGAAATTTTCTTTTTAAATGGCTTCTCCTTTACAGCTTCACCTTAATTAGAGAAATTCATACAGTAACAAAAACTGCAACTTTTTTTTTTTTGTTGTTATGACATTAACCAAGATAAGTAAAAGAACAAACCTATACCTTAGGTTTACACTTATATCCTTATTATTTCCTCTCAAATTAAAACAAAACAAACAAACAAACAAACAAACAAAAAAAAACAGAAAAAAAAAAGTTTCATTTTAAGTAGAATAGTGGGAAAGAAATTAGTCATTTCATAGTAGAAAAGTGTGATCAGAGGGTCTAAAAATGTATGTTATGTATGTTATAAATGTATGTTGTAATATGTAATATATTTATGTATGTAATATATTTATATAATATATATATGTAATATATGTAAATATGTGTCACAATAGGTAGGTTTCATTTGTATTACAAGAGGTACATGCTGGGCTGATTTCCCAAACAATTAAAATTCTTGCCCCCATCTCATGTTTATCATATAATGTGAAAGCTATGCCTTTGTTAATTTTCCTCAGGCATGTAACACTAATAATATTTAATTATCACCTCTATTTTCAACTTTTATATATATATATATATTAGTTCACAAATTACTACATTTCCTTTGAGTTATAGCTATGTGAATAATGTATTTATATATATATATATATATTTTTTTTTTTTTTTTCCCTAGGCCCTTTAGCACACTCAGTTCTCCTTATCTTCTCTTCTGTAGGTGAACAGACGACTTCAAAAAATACCCTGGACTGGAGTCAACGAGTCAACATGTCTTCTAATGAATAACACTTTGATCTTGCAAAGTCTTACTCTTGTGCTTAAAGACACTGAGCTCAGTGTGGCAACAGATGTGTTTGAAAGAAGGTATGTGAAAAAGCTTCTGCAGCAGTAAAGTATGAAGCCATGATAGAGCACTGAAACCAAAGGAGTAAAGAGGATGGCATTTGTGTTCTCATTTTATTTCAAGGAAGAAAATAACCAATCTTTTCTTCTCCAGATTAATAACTGTATAAAAACCAGTTCCACTATTGGTCTCTGTGTATGTCTTTGTATAGTGCACTTTCATCATTATCATGGTACATCCTAATAAATTGTGGAAATTGCTCATTCTGTTAACATATGCAGCTTTGCAAACTAATTTTGGAATAACAGTTTGACAATAAATAAATAAATAACTCCTAATGCTGTTTGTTTGGAATATGCTGTTGAATGCTTGAGAACCCTTTATAGCTATCAAAAATTACAATGACACTCACTAGGGAGGGTTTATAAAAGGTGATCATCTAAGATAATTTTTACACAGGGAAATACTAAAAGAAGTTTATAAAAATGAGCAACAGACCGCAGTATGTAATTCTCTTAAGCAATAATAAATTGCCCATATAGAATTAATGATCTCTAGACATTTCTTTTAAAGGACTTGAAAAGAACTAATTAATGTAGCACATTTCAAGCTAAGCAAATTGCAATGATAAATGGGATTACTGGAAGCTATAAATGCAATTCGTAACTGAAGGAAAAGAGCAAAACATCATTCAGAACATTAAGGAATGCAATTAAGCAAAACATTTGGAAGTACTTAATTACATCTGCAGAGGATAGTTAAGTGAGATCTGATGCCTTGCATGAGGAGCAATATCAAATCTTCAGAAGATTGCTTAAGCATAAAGTAGACCATTTGCTGTCTGATTTGACATGCAAGCAAAATAGTCCTTTATTGATAACTTGTGCAAACAACTGAAAAATAAATTGTCAACTAGGTAATAAATACAAGTTTTCTTTTTGGTCCCAAAGTCTTTTGGTATAATGAATGTATGCTGAAATAAATAATATGTAAGAAAATGGTTTCACTGTAAATCAACTGGACCTTGACTCCACAAATTGCAAAACAATATGGTCCCAATTAAGCAAAAGCTTTTACACTTACAAGATTTCATCAATTTCAGTTCACTTGCTATAACATTCTTCACTGAAGTTTGATCCTAGAACATCAATCTAACAGCTGCAACTTCTGAAGGCAGGTGTTAAATCATGCACACTCTGTGTCATATAAGCATAAACTGTTTTTGTGAAAGCACCAGAAAGTGAACAAGCCTTGGGTCTTGTTGGTATGGACTGGTTTGTTTTTGTGGTTTTCAGGATAAGCTTCCTCTAGAACAGAAAATCCATATTGAGTCTACATTTCAACTGGGAGAGTGAAGGTTTCATTTACAACTTTACTACTTGTAAGGATTAGGACATGGAAAGATCCGTTAGTTCAACCATATCTCTGCTTCTACCTGAGAAGAGAGATTTTGATCTCCTTATATGGCAGCTCAGGAATAAAGTAGCTTGTATCTGAAGGGCAAAGCAAGCTCACAGTGGGGTTAGATTCTGATTGCCTTTCTTCAATGTATTCCTAAACATTAGGCTGTCTGTAGAATCACGTTCCAGGTTCCAATTTTCCTGTTTTTCTTTAGCTATTTTCTGGTAGATGTTATGACTTGAGCAAGGTGAGTGTTTGTCCTTGGAGATATCATGATTGTAGTATTGCCAGGAGTATATGGAATCACAAAATTAGATTAACTGTTTAGAATGTGGATTATCAAATAGAAAGGCAAAAAAAAACCATGAATCCCACCCCTTTGACTTTCTAAAATAATAAAGTAACACTTAAATGTATGTCAATTTGAAACTTTGCTGACATATTTTACATCTCAGATATCTGTGTTCTATAGCTATCATTAGCTTAGTAATGATATGAGTGGAATATTAAAAAAATATTATTAAAAAAAAAAAAAAAAAGGATGTTGTCTACTTCCCTTGCAAGCCAAATTAACCCACATTTAATTTTTACTTCACTACAAAGCAAGTTGGACAGTTACAAGGGAGTGTTTTAATATATACTGTTTATATCTCCATAGCTTTCACTGTGTAACTGTTTAATGTCTTTTGGTGAGTATCTAACATAACTGTTTTTATGGGTCCTATTTGTTCCATTGTTGTAGTTTAACCTGGCTGGCAGTTAGGCACCACACAGTCATTCATTTGCCCTCAACCATCACTCTCTGTGATGGGGGAGAGAATCAGAAAAAAATAAAAACCTGTAGGTTGAGATAAAGCCGGTTTATTAGGACAGAAAATTAAGGAAAATAATAATAACGATAATAGTACTACCGGTAATAATGTGTACAAAACAAGTGATGCACATAGTAATGGCTCACCGTCCGCTGACCGATGCCCAGCCTATCCCTGAGCAGCTGGTCCCCCAACCCTGGCTAGCCACCCCATATTAATTGTTCAGCATAATGCCATATGGTATGGCATATGACCCCTTTGGTCAGTTTGGGTCAGTTGTCCCGGTTCTGTCTCCTCCCAGCTTTGGCTGGACCCCTAGCCTCCTCACTGGCAAGACAATGTGAGAAGCTGAAAAGTCCTTGGCTAAGTGCAAGCAGTGCTCTGCAACAATTAAAACAGCAGTGTGATATCAACATTATTCTCATCCTAAATCCCAAACACAGCACCATAGAAACTACTAGGAGGAAAAGTAACTCTATCCTAGCCAAAACCATGGCATCTATTGATCACATGAATAACATTACCATGTTATTGTTAGTCTTGTGACAAAGCATTTCTCAATAAGTGATGAATTCTAAGTTTAATATGATATATAAATGTGTTTCTATTTAATTTTAATTCCTCTTTGTGGAAACTGTTTTAACCAGTGCTCATATTGCATTTTATACTCCACTGTAAATGCTAAAAATAAGAAAATAAAGTAAAAGGGAAGCTAATTGGAAAAGTAGGGATATCTCAGAAGTACAACTGATGAAACAGCACTGTAGAACTAAAAGTATTTAAAAGAGTAATAACTATTTCAAAAAATCAAAGATTATATGAACAGAGAAAACATTTTTTTGAGAATATTATTATCTTATCAAAACAGTTCAGGGAGTGAAAAAGTCTTCTATATTTATTATCTGTATACATATACATATATATATATATATATTTGCTGTTCTCACCTCAAAGATAACTTCCACAGGAGGAGTTCATTAGGAATGACTAATGTTATGGAAAAAATGGCTTTATATTATTGTGATACAGCAGTCTAATGAAGAGTTTGAATGAGATTTAATTTAGAAAGATGTGTTCAGTCTTAGAGGTGAGGGCTTTAAATATTGCCACACCTTGTGACATTGCCTGTTCTTTCTCTAATGCTTCAATATTTCATTTCTACTATACTGGATAACTGAAGCACACAAAATGAAAAGACCCCTCCCACCCACTCCCACATTTTTATTTTATTTTTTTTCCTGTCTTGCTTTTAAGCCTGTCCAATTCCCCACTTTAGCTGGCAGCACAGCAGTCTAGTATATCAGGATGGGAGAGAAACAGCCACGCCTTACAGCACCACTTGAACTGTTTAATGGCTTTGCCATTAAACATGAAGAACCCCTTGGGTTCTTTCCTATATAAAGAAGAACCATGTTTTTCTTTATAGGAGAGCTTGTGATAAGGTCACCAAGAAGAATCTTTTTCAGTTTGTCCACCATGTCTGGCCATTAAAGAACCCTTCGCACAGCTACAGGGATTGATATAAGACTCTATATTGGTATCAATGAAATGGTATTTTCTACTCCAGCAAAAAAAGGGGAAGAGGTATTGGTTTCCGTATCTCTTTCTGGTTAGATTGGAAGGAAAATGTGATTTTGTATAGAAATTTCCTCTGCTAGAATATGTTAAAATACAGTACTCTTCATGCTAGAAACATAGTGAAGGTGGTCTAATAGTAGAGGAATATTCCTTACTTTTGTTGGAAAGTGACAGATTTAGAGAAGGGCAAAAATAAAAGCTGTCAAAAGTGTAAACTGCTCACTATCAAGACTTCCAAATGTTACAGTATCTATCTAGAAATTAAGTTTCTTATATATAGAATTTACAAACAGTTTTTCTGAAAAGGGGTGAAAATCACAAATGGATCTTCTCTGTTTTCTAGTGTTTACATCTTCAGGTATGACTGTAAACTTACGCAAAACAATGGGCATGCAAGGAGAGTTTCCAGAAGAATTGCAAGTCCTCAGAGTTGTTTTTTGCTTTAAGATTACGTATCCTAATTTCCTGGGAAATTCTGAATGTAGTGTGTGGGATCAAAATGAGGCAAGACTACACAGTATAATGTAAAAATATTTAGGTGTTCTTGACATAATTGACAAGTGGTATCTTTGTAAACAAACAAGTGTAACTCTGATGTTAAGTGCAGCAATATTTTTCTATTGATTAGCTCTGCCCCAAAGTATTTATATCACAACCTTTGTTTTACTCTGCTGTAATGAGTTAGCTTTTCTTTACTCTTCATACTTTAGTGCATTTGTATATTTATACTTTTTTTTTTTTGTTTGTTTGTTTTTGGGGGGGGGGGGGGAAGGGGGGGATGGGAGGGAGTAGGAGGAGAGGAGTGGGGCTTTTTAAAGAGTCCTGAAAAAATATTGTGTAAACCTTCATGGACTTCTGACATATACTGTTCAGACCAAATAATCAGGGCTTTTCCTGGGGCTATGTAGGTAGGTTAGGTTCAAAATGTTACTGTGTGACTACTGCTACAGCAGATATTATGGAAAATAAAACACTTGAATGAGTATGAATGCATTTCATAGGGCCCACAAAGTGCTAAATGTGCATCAGTAACTATTTATAAAAATTATGCATTTTTTTTGTCTGACCCAATATATGGGTCAGACATATATTTGTCAGACATATATATTTGGACTTATTTGGAACCAGAGAAAAATGGTCATCAGATCTTCACTTTTTATTTCAATCCATGTAATGTAGGCAGATTGGAGTCAGATTGATCATTCATTTTTAATGACTTAGTTTGCTAATTTTTCCCAGTTTTTGTTTTCCACTTAAATTTCTTTCATGGTCTGAAGAACCTGAAAGCATATTCCCTTTATTCAATAAAGAGTACAGTAAGTAGTAGTTTGGTCAGCCTGGTATTTCTTTGAATTTCTTTAATTTCAGCTATCATTAGCAGAGAATTCATTTTCTCCTGCAGTCACATTTATAGAGCTGGAGTTTAGATGTCTTCTTTGTCTAATTGGTATTATAATTCACAGCCAGTCAGCTTCTTAGTATTTCATTTTCCCATTTTCAAATTGTGGAAAAACACACATAACAATAATGGGCTGAAATTTTTATGTTTCAAAAATTGTATGTTATAGTGCTTAACTAACAATGATTATTCTCTCAAAAGAATTTTTCCTCATTTACTGGGGAAGAAATTGCTAATATTAAGCTAACTATTTTTTTACATAGGAAAAGAAGCTCTGAAATTTATTCACAAATTGATGTCCTATTTCTCTCTCCTTTGTGGACATCCCTTTCTTTCCCACTATGTTCTGGTTTAGTCTTCTCCTTTCACCCAAATAAAGATTAGCCTATAGTCTTAACTTCCTTCAGTTTTCCCTCCTCCTATACATTTCTGCTATGCCTATTCACTGTGTAGTCCAAGTTTCTGCTTCTCAATCCATGTCTATGTAACTATGCACCAAACTCTATCTCCACTTTGATACATACTCTAATTTCCTTGTTCTATATTTGTACTTGCTCCTGCACCTCCTATTCTTTTTCTTCACTGAGTATAAGTAGTAATTTTTCTTGAGAAGGTGGTGTTAAATATGCTGGCATACTTGACTCCAGCCTGATTTTGAATAAAATACTGAAGTCTTCCCTATTGAACAAGACATTCCAATATACTATCCAGTCTGTGTAAAGATTATTATTTTTTTAAATTTTATTTTATTTTAGTCTGTCTTCATCACAGTTTTTGTTATATCTTCATCATTCAGATTTAAAACTCCTTAAGAAAGGAACCTCTTCTTGAGACCTCTTGCTCAGAGTTGTGTTGTGTACATTTACATTGTTCTATAAATGAATGTGTATATAACATGAGGCTTATCTTTCTAGGATTAAGTAAGTATTGCCAAAGGTTGTACATAAAATGTACAGTATGAAAACACATGTTTCAAGATGCAATAAGACTAATCATTAAGTGAAAAAAAAAAAATATATATATGTTTGAGCAATTGTTAACCTGTGCAGATAATGGTAATGAATTTGAGTACACATTTGTATTTAATTTAAAAAACAAATGCAAGGAAATTTGTCAAGATGAATTCTGTGAATAACTATTACTATAACTATTATTTTATTCATTTATATAACTATTATTTTATTCATTTAGGGTTTTATTTATTTCGATTTTTTTTTTTTTTTTTTTTTTTTTTAGTATATGTGAAAAGTATCAGATTGACAAATGGAAAATGAATTTACTATCTATGTATTTTGTCTGGCAGAAGCAGATGGTTAATTCTACTTTGTCAAGTATAAGTTGTTGGCTATTAGTTCTCTATTCCCCATGCTAAGAAGGATAACATTTTAACAGTGATGTATCTGCCTACTCAGCTGGAAATTTAAGGCAACCATATTGTCACTAGTTGTTAAATCACTAAACCGTTTTGGTTTTAAACATGAAGGTGTGATACAGAACCACTTCTACATGCTTAACTGACATGACAAAGTGGTAATCAATACATATTTTTCCACCTAGAAATTATAACACATCTGCTAGCAATTTGTCTTGATGTCCAGTGATGTATTCAGTCATAAACCTTTCCTGATACTGTCATGAAGAGTATGAAGGTCATTTCAGCATGTTGTGGGAGACTTTACATTTTTTCATACATGTGTCATCTTAAAAGGGAATCATAATGAAATGGAAAAAAAAAAAAAAAAGGCTTTTGACACTGTTTCCCACAGCATTCTCCTCAAGAAACTGGCTGCTCTTGGCTTGGACTGGCATATGCTCTGTTGGGTTAGAAACTGGCTGGGTAGCTGGGCCCAAAGAGTCATGGTGAATGGAGTTAAATCCGGTTGGAGGCTGGTCACTAGTGGAGTCCCCAAGGGCTCAGTACTGGGGCCAGTCCTCTTTAATATTTTTATCGATGATCTGGATGAGGGGATCGAGCGTACCCTCAGTAAGTTTGCAGACAACACCAAGTGCTTGTATTGATCTGCTTGGGGGTAGGAAGGCTCTGCAGGAGGATCTGGATAGGCTGGACTGATGCGCTGAGGTCAACTGTATGAAGTTCAACCAGTCCAAATGCTGGGTCCTGCACCTGGGGCACAACAATTCCAAGCTGGGAGATGAGTGGTTAGAAAGCTGCCTGGTAGAGAAAGACCTGGGAATATTGGTTGAGAGTCAGCTGAATATGAGCCATGGGTGTGCTCAGGTGGCCAAGAAGGCCAACAGCATCCTGGCTTGTATAAGAAGCAGCGTGGCCAGCAGGTCTAGGGAAGTGATCGTTTCCCCCTGTACTCAGCTCTGGTGAGGCCACACCTTGAGTACTGTTTTTGGCCCCTCACTACAGGAAGGACATGAAGGTGCTTGAGTGAGTCCAGAGAAGGGCAACAAAGCTGGTTAGGGGTCTGGAGAACAGGTCTTACGAGGAGCAGCTGAGGGAGCTGGGTTTGTTCAGCCTGGAGAAAAGAAGGCTCAGGGGCGACCTTATCGTTCTTTATAAGTACATTAAAGGAGGCTGTAGTGAGGTGGGGGTTGGTCTAGACTCCCACATGCCTAGTGACAGGACAAGGGGGAACAGGCTAAAGTTGCACCAGTGGAGGTTTACATGTAGGTTGGATATTAGGAAAAACTTTGTTAAGCATTGGAATAAGC
The DNA here is from genome assembly GCF_964211825.1 of Aythya ferina. NCBI lineage: Eukaryota > Metazoa > Chordata > Aves > Anseriformes > Anatidae > Aythya > Aythya ferina. Next base: position 90,077,129 of record NC_140297.1, on the reverse strand, counting down.
TTCCAACCTAGATGATTCTGTGAAAGGGCAAGATAAATTTTTTCTGTCATTGTTGTGTGTTTTCATCACTTTAAAGAATATCTTTTGTCTCTTTTGAATGAGAATAACAATTACTTTTTTGGTTTAGAATTTCGTTTCAGGAGCTCTGCTTGAAAAAACAGCTTTTAATGAAAGTTAAAACACGTAATAAGGATGTTATTAATATAACTGGTTGTCATAAACTTTTATTTATTTATTTTACATGATAGTAGTCAGATCTTTCTCATTATTACTCTGTTAACCTGAAATAGAAAATGGATCTTATATCCTCTCACTCTATAGCAACTGTGAATGAATGTTTCACTGGGCTATGTTGCAAATCTAATTTGTTTTGTCTGATGCTATTTTTCTTTTTTCAGTACTAAAGAGACCTTCTTGATATTTTTTATGCATTATTCTCTCCCTTCCTTCCTCCATTCCTTTTACCACTTTATTGGAAAAAAAAAAAAAAAAAAAAAAAAAAACTTGTGTAAAGTCCCTTAGGAATCTTTACCTTTATAATGGTCTCTTTATACTGCTTTCATTAAAGCCACTGGAAAGGCAGCAATTTCAGAAGTGCAGAGTGTGAAGTTGATGCTGAATTTGTTCTGAAGGTTTTTTGACTCTTTGTCTGCTACCTCCAGGGCTGAGTCTATATAAAGACTCAAGCATTTTTGTTGTTGGCTTTCAGTCCATAATGTTAGTGTCTTACAACTCACACACAACTCATACTCTAAGAGTAGAAGTAACTAATTGCTGAAGTGCCTTGGACTCCATTGGATCATGCTACCATTCTAATCACAGCAAATATCAACTGGAAAAGTAAAATCAAGTAAAAGGCAGTCAAGCAATACCAAACAAATGGGAGATGGTACACCTAAATGTACTTTTTTGTTTGTTTGTTTGTTTGTTTTCGGCTGAGAGGTTGCACTGAGAGTTCTGCTCTGAAATTTTGAGCTTCAGGATTAAGAAGTGTTTCTCTGATGTGTGTAGTTACTTCAGCGATTCTGGCAAATAGCTTTTTCAGCAACACAGAGATGAAGTCTGCTTTCAGAATATTCTGAGATTTTCTTTATTTCACGTATATGGTCCGAAGTCAGAAAATATATAGTTAATTTTTATAACTTGTAAAATCCTGTTTTTGTTTTCTGTTTAGTAAATATTTATTTTCCTGTGCAGGATTTATCAGATCATCAGTACTTCCAGATTCACAACAAACTTGACACTCATATTTCTCTTGGCATTTTAGACTCAAGTTAGTTAACATTTTTATAGGCAAAATTATTACCACTTTATGAGCTGAATTTCCTCATCCCTTGAACCTATTTTAGCTTCACTTCATACTGGAAAATATAAGTGGATAAGGTTGCAAAATGAAAACATTCAATTTGTTTTTAAGGGCAAAATGAAATTCATAAATACTGTTGAATTGCAGTATTAACACAGAGCTCCATTTGAAGGAAAATATGTGGCAGAAAGCCCTTAGGACCACTTCAAGATGCTAAATTACACTGAATAATAATTATTCTATAAATGTTACTGTGTGTGTTGTTATGCTGGCTAATGTTGTCTTAGTGATACGGCAATCCCTCAACTATCTGTATCTGTGTGTTGTGTTATATTTAAATTGTAAGCAAACAGGGTCAGGTCTCTGTGGTGTGGTGACATTCCTAGCAAAATAGGGGTTGGTTGGAGTAAGGTGCTGAAGTGCTACCCCAATTCAGATGTTATTTGTAATAAATGATCTACCAGATCATTGAGAAGATGCCTAGGGAATGCCTTGACTAGGTTAGTTGCTCTTAGTAGTCCTCCAAAGTCTAATCTCTTTCTGTCTTCAAAAGCATTTCAGACAACTGCAGACATCAGAACCCAGATTGCCAACAATAACAGCAGAAAGTATATTACTGTCTTTACATCTTACATTATACAGAAAATGTAATAAAATTGTTATCTGTTATATTTGGTTCAGTTTCTCCAGTGTCTGTACTTTACTAAGGTGTTTTACCATATCCCAATTGTTAAAAATAACAATTTTTGTCATTCATTCTACATGTATTATTAAAGAATGATGCTGAGGATATAACCAAGATGAAAGACCATTTTTTTTTGGTATTAAAATATAGGAGAAGTGAAACAAATTTCAAAATACATCTAAGCTATATTCTTAATGTTTTTATCACCCAAATAGCATATCCTTTAAGATTTCAGTTCACGGAGATGTATACTCTTGGTTATTTTCTCTTAAATGTTCTTTATCTATAATGTTCCTGTGCCAGTTCTTTCAGTCCCCTGAATCTTTGATTTGTGATGATGTACGTGTTGTGCAATATATCTTTTCTTGCCCCACTTGAGAGAAGTATCTCATTAAGGAAAAATCTTTTTTTTTTTTTTTCACTTTTTAAAATTTAAATATAGTATAAATCAAGGTAAATTCTTGCAGAATTAAGGAAAAAAAAAAAAAAAAAAAAAACTGTTCAAGGTTTAAATTCTTCCTTTTATATTTTGTGGGAATCTTAGAAAAATGCTGGATATTTGCTCAGCTACACTGAGTTTTGCAGCAAATATCTCCTGTAATCTGTTTTACCTGTCTTCTGATTCTGTTTCAGGTAGCAGGTAGCCTATGTCTGTAGAAAGATTCACAAATTTTAGCATAATAGAAAACACTGTTATCTCTATTATAACTGAAGAGTTCATGTAGAATGGAGTTTTTTGTCATTTAATGTGCATAGCTGCACTCTCTTGACTCCAGATGGCTAGGACAAATACTTTCTTTTACAGTCCCCTTACCTAAGAAACCCCAAGGGGTCAGATGGGACAAAAATAAGACAAATCAGATATGTAACTTTGTTTCTGGTTGAAATGTTTTGGAATGAAAATCAAAATTGTCTCTGCAGGTTTACTTCGTATTCAAACTTCAGATAACTGGTTGGCTTAAAGAAAAATCTAAGTAATAGATAGGTACTGAGGCAACATGCTGATTCACAAACATTAAATATCTTGGCTTTTGAAATTTTCAGTTGATTATTAATCTACTTCACCCAAGTAGTAATAACATCTTAAAATGTGTCTTTTTAATGTTACACCTTTGGCAGACAGTATAATGTCAGAAGTAAACACATCAATGCCAATAATGCAAAACAACATTCATTTTGGAAAAAAGATCAAAAATAACACAGTGGTCTGATGTGGTCTAATGAATTTCCTAGATGGATATTTTCAATCTAGAAGAACAATCTTCATGTTATAACTTCACATTTTGGTTTACAATATTATTTGCTGACAAGATTTTTTTTTATTATTTTATTTTTTTTGTAATTTTCACGTGACAGAAAAGTGACCTACAGTTATTTATGTAGGTTGAAGTTAACAACACATCTATTCCAAGACCTAGAATTGTAAAAGAAGCAATTAAAAAGTTACACAATACATACTTGTTGCAGGAAGAACGACCGAAAACACGACAGACACTAGTATGGTCAGATCACGCTCTCCCTTTATTACCCGAATAGCCTGACTTTTAAAGTGAACTTAACAGGGGCGGATAGTGTCTCACACAAGATTATTGGTCAAAAGCACTCAGACAAACAACTGCATGAAAACAACCCCACCTGCAAGAAAACAACACCCTTGTGATTAGCAGTCACGTAGACCTTGTCCTTGAAGCCAGCTGCTGGCAACAATATTTTTCTAAATTCCTCAATTGGGCGATGTGGGAACACTGTCATGGGAACTTCTCATAGTTGTCCTGGTAGCTTGGTTTGCTCAGCTGCAGCAAGCCATGGGATCTTTGCTGTTTCAAAAATCCCTCAACATATACTTTTTTTTGAATTAATTTTGTAGCACTATTGTAATGTCTAGCATTAAGTTACCATACAAGAATAATAATAAAAAGAAATCAATTTACTCATTATTAACAGGAGCCTATAACATTATTTATAGGCTCCCTCTTGGAAAGTAACGCTACTCTCAGGAGTATAAACACTGGTAACTAAGATGGCCTAAATGGCCACTGCCATTAAAGTTGTTCACACTCTGCCAGTTACATTCTCTTCCTCTTCCCCATCTCCTATGTTAGAATTTTTCTCAGTAGTGCAGAACGGCAGTCTTGTAATTTTTCTTATTGTACAATGAATTAAATGCAAATGACAGCTTTTCAGCTGTTGAAAAATCATTAATAATATCTTTTAATTTCCTAGAGAAATTATATCCACTGGATGAAGTCTATTTTCTGTCAAGTTTATTCATGTGATTTCTCGTCTTTCTGAATTGATCAAGAATATTGTCACTCCATGTTTTCAGAGAACCACAGAAACCATGTTTGGAAGGGTGCTCTGGAAGTCATCTGGTCAAAACGCTATTTTACTACAGTAGATCAGCTCAGCTGTGGCTGCACCATTCAGAGTCTTAAATTTCCAAGAATGGACATTCTTAACTTCTGCACCTGGTCTAGTTCTACGTGATTCTCCTAGTAAAGAAGTTATTTACTAATGTTCAGGCTTAATGTACCAAGTTATCTTTTGTGGCCAAAGTTACTTGGATATTGAGCTGGGCCAGAAATCTGTCCTGAGAACAAATGGGGTGAATGAATTTTCAGTGGTGCATATCAACTGAGAATCTTTTCCTTAGATCAGGAGGGAAGCTTGCTGAATATGATGTTAAATGCTGTAGAGATCAGCAAGAATATAATCTGTATGATTAGTAGTGGATTTCATAGAGCTGTATAATTACTTACATTGGAAAATACCTCCAAGATCATCGAAGACAGACATCAAGCTGATGTACCAAGTTCCAGCAGTAAACCAGGTTTCTTAATGCGTTAGTGTTATTTCACAGAGTCATAGAATTATTTGAATTAAAAGGCACTTTAAAAATCATTTAATTCCCCCCCACCCCATGAGTAGTGACTTGTCCAACAGGGTCATGTCCTTCTTATGTTGGGGGTCCCCCACAGTACTCCAGGTGGAGTCTCACTTGAGTGGAGTAAAGTGGGTAGAATCATCTCCCTCAGACTACCTGCTGGTCATGCTTCTTTGGATGCAGCACAGGACATAGTTGGCTTTCTGGATTGCAAGTGCACATTGACATCTCATGTTGAGTTTCTCATCAACCAACATCCCAATGTCCTTCTCCTCAGGGTTGTTCTCAGTCCTTTCTCTGAACAGTTTGTGCCTGGGATTGCCATGACTCAGGTGCAAGACCCTGCACTTGCCCTTGCTGAACTTCATGAAGTTTGCACAGGCCCACCTCTCAAGCCTGTCAAGTTCCCTTTGAATGGCACCCGTTCCCTTCAGCATGTTGACCACACCACACAGCTTGGTATCATCCTTAAACTTGCTGAGGATTCACTCAATCCCCTGGTCCATGTCACTGACAAAGACGTTAAACAGTGCCGGTCCAATACCAACCCTCTGAGGAACACTATTTTTCACTGGTCTCCACCTGGATATCGAGCCATTGACCTTAATTTTCTGAGTGCAACCATCCAGCCAATTCCTTACTCACTGAATGGTCCATACATTAAGTCTATATCTTTCCAAGATAAAGAGGAGGATATTGTGGGCGATACTGTCAAATTCTTTGCATGAGTCCAGGTAAATGATGCCATTTCCTCCTCCACCAATGTTGTAACCCCATATTTCCTTAGAATGTGCCTTATTGGACCAATTGCTATTTACAGAATTAAGTGTAAAAATCAGATAGGAAAACAATTTTCTTCTTAACTAGAGAATACATCATGAATTTCCGTCAAGCCATATTTTCATATCTCTAATGCACCAACTCTTAAACTTAAAGGAAGAAAGCAAAATACAAAAACAATGTGAATACATAAATGGGACTTAGAATAAGTGATATAGTTACATCTTTACACAGAGAAATTTAGACAGCATTCATAGGGATCAGTTTGAAGTGTCTTGTATGACACTAGTCATGTGTTTCATAAGACTAATGCTCAAAACATTCCTTGAATCAATGGGGATCCTATGTATTTGTTCATGTTCTAAATTTCTATAATTGTCATATGATTATTTTATGAGGTAAAACTTAGTTTAGCTAGTATAAAGCTATGTTTACTTTGGAAAAAAAAAAGTATTATTTTTAAGCATATGTAAACATGCATGTACATGTGCACATACGGAGCAAGAAGTTATCATTAAATAAGCTTCATTTCCTAGATTTATTGTACATACCTGGTGTTTACATAAGAAAATATATATTTGTATATTTACATTGTGTTTGTGTGTGTAGAGAGAGATTGTGTGTGTAGAGACAGTATGTGTGTGTGAGTAAATATAGTCTTTCTTCATATATGCATCTGTTCACCTATCCATCTATCATTATCATTGTAATATTCTGTCATTTGCTAAGACTATCCAGTACTATCCATGTTTTTTTCTTCTTCCCCATGGTAAAACTATAAATTGAATACCCTTTAATCTAACAACTACTTGTAAAATTTAAATGAGAAATTACGTTACCTTTGTTTAATAGATCTATTTTTGGCTATGTCCTGGACTTAGTATTGTTCTAAATGGAGCGTTGCCCAGTAACCGCATGTTTATTGGTTGGATATTATCTCAGCAGCTAAGGAAGTTTTCCCTTTTCTCCCTTTATGGGAGTTAAACCAATACCAGAAACATTTTTTCTCAGTTCATTTAAATCTAGGTACACCTGAATGATTTTTAAAGCCATGTCCCTAGTAATAGTAATAATACTACAGTGCATTTTATACCTTGCTGCTGGTTAACTTTAGAATGGACCTTGTGATGTTCATAAAGTCATAGAATATTTGAGTTGGAAGGGACCCAAAAGGATCATTGAGTCCAACTTCTGTCTCCCCAAAAGACCACCAAAAAAATAAAAAATAAAAAAATAAGTTCATGTGTCTAAGAGCATAGTCCAAATGCTTCTTGAATTTCACTGGGCTCAGTGTTGTGACCACTTCCCTGGGGAGCCTGTTCAGTGCCCGACCACCCTCTTGGTGAAAAACCTTTTTCAGATATCTAGCCTGAATCTCTCCTGTCACAGTCTCAAGCCATTCCCTTGTGTCCTGTCTCTGGTTACCAGAGAGAAGAGATCAGTGCCTGACTCTCTGCTCCCCCTCTTGAGAAGTAATAGATCTTAATGAGGTCTCCCCTTCAGTCTCCTCTTCTCCAGGTTAAACAATCCAAGGGACTTCAGCCACTCCTCATATATCTTCCCCTCTAGACTTTTTACCATCTTTGTTGCCCTCCTTTGGACACTCTAACAGTTTTCAACAATCTTTCTTATACTGTGTTACCCAAAACTGTACACAGTAATCAAGGTGAAGCCACACCAGTGCAGAGTAGAGTGGGGCAATCATTTCTCTTGACCAGCTAGCAATGCTGTTCTTGACGCATCCCAGGACATAGCTGGTCCTCCTGGCTGCCAAGGAACATTGCTGTCTCATGTTCAGTTTGCTGTTAATTAAAACCCCAAGTTCTCTTTCTGCAGGGTTGCTTTCCAGCATCTTATCCCCCAGTCTGTACTTATAACCAGGGTTGCCCCTCCACAGATGCAGAATTCAGCACTTGCTCTTATTAAACTTCATATTTTTGGTGATTGCCCAGCTCTCTAATTTGTCCACATCTCTCTGCAAGTCCTCACCACCTTTGGCAGAGCCAACTGCTCCACCCAATTTGATATCATCCATAAACTTGCTCAAAAAACCCTCAAGTCCTTCATTCAAATCATTTATGTAAACATTGAAGAGGACTGGCCCTAAAATGGAGCACTGGGGAAACCCACTAGTGACAGGTTGCCAGACTGATGTAACTTCATTTACATCAGTCCCTTTAACCTGCCAGCCAATTGTTTGCTACTTAGAGAGATAGTAACAAATGCTTTTCTGAAATCCAGAAAGATTACATTGATAGATTCCTTTAGTCAAGTAGTTGGGTGATCTTGTCGTAAAATAAATTAAGTTTGTTAGACATGAACCTAGTGAACCATTGTCAGCTCTGAACAATGACTGTGTTGTCCTTTAGGTGTTTTTCAATAGCTCCCAGGATAATCTTCTCCATAATTTTACCAGTCACTGAAATGAGACTTATAGGCCTGTAATTTCCAAGATCTTCTTTCTTGCCTTTCTTGAAAATTGTGACCACGTTTGCACACTTCCAGTCAACTGCTACTGCTCTGGTTTCCCAAGACAAATAATTGAGAGAGGTCCTGCAATGAGATCAGACGGTTCTCTCAGTGCTATAGGATGAATCTCATCAGGCCCCGTGGCCTTGTATGCATCCATGTGGAGCAACAAATCCCACACAAGTTTGGGGTTAACCGGGAATTTATCATTCCCACAGACACAGTCCTCCAACTGAGGGCATCTGGGGTCCCAGAGCTGGTTTTGAAGACAAAGGTGAAAAATTAATTAAATGTCTCTGCTATGTCTATGTTCCTGTTTGTTAGGTGACCATTCTCATCAAGTGTCGGATGGATGTTTGCCCTGGTCCTCCTTTTCCTGTTAAAAACTGTTTAAAAACTTTTTTATTGCCTTCCATGCGCTGGCCAGCTTCAACTCTAAATAAGCTTTGGCTGCACAGATTCTTTCTGTAGAAAGGTGAGCAGCATCCCTGTAGTCCTCCCGTGTTGCCTGACCTTGCTTCCAGTGTCCATACACTTTTTCAGCTTAAGCTCTTGAAGATCCTTGCTCAGCCAAGCCAATCTTCTGCTCCTTCTGATTGACTTCTGACATTTTAGAATGGCCTGTTCCTGTCCTCTTAGAAGACGGTGCATAAAAACTGACCAGCACTGACCCTAATATTAGTTCTGTCTACAAATACATTTCTACAAAATTTTCTGGTAGTTTTAGTTTTTAGATGAATTCCCTGATCAAATTAAATAATTTGTAGTAAATAATGTCAGTAAATAATCCTCAAAAACAGATCAGCCTACTTGCAATAATGTGTTTTGCAGATTTCTTTTTCTTGTTTTCTTCCCTGGAAAAGCAATGGAGAGAGATCATATTGCCTTTGCTGAAACTATACTCATTTACCAAGGAATAATATTAGTAGGAAAAAGTATTAATTTACTTTTTGATATATAAGAAGAAAATGGAGATATTAGCTCTTTTTATTTTTTCAGACAAAAAAAAATAATGCAATACTTTTTCCTCTGCTCTTTATCTATGTTGATGCCTCAAAATGACAGAGGAACAGAGACAACATAATTGAAAAAAAAAAAAATCAAACAACAAATAAACAAACACACACACACACACACACACACACACACACACACACACACACTTTCTTTAGAACTTCTTCATTAGTTAACCATTGTTGTACTCTGTACTTCTGACTGACCAGTTGTGGAAAGCCCATTGTCCTTTCCATCCTCTGGAAAGGGTAGACTGAGGTGTAAAGTAATTCAGGCCCAGCTCAGACTGAAACAAATCTAGCCCAAGGGATTATTAGGGTAGGGCTGGGAAAAACTGAGTTGGAAAAAAAAAAAAAAAGGCTCTAAATTGACTGCTTGATTGATTAGCAGTGGGGAAGAGGTGAGGTCCCTGTATCTCAGCAGGATATAGGCTGGACCTCTAGCTTCTTCAACGGCTGCTTATCAGGCTGTCACAATTGTGAGGCACTGCTCCAGGTCATACTGATCAAGCAAACCTGCCTTTTTATGCAGTTGATATGAGCTGCTTCTCCGTTTGTGATCAGCTATCCAAGAACCCTGACGTTTATCCTCTCAGTCTTAGGAACAATGAATCCTCAAAAAACATTTTAGTGATTTAAAAACAAACAAACAAAACCCATCAACTCAAATCCTCAAGAGAACACTAGCTCTTGCTTTTCCTCTTATCCTACTGTATTTTTTTCTTATTTGCTGGGCAGTACAATTTGTATACCACTTTCCAATGATAGCAGCATATATATATTTTTTTTAATGCAAAACCAATATTACAGTACCATTAAACTACTAAGATTTAAAAAATCAATGGAACTCATGCATATAAATTCCTGGGTTTTGCACAGGAAAAAGCAAAACAAAACAACAACAACAAAAAACCTCTTAACAACAGTTGTTCTACATGCTCTCTGTTGGTGTAAGTTGATGGCTATTACTAATGTTTATGAAAAAAATATTAGAAGATTTCTGAGTATGGCTTTGAAACTACAAAAATTTAAGTAAGTTAAATATTCAAATTTAAATAAACAATTTTTTAAAAAAATATTAGTAGATACCAGTGCTATGCATATGTCTGATCTACAAAGCTTTCTGTATAGAGATATAGTTAACATGCTGTTATCTACTGCTGTTTGACAATGTAGTGTTCACATTTCCTGTTCTAACTTCATGTTTTAATTCACTATTTGTAATTTACTTACCATTAAAGATGTTTCACATAGGTGCAGCACAGAACAGAATATCTGCTGCTGTGAAACACAATCTTTGATACTGTCAATCAAATAATTTCTGCATAGTAACTTTTTAATGATATCTGAGAAATTATTTTAACTCGCTACTTCTGTGAATGCCAAATCACATATAACTAGAATATGTAATTAGTCACATATAACTAGAATATGTAATTAGTCACATATAACTAAAATATGTAATTGTTCTGAAAATCAGAACTTTGATTCTCATAAGCTGTGAGGAAACTAGCTATGACTGTTATGAGATTCTGATGAAAAAAATCTCTTCTGAAACTTTAGGTATTGTCTTGCTTGATCTTAATTGATCGAGTTGGGAATTACCAGAGGGCTTTCTAATAGTCCAGTCCTTGATCAGAACAGCAGCTCACCAAAATAAAGACCATTTACTACCAATAAATCACGTTTAATAGGACGTTGTCTCAAGCCTAGGATGGTGTTTTAATAGAGGAAAGAGTGAAGCAGCACAGTGGAAGTGAACAATCACCTCAGAGGGATTACCTGTCTCTAACTGTTTTCTAACAGGAGTCATTTTCTTCTACACCAGCTGGTTCCCAAGTAAGCATTTGCTACTCCAGGCTTGGTCTATTTGTTTTTAACCAACTTGGATTAAAAGCCCTTTTTTGTTGTTGTTGTTATTGTTTATTTTTCTAAAGAGGTTTATATATAGACTGCAGTACAATGAGCAATGAGCTGATGAGGTTAAACCAGATACCACAGGTATCTTTAACCAGATACCTCTTTTCTTTCACTGGTCTGTGTGTGCATATCCACCTTTTTTTTTTTTTTTTTTTTTTTTTTTTTTTTTTTTTTAAGAAATATTAATATTTTATTCTTTTAAAAATCTCTCATTTTTCATGTAGTATCACAGGGATCAGGTTGTTCTTTTATTTATTTATTTATTTATTTATTTGTCCAAAAAGATGTTAATTTGAACACAGTTGTATCTAATAAGTCTAGTTTTCAAATATAACCTTGGGGGAAGGTTTCAATCAATAAGAAAAACTTTCTTTATCCTTATATTATGACACACCGTTAAAAATGTATAAAGAGATTCAGACTAAAATCTGCTTTTGCCACTCCAGACCCATTTATATAGAAATTACTAGTAATAAAATATCTATTAAGAGGGAGTTCTTAATATTTCTTTTTTATGCCCTTTATATGTGTAGGCAGTTTCATTATACTATCTGAGAATACAATAAATATCCATAATTTACTCTGTGATCTTTTCCTCTTTTATGTATTATTTCTTCTTAAATTATGTCTAGAGTGATAATAATAATGTAAAAAAATAAAAATCATAGAGTCATAGAAAAGCTATACCCCAAAATACTAAGTGCTGCCTGAATAGGACAAAGATAGTTTTTTTTTTTTTTTTTCCTGTACCATGAAGATCATAGTATATTTCAGGCAAACGTAAAAGGCTGTCACTCCTTAAAACAGAGTTTTAGCAGAAGATTGGTGGGAAAGTTCCCTAAAGATTTCTGCCTGGATCCTGCAAATTGTGTTGTCTGTAAATCAATCTCTTATGTTAGTCCAGAGGTGATGTGACCATGATACATCTTTATGCAGTTCCCCCTCTTCTTCAAATGCCCAGGAAAATCTAGAGAAAATCTTGGTTGCCTGACCCGCCTGGTCTTAGTCCCTGCAGAAAGGTCACAATCATGACTGTAACAGTTTAATGCAACTGAGGCATTGCACTGTTGCTAAAAGTGATCATTATCCAAGAACCACAGAGGAGGGTATAAAAAATCCCAGGTACAAAAATATGGAGCAACACAGGAACCTGGTGTTTCTCATCTTGTTGTTTGAAAAGAAAGATATGATCCTTTGAACTCTGAACTCATTTTTTTTGTAAGAGTTCTAATGATCTTTTTTTTTTTTTTTTTTTTTTTTCTTTTTTTTCCTCTGTATCCTTCTAAGCTTTTACATAACTTCTACATTTGCTTCTTTTCAGCTGCAGGTAATATATTATTTTACATGTAAATGTATTTCTTGTAATTCAAGCAAAGAGTCATGCATCAGCTGGTCCTTAAAGTATGCCTTAGCTTTATGCATTCTGTAGTCATCAGCAAAGAATGATTTCACTACTTTTTAAACAACAACACTGGCCAGCAATTTTAAATATATTTTCAATCTGCATTGCTTACCATGACTTGGAAAAAATTAATCTTTTGCCATCTATATTGCTGTAGTGTATTTAAATTTTTTTTTTTCCTCTATAACCCTTGTTGTGTTGAAAAAATGTGCTTGACAATTAATATTATATAAAATACAAATGTATAAGCAATGCTTACAGTATATTGTAGTTTTCTTGCTGAGAGAGGCTAGCTTTTTATTTTTTATTTTATTTTTTTTTTATAATTGCTACAAAAGACTCCATTATAATTGGATTTGTTTTCAATAAATGATCATTCTACTTATTATATATTTTGCTGCACCTTAAGTACTCTAATTATCCTTTTCTGCTAATAGAAGTGGTTTCTTTTCTTGTTTTATGCTATTTCATCAAACTTACCTTTTCATTACTTTTGAACAAACTATAGCACACAGCCTACCATCTGTTATGATATTTTTCTTAGACACAACCTCCCCCCTCCTTTTTTTTTTTTTCCTTTAACATTAGGTAATTGCACATGCTTTCTGCTAGGGTTCTTGCATGATTTAATGTATCTGCTTCAAGTCTAAGAAAAAGGGCTCAGTTTGATACTCCCTCCCTCCAGTTCTCTCCTCCTTCCTCTCTCTCTTCCTCTTTCTCCTCATCTCTCTACTTGCGTATGTGTGCAGAAAATGCCCTCCTTTTCACCTATTCAAATGATATGTTCTTTGCCATGTTTCCAACCTTCTGGGCATCTAATGGGCAGAAGTATTATATTCTTATAGCCTTATAAAAAGTATTTATCATACTTTTAATGATACAACATTCAAAGTTTGTAACAACAACAACAAACACACAGAGAAACAAAAGACATTTCTAAGACAAAAACTTTGAGTGGCAAATGTAGTTGTTTCAAATACCACAGTTCTTTTCCCAGCATCTACACTCATATGTTGAGATTTTTTTTGATATTTTCAAACATATATATATATATATATGTATAACAGTTACACAAATTTTCTAGAGTAAAAGGTAATCCTTCTGTTAGAAGTCACAGATCAAGGTTATATAATCATCATGCCTCTCATGATCCCCTAAGCATAGTTCTCACAAAATGATTCACGTTAACTTCAAATATGGCATGTATTTGCCCATTTTTTTATGATAACGTTAAACACAATTTATTTTTTTTTTATGCTGTTAGGCTAAGTTCTTTCATAAAATAATATAGGACTGCACTCCATAGATAAATAAATATGCTGAGGGCTATGAGTGACCAATGCCTGCAATACTCTATTAAAGGCTTACAAAACTCTCTTTCTCTACAAACTGGGGAGTTAAGCAGCTTAGAAACTATGAATCTTTGTGGTTTCTAGAGGGAGAGGCCATTATATTTCTCAGCCTTTCGCAGCTTTCAGGGCAGTTCTGTTTGTAAGAGACATGGGAAGTTGTAACTAACAAACGTACACAAATGTGTCTGGATACGAGATGCAGCCACTGAAAGCAGTTTGCAGTATAAATTTAGAGTTATTCACAGTTTACCAGAAGCTTATAAATGACAGAGAATGAGAAATTTGGTCATTTTTGTTGCTGATAATCTAACTGCTACTGACAACTAATGCCAGTTTTATTATTCTTTATTGCATATTCCAGCAGATCATGTTATGCACTTAGATGCCAGTGAACTATGTGTTAACTCCCATATCTGTTTTGCAAAGTATAATTTATCATCTTCTTTTTACAGATGGGAAAATTGAAGCATGGAGAGCAGATGACAAATGATCCCCTCACTACCAAGAAAAGAACCAACAACATTTCAAGTCATGACTGTGTTTCCACCTTGACATACAGTGATGGGTATGTCACGTTCCTGTCACTGATTTAGGTGACAACACAGCTGTGAATATCTGGTGCAGTGGGGCTGAGTGTCTTTGTGCTTACTATTTAGCTGCTTCTTTGAAATATTACCAGAGACACAAAAATACTCATGGTTGTTGCTAAGAAAACAAAAGCCACTGATATTTTAATTCATGTTGTGGGAATATTCACAGCTGTCTAACCTTTTTGAGCCTTCCTGTGAAATATTTAAGTTTGGTTTGCTTCTGAGCATTTGCCACTATGATTATCAAACATTTTGTCACTTAAAGTTGATCGATGGGGCAGTCATTTCCTAGAGCATGCCACTTTGCAGAGATTGGGGCTGTAACACCACTCTCTCTTTACCCCTGTTCTCTGTTTACATGGGGTGTTCTCCATGAAGGCAAAGCTCTGGTGAGCAAATTATATTTCACTGTGCAAGCACTAGGTGGCATGAGTCATTTTATGGACACTTCAGTATTTCAGCTACCTCCATCTGTTCAGTAAGCTAATTACAAATGCAGCTACAAACACAGTTTAGAGCTGCATGATAAAGTTAGCTGGAAGTGATTTGTATCCATGTATACTGTATGTTCTTTAATTTGGACACCATGCAGTTGCTACATTTGCTGATTGTTCCAGACTCAAACTGGGGCAAAACAGTGATATTCCTGAGACTGTTTATTGTGATATGTGCCATTAGCTATACATAGATATGAAATCTCCATATCTGAGGAACTGTTTGAAGCACAGAACAGAAGAAGGGAATGCCTTTAATATTAGCTTGGAAACATCCAAGGCCTAGATCATTCTGCACAAACATATCTAAAAATCTTGTATCTTCTACTCCCCACGGTTTGGGGAATGATTTGTTTTATCATTATTAAATGTTTAAATTAGGTAAATTAAAAACTGTGGGTTTATTATTATTATTATTATTATTTATTTATTTATTTATTTATTTATTTTTCCCCTCCATATTAAGGATTACAATGCTTAATGAAGACAGAGGTATTACTTGCAATTTGTAGACAGACACAGGTACACAGGTCTGACCAAAGCAGCAGACAGTATTCATTCCTTCCTCAAGAATTACTTCATGGAAACACAGAAGCAATTCCTTGAATAGGGCTCATAATTCATATCTTCAACTCATACCACTCCTAGAAAATTTTCTTCAACAGTAGATAGGAGAATTTTCTTCTTTCTATCCATCCCACTCTACCACTGGGATCTGCCTCGCCTCACCTCGCCTTGCATCACTATTTTAAGTTCATAGTGTCACTGCAAATAATTTTAATTATAGATTTAATCATATATTTGGGATATTATGTGAACATTTTTCTTCCAGTCTACAGGTTGGTTCATTACATTGCCATCAAAGTGTGTAATAAACACATATCATTGTAAGAAATTAACCTTTATCTCAGAAGGAAAAAAAGTAGTTATTTGAATTACTGTATCTGGATGAGCTGAATTACTTAATAGAAGAGTCCCAAAAGTTAAAAAATATTTTTATATCAAATGAGAAATATTATCTTGGAAATCTCCAAAATTCAATTTTTCATTTAATCTTTTTTTTTTTTTTAATTATTATTATTATTATTTAAAATAAGCTCTGTGACAACTCCCATCAATTTAACTTTGACCATAAATATTTATCTTGAATTATGTTTATGTTCTGCAAAATGCAGAACAGGAGGGAAAAAAAAAAAGAAAAGAAAAAAAAAAAAAAGATTGATGTAGATTGATGTAGAAACAAGCTGAGTAATGTTCCCCGGGGACTTGGTCATGACAACAAACCTGTTGGAATTCAAGAAGCATTTAAACAATGCTCTCAGACATTAAGTTTGATTTTGGGGTGGTTCTATGTGAAGCCAGGAGTGGGACTTGATGATTCTTGTAGGTTCCTTCCAACTTGGGATATTCTATGATTCTAATGCCTCCTTATGTTTGTAAAGTTTGTCATAGTTTAAGAGAAAACATAAATTAATGAAAAGAATGCAAGATGAAACAGGGCTGACCAAAAAAAAAAAAAAAAAAAACCTAAAAATTATATACTAGAACTAAATAAAAGCTCCTAATGACAAAATTTTGTGTTTTCTGCACTTGTACTTTTAGGAATTCTGTTTTCTGAATGTCTAAAGAGCCTGGCAGCTTCTTTGAAAGCGAGAGTGTCTAGCGTTATTTAAATTAATGTGAAGAGGACACACCTGTAACTATTCTTCTCTAATCCTTTTGCAAACTGTAGCTTTCAGATGCCTTCATATTGGAGGTTTTTATAAAATTTATCTACCGTCACACTCTCAAAAATATCAAATGGGGAAATTCCAAGTGGCAAAAAGGGAAGAAAAAAAAAATAATAAAAAACTTTCAGAGGAAGCAAGTTTTGCTTCATTTCTACTATTTTCAAAATCATTCAGCAAGTCAGTCTGTTTTAAAGGAATAGAACTCATTTTGCTTTTGTAAGTTCTAAACATTATATCTTATATTCGCAGCTTAAAGATGTTGCATCAAAGGACAAATAGATACCATGGAATGGAACAGATACAATAAAAAGAAATATAGGAAGGATGAATGCAAAAAAAAAAAAAAAAAAAGTGCAGAAATTATTCCTGCAGATGTTGAAATGGTTGCATGGAACATTTGTTTGTTTGTTTCACACAATAAAATTAGAAAACTTTTTTTTGTTTGTTTTTACTTTAAAATAATAAACAGAAATGGATCATGGATGCATTGGAATGGTCTTGCAGGTTCACAGCTCAGACACATTATAAGAATTTACTAGAACCTACAGTTTTGGAACTCTCTATCTATAAAGACCCTTGTAATGAACTCCCATCACCATGTTTGGTCGCCATGTTTGGGCAGTCACTGACCAAACTGTTGGAGATTCAATTCCACGTGTAAATGTCATCCAATACAAAAGATCTCAACAAATTTGTGATTTTGGTATTGATTTTGTTTTTAAAATACAGTCTGTTTGCAAATGCCTGTGTCCCTCACCTCCTTTCAAGTCCATGCTGGGTCAAAACACCACCATGTACCTTTTCTTTTTCCTTTGTTTTGGTTTCTGTGGGAGAAAACCTGAACAAAAGGGTAGAAGGAAGTCAAGAAGCTCAAGTGAATAATCGTGTGGATAACCAAAGAACAGGATGCTAAGGTGTGCAGGAGAGCATAACTGACTCGCAATATCAATTCTCTCTAAAGGTGAGAGATAAGGTACACAGAAAGAGAGAGATATCTACACAGGGTGGATAAGATAAAAAGTTATAATTCACTAAGATCAGCTTAAAACAGCTCCTGCTGCTAAGGGAATAGTCAATATATTTAGGATGGTGGAGGGAGGGGATTTTTTTTTTTTTTTTTGCAGCAGATGGAAAAGACAAAAGAAAATTGACTATCTACCTGAGTCAGCAAAATTAATTTCTTTACCATTTTTTTTTTTTCCCTCCAGTTTAACAGGGAGCATGAAGTCTCTGAATCAAATTTCCTCATCAAAATAACAGAAATATTGTGAGTTAATTAACAACTTACATAATTTAAGATCATATCCTATCCTGGTCTAACAGACACTTGCTTTCCTTGCAACCTACCAATTGGTTTGCAGGGAAACCTGAAGAGTCCCTGCCTAAATGAGACAAGAGGATGGAAGAAATATTCAATCTCCATACAAGAACTTTTTATTTATTTTTTTATTTATTTATTATTTATTCACAGAAAAGAGATGATCAAATTAGGATATCAAATTAGGATAAGGACTTTGCAAAGCACTTTCTCAAGGAAAAGCACAAATAATTTTTTTTTTTTTTAAATAAACTGCTTCAGACTTATTAAAATCTTCCGTGAATCCAAACTGAAAATAAGTCTGGAACAAACAGTAACCTAATAAGAAACTCATTTTGAGATGTGTTTGTATGTTCTTGGTTTAATTTGTCAGTACACATCATCATATTTTCAAACATTTCAGATATTCAAGAAAGGAGAAAAAACAACATCATATGACCAACAGAAGTCAAGAGTGAACTGTCAAAGTTGATGTTTCATAGACAATTAAAATGTGGTATTAATAAAATATTGGTATTTATATTAATAATATGTGTATATATCCATAGAAGTCAGAAATGATTTATTTATTTGCAAACAGAAGATAAGAGTAACATTTACACTATTCACACAGAATAGATGGACTAATTCTAATATAAACACTGATTTTTATTTTATTTTTTTTTTTTTTTGAGGGGGGGATTTACAGTGGAAAAAAAATGAAAAGAAAAGGCCTTTTAGAATGAAGGAATTTCTTGTTGGTTAAAGAAGAGTAAGATTTATGGTTAAAAGTTGTGCTAATGCCCAGTCTGGCCCTAATACCATAATTATAATAATCAGACACTATTTATTTATACTATGTCTCTTTTGTACTAGTCTCATGCATGCTAAATATTTATAACTCAATCTACATTTTATAGCTTTATATTGGAAGCAGCTTTTTAAAATATTTAATAAACTACTCCATTTAGAAGCTTATATACCATTTGGGAATAATGCAACAGAATTGCTGGCAAGATATAACACTTCCTAGGGTGCTTCATTCCAGAACAAACTTGACTTCATTCAGTTGTTATTGCAATTTGTTTAACAATCTTGCATGACATCTGAGATCACACTGAACAATTTTTTAGCATTTCTATTTTTACACATAGCAGAGTGTACCAGGTTTGAGACCCTTATTCTGATATACTTGTTAATGTTAAGGAAATTGACTCTTCAGTCTGATTCATGATTGCTGTTGTTTTTCTTAAATAAATTTGGACCATGTATTTATTAAAAGTGATAAGACCCACCATTCCAGATGATCTGTATCTCTAAAATAGTATTCAGCAATATTTCAGTCTATACTCTCTTGAGCCTTATGCAGAACTTTGAAAAATTTAGAGACATTTATAATTGAGCAATTACAGTAATAAGTTTTAACCAGAAGAAAACACTATATTTTTGAATCACATTAAATCACTCACTCTTAATCATTTCTT
This sequence comes from Aythya ferina, assembly GCF_964211825.1. Taxonomy (NCBI): domain Eukaryota; kingdom Metazoa; phylum Chordata; class Aves; order Anseriformes; family Anatidae; genus Aythya; species Aythya ferina. The sequence goes on along the minus strand of NC_140297.1, from coordinate 90,057,723 downwards.
TTATAAGGTTTCAACATGGACTGAGATATGCTCAATCCAATATTTAATAAAGGGACACAACATCATATGTAGTAATCTAAAGGCATAAAGACTTCATCTTCCTTGTAGTTGGGAGCAGATGAGTTTTAAGTCTAGAAAATAATCCAGTTTTCAGTACTTGCATATCGTCTGATCACTTAGCTACTGGTTCACAGGAAAAAAAAAAAAATACACAGAAAAGGCATGTGCAAATCAGCTGCAGCCTTTAATTTACTGCCAGTAGAAATTATAATGCTTCTGCAGTATCAGCCCTACAGTATTCTAACCAAGCTTTTGCAGCTGTGAATTGCTTTTGCCTTGAAACCAGTTCAAAATGCAATGTTTGCTTTGGAAAAGGCCAAATCACTGCAGAAATCTTGGTCCTCTGCCTGCTTCAGAGGGGAAGAGGTGAGGGTACAGATAATTTGTGCTTACCAGGCTGAATAGAGGAAAGAGTCTTGGCATGTAGAAAAACAATAATGAAAAGCAGAATCATAGACTTCAATAAAGTAAACGGGCTTAATTTAGTCATTCTTACACATGTTGAAGTGTTTAATATTATTTATTTATTTTTTCCCATCTGAAAGATTATTTTGCCACTGGCTCTTTTTAATGAGTCATGTTGAATATTTAATTTTGTTTCTTAAAAATGTCTATATTAACTAACTATGACCCCTTATCGAGGGCAAAAAAAGAGAACACTTTCATTAATGACATAGTGCCTGCGGAACCCTATTTTCTTTAAAGGACAGAACAAGTAAGGACATTTATAGATCTAGTGGGATATAATAAAAAATGCCAAATTTGCACTTAACAGGAGCCTTCTTTGGACCTTTAAAAAAAACAGGTCCCTGGTTGTCAAATAATGGGAGTGCACATCAGTTATTTCATGTTATTTATTAAAAAAATAAATAAAAATTGAATCTTCACAAGCAAATTTTCACTTAGCTGAAACATTTCCTGAATCTATAAAATGACCAATAATTTGTCTACAGAGTAGTTTAAGATAACTCCTGTTCTGAGAGGGTAGGTGGCATGGTTAATTGCTACCGCCTTTCATAGCAGGTTTAAACTCCAAGGTTCATTCTTCATGAAAATAAATAAATAGATAAAATAAATAAATAAAAAATGGGGGATAATGGCAGTCTGGCCTTTCATGAGGGCACCTTTCCTCTCACCTTGTATTCCTCCCTCTTACCCTCTTAGGTACTGCATGAAGAGGTCCAAGCTAGAAGCTTGGCTGCTTTGTGCTTATAATGTGTTTTCCCTGGAAAAACAGAGAGGCACCTTAAAGGACAGTAGGACCCACTGATGAGTTTTATCATCCTTCATGGATAACTGTCAATGCTTTAATAACAGAGGACTTTGTTGCAGCGATGGCTATGAGGATAACACTTCAGTATATCATGTGGGATGATTGTAGGTCTGCAGTGTCTTTCATAGAATGAAAAAGGTTGAATGAAAAGAATCATAGAATGAAAAGGGTTGGAAGGGACTTTTAAGATCATCTAGTTCCACCTCCCCTGCCACAGACAGAGATTTCACCCACTATATCAGGTTGCCCAGGGCCTCACCCAATCTGGTCTTGAACAACTCTAGGGATGGAGCATCCACAACCTCTCTTGGCAACATGTTCCAGTGCCTCACCACTCTTTGAGTGAAGAATTTTCTCTTAACCATTACTCTAAATCTCCCTAAATAGCTCCTCTTTAAGTTTAAAAACTTGCTGAAGGTGCACTCAATCCCATTGTCTATGTCATTGATGAAGATATTAAACCATAACGGTCCCAGAACAGAAACCCGAGAGACACCACTTGTCACCATCTTCCACCTGAACATGGAACCATTGACCACTGCTCTCTGGATGTGACCTTCAAGCCAATTCCTTATCCACTGAATGGTCCGCCCATCAAATCCATATCTTTCCAATTTGAAGATCAAAATATTTTGAGGGACGGTGTCAAATGCCTTACAGAAGTCCAGGTAGATGACATTAGTTAGTCTTCCCTTGTCAACTAATGCAGTCACTCCATCACAGAAGGCCACCAGGTTGCTCAGACATGATATGTCCTTGGTGAAGCCATGCTGGCTGTCTTGGATCACCTCCTTTTCCTGCATGTGCCTTGACATTACTTTTAAGAGTATCTTCTCCATGATGGGACCCCCAGCAAAGGAAAGATGTGGACATGTTAGAGCTAGTCCCGAGGAGGGTTACAAAGATTATGAGGGGGCTGAAGTACCTCTCATAGGAAGAAAGGCTGAAAGAGCTGGGGCTGTTCAGCTTAAAGAAGGGAAGGCTCTGGGGTGACCTTATTGCAACTTTTCAGTACTTATAATAAAGATGGAGAAGGACTCTTTACTCAGGCAGATAATGATAGAACAAGGGGGAATGTTCTAAAACTAAAAGAGGAAAGATTTAGACTAGACTTTAGGGGGAAATTCTTCACTGTAAGGGTAGTGAGGCACTGGAACAGGTTTCCAAGAGAAGTTGTGGATGCCCCATACCTGGAGGTGTTCAAGGCCAGGATGGATGGAGTCTTGACCAGCCTTATCTAGTAGGTGACATCCCTGCCTATGGCAGGGAGGTTGGAGTTGATCTTTAAGGTCCCTTCTAACCTGAGCCATTCTATGATACTATGATACATTCTATGATCTTCCCAGGCACAGAGGTGAGGCTCACCTGTCTGTAGTTCCCTAGGTCCTCCTTTCTACCTTTTTAAAAAATGGGAGTGATGTTTCCCTTTTTCCAGTCTCCAGGGACTTCACCTGACTGCCACAACTTTTCATATATGATGGAGAGAATCTTGGCAACTACATTAGACCATTCCTTAAGGATCCTGGGATACATGTCATCTCACCCTGTAGTCTTGTACATATTTAGTTACATCAGGTGGTCTTGAACCTGCTCTTCATTTACAGTTGGAGGGCCTTTGCTCCCCCAGCCCTCATCTGCAAGTTCAGGGAAACAAGACATGGGAAGCCTGACTGGCAATGAAGTGTGAGGCAAAGAAGTTGTTGAGTACCTCAACCTTCTTCATAGTTCACCCTTCTCATCCATCAGAGAGGTCATACTTTCCTTGGCCTTTCTTTTCTGACCAAGGTACCTATAGAGTCCCTTCCTGTTATTCTTTGCATCCCTTGCCAAGCTCAGTTCATCCATGTCTTGGCTTTTCTGATCGTTGAGACATCATCCCTGTACTCTTCCCAGGCCACATGTCCCTGCTTGCACTCCATGTTCATTTTCTTCTTGCACCTCAGTTTGACCAGCAGGTCCTTGCTTAGACATCCCAGTCATCTGCCTTTCTTGCCCACTTTCTTACACAAGGGGGTGGAGAGTTCTTGCACTCTAAGAAGACCTTTCTTAAAGAGTTGCTGGTTCTAATCAGTTCCTCTGTCCCTACAGACAGTGTTCCAGGGGATCTCATCCACTAGGTCTTTGAATAGCTTGAAGTTCACTCTTCATAAATTCAGGGTCCTGACTTTGTTCTTTGCCAAACCCATATTCCTCAAGATCACTGCAGCTCAGACTGCCTCCAGTCTTGATCTCTTTAATGAGCTCTTCTACATTGGTGAGCATCAGGTCTAGTAATACTTCTCCTCTTGTTGTTTTTTCTGATATCTGGACCAGGAAGTTATCCTCAACACACAGTAGGAATTTCCTGGATTGCTTACAGCCTACTGTGTATTTTTCCTAGCAGACATATGGGTGGTTGAAGACTCTCATGAGGATGAGAGCATGTGAGTGTGATGCTTCTTGTAGTTGAAGCAGGAATGCCTCATACAGAGGCTCAACTTGGTCAGGCAGCTTGTAATAGACCCCAACGACAAGATGTTCTTTATTGGTGTGGTCTTTAAAGTTTACCCACAAGCTCTCAACCTATCCATGGCCATTTCTCAGAGTTATCACTGCAGTCAAATCCTTCTTGAATAACAATAGAAAGTAGGAACAATGACTGACTCATCTTCCTGGTGACGTTTTTGTTTTGTTTTGTATTTTCAGAGCCATTTTTACAGGTAAAAGCAAGAGTTTAATGGAAACTTTCCTTTAAAACAATACTATCACTTTTCTGCTTCTTGCTAGAAAACACTGAATAAAACTAAAGTTATTATTTGGCTGAAACGCTGGAAAAAATAACATTTTATGTATTTTTTTTTTTTTTTCCCAAAGAATACCTACTTCCTTCTCTGTTTATGCTTTCTGAAGCTTGATGGTTTTAAACAATTGTGAGTGGAAAGATTTTGAAGACATTTACATTCAAACTTTTAAAAATTTTCTTTCTTTTTACTATCTTTTGTTAAACTTAATTATTCAAGTTTGATATCTTTCGAGATTGAAGTGTACTTATTCAGAAAGTCCAGTGTGAAACTTGTGAAACTTTTGAAAGGCATCAGTACCATACAAAATGTTCAGAAGCAAAAATAAAAGCAAGATCATTTGAACTGTCTCATAATAAAGTTTTTGATGAAGAGCAGCAAGAAACATACATAAAACAGTCTGGGGATTTCTCTTCATGTTTATGAAGCTGGCAAGGTCTACAAATCCATTAATACAAAGTTCAACAGTCTCTTTTGGTTACAATACATTGAATGGCAATTTAGCCTGGCATCATCCTTTCATTAAGATATAAAATATATATGTTTTTATTTTATATATATATATATCTTATTTATATTATATATATATATTTTATATATATATATATTTTATATATATATATATATATATATATATATATATAATCATAGAATATCCTGAGTTGGAAGGGACCCTTAAGGATCATCAAGTCCAACTCTTGACACCACACAGGTCTACCCAAAAGTTCAGACCATGTGACTAAGTGCACAGTCCAATCTCTTCTTAAATTCAGACAGGCTCGGTGCAGTGACCACTTCCCTGGGGAGCCTGTTCCAGTGTGCAACCACCCTCTCTGTGAAGAACCCCCTCCTGATGTCAAGCCTAAATTTCCCCTGCCTCAGCTTAACCCCGTTCTCGCGGGTCCTGTCACTGGTGTTAATGGAGAAAAGGTCTCCTGCCTCTCGACACCCCCTTACGAGGAAGTTGTAGACTGTGATGAGGTCTCCCCTCAGCCTCCTCTTCTCCAGGCTGAACAGGCCCAGTGACCTCAGCCGTTCTTCGTACGTCTTCCCCTCCAGGCCTTTCACCATCTTCGTAGCTCTCCTCTGGACACTCTCCAACAGTTTCATGTCCTTTTTATACTGTGGTGCCCAGAACTGCACACTGTACTTGAGGTGAGGCCGCACCAGCGCAGAGTAGAGCGGGACAATCACTTCCCTTGACCTACTAGCGATGCCGTGCTTGATGCACCCCAGGATACGGTTGGCCCTCCTGGCTGCCAGGGCACACTGCTGGCTCATATTCAACTTGCTGTCTACCATGACCCCCAGATCCCTCTCTTCTAGGCTGCTCTCCAGCGTCTCATCACCCAGTCTGTACGTGCAGCCAGGGTTTCCCCGTCCCAGGTGCAGGACCAGTCACTTGCTCTTATTGAACTTCATGCGGTTGGTGATCGCCCAGCTCTCCAACCTATCCAGATCCCTCTGCAAGGCCTTTCCACCCTCATTCGAGTCCACAACTCCTCCAAGTTTGGTGTCATCAGCAAACTTGCTCAAAATACCTACATCCAGATCGTTTATAAAAATATTGAAAAGTACCGGCCCTAAAATGGAGCCTTGAGGGACCCCACTGGTGACCACCCGCCAGCCTGACGCAGCCCCATTTACCATAACCCTTTGGGCCCTGCCCGTTAGCCAATTGCTCACCCATCGTATGATGTTTGTATTTAGCTGTATGGTGGACATTTTGTCCAGTAGGATCCTATGAGAAACCGTGTCAAAAGCCTTGCTGAAGTCCAAAAAAATCACATCAGCTGCTTTCCCTTGGTCCACCATATGGGTGATCTTATCATAAAAGGAAATCAGGTTAGTTAGGCAGGACCTACCCTTCACAAACCCATGCTGGCTGGGACCAATGACTGCTTTGTCCCCCAGGTGCGCCTCAATAAGTTCGAGAACCACCTTCTCCATGATTTTACCAGGCACTGACGTGAGACTGACAGGCCTGTAATTGCTAGGGTCTTCTTTCTGACCCTTCTTGAAAATCGGCACAACATTTGCCAGCTTCCAGTCTACCGGGACCTCTCCAAATTCCCAGGATCGTTGAAAATTAATTGAGAGAGGTTCCGCGATGACATCCGCCAGCTCTTTCAGCACCCGGGGATGAATCCCATCTGGACCCATGGACTTGTAGGGATCCAGGTGGAGTAGGAAATCCCGCACACGTTCAGGGTCGGTTGGGAGTTTGTCATCCCCACCGTCCCGGTCCTCCAGCTCAGGGCACCCTGGGTCCCGAAGCCCATCATCAGCATTGAAGACAGAGGCAAAGAAGGCGTTAAGCGTCTCTGCTTTGCCTATGTCATTGTCTGTGAGAAGACCTTTCCTATCAAGGAGCGGCCCTATGTATTCTTTAGTTCCCCTTTTTCCATTCACATATCTAAAAAAACCCTTTTTATTTTCTCTCACAGACACAGCCAGCTTCAACTCTAGGTGTGCTTTGGCCACACAAACTTTCTCCCTACAAACACGAACAGCATCCCTGTATTCTTTCCATGACACCTGGCCCTCCTTCCAGTAGCGAAACACTCTCTGTTTCCGCCTAATCTCCATTAGAATGTTCCTGGTCAGCCACGCCGGCCTCCTGCCCCGCCTGCCTGACTTGTGATATTTAGGAATTGCCTGATCTTGTGCTTCTAGGAGGCATCGCTTAAAGAATGACCAGCACTGGTGGACATTGAGGCCTTCAAGAGCAGTTTCCCAGGGGACCTTGCTGACTAGTTCCCTGAGCAGCCTGAAGTCTGCTTTCCCCATATCTAGGGATGAGGTTTTGGTGGCACTTTTCCTTCTGTCACCGTAAATTTTGAACTCAACCACTTCATGGTTGCTATGACCAAGGCGGCCACCAATCACCACATCTCCCACCAGACCCTCTCTGTTTTCTAGCAACAGGTCTAGGAGGGCACCTTTCCTAGTTGGCTCCGTTAGCACCTGCACCAAGAAGTTATCATCTAGGTGCTTCATGAACCTCCTGGACTTGCTCGTGTCAGCCGTGTGGCACTCCCAGTTAACGTCTGGCAAGTTGAAGTCCCCCATAAGGACAAGGGGAGTTAATCTCGAGGCCTCTCTTAGTTCTGTAAAGAATAATTTATCGGCGCTATCGTCCTGGCCAGGCGGTCTGTAATAGACTCCCACAACGACATCCCCTTTATTCGTTCGTCCCTTGATCCTTACCCAGAGGCTCTCAACTTTGCCATTGCCGACCTGAAGTTCCCCACAGTCCAGCCCCTGCTTCACATACATCGCCACCCCACCACCTCGCCTACCCTGCCTGTCCCTCCTGAAGAGCCTGTAACCATCTATCGCAACACCCAAGTCACAGGACTCATCCCACCAGGTTTCACTTATGCCGATGATGTCGTAGTTGCGGGACTGGGCCAGGACTTCTAGCTCATCCATTTTATTCCTCATACTGCGTGCGTTCGTGTAGAAGCACTTCAGGTGCGTCTCCTTACACTCAGCACCTTGTGGATCTGACTGAAGGACCTCACTGGCACACAGCCCCTCTGATTCTAGTGTACCATCCCTTAGGTCTTCACCGGCGTGCCTGGTTTTAGCCCCTTTCCCCTTCGACTCTAGTTTAAAGCCCTATCTATCAGCCCTGCCAACTCCTGACCAAAGATCCTTACCCCTCTCCGAGAGCGGCGCATCCCATCCGGTGCCATCAGGCCTGGTGTAGCATAGACCTTCCCTTGATCAAAGAACCCAAAGTTCTGCCGGTCACACCAGTCTCGAAGCCACAAGTTTATGTGAACAGCACGCCTTTCAGCTTCGATCCCCCCTATCAGAAGGACAGAAGCAAACACAACCTGTGCCCCTGATCCTCTAAGTAGTCGCCCCAAATCCCTAAAGTCTCTTTTGATCGCCTTCGGACTTCTCGTTGCTACTTCATTGCTACCAGCCTGAAAGACCAGTAGCGAGTAGTAGTCAGTGGTGCCTTACCAGGCGCTTGACTTTCTTGGCAAAGTCTCTCACCCAAGCCCCAGGGAGGCAACAGACTTCACTGCGGGTTGGGTCCGGTCAGCATATCGGTCCCTCTGTCCCTTTCAGAAGGGAGCCCCCCATAACAATAGCCCTTCTTTCTTTTTTGAAGGATGATGTGGCAATGCGATGTGTAGGTCGCCTTGTCTTAGGTACCCCCTCCAACTGGGACGGGTTTTTATCTACTTTGTCATTCAGATTGTCTTGTTTTAGTCCTTCATATCGATTATTTAAGGGTAGATGAGAAGGTGAGGTGGGCAGAGAGAGGGCTCGCCTACCACCCCGAATAGGCACCTGCCTCCATTCCCCCCCTTGATCTAGGTCTCCTCCCGCTGCCTGGCAGGAAGAGGGAAACTCCGTCTTCTGCATAACAGGAGACGCCTGTGCTGTGGCAGGCTCGTGAGCCTGCCTCAGAGAGGGTAGAGTGCACCTCCACCAGTCAATTTCCCTCTCTGATTCCCTGATGCTCCTGAGCCTGTTCACCTCCTCCCGGAGCTCTGCTACCTGGCTGATCAGTTTCTTCAACCTGGGCACACCTCCCACAGGCATACCCACCACTGCTGTCGGAGACCGACAGAAGGCTGGGGCACACTCTGCAGCCCAGGACCTGGACGGCTGCGTGTTTCCCCGAGCCCTCTGTCTGAGTAGCCACACTGGTGACCGTGGCTGGAGATGCCGCACGAGATGCGGAGGCCACGGTTTTCTGCCTGGTTGATACCATGGTCAGGTTCTACGCAAGCAGGTTACAAGCACCGAAGGGAGAGGCAGCTGCAACAGAGTGACGATGGGCCCCCCGCTTGCCCTGCCCGCGCAAACTGCCGCGCAAACTGCCACGCCATGCCCTTTGACGCACCACGCCCTGTTTGCCCGTCCTGTTCGCCGCGCTCCTGGTCGCTCGTGCTCCCTAGGGGCAACTTTTAAACAGCCTGGGAAGGGGCACTGCTGGCTCCGCCCGCGCCTCGTCAGCCTGCCTCGTGAGGACTTCTGGGTCCTGGCGGCTCCCCCGAGTGGCCTCGATGCTGGACAAAAAGCCCTGCCCGCCTCGGTCCCCTGCTCCACTGCAGAACACGTCTGCCCCGGAGCCGATTGCCTCAGCGATCGGAATATATTTTTTTTTTTCTTGAAACAACAGATGTTTTCAGGCAGGAACAGAAAGTTGAGTTTCATTAGAGACCCATACAACAACTAAGCTGTTTCAAATAAGTAATTCTTAAGCAAATTAACTGTGTGTCTCTTGTCTTGGCAATGAAAAAGAAAAAAAAAAAAAAAACAAAAAAAACCACACACACACACACACCTTTAGATTTTTTTTTTTTTTAATTATTATTATTATTATTTTTTGTCAGGACAATTACTCCCTTATTAATAGTACATTTTCAGTCAGGTACCGGTCCACTTTTCTGACCATACTCAAGTGATTGACTTCAGCTTTTAAACACACACACACACACCACACACCCTCTCTAACACACACACAGACATTTGATATATATACATTGTCCAAATTTGTCATATATATTGCGTTTCGACCACTCTCTGGTGTTCAGAATCAGAGTTATACTTAACACTTTAATGCTATGTGTTTGAATGAGTTCATAAATGTAACATGGTACTTGGATTTTATTTTCATCATATAAATTGTCTTACACTTACTCAAAACATAGCTGTTCATAATATTGGCTAGTATCTATGGAACTTAGTATTCCTTCTAATAATGTCTGTTTGTTTTTTCAAGCTTCCTTTCTGCCCTTTTCCCACTTGTTTATATTCCTTTGAAGAGAACTTGAATGAAACGATGTATGCAACTTGAATGATACAAAATAGCAAAACCTGTAAGAGAAGTTCTGTTGAGTCAGACCAACAACTCATTCAATTTCTTTGGTTTCTTATCTCTGAAAGTGGCCATAATTGGATGCCTATGAAAGATGGATGCTTATGGATTCCTATGCCCTATTAATTAGAGGGAAAGTCATGGTTTTCTAAATGCTTTTGCAGTCTCCATCTCTGTGTTTCAAGATTAACATGTCTTTAATAAACTTGAATGAAGGTCACTTTTCTGAATGCACATCTCTCTGCTACCCATGTCAATTTTTAGCTACTCCTATAAGTGTGGCAAAAGAGTAGTAAATTTATTTCACATTGTTAGAAATGTTTTGCGAGGTGGATTGTGTGTTCAGCCCTTACCAATAGGCAGTCTCTACAGTTTTTTCTCAAGAGCAACAGGATAGCATTTTGAAAATTTTAATATTATTTATATATTCAACATACCTTTAAAAAACAGCCCAAGTCAAATTCAGAGATTATATTAAGAAATTCAGAGAAAATCAAGAGCTGTTTATGTGGTTGATTGATTGGTTGTTTTTGTTTGATTTCATTTGTTTTGTTTTGTTTTTTTTTTTTTTTTTGTGAAATACATTGATTTTTAAAATTTTATCTGTTTTTATGCATTAGTACAACTTACAGATTCAGTTAATAACTTTTTGCTCATATAGATGCCTTAAGCATAATTTCATCCATCCATTTAAAAATATTTTTTATATGTATATATGTGAGTTGCCAATACACTAAGTTGCTAGATACACTATATACTATTAAACTTGATAATGTAATCATGTCTTGTACCTATTCTTTTTTTTTATTTTATTTTATTTTTCTTTTTTTCTTTTTTTTTTTTTTTTTTTTTTTTTGTATCTCCATGTCCCTTTACCTACTCTTCTTTTCATCTTAAAAATTAAACACATTTTTACTCTTTATCACATTTGTATACAGGATCAAGTTAAAGAGTGATATGTAACATATTGATAAATTGATGAAAATGAGAGGAAAAATGTGTAGGATTGCTTGGGGAAATCTAAAGATAGTAAAAAACGGAGTTTAGAATAGTGTAATGTGCATATTAATGAGTCAGAAGAAAGTACCAATTTATATCATTCCAATGTCTTCAATCTATTTCTAAATTTTGTCCCTAGTGAAGAAGCTTAATTTAAAAAAGCTTTATAGATGCTCTCCAAGTTCCTAAACGTAAAGAGAATGTAATTAACATCTGTTGCCAAGCTCATTGCTTATTTAAAGAGCGTAGGCAGAAAGTACTCTGAATCCAAGGTGAAACCACACTAGAAAGTATCCCATCCATTGTCCTTTGTCACTGCTCAGCCTTAGAAGGTCAGCATGCAACAGTTCTTCTTGGTAAACTATGAAACACATAAAATATTTATTTATATGTAAAATATGAAAAAGCAGCATTAATACTTTCATTCAAACGCATATTTCTCACACCAAAATCTTCCATAGACCCTATTGTCATTGTAAAATTATGACCTCCATTATAGCCAGCGTTATTGCCATTGTTATTTTCTAGGCTGAGGATAAGTGAAAAGGTCGTGTCCCTGGTTTAAGATAACTACTGGCAAATGCTCACTTTATAATACTGACTTCTATCCCTACAATATCAAGATTTTACATTTAAATTAGATTGCCTTGTACCAGGAAACGGAGTGGATTAAGTTTTTCTTCTAGTCTTCTTCTAGTCTTCTAGAATTTCTTATTCCAGTTTCAACCCAATTCTTAGTCTTATTGATGAAAAGTTGGTTTGTGCTTAGATTTAAATGTTCTGTATAAAGAATAAATAAGTAAAATGTTTTATCTCATTTAGAACTAGGGAAAATATTTTAAAACCTTTTTATTAATATTATTTTATTCACTTTTATTTATTTATTTATTTATTTATTTATTTTATTTTGAATATACGTCCCAGAAGATTTTGCTAGCTTGAATTGATGGAGATCAGTTTCTATTTCAGAACCCATTTTTGAACATGAAGCTAAAAGCAGATCAGAAAAAGTATTTATATAAATATTTTATATAAATAATACATATATATAAATAATACATACATAAACATATATAAACAATATACAATTATTTAAATATAATATAAATGTAATTTATGTAATGTAATGTATTTTATATGTAATTATTTAAATATAAATGTAAACTATATATAAATAATATATAAAGATATTTTTTCAGAAAAGGTATTTATATTCTATTATCCATGGAGTTTCCCTGGATTTTCCCTAAGATTTCAGTCATCCTGTATAGCAGCAGAAATAATGCTCTGATTCAGGCAGTTACTTATCTAACATTTGGATAATCTGCAGTAAGTGTAGCCATTCACCATGCATGTAATTTCTCCCTGAAAGCTCTTCAGCTTTCTTTACATGAGGGGAATGACATATTCAATTTTAACAGTGACACCAACTCAAGGTAAAGGTAAGATATGAGCTAGCTGTTGATGGTTGTCCCTATAAAATAGACAGATATCTGTATAGACCAACATTTGTTCATCCTAACCATTTTATTACAGTCACCGATGAAATGAGTGGTTTGTAATGTTTACACAATACAAATTTTATTTGCCTTAAGTGTTTGAAAAGTCATGCTTAATAATTGCAAGGAAGTTAATATATGTTGCAGGATAATTTGCACAGATGAGATTAAATTGAATTGGTTGAATTGCTGACTATACTATAACATAAAGCTTCTGCACTTCTCCAGCAATATCATCAGAAATAACAACCAATAATCTCAGAATGAAGGTCAGTATGAGTATATATTAAAGTTTACCCCCACACTCTGTAGCAGTGATTCCTTTTTGTTAGGCTTAATGCATACTGGAGGATTTAATGAGTTTGCAGAGTATCCCTTATTTTATTTTATATTATTTTTACTTTGTTTACAACCTGTGTCATGTCTAAGGTTAGATAATTCTTCCTGTCCTCTTCCCTTTACACTTAAAAATTTACTTCTCTCATGTACTTTGTTTATATGACAAAAATATTTATAAACATCAATTCATCAAACATGTTTGCTTCTTATTTCTTTTTTCCCATAACCTGACTACTTTTTAACCAGATAGTTTGAGTTAATGACTTTGAAACAAAGCACAGCCACAAAATGTAAAAATTTGTCTGTCACCCCAAAGTGCTTAATACTAGTGGAATGAAACGAAATGAAGCTCAGCGACATCTCTGCTGGTAAATACAAGTATATACTTCCTTTTCTGTGTGTGTGTGCTTGTTTGTTTGTTTATTTTTTATTGTTTTGACTTTTTTTTTTTTCATAGAAGAAATCTGAATTCAATTCAGTTCAAAACAGTTCATATAGCAGTCATATTGCAAGCTGAAAGTAATCGAGAGATCAAAGATTGTAGGGATAAGCCTTCCTCAGCCTGAGATAGCTTAAATTGTTTGTAACTTGGTGAGCAAGAGATAACAGCTTGCTTTGTGAGGAGTCGGTGAAGCCTGGTTTGCACTATTTTTGTCTTTTATACACTCCCTGATTTTTAATACAGAATAAGCAATTTAGCTTTTCCTTTACTGTGGGCACTAAGTAGATATGCCCTCAAAGTGACTAGCAGTTTTTACAAAACTCTTATATTGATTTTGTCCCTTCTATATGAAAAGGAGTTGTGCTGAACTCTGGACTATCTGATGGGCTCTGGAATACTAGGGGAGGAGGGAATAGGATAGGACAAAATTGTGGTAGCTATAGTTAGTATGTGTGAATCAAATTCACCATGGCAAATAGGCCTCAATTGATTGTGACATCATTTAAAAGACAGTGATCAGATTAAGACTCAAAAATTTATGATCGTTGGTAAGATTTGATGCATTCACAGAAAAAGGGTTCTGACTGGAAATGTAATATCACAATCATAGAATCATAGAAGCATGAAGGTTGGAAAAGACCTCCAAGATCATCTGGTCCAACCATCACCCTACTACCAATGTCACCCACTAAACCATGTCCCTAAGCACCATGTCCAACCTTTTCTTAAACATTTCAAGGAATGGTGATTCCACCACTTCCTCCCTGACCAACTTTTCCAATGTATGACTACTCTTTCTGAGAAGAAATGTCTCCTAATTTCCAACCTGAAACTTCCCTGGTGCAACTTGGGGCCATTCCCTTTAGTCCTATGACAAGTTATACATGAGAAAAGGCCCACCTTATTATTTATTCTTATTTCTTCTTATACTTAACCATAGTGGCCAAGTTGAGCTCATGCTGGGCTTTGGCCTTCCTGACTTTTTCTCTGCACATTTTGGCAACTTCCTTGTACCCTCCCCAAGTTGCCTGCCCCTTCTTCCACCAGACATAAACTCTCTCTTTCTCCCAGACACTCAGCAAATATTCCTTGTTTAGCCATTCCAGTCATCCCCAAAGGCTCATCTTATGGCACATGGGGACAACCTGCTCCTGCACTTTAAGAATTCCTTCTTGAGGAGCATCCAGCATTTCTGGACCTCTCTGTCCTTCAGGACTGACTCCCGAGACTCCCTCCCTACCAGTGTCCTGAACAATTCAAAGTCAGCCCTCTGGAAGTCCAAGATAATGTTTTTACTGACCTTCCCCTCTTGACTTCACTAAGAATAGTGAACTCTACCATTTCATGGTCACTCTGCCCAAGATAACTCCCTACCACCACCAGTGCTTCCCACCAGTCCTCTGTTTGTGCTGTTTGTGAAAAATAGGTCTAGCGAGGCACCTTCCCTGGTGAGCTCACTAACCATCTGTGTCAGGAAGCTATCTTCCACATATTCCAGAAACCTCCTAGACTGCTTCCTCAGGGCTGCATTGTATTTCCAGCATCTGTCCGGGAAATAGAACTAAATATTTCAGTTGGATGATTTTTTTTTTTCTATGCTTAAAGGAAAACAAAAATCAATGGAGATTGGCCGTAAACATCAATTATTAATATGCTTTAGTCAGTAGCATATGCTATAGCTATATTACTAGAAACACATATCTTTAGACTGTATTTAGAGTCATGGAATTACATTTTCAAAAGGAGAACACTAAATTTTAGATTTTTAATACAGAATTTGTCAGATAAATGAGGATTTCTATTCTAAAAAATTGTTGAAACTTTAGAGTTTTTCATTTGTATTTTCACAAATACAGAAGTTACTTTCCTTTATAGGTTTTCTGTATGCCTTGAAAACACTGCTGTGTATCTTTCCAAACATAAGGCAAGCTTACCGTCCAAATGCCAATCCTGTTTTCCTGCTGTAGTTTTATGCCCAACATTATTAAAATCCTATTCTTAATTGGATTAGACTATTGTAAATGGAATTATGTAAATACTTTTACATAATAATTTACTGCCTTAAAAATATATTCTTCTTTTACACCATGCCTGTCTCCTCAACATTTTGGCACATATCTGTAATTGTAAGAAGATTCTAATAAATAATAATAATAAGGAAAAAAAAAAGTAATATGTTGCCTTCTTAAGGAACTCTGTCAGGGTTCTATTCAGCTTCTATATTCTTCATTCGTATTGTTTGCTTTTGGCAAACCTTGAAGTCAGATAGCTCAGATTTCTTGCCTAAGTGTCAGATGGTGTTGTATTCTATGTCACAAAATGAAATGAATAGGAAAAAGATGAAAACAACATTTACTATAGCTTTTCACTAACAGAGATCTTTTCTGCTTAGGGCCAAAGACATGACACAGTGTGGACTGTTGTGGCTTCTCCCAAGCTTTTGTGGCACACTTCTTCAAGTTCAGCTGGCAGATGAAACAAAGAGTGTAGTGAACAAAGTTTGCACCAACCAGGTTGCAGAGCAGCTCTGGCACTGGCTGACACTGGCAACTGAAGTGTGTTCACCTCAGAGGACTGCAAAGTCAGAGGTTATGTGATGCTCAACTTGTGAAGCTAGACAGTGCTCCCTGGTTTGTCTTGAACTACAAGTCTTCATTTGGAAAACAAGGTGATGTTCTCTTGTAGTGCAGCACTAGAGAGATGAAATGTTACCATGGTTAAAATCTGGTTTCAGATGAGAATTCCTCTTAGGCATTTTTCTGCCTCTTCTTGTTCATTTTCAGAGCAAGGAACAAGTAGGTATTGTTTGTCTGAATTTAAATTAATATAACAATAAGTTGTCAAAAAAATGAAGACATTTAGAATTTGGTTCTTTCATTATGAAATGCACACACACTGCAAAGCTGTTTTGAGAAGCTTCTGATAAGAAGTTGTAGTAGCACAGAGGTGGAAGTATGATTTAAAGCATGACAGACAAGGTTCATAGCGCTCAAGGGAATGATTATTTTGATGGCTAAGCTTAAAAACAGCACAATAATAATTCTTCTGTCAGTAACTCTCAGTGAAAATTAATTCAGTTCTTATTTGGACTGAGTGCTCTGAAAAAAGAAGTCTGAGTTTGATGGTGATACTGCAGTGCCATGTAGCTATACCCAAATGTGCTTTTGATAAGGAAGCTCAGGTCTTTGAAAAAATATAACTGTGTTAGGGTAACTCTCCCTGAGGTGTTCAGTACTGCAGAGAAGTGGAGTTTATTAGCATGGACAGAGCGTGGTGACTGCTTCCAAAACCTTACTTTATTTCCTTCAGCTGCATGTCAAATTCGCCAAATAAATCTAGCTATCCAACTATACAAGAAAACTGAACCTGTACTTAAGAGGTAATTTTATATGTATTTACTGTGTAATTCATTGTTGAACAGTAACCCAAAATATGTGTGTGTTAACCAGAGTTGTTTGGATATAATGCTGGGTTTCATTTTGAAAATATTGATTATCAAATAGATCTGTTTAGGGGCAAGGGAGTGGAGAGTATGCATATAGTTTTCTCAGTTACACTGGGAACTTGTTTCCTACATCTCTGCATTTTGGAAGTTCTGTTGCCATTGATCCCTGCCAAGCTTTCAAACAGCTTTATCACCACATCAATACTGGGAACTCAGGTCCAAGGTTTCCTGTGTTTATCATTCCTCTAGGGGACTGGGAATTTTAAGTATCGACAATACAAAAACTTGAAGTCCTGGAAGAAAGAGCTGTCATAGCTGAATTGAGTGCCTCAGACCTTAGGTTCAGTTAAGTAGGGTTGTTGGATATCTGTGCAAGGGATGAGAAGAAAAATATAATCGATTACATTACAGGGCATTCCCAAATATGTGCAAAGATATTGTACCTTCTTTACTTGTGCCTAATTTACAAGTATTCTGAGAACCCAATAGACCATTACTATGTGAAGATTATTTCTTCTGTACATCAGCATTTTTCTAGCTTACCAAGATAACTGGCTAGCACGAGCTCAGTCCAATAGTTCAACATCACAGGATTTTCACACAAACTACCTAATAGCCCACAATGTACATCATCTACCTAAAAGAACAAAATTATGTGTACATACCTATATGAACAGGTGACAAACATACACATTAAAGTTATACCGTATCTATCCTCTCCTCACAGAACATCTTACCCGAATCCAACAAATGCCCCAAAAAAGCAAGATGTAAGAAGGGAATTGTACAGAACTCTGCAGGTCAGGTCTGTCAGGCAGAAAAGTAATTGCACATAGAAAACTTTTTAGGACTTCACAGAAACATGTAAAGAAACATTTGGAAAATAAGTATCTCTTTTTTTTTCTTTTTATTACTTCAGACAATTTACAGATTAACCAACATCATCTTATGCCACCCACACTGTAATTTACATCATATAATAGTAGTATAATATATCACAAAAAGTTTAGCCCAGGCTTTCTGTTCAGCAATGATTACCTCTTGAGTATAGCACTATAAGATTATTGTATTGCTGTATTGTATTATTATTAAAATTATTTTAAACAAGTATAATTTTTTAGGTTCTTGATGCAAACCAGGGTCCTTAAACATACCATCCAAGAACTGACCAACATAATGTGCTATGTAATCAGCAGAGCTCTCAAATGACCAGCATTGACCAAATATTGCAATAAAATCAGAGAACCAGAAGGGTCTTTAAACAGATATGCTAAACTTAGGTAAAAATTAATAACTGAAAACTGTTACAACTTCTTGTGTTTTGGTGAAACCACAATTTATTACTGCACACTGTTTCTAAAAAATGAAGATACTACAGGGTGAATCTCCTTCAAATACATTGTAGCCTGTACAACTGAATAAAGAACTGACATACTCATGATCTGTTGGGAAACCAATTTTCCTTTTATCTCTGTTATATTTGGATAATTCAGATCTCATGTCTTAAATGAAGAAAAGGCTGCATAGACAATGTAGGATGTGGACCACAAAGTATTTAGTCACTTAATCCCATAAAATATCAGAGGTGTTTTTCAGGCTAATTGTCATTTGTTTAATGAATTCAAGTAAATGTTTAGGCTCACAGAATACCCAAATCCTGAGCCTAAAGGAGACTTATAAAGTCCGCTTGACAATAGATGTCTGAGTCCTGTAGCTGTCTCCTGCATAAGACACAGGCACAGCCAGTATACAGGGAACTCCAGAGAGTAAAGGTAGGCAGAACTGCTGCAGCCACTGTGCAGATGGATTTCTTGTCTTTACCAAGAGAGATTAAACTATTTATTTTGGGTTTCTGGCAGACAAATTACAAAATGTTACTAACCTTCTGGCAAGAGCTTTTGATGATACACTCAAACAAGGTTTGTTTTAATGAGGTGTTGGCCAAGAGGAGGCAGCAGAATTTAATCTTAAGACTTATATCCTCTTGAACATATGGTGCTAAATAGCGCCTTTCACAGCCCAACTAGTAATGAAAAATAATCTGTATTGGGCTAGCAATAATCTGCAACCAACCACATAGAAGAATCATATTTCCTATTATCAGTGAAAAGTTAATCACATTTTAGAAATTTAAAATACCTTACTTTATTGATGTAGAAAATAATTTTAAGAAGTGGATATTAACCAATGAAATGTAATGTCTGCACTGTATTATAAAAACAAGAAAGATACAGGAAGGTTCAACAAGTAGAAGGATTTGGAATAATAAACATTAATATAATGTTTTTGTTTATCAAACACCTCACGTGCTCATCTGCAGCATAATCAAATATCTGCTTCTAATACATTCTGTAAGCTCTTACAACCTTTATACCTTGCATATAACCTCACTTGGTAAGACTCAAATGTAAAGTCTGAATTAAATGAAATTGGCTAATACCATAGTACTTGGATACATATTTAAAACTTAAACATGGTAGGTAGGAAGGAAGGAAGGAAGGAAGGAAGGAAGGAAGGAAGGAAGGAAGGAAGGAAGGAAGGAAGGGAGAAATAACAGTATATGTTATTTATATGTTATTAGTAGTATAACATATATTAATAGTATATGTTATTACTATAGCAGAGCAAATTCCACACCCTCCAAGATGTTACAACAAAATAGGAGTCCCTGACACATTACGTTGCACGGATGCTTGTCAAATATTGCTCAAACAGAAGATGTGGAATATATCCAGAAAATATATTCTGAAGGACTGGAAAATTAAAGAAAGCCGTCCTGACATTAAGTCAAATATGTTGTAGAGAGTCAGTGTTAAATAGTAAATATTTGCATGGATCATGTGCCTGATCGTTTTGTTGCAGTTGCAGACTAGGTGTGGTATTGCTTTCTGCACTGACAGCAAACACCAGCTAAGTGCTGCTGAGAGTCTTACTCTAAAATATTTTACCGTGGGGTTTATGAAGAATGGAAATATTTCTGCTATGATTTGATTACAAGAATACCATAGAACAGAAAGAGGATAATACTCATATAAGCATATAGTGACATTCAAGACGTTGGAAAGGCAGGTATCTACTGTATCAAGGAAGGGGAAGATATATATGTATATACATACATTTTATGTATATATGTGTAAAACCTTTTGGATCCAGACAAGTTTCAGTATTTGTAAAAATTCTACCTTTTTACTTGAAATTAAATACATTCTAGATGAATTTGTGGGTAAAATCAGACTTCTTTGTAGCATTTATCTATTCACAACTTTTACATAGTTTCAGAAAAGATCAGGACATAGTGATTATCCCCATTTACTCAGCTCTGATGAGGCTTCACCTCAAGTAGTGTGTTCAGTTTTGGACCCCTTGCTACAAGAAGGACATTGAGGTGCTCAAGTGAGTCCATAGAAGGGCAACGAAGCTGGTGAGGGGTCTGGAGAACAAGTCTTATAAGGAGCGGCTGAGGGAGCTGGGATTGTTCAGTCTGGAAAAGAAGAGGCTCAGGGGTGACCTTATTGCACTCTACAGGTACCATAAAGGAGGTTGTAGCAAGGTGGGGGTTGGTCTATTCTCCCACGTACCTGGTGACAGGACGAGGGGGAAGGGGCTAAAGTTGCACCAGGGGCAGTTTAGGCTGGATATTAGGACGAACTTTACCAAAAGGGTTGTTAGGCATTGGAATGGGCTTCCCAGGGAAGTGGTGGAGTCACCATCCCTGGAGGTGTTTAAAAGACATTTAGATGTAGAGTTGAGTGATATGGTTTAGTGGAGGACTTGTTATTTCTAGGTCAGAGGTTGGACTAGGTGATCTTGGAGGTCTCTTCCAAGCTAGATGATTCTGTGATTCTGAGATACATTTTCTATATTTGCATGGTAAAACAAAGTGAAAAACATTCCTAACAAATTCCTTTCTAAAATGCAAGTCCAACTTAATATTGTTGATAGATGTCATATCAAAATCAAAAGGATGAAAGAGAAAGGGATGAACTAGATGTATATTATTATCATATTATCCCTTTCTCTTCAAAAATTTTATGTGCTTACTGTTTAAAATACATATACTAATTTTATGTCAAATATTGCCCATCCAGCTACTTAAACACTATAGCATTTAGGTAACCCAAATTTCTTATATATCTTGTACTTTTTTACTGTCTGGTTTGGAATCTTTAAGTCTACTTGGCCAACAGAAAACATTACACTTAAAAAGGTTAAGTAGAATGTTTTTCAAGGCATGTTATTCTTACTGATGTAAGTAGATGAACCAGACCCATAGTGCTTAAATAATAAAATCCATTCAGTAAGAAATTCATAAGCACAGGAGATATACAAAGCAGTTTTCTACTACACTATTTTGGCTCTCCAACTTTATCTATTTCAAGTTAATTTCTGTTTTGAAAGTTACATAAAAACACACATAAGGCTTGTGAAGTTGTCTCATTGCTTCATACATAAATGAAGGGAAGGAAATTAAGATGCATGTATGCATGCATTTATAAATAATACATTTTCTTTTAGTGTTAAAAGTATGTTGAAATACAGTTCAGCACTAAGCAATATTATCTTGTCCCAGTAAGATGCCCTATGACCTTATCCAAATAGCACAAGGCTGGTTGTCCCTTGATGGATTCTTATGCTCTTATGCTTTTTTTTTTTTTTTTTTTTTTTTTTTCCAAAACAAACAACAAACAAACAAACAAAAAACAATATTTTAATTTGGATACATTCCAGAGAAACAATTAAAGACCTACATAACTTTTGGTGTATTTTTATTTGTTTTTCAAAACAACACTTGCTGATGTGGGCTAATCAGCTTTTATGTGCCAGTGAAAGCACAGAACATGATGACAGATGGTAAGCCAGTTCTCCTAGCTAAATACCCCCTATCATTGTTAACCTAGAGTGACAACTTAGTACCAGAAACATCAAAGAAAAAATGCACTTTAAATTCACATACCTACATAAAAACAGAATTTAATGCAACTGCACATGCTGTAATTTAAGATCCCTGCATTACAAAGAAAATGTTAATCTAATAAAAAAAATTCACTTTTTTTTTTTAAAGGACTGTTTTTATTGTGGTGGTTTTTTTTTGTTTGTTTGCTTGTTGTAGTTTTTTTTGTTTGTTTGTTTATAGATATCTATATATCTATATATATATAATATATATTTTTCATATAAACAATGGGAAAACATTGATTTATTACTATTTTCAGGAAAGAACATTAGAATTTAAGGTAGGAGGGTGGGAGAGAGAAATGCAGCATGATTTCAAAACAAAACCAGTCTGGACACCCATCTTCCATTCAGACTACCAGAGTTATATTCCAAACTCAGATACTTGTTGCCCAAACACATTTAAGCAAATTTGAGACACTGAAAATGTCTGACAGTACTTTCTGGTAACTCTGATCATAATGTTTTTGTTTGGTTGTTTGTTTCCTTTTTTTGTTTAATGGTGAACTTTTAGGGAAACCTTTGCAAAGGTAAATATTTGAAAGGGGAGTGCAATGAATCCCTTAGTATTACTCTGTGTTGTGATTTATTATTATTATTATTATTAAATATTTGATCTTTTTGGAGCTTTTCTAAACAGCTCTTATTCTCAGGCACTCATTTCCCAAATCTTTCCCTAATTCAAATCCCAAAAGAAGTTCTTTAGAGAAATAACATATCTACTGAACAAGTTAAATACATGAACAGTTTAGTTTGTCATTGTTATGAGGTGGAAAATTCCAATGAAAAAAAAAATACTCAGGCATGTTTGAAATAAAAATAAAGTTTGCTACATAAAACATTTATTTAGTACATATTGAGGAAAACAGAATGCAGACAATAGCTTGATGTTCATGCCTTATTCTATTCTACTGTTTTTGCATCAATGAAAGTAGGAGCAAGAACAACAGCAGCAGCAATCCTGTGTCATTAATCCCAGGTGGTTTTTTGATTTCCTCATTGACTGAATAATGTGCAGTAGGCTACAGGCAGTATACTTTATATGTTGGTTGTAATTGCAGAATTGATGATAAATGGCAAAAAGAATTTGTTGCAAGCTGTACATATAAACTGTGCTTCTCCAGCATAAGTCTTCAAAATCAGATGTCCATCATTTTCACATATGAAATATCTTAATACACTCTTCATGGATATACTCTTAACTTTTTTAGTATGGCTTGGATTCTTTCATCACTTTCTTAAGGCAACCTCTATATTCAACAACTTAATGCCAGAAAAAGTCCTGGCTGGAGGACTTCCATCATTTGCATGCTGTACTAAGAATTCAGATATTCGCTGCCATCTAGGTTATACTATGTCTCTTTATTGAGCTGCAGCCGAGCAATGTATTTCTGTATGTTCAGCCATTTCTGAAAAACATATTGGCAACCCAAATTCTCTGATGGGTACTGATGGGTTACCATAGCACCTTTTATGTTTTGATTAATGCATGTTCTGTTTTCCTGTTTGTTTTTAAGTAAGTGCAGTTGCCTGGAGAGTTTTGTTTGTTTGTTTGTTTGTTTGTTTTTGTTTTGTTTTGTTTTGTTTTCCTGCAGTTAACAGGTTCACTAACAGTTCACAGTGCAGCCAGCCAACTGTAAAAAGAGACAAGCTTCAAGATACCAGGTAATTGCAAAGCAAAATCTTACAAAGATTTCAAAAAAAAATTAAACAGATTATCTGAAAAGGTATAATACTCTATAATATATAAAAAGCTCACACAAAATACTACTTTTTCAGGAAAGAGAAGGTATACAAAAAAATGTACAAAAGTCACACCGAACAATTTCATTCTATCACTTTAAGTCCAGGCAAGGGAAAGGAATCCCCAGCATTTGCAAACACAGAAGATTACATGGGGTTAGAAATGAAGCTCAGTTTTTCTCAAAGCTGACAGTTTTGAAACAAAATACTGAAGCTTAAGAGACACTTTGACTTTAGGCCTTTAATTCCCCAGTAAATCAACCTTTATGGTTTCTTTTTAATGAAGGCAGGTCAGGTTTGTATGAAGGAGAAATTCCAACAAAAAGAGCAAAGGTATCTGTGATGAGCACAGATGGAATGAAATAAAAGCAGCAGAGAGGAAATAGAGATTATGGATTGCAAGAGAATACATTATTATCATTATTATTATTATTATTGTTATTGTTATTGTTATTATTATTATTATTTTAAATAAGATCTAGAGCTGCACGTTTTTTTCATGTCTGGCCTGGTGGCATGTTTATCTTCATGCTATTTTCTGAGAGGTATCTTATGCAGTCTTGTAGCTTGCCTATCTGATATTTATTAGCCTCTTCCCTGTTCACTTGGGCTGCCAGCCCAATAGCATTGTCAGTAGCCTTTTTGAAAAGTTAGGTAACATGATACTGGATGAGTATGGATATTTGATCTTAATGAACCTGGAATTTTGTTACATGAGATTATCTTACTGATTTTTTCTGGCTTCTCAGCAAGGTTCTAGGTTGTGCTCTAGTTCCATGACTCCATTTGCCTGATCCTGACTTTGTATCCTGATCCCTACCTCTGTGTCCTGATCCTTAGTTCTGCCTCCCACACACCTCAATTAACTGACTTTATCTCCTTTTCACAGTTTAGGGTTATTTACCATCAACACAACCCTAATTTCATTCTTGCTCTGATTTTGCATCTAATATAATCCACAAATTCTCCACTTTCATCCCAAACTATGATTATGATCTGCAGTCTTCACTCTCCACATTTCTCCCTCTCAATTTACATTCTGCAGTCTATTACAGAGCACATCTCTGAAAAACTGTTGTGCTGACATCAGACAGAAAGTGAAAGATTTGTAATAAGTTAATGCTTCCAAGGTTTGAAATTTGCAATACTTTTTCAAGGAAATAATGAAATAATATGTTTTCATTTAAGAAATTTCTGTTGTTTTCCTCACAAATGATTTTAGAATTTCATAACTCTAAGAGTCAAAAGGCGATACCATTTAAAGAAGTTACAATATATAACAATATATATTACAATATAGAACTAACTAACTAACTAAATAAAACAGCTGTTCTGGTCAAAATTATAAAGTAGTTCTATGCTAGTTTAGAGGATTAATCAAATTCTGTTCATCACAAAAACAGAGAAAAAGGTTATGTTGTTTAGCTTCATCCTGAAGGTAATAATCTTCTGGATACTTCTATGTCAACTCTGCTCTAGGGTGATGTTTGAAAAGAAGAACCACAAGGCACAAGAACATTATCCTGGAGGTGACTTTCTGAATCATCTTGTACAATTCCCTTGCTATTTCAAACTAACACAAAATAGTTCAGTATGAAAGTGCAAGAACAATGGTAAGACATTTTTGTCCCTGTGATTACTGAGAATTCATTTTCCCCTCCATATTAAAAGGAATAAGAGACAAGTGAGCATACCACAGGAATATCAGAAACTTCAAAACTAATAGTATATATAAAGAAACACTTATTAAATTATTATTATTATTATTATTATTATTATTATTATTATATATTATATTATTATATTATATTATATATATTATATTATATATTATATATTATATTATTATTATTGTTATTATCATTGTTAATAATAATAATAATAATAATAATAAAAATTTGGATATATGGATAGAACATGGAGATACTATATCCATAAAAATGAAAAGTAGCAGTCAGTTGTCTTTTGTTCTATGTAAACAAGTAACTTTGTCAGGGAATGCAGTGATAGGACAAGGAGTAATGAATGCATTTTGTATAGCCCAGGAAAATGAAAATGTGTTTTATCAACTACAAGCATTTTAGCTTTTAAATAAAAGGAACAAGAATAGTGGTTTCTGAAGGAATAAAATGTTTTCCTCTTAATCATCCAAAAATAGCAATTGAGATTGAAGACATGAAAGCATTTAACTCAGGCCTTTTTTCTTCCTTATGACTTTTTGTTTTTACAGGTTACTTAATCTACTACAACCTGAAAAATCAATATATTTATATTCTACTTTAGCTACACAGTACTGTCTTCTATATATCTTCCTGTCAAATAAAAGTCTGAAAAGGTGATAAAGAATCTTGAACTTGGATTAGAAGAAATGTAGAATTTACATTTCACAATGTAGATGTGATATAAAAAACATGAGACACTGGGCCAATCAATCTCTTTCTGAGTAATGAACTGGATTTAATTTTGAATTTGTCAAGATCTTCAGCTGATCAGAACCTAGACTATTTTTACATTTTTGTACTGGACTGACAACAAATGAAAAAATATGAGAAGATGATGTTTAATGAACTTCATTAAAACTAGATTTATATTTTAGATAATTGAACATAGATTCCAAAGTAATGGTAAAATAATGATCACAGTACATAATCTGGCCCATGTGATTGTGTAGGAATTCCAAATTGTGCTCTATAGAGCAGCTCAGCAGAAAGGTATCTAGGAGTGGAGGTTGATGGTAGGCTCACCATGAGTTCACAGTGTGCCCTGGCAGCCAAAAGGGCAAACCACATTTCGGGGTGCATTAAACACAGCAGAGGCAGCCAGTCAAAACAGGTGATTCTCATGCTATATGTAGTGTTGGTCTGGCCCATCTCGAATATTGTATACAGTTCTGGGCTCCACAATAGGAAAAGGATGTTAAGGTCCTTGAAAGCATCCAGAGGAGGGCAACAAAGATGGTAAAAGGGCTGGAGGGTGTGTCCTGTGAGGGGACGCTGAGGACACTTGTGTTGTTTAGTCTGGAGGAAAGAAACATAAGAGGTGACTTCAATTTCCAAACGAGGGGAAATGAAGAGGGAGGCACCTATTTCTTCTCCCTGATAACCAATGATAAGACACATGGGAACAACACAAATCTGCACCAGGTGAAGTTAGACTGGATATTAAGAACGAATTCTTTACTGTGAGGGTGGTCAAACGCAGAAATCGGCTTCCTAGAGAGGTGGTTGATGCCTGAAGCCTGTCAGAGGCATTTGGAAAATGCCCTCATTTCCTTTAACTTTTGGTGAGCCCAGACTGTTGGACTTGAGGGCAGTTGGACTCAATGATCTTTGCAAGTCCCTTTCAACTGAGCTACTCGATTCCATTAATACTGGTTCAGCCTATAGTAGTTATATGATTCATTAATACATATGTAAATAAAACTGAAGACAACATCTATATTGATTAAATACCGCTGATATATAAGAACTCTTAAAGGGAAATTTCTGGAATATCCATTGGGGAAAAGGTCTTAACAAAATAGCTATTTCAAGAGAAATACCTTTGTCTCTGTGATCCCATAGTCCTATTAATTAAGGCACAGATTTAAGAATCATTCGCTCTTAAGACATAACTACCCTCATTTTATTTTGACTTACCTACATCTTCCTTAAGGCATCTTCTGAAAGAATTAGCATGCATCTGGAAAATAAGTAGTCTGATAATAGCTTCCTTGGATTTTATTGCACCATCTGTGTTGCCAATTTCATTACCTACCTCCACCTTGTGTCATAACAGGATGACAAATGGAATAGCAGGACTAATCCAAAGGTCAAAAAGTTTAAAGTTTTAATTTGTCTTAACAATTTGTATAATTTAAGAAGTCACTTCTGTGGTCCTCATTGATCTTACATTTAAATTTAATCCAAATGTTATATATAAATAACTAATAATATAAATATTTAATTTTAAAAAATAATATTAAAGCTTAACAGGGTTGTGTACATGTGTGTTTCGTAAAGTGAAGCACAAAGACAATAAAAAAAGCAATAATAGTACTTCACATTATCACTAAATAGTAGTATTCTGTATTCATAATGACAGATAAACATTAAAGATGTTGTAAACTAGAGACAAAATATCAAAATAGATTTAGTAGATTATTTAGTGTAACTACTAAATGTTATTTCATTAAAAAAAAAAAAAAAACACAGCCTTTTTTCTTTTTTCCTCTGTCCCTTTTTACTTTTCTGGCATCTTTTTTTTTTTTTTTATATATTTATTTTTTTTATATTTATAAAATCTATACTCATTAATTACTGCAGGAGAGCTCAGGAAAATGTTTACTTTTTTTTCAATACCCTCTTTTTATTTTTTATTTTTTTTCAGTTCCCTCGTAGTAACCGCCTACAGCCAAAGGACAATCTATTCCATTTTCTTCAAACTGAGCCAGTAACAAGTCTTACAAAACCCACCAATATTCCTAGCTGTCAATCAAAAACAAACAAACAACAACAACAACGAACAGATATGACTGGTAACTAGGTCGTGGTAACTAGGGTCACCATTAAAGGTAGCTGCAGGTATTCTGACTTTGGTTAAACGATCATAATTAGGTTGCTTATTCACATTGAGGATATACATAACTGAACAGGTAAACTCAAAAAATACTTTTTTGTCACTGGCCCCATTCAAGCCTTCCTTCCATTAAAAGACTAAGAGTTTATCTTCCTGTTAGTGCTACTAGAATATCAAAACTAACTAGACCACAAACAGGGCACTCTAGGCAGTACTTTCAAAGATAAACTCCTTCAGAACATGATCTGCTATCCACCATTAGGTTCTCAGAACCCATTTCAATTTCTTTTAAGTTCTTCCCAAGCCTTTTTACAGCAGAAGCAGCAGGAATTTAGATTTGGAAATTCTTAGACTACTGCAAATTACAAATAATGACCTTTGCAAGGGGTGGAAAGACTGGCAGTCAACAAATAAAGAAAAAGGAATCACTTCATTCTCCTTCATTTTAATATGTACCACTGTAAGTACTTTATACATTCTATACAAATTTATATTTATACATATATTTATATATTTATATTTATATATATTTATACATTCTATACAAATTCAATAGCAACTACTTTCAGTCAAGCCTGGATCAGATCCAAACATGTTACTTTAGTTCTGGGAGTGCACTTAACTCCCAAAAGTCAGGTCCTGGCAAAAGTTCAAATATTTTATGGGTAAATACAAAAAAAGGATTCCTTTGTTTTTGTACTGACCAGTGTATTCCTTCAAAACATGGCATTTAATGTTTCTTATCCAAGCATCCTTTGAAAGGTACCAAAAAGTTCTCTAGAATCAGCTGTCTCCCCATCTTATATGAGCATTCTGCTATAGTACAGACAAGTAAAACAATAGATCCAAAGAGTTTTTATTTCATCTTGGCTGTGAATACCATAACAATAAAAAAATATATATACAAAACTGAGTATATCGATTAAACCAAGAGCCGAACATCTATGTATATTTTTGGCATGCTTTATTAAAATTTGTTTACTCATAATTATACTGTGTTATTAAAAAGGATGTGTATATTATTTAATAAATCACTTACATTTTAATGACAATACATATATTTTTACAGTCTGTTTAAGTTTATATTTGGTATTTACTGTCTGGAAACTTAGCCACAACAAACAAGAGAATTTCCTTGTCTCCTATGAGACTTAGTAGCATTGCATTTTACAGTCCATATTTCTCAGTTATTTCCAGGACTAACTTCCATTTTGGGAAGATTATGGAGGTATAACATCCTCAGATGGTGTTGAGACTATAAACTGTATCATTTACAACTCTTACACATCACAAAAATGTGGAACACACCTCTGATAAATAATAATTCAGAGCTAGGTTGTTAGTTTACAATGTATTGTATAGCAAAGGGAATGACATACTGCCAAGGCGTTCCTCCAGTCCTAAGCAGGGAGTAACCTCTGACTCTGGCTGTGTGTATCTAATGTGTCAGGGCAGCTAAACCAGGATACCTAAAGTGAGTTATCTAGCCATGGCTTTATCTTCTCCTGTCCATTTGTACAAAGGACAAATCTGGCAATCATATTAAAAAACTATATTTTTTTTTCTTACCGCTATAAGTGTGGTGCACACCACACCAACAATTAAGGCAAAAGAAATACCCTTTGACCTCTCATGCCTCTGGTGATAGAGGGGAGATGGGCCAGGAATTGATCTCTAGTGATTACGCGAAGGTCATTACATGAACTAACTCTGAGTGTTTTTTATGTAGTCCTGTGTTACAGCTGAAAAATCTGCTCAGTTGTTTTAATGTAAATGGTAACTGGATCAGTACTTTGTTGCAAATCTGAGTAGAGTTTATGCCATTCACATTGTTCTATGACTTTCTTATGTTTGGATTCAAATATAATTCACCTTGGGAAGCAACCGGCCTGTGAATCCTTTTTTTTTTTTTTTTTTTTTTTTTTTTTCTTCTTCTTATCAGTTACTGTTTAATTGTATTTAATTTATCCTTCTTTGATTCCTTTCACTAGCAATTCTGTTATATAAGAAAATGACCAAATTTTTTTTCTAATTGTGTTACCAGGTTTCTAGGAAGAAAAAGAAAAACTTTGACAAGATTAATTAGTAGAAAGTGATATGCTTTTTTTATAGACTTCATTTAGATGGGAAGAATAATTTCTTATTTATAAATTCTAAATGTAACTTAAAAAAAAAAAAAGTAACATTTATCAAATCAATTATTTGGATCCTCCTTGATTCTCCTTCCAACAAGAGTTGTTAAAAATGACACTTCTATCAATTTAATTGAAAGAGATTATTGAAATTAGGCATTATATCATATATTTCCTATCTTTCTCTAATTTCATACAGAAGACTTTATTATTATTATTATTATTAATTATTATTTTCTTTCTCCTGTTCAAAAACCTGTATCAGAGTTTTTGTGAAAGATGGAACAGGAATTGTCGTGAACCAATAATTAGTTGAAAATCTGTTCATTCTTCACATATAGACAAACTTTGCGAAATTTATTATTTTTTAAAGCTTTGGGAAAGTTCTGGCAGGATCAGCATCTCTCTAAAGCTATCCGAATCTCCAAGAAGAACACAGAGCAATAAGTAGAATTTTCATGAACAAAATAGATGTAGTATGATACTACATCTATACTACCCCAGCTGTGTCCCACTGTTGATATTTCTGTGCAACCATGCACTTCATCCTTACTTGCCTCTTGTTTTAATGGAACTCTGAGTGTGCATTTGTCTCTTTTGAGTGTACATGCATGTATGTTCAGGATTGCTTCCAAAAGAAGTGAAATTTGGTACAGATAATCACCCAGCAAGAGGACACATAACATGGAAAACATTGTTTTCTTGGCTGTAGGAGAACACAGCTGTAAACATGCATACACATTGTTTAACAGGAAGAATATGGAAAGAAAGGTTGGCACTAAAATACAGGAGGGACTAAGTTAATTCTGATAAAATATAAAAAAACTTTTATACATATAAAAAGTTTTATACATTTTGGAAATGAAATAGAACCAACAGAATATATTTATTTTATCTTCTGAACTAACCAACTAAGAATTTGCTCTTCAATTTTCTAATTTTAATGTCAAGTTGGAGCTCCAAGTAATGAAATTAGATAAGAAAAAAGTAATTGATGTTCTTCTGGCCACTACCACCAAGCAACTACCCAAAATGTATCAAGCTTTCTTAAAATAAGAGATGGATTAAGCTGTACTTTGACTTCTTGGGGACAAAGAAGGCAGAAAATACCTGGTAGAGTGAAAGAGACTTTATAAATCCTCCTCTAATGGAAATGCAAATATTAGAAGAAAAACATTGGAACTGAAAAGCTTGAAAATGGGAAAATATTTTCATATGAAAGTCTTCATCAAAAAGCATATATAACACCATTTCAATCAGTGCTAAATTATATAACAGAGGTAGAAAATGCAACCGCCTACAACATTTGGAATTTCATTGCTTGGTAATGAGTGGCACCAGGACAAAAATAGATGATTGCTGTGAAACCTGTGAGAACATCTATTTTTCCTGTTTATACAAAGGTATGAGAAGTCTGCTCAGTCTCCTTCAAAAGATGTCTAAAGAGGTTGTAGAAGTCAGCTGTACACTGAGCATCCAACACATATGCAAATTTTTGGTGCGTTCAGGTTTAAATTGCTCTCATCGAACTCTAGGCACTTAAATTGAAATACCCATCTTCCGCAGGGTCTCTCTATAGTCATTGGAGAGAAGAAAGCACTTCCTCCAGGTAATTCAGGACATCTCACTTATGTGGAAGTGCACTGATTAGAAGGATAGCCTAGGGTGATGAGGGTCTTTTGTGAAGTACTCCAGTTAATACATAAAGTTAGACAGACTGCATCTCAAGCTTAAGTTTTCAACATAATTTATATTAATGCCTGGAGCAGCTCGGTCTGTTTTTAATTCACTGAGCAACTCATATAGCATACACTGTATATCTAAGAAATATGCAATATTTATGCAAACTTTTAGACTAGCATTAGAATATTCTGATGATTCATAGATAGAAAAATAATTTATTTTTTTCAAGTACTTGTCTCCCTGCACTACCAATACACAATGGTTCAAGGAGTTCCTGGCAATATTCCATGAATTCTTACTTTTCTAGAGAATTGTCTCCCTGGTCTGCATAATGGATTCTATCCATTGCAATACCTGTGTCTAGTCACCCATAAAAGTAAAAGTCAGAAGAAGTATTCTGATGCTGCTAAGAGGAAAAATTCTTGTTTGAAAGATATTTTTTTTTCTTCTAACTCAAGGAAGGCACGAAGTTTAGAGGAAGAAAAGTGTAAAGTGAGGAGTTTGAGTGGATAGAATGCAACACCTAACTGCACAGGCATCCTGGGCAGATGGGTGCTGTAGCTGAACCAGTTCAGGTTACTGAAAGCTAGAAATACTCATTTCAGTTCTTGTCTGTACTTGACTACTTTGTCCAATAGCTGCTGGAGAATTTCTTCTTCACTTCTATTCCCATCCATTTCTATAAGACAGCATTAAAATTACGTACTGAATCACAAGGCAGTGTTTGTTAATGATCTGTATCCTCTTTAAGTTTTTTGGAATAAATACATTGTTATTTTTCTTATGTTTCTGTCTTCAGAATTATGATAAAAATGAATGGAGAAGAAACAGGTATTTGGTAAGTTGGATCTTGATTTCAGACTAAGAGGATGTCAGGCCAGGTGTAATACACCTAGAAGGTTGTATTACATACACAGAGCAAAGCTAATTCATGCTTTCAAAATAATTAGCATGCCTCCATAATTATAGCTTTAGGAACATCATAATAAGTGCTGAAGCAAATCTTCATGTGCTTCTATTTGCATCTCAGTGCATTTCTTATTGAAACTACAATATTAGTTTTTCTCACTTAGTTTCAGAATTTATTCAAACAATATTGAAACCAGAAGAGAGTACCTTTTTAACAGTAAGATTTTTAGCCCTCTATACTAGGTCTGGCTGGGATGAAATTAATTTTCTTCACAGCAGCTTGTATGGTACTGTGTTTTAGATTTGTGACAACAAAAATACTAACACACTGATATTTTAGCTGTTGGTAGGGAGACTTTGCACAGCATCAGGTTCTGCTCTATTTCTCACTCTGCTCCTCAAGCATATAGTTTGGGGGTGTGCAAGAGGCTGAAAGGTGACACAACCAGGCTGATGACTGATGAACCACAGAGATATTCCATGCCACATAACATCATGTTCAGCAATAAAAACAGAGAGGACAGTGTTTATGTCTATTAGGCATCTTTTGTTTGGGAACTGGCTGGGCATCAGTCTGCCCATGAGAGATGATGACTTGTTGGCTTTCCATCACTTTTTTTGGTCTTGTTTCTTTCTCATTTCTTTCACTTTTCCTTCAATTATGAAACATTTTTTATTTCAACCCACAACTTTTCTTGCTTTTCCTCTTCCCCCTACCCACTGAAGCAGGGAGGAAGTGAGTAAGAATGTGTGGCTTAGCTCCTTATCAGGGTTCAACAACAACACCCTCAAAGAGGAAAAAGAAACAACAACTTTCCAATAGGAAAGACATAAATATTTATATGCAATAGGAAAAACAGGACCCAAAAAGTAACTTGTATCCATGTTTATGTACCATGGTGCTTCTTTTTGACTTATTGCCAATATATTTAGTTGTTCATAGCCTTATAACATTGCCTGCAGTAATGCCTATACGTAAAAGTGGTGGGGGTGGGTAAATTGTACTAATAAGCCAGAGCACTTGACTGTAGTCTTGTTGCAGTTCACTGTAGCCAAGTGGAAGTTTCAGAAGGGGACAGATTCTGTGAATTTCTGGAGAAGGAGGTCTAAGATTTGGAACACCAACCCCAAAGGTCCATGTCTGTGGTACAAATAATGACTGCTCCCATTGTAGATACATACATAAAAGTTTTGCTATAAACTTCACATTTCTGGCTATGTCCACAACACATAACAGAGCTCAGCACCATTTATAAACCTGCTCAGCATCTGCCTAGACAGCTTTGTTGAATTACTTGTTGCAATGACCATCTGTTATTTATTATCCATCCAGGTAGTTCAAATTTACATCTGCAAATGCAAGCTGCAGTAATTCCACTATCTGGTGTAAACATACACTGAATTCATGGGATGCCAGGCTGCAGTCTACCAACCACCTGTTGTTTACAGAAGCCTGTTAAAGACTATAGACAAAAAGTACACTGCTTGTTTGTCTTGTACTCATCTGATGCATAAATTGCTACTTTCACACAAACATAAGAAGTATATCTAGTTGTGCTCCTTCTCCATGCATAAAAGTAGCTTTGCAACTCACTGTTTAAACTTAGGCAAGTTGCATAATCCTACTGAACATCTATTTTCCTGTCTGTTAAATACTTTGAAATGATAAGAATTATCTATACCAGAAAAATGCTGTAATGTATCATTCATTAATACTTACAAATCACTTTGAGATTATTAGATGAAAGGTGTTAATATTTTGACATTTTTCTGTCTTATATTAAAATGGTAATCATTTAAATTTGAAATTGAAAAACAAAATATGGATAAAATTCAAATGCCTGAAAATAGAAACATGGAACTCAAATAAACAGCTAGAAAAAGTGTCATTTAAAAGTATCGATCTGGTTGTGAAAAGGCACAGTATGTGTCCTGGTTTCAGTTAGAACAGAATTAATTTTCTTCCTAGTAGCTGGTGGAATGCTGTGTTTTGGCTTAGGATGAGAAGAGTGCTGATAACACCCCGATGTTTTAATTGTTGCAGAGCAGTGCTTATACCAAGCCAAGGACATCTCAGCCTTTTGCTCTGTCCTGCCAACAGGCAGGCTGGGGGTGC